>NC_056732.1:111194950-111806200 GCF_019279795.1 Protopterus annectens | reverse complement strand
GATTTTAATTACCCCACTATTAACTAAGAATCCTATACAACTTCAAACGTATATGCACAGAGATTCCTGGATTTTGTAAACACAAACTCCCTGGACCAGATAGTCAGTACACCAACCAGGGGTGCAGCCATACTGGATCTAGTCCTCACTAATATGGGAGAGTGCTGCACACCCCCTACTGTAATGCGTTCCCTGGTAAGGTCAGACCACAAAATGGTCTCCTTTGAAGTGAAAAAATAAAACCTGGACCCCCAGCTCAACCGGGAATATTCAGGAACTATTCTAAGGCTAACCTCTTGCTATTAAATGAGAACCTGGCAAAATTTCAAGCCCCTATATACCCTGAGAACAGAACCCTGTGCAGAACTGTTCACAGAAACCTTGTTACAAGCATGTTAATAGCTGCATAGAGGCAGCTGTACCCACCAGGAAGAAGTCCAGAACTAACTCAAAAAATAAGCTACACTGGTGGAATCACAAAATCAATCGGATGTATAACCGCAGGAAGAAAACCATGGCAAAAATTAGGAGGTGCAGCACCTAGAAGGATAAAAACACTCTCATCAAACTAAACAAAAAACTCAGAGGACAAATAGAGTCTACCAAAGCTAAATTTGAGGTAAGCTTCACCTCCCAGGCCAAGGACAACCACAAAGCATTTTTTAGCTATGTTTGCAGCCTCAAAGCTAATACACAATTGTGTGCAGAGATCATTGTAAATGGAATCATCTATACTGAGCCAGAAGATATAGCAAACCTCATGGCTATTAAATTCAACTCCAACTTTACTCATCTCTCCCCCTCAACCTTCCCTCAGGAAATATAAAATACAACTCCCCCTACTATCAGTAGGGAACAGGTCCTTGATGCTCTCTCTAAGACCAAGAACACTGCATCTATGGACCCAGACAGTATCCCAGGATGCCTTCTAAATAGCATGAAACATGACCTATCAGGGCTTCTGGAATTACTATTTAACTGTAGCCTCCAAACAGGCCTCGTGCCTCATGAATGGAGAAAGGCGACAGTCATCCCTCTGCACAAAGGTGGGCCATCTACAGACCCTGGAAACTACGTCTCACTAGTCTTATATGTAAAGCCATAGAAAGAATTATCATGGAGATGATCAATAGTTTCATAGGTTCATACTAGGCTATCTGCCCTAGGGCATTTATAAGCCTAGCCAGAATGTCTTTGGCTTTCGCCACCCATCAATAACGATATAGTAAACCTCCGGACACTGGACCCAACCCAGTTTGGTTTTGTCAAGGGCAGATCATGCCTACTCAACATGGTGGACTTCTTTGAGAAGGTTACTAAAGCAATGGATGAGGGCAAAGTCATTCACACTGCCTACCTTGACCTGGCCAAGGCATTTGACACAATACCCCACTCGCGCATTGTTGACAAACTCAAGAGGTTAGGTACAAACCCATATGTCACCCCGGTGGATAGCCAACTGTCTCACAGACAGGACCCAGGAAGTTAGAATTGGGGAGCCCACCTCTATAAAAAGGCCAGTCACAAGTGGAGTTCCGGGATCTGTCTTTGGACTGCTCCTTTTCGGCATTTACTTCTCAGAAGTCAAGGCCAATGTCATTAGTCTCTGGCTTACTAAATTTGCAGATGATTTCAAATTAGGAGCTGTCATTGAATCTCACACTGACATAAATGTTCTCCATGAGGGGCTGACACAGACAAATAACTGGTGTCAGAGTCATGGACTAAAACTAAATGCCAAGAAATGGATAATAATATCCTTTGGGAAGTCATCCATCCATGGTAGCTATCATATTGACAACACTCCCCTTAGAGGTGACCCAGTAGACAGGGACTTAGGGACACACATAGATAGTAATCTAGCCTTTGGTCATCATGTGTCTACAGTGGTGAGGAAATCATTCTATGTTGTGCAACTTATAAACAATGGTATGGCATTAAGTCCAAGGAAGTCATTGTTCCACTGTATTCAGCATTCATCAAACCTATCATTGAGTACAATGCTCCATTTGGTATTTACCTAACCAGACATATCCAACTTCCACAACATCCACAAAGGTTCCTCACTAAAAGAATACAGGTCATGAGTAATATGTCCTGTGCAGACTGCCTCAAGGCCCTATCCCTGTATTCTGTCTCTTACAGGCTTTTGAGGGGAGATCTATGCCTGGTGTACAGGACATTGTCAGACCCCACTCTGATGGACATCCTTCATCTCCACAAAATAAACAGTAGCAGAATTACCTGTTCTAAAGACTTAAACCTTACCTGCGATATAAATAGGACCTGCTGGAGAGATAGGTATGTATCCCAGAGACTACCCCGTCTATGGAACAGGCTCCCCATCCATGTGAAGCAACCCTGTTCAGGTGCAATTTGGACAATTGGATGGGAAATCAGAAATTCATCCCTTGTTTGGCACCTATATCTCTAATGCAAACAAGTAACCTGTAAATGGTTCATCTCTCAGACCCATGCTTACACTTATCAAGGATTTCAGATCTTGTCAGAGATTTGGGATGCATGGCTAAGCTTAAAAAGGCCCTTGTGGCCGTTAGTCTAGTAAACATCTATGAACCTATATTACTCACTTCACTCTACAAAATTACACTGCAGAAGGACCAACCCAACTTGTAACACAAGATGAACTTCCACATTTAAAACAGTAATCTTCAAGTCTTGTAATTCTCTTCCTTGTGATATAAGGTAAATCATCCATAAGCTCTCCGTCAGGAGAGCATTTGGACAAAATTCATGTCTCTTCTGGAGCTGTGATTGCATTGTAAAATAAAGTAATAATATTTACCCATGCTTTCTCTCCCCTCAACTCCCAGTATCAAGCTGACAACCACACTACCATAATTTACTTTGTATCCAATCAGTAACACTGACTCTGACAAGAATGATGTCCTGTGAAATACTGTTTTGGAAATTTCAAAAGAAGAGCAGATGTTTACAGTATGTAAACAAGCCAACACCCCTGGAGCATCTGCACAAAAACCTCCTCTAAGTAATTTACCAATTATTTATATAACGGCCTTTATCTAACATTTGTTTGTAGCCTGCTTGTTGAGATAATTTCTTTGCATTACCTGATGTATATAATTGTCTCTTTAAGTATATGTACAGCACTGTATACAAATTAGATTTTGGAACTTTACTCCCTGAACTTCTGCTGAAAATGGCCCATGCCCATTTTGAAATTACCCATTAGCAAGCAGAAATTAATAATATTTTTAAATGTTGTGGTAAGGTGGAGTACTGTTATCTTTTTGCATTAGTTGGCTGGAGATAGTGCTAGAATTTGTCCACAATGCTAGATTCTTATGTTAGTTGCTCAGACACTGGCCCCTCAAGGTCCAACCTCCAAATAAAACCAAAAATGTCTCTATTTCTTGTTCTGTCATCCTATAAATCAGAGGGATTCAACTGAGCATCTCAGACAAGTCCTCCTGCTGCCTATCTGAATCTTCAGTAGTTAATGAGAGTTATGACTCAGAATTCCTCCTTACAGAAGCTGGGATGAATAATGATCTTTTTCCTCCACTGTTTTTTCATGAGGATCTTTTCCTTAATGAGTTCCATAAGTTTTGATGGACATCAGACTCAACAGAGCACTGTTGCTTTTCTCCTAGGATATGCTTTAATCCTTGCTTTGGAGAGAAGAATAGGGAGTCCTGTTATTTCTTCCAGATTCTGCTTCAGCAGGTTCCATGCTTAGTGCAGTGGCACCATCGAACATTAGGACCGATTTGGAAAATGTCACACCAGCAGAAGTCCATCTGAACTTACGTCAGATCACCACCAGTGCACATGTCAGTTAAAAATAAGCTGTCATTAGTATTTTTAGCTTGTAGTTTTGGCATTCATAATGGTTCTTACCAAAGCCCCTCATCTGTTTTCCTCAGTTGGTAGGCTGCATGTAGTATGCTGCCTGCATTTACAGTTTATGGCAGTTTGATGGCAGCAGACACTAACATATAAAAGCAAACAGCGTACTGCCCTAAAGAAGTAGTTGTGGCTTACTCTGTAACTGTCAGCATCTACTCTTAGTCATATTTTCCCATATGTTCCTCCTCTTTTTTTTTTTTTATATCTCTTTGTTTCAGATTCTTAGGCACCTAGTACTGATTGCTGAGTGTGTTTAAAATAATATGAAAGAGATTTTCTGAGAAGTGTACATTTTATGTGTCATTAGTTACCACTTCAAAAGTCCTGTTTGTATTTTTAAAAGAAAACATAACGTCATAACTAGACATACATACGTTGGTAAAGCTGATTTAAAAACTTTTATCAGTCTTTGAAACTGGTAATGTATCACAAAGCCTGCCTTTAGAAATGGTTCATCAGTTTGAAGAAATGCTGTTTCCTTTTACAGTTACTGTTTTTTTTTCACAACAGGTACTGTCTTGCCAATAAACTCTTAGAAAGGGTGAAAATGCTCAAATACCATTTTTCAAGTGCTTTTTATGTGGCATGTGCCATTGCACTTAATGCATTCTTTCCATGCATCTGCAAGCATTCTGTCAGAATCATGAAAGTTATGATAGGTGTTTTCTGTTTCATTCCTTTATTTAAATTGATCTACCTTGTAGGTTGTTCTGCTTAAAAAGAATGTTCCAGAAAATAGTTTAGGGAAAAAAGCTCCCTGCTTATGCTTTTTTCTTTGCCTGTAGATATTTGAAATGATTTTTGTGTAGCACATTTGTTCTTGCTAAATGACCTTTTATTCCCATGTTGCAGTATTCATAACATGAGGGATTCCCTGCCTAGGTGACCCAAACATCTTGCCAGTATACCAAAGACTTAAGCTACTGCTAAGTACATGCAACGTTGCACACAGGATGCAGTTGGTGTAGGCCGTCAGAGCTTCTCTGCTGCCAGTTCGAACACCAGCTTCTACCGATGTTCATCGTGTTTCACTGTTGCAGTCATTACACTTGGGTTATCCTGCTGGTAGTCGGCCCGAGTTCCAAAGTCTTGGTCCGGCGTCTGTTACTGTCACCTCTTCCCTGACGTCAGTACGCCTGGGGTATAAAAGTTGCAACCAACGCCATTTTCTTCAGTCTTTCTTGCTGCGCGGTGCCCGAAGCAAAAGCAGTTCGCAAGTGCCGGTCGGCTGACTCCTGAGATTTTCAAAATTGAATTTCAGAACCGAAGTCCTCAATAAAGCTAAGTACCCCGTTGGGGAAACTTTTTCTTGCTCCAGACCGATGTCAGTAAAAGTTAATTGTATTTCTTGTGGGCAGCCACCAAAGGAGAAGACAAATCACAACCTTATAGGAAACCGTCACAATGACTTCCCTCTGCAAATGCCAAGCTCTTACCAGTTGACAGCACCCCTAGGGGGAAAGCTAGCACTTTTCTCAAAAAAATTGGCACATGATCACCCAAGACCAATGGGTGCTAAATATAGTTTCTCAGGGGTACAGGTTCCACTTCCACACGCTTCCAAAACCAAAAGGTGTGCCAAACCTGCCACAAAACCAATGGGCAGAGGCACAACAACAGATTGCTGCTTTTATGGATATGGGAGCTATTCAAAAAGTTCCACAAGAAGAACAGGGCCAAGGATTTTACTCATGACTTTTCTTAGTACCCAGAAAAGACAAAGCCTGGCGACCAATACTGGACCTGTCAATCCTAAATACTTTCCTGGATGTTCCAAAATTCAAAATGTTAACACTACAACAACTTCTGCCCATGCTGGGCAAGGAGGCTTGGCTAGTTACTTTGGATCTCAAGGAGGCATACCTGCATGTCCCAATTAGACAATTGTTCAGAAGATACCTCAGATTTATAGCAGGCTCAATGCATTACCAATTCTCTGCACTGCATTTTGGCTTATCTGCTGCACCCAGGGTCTTCACAAAATGCCTGGCACCTGTAATTGCATTTTGCAGACAAAAAGGAATTCAAATATATCCCTACTTGGATGACTGCCTTATTCAAGCAGAGAGCAAGGATATTGTTCTAAAGCACCTGGCATTTGTAAAAAGATTGCTAATTTGCCTAGGGTACACAGTAAACGAAAAGAAATCAAAACTAGTGCCCTCTCAAGAGATCATATTCCTGGGTGCAAGCTTAAATACAACTGCCCAGATGGCTTATCTCACACCAGACAAACAAAGGCAACTGACTCATTACTTTCAAATGATGGCAACAAAGACCCAGCTCCCTGCAAAAAAAATTCTGCAGGCCCTGGGTTTCATGGCATCTTGCATTCTACTAATTCCATATGCAAAACTGCATATGAGGAAACTACAATGGCATCTAAAAAGTGTTTGGACTCAGCATTGTCACAGCCTAGAGACAATCATAACCTTGATTCCCTGCCTACAACAGGAGTTTCAGTGGTGGTCCCAGGCCTGTCACCACAACAAGGGACGGCCTTTCATCTTACCTATAGCCAGGCAGACAATAACAACGGATGCATCGGATTATGCCTGGGGAGCACATATGGCAGGAAAATGTATTCAGGGCACATGGCCCAAGGAACAAATGCATCTTTACATCAATCAAAAAGAGATGCTAGCTGTACAGAATGTCCTGACAGCCTTCAAGGACCTAATACATCCAGGACAACTATTAATAAAGATGGACAATAACCACAGTTATGTGGTACATAAACAAGCAAGGGGGCACACATTCCTACCCCCTATGCAGACAAGCCATGACTTTGTGGAACACAGCACTGACCTACCAGGTACGTCTGCAAGCACAATTCCTGCCAGGAACAAAAAAATACACTGGCAGACGAACTAAGCAGAAATCTCATGGATCCTCATGAATGGAAGCTAAATCCACAAGTGTTTGACATGATAACAAGGGAATGGGGACGCCCAGACATAGATCTTTTTGCCTCCCCTCACAATTGCCAAATACAGAAATTTTGCACAAGGACTTATCACTCTCACGCATGGAAAGTGGATGCTCTATCATTCAGCTGGAAAAACCTGACAGTCTATGCCTTCCCATCCGATGCCTCTTCTCACCAAGTTGCTTCTAAAAGTCAGACAAGAGAGGCCAAAAATGATCCTGATTGCACCAGACTGGCCACGCCAGCACTGGTACCCAATCCTAAAGACTTTGTCCCAAGGCCCACCTTGGCCTCTACCTCAAATCCCTCATCTTCTGACACAGCAAAACAATCAGATTCCGCACAGTCAACTCAGAACCTTAAACCTGTCAGCATGGCAGATAATGTAGCCACTCAGACTGCACCTCTCTCTAAAGCTGTTATGGATGTAATTTTGGAAGCCAGGAGACCCAGCACTAGGAAATCTTATGCAGAAAAATGGAAGAGATTCTGTGCTTGGAACCAGGCTTGACCCACTGGTCCCTAACATACCTCAGATTTTGCAATACCTAACTGAGAGGATGGACAAAGGCCTATCTTTTTCATCTATTAAAATCCATGCCTCTGCCATTTCAGCTCATTGCAATACGGATCCTCCTATTTTTTCACATCCTCTACTACGACAGTACCTCAGAGGGGCAAAGAATATAAGACTCCCTAGGAGAGCACCAGTACCTACTTGGGACCTCAATTTTGTTTTAGAAAAACTAACACTGCCTCCATTTGAACCAGCAAGCACAGCTGATCTAAAATTCTTGTCATGGAAAACTGATCTGCTCCTAGCAATAACTTCAGCAAGAAGAGTCTCAGAGTTACAGGCATTGATGGCTGTGTAACCTTTCCTCATTTTTCATCAGGACAGGGTTTCTCTTAGGACAAACCCAACATTCATGCCAAAAGTAGTCTCCATTGGGGCCTTAAACCAAACCATTTATTTGCATACTTTCTACCCAAATCCCCAGAATAAAGGGGAAAGACTTCTGCACGCTTTGGATATACACAGGCAGCTATGATTTTACTTGGACAAAACAAAAGCTTTCAGAAAAACTGAACAACTGTTTGTAGCACACGCTGCAGGATCACAAGGAAAACCTATTACAAAGCAGACAATCTCCAAATGGATAGGACACTGCATCCGCTTCTGTTATGCACAACATGGCAAATCTGTGCCTAAGGGCATTAGGCCTCATTCTACCAGAGCAGCAGCCACTTCAGCAGCTTTCCTCAGGGGGTACCAACCAAAGACATATTAGAAGCTGCAACCTGGAGCTCAGTGCACACTTTTACCAAGCACTACCACCTACCTCTCTACTCCAAATCCAGAGCAGGCTTTGCCACTGCAGTTCTGCAGGGCTTGTTAGCCTCGCCAAATCCAGTCTAGACCCAGCCACCCAACCTCAGCTTTGGGATTCTACCCAAGTGTAATGACTGCAACAGTGAAACACGATGAACATAGTACAGTTGTGTACCTACCATAAATTTAGGTGTTCGAGTGTATTCACTGTTGCAGTCCAAGTTACCCACCCACCATCCCCCTCTTTGCTGGGACTATTCTGTACTTCTCAACTCTATACAACCTATGTGGTGTATTTGCTTGTAGATGAAGGAAATGTTTATAGCAATATATGCATGGATGTTTGGAATATTTTTAAATTTTCAGCCTTCCTATCTGGAGGCACCTGACATCTGGGGCAAGAAAAACTGAGGCGTCGGTTGCAACTTTTATACCCCTGGCACACTGACGTCAGGGAAGAGACGACAGCAACCGACGCCGGACCAAGTCTTTGGAACTCGGGCCGACTGCAGGTCACCTGCCAGCAGGATAACCCAAGTGTAATGACTGCAACAGTGAATACACTCGAACATCTACATTTATGGTAGGTACACAACTGTACTTTCTAGCTTCTACCGTTTGGTCTGATTGCCATAGTTTCTCTACTTTCAGATAAGTGCCCCATTGGGGAAAATTTATTTGTGCTTTTGCTACTGCATGTTTGTTTTAGGTTAAGTAGAAGACAGATTCCACACAAAGATAATCACAATCAGTGTCTTTTCTGCCTGGGGTCTGCTCACGACTACAAGGCCTGCGCCATTTTTTAGGCATTTGTTCCTAAGATGCACTGCAGACTTCTTTTGGTCCTTAATATTTTCCTAGAGAACCAGAGGTTAAATTGATTAGAGCTCACTATGGAAGGTGCCTTGGGTCCGTCAGGTGAGCATCTGAAGAAGAAAGTGAAAAAGGTAAGGCCTGAATCTTTAGCTGTGCCTCTGATCCCGGACATCTCTCTAGATGCCAGTGAAGGCCTGAGGGCCTGTACGGTGTCTGTCCCTCTTTCCTCAGTGGGAACTAATTTAGAAGCCATTAGGGAGAGTACCTTAAGCACATTTGCAGAGGCATCACAGACGTCTATTACAGATGGTAAGGGGGGAACCACAGCTCGCTCCTTTAGATTTACCTTGCAGTACCTCTCCTGTCTTAATGATAGAGGATTTGCTGACTTCTGTGCTGGAGCCTAGGCCTACTTCAGCCCAACCTTCCCAGCCTAGGGCAGATTCTCCACAGAAGAAGAAACAAAAACATCTTTCTCCTTCAGTGGATCCTTCCCCAGATTGGCATACCTTTTCTCAGGAAAATCCTGAATGCCTTTTTAGCACTCATGCTCTCCTCTAATCAACCGTCGTCTACTCCTGTATCACCTCCAACTCCTTTACTTATTAGAGCTACTGTAGACCAAGAGGCCTGTGAAGAAGAGGATTCATCTTCAGATAAGTCTGTGGCCTACTCCTCACAGATTGATTCTCCCCATGGTTATGCTTCCCTTGAGGTTGACTCTAATGATGGGGACTCACCTGAGGAATAGTTCAAGTAGGAATGCTGTCAGGTTTCAGATGTACAAAAGAGGTACTATGACCTCTTACAAATTGACTCTTCTTCACCTTTTGCTATCACACCTGTGCTACCAGCCTTTCAGAATGCTTTTCTTTCAGCATCCAAAAACCCTGATTCTCAACCTCCTGTGCCCAAAAGGTTTTATAAAGTCCCTGAGGACAGTAAGTTTAAGTTCAGTTGCCCTCCTGCAGACCCAGCTGTAATTTCAGTCTCTGCAGATAAAGCTTTTAGGCTGCTGCCTTCCACTATCCTACTGCCCTCAGATAAGGAGAGTAAAATGATGGAGACGCTTGGAAAAAAGGTGTACATCTCTTCCACTCTGGCTTTTTTAGGGCCATTAATTATCAGACACATATGTCTAAGTATGCACTGGCCCTACTTTCTCAGGCTTCTAAATTGCTTACAGATCTTCCAGATTCAGCAGCCAATTCCCAACTCTCTTCACTCCTGACACTTTCTTCCCAAGTTACCAGATACTCCATTAAATGCAGTTATGACGCTGTAGAGTCTATGCAAGATCAGCAGCATCTGGACCCACCCTTAGGAGGTACTCATGGCTAAGGTTGCAGCATTTGCCTGAGGATTTCAAGGCCAAAATAATGGATGCAGCCCTGGACAACGCTGCCCTTTTTGGTGAAAATACTGCTGCCATCCTCAAAACACTCCAAGAGAAAGGAAAAGAACTCAGGAACTGAAATATATTTTTGTCTCTCCAGTTCCAAAATATCACAGAAATTACCCTTCCAAGCCTACCTTTATAAGGAAAAGAACTTCACCTTCTTCTCAGCCTCACAAGAAGAGCTAATGCAAATACACTCCAGGTAGGTCTCAGACATCTTCTGCCCATAGGACCTCCTTTCCAGACAAGCCAGGTAGTCTGTGAATACCTGGCCATACTCACAAGTATCCCTCTTTCCCAGTGCCTCTCTCACTCCCTATCTACCTGGACAAGCATTACCACAGACAAATAGGTCCTGTTCATTGTCCAAAACAGTTATTTCATGACTTGGAAATACATTCCTTCTGTCATGGGCATCCCACAACCCTCAAGGGACCAGATCCATCTCTTTCCACAAGTGATTCAAGACTTGATATCACAAGGAACCATCCAAGAAGTTACCTCCATGGAAAGAAATAAAGGCTTCTATTCCAGGATGTTCTTAGTCCCTAACAATTTTAGTTTTATCCCAGCTCAATCTCTTCCTACAAGTTCTCACTTGCAGGATGCTCACACTGCAAACTGTCCTCTCTTGCTCCCTCAGGCTTTTTTGTTTTCCCTAGACATCAAGGATGCATATCTTCATATTCCCAATCACACGCTGTTCAGGAAATGCTTAAGGTTTTCTGATGGTTCCTCTCAATTTCAGTTTTGTGATTTGCCCTTTGGACTCTGCAGCTCCAAAGGTGTTCAGAAAGTGTTTGGTTCCTGACATTGCCTTCTGCAGACTACAGGGAATTTTCATCTATCCTTACCTAGACGACCTGCTTATCAAAGCAAAACATCCAGACACCCTTTACCAGAACCTTCAAGCCACCATCTTCTTGCTCCTCACTCTAAGGTTCACTGTCAGTTGCAACAAGTCTTCACTAGCACCTTCTCAGGATCAGGTCTTCCAGGGCTGCAGGTTAAGGACAGACCTTGTGATGGCCTTTCTGCCTTTGCAAAAGATTCAATCTCTGCTGACCTTCTTCCCGCAATTGCTTCCTCTTCCCTCTTTGGCAGCCAGAGAGTTTCTCAGGAAGTTAGGGTTCATGGCTTCTGTTAAACCAGTGCTGCCCCTAGCCAGACTTCACATGTGAATGTTCCAGAGGTACCTGAAAACACTTGGTCTCAGCAGTTCTTCCACTTATTTCATGCCTGAAAAAGGAATTGCATTGGTGGAGTCAACAAATATCTCAGAATCCAGGACTTCAGCCACCAGACCCCATTCAAGAGCTGTTTACAGATGCCTCAGACCTGGGGTGGGGAGCAACTTAGGGGAGCCTAAAGGTCCAAGACCCATGGTCTCCTTTGATAAGAAAACAACACATCGACATCAAGGAGATGAGACCCCTAATTTGGGCACTTCAAGCCTTCCATTCATCTCTTCAACCAGGCCCTTGAAACTGTTCACAGACAGTACCACAGTTCTTTAGTATATGAACAAATGGGGGGGGGGTCTTACCCTCTTTGCAAGTTAGCTCTAGCTTGGGAGATTGCCTTACAAGCAGAGGTAACTTTGACAGCTGTCTACATCCCCTCAGCTCAAAATGTTCTAGCAGACACACTGAACAGATCCATGACACAAGCCCACTGGATGATCCACAGGGATGTGTTTCTGGACATTCTCTACCAGTAGGGTACACCTCCGATAGATCTTTTTGTGTCCTGTCTGAACAGACAACCTCACAAATTTTGTGCCAAAGCTCCATACCCTCTGATATGGCAGGTGGACGCCCTTTCTTTCTCATGCAACAAGCTGTTTCTGTATGCATTCCCCCCTTCCCATTTATTCAGAAACTCTTGCTGAAGATTCAGCAAGACACCCCAAAAATCTTGCTGCTGATCCCCTTTTGGCCAAAACAGCATTGGTTCCCCTCTTCTTCTGCAATTAGCCAAGGTCAATCATCACACGTTAACCTCACAGGGTGGATCTTCTCACACAAGACAAGGGATCTCTCATTCACCCACGTCTAACAACACTGAATTTGACACTGTGGATGATAGGCTTCTGATTAGTTTCAGACACGTTTTTTTGAGGACGTGCTTCTAGTCCTGCTGGAGGCCATGAAACACAATGCCAGGGGATCCTGTTTGTCCAAATGGAAGAGGTTCTCCATCTGGTGTCTTAACAAATGACTAGATCCCTTTTCAGTGGATATTCCCCTGGTCCTGTCTTACTTGTGTGAGCTGCTGAAGGCTGGATTGGCTTATTCCTCAGTTAAAGTCCATTTATCAGCCATTCTGCATGTCTGCCTTTATCTGACCCCCCCCCCCCCGGTTTCTAGGCTAGAAGTTAAGTTTTTCTTAAAAGGCATCCTGCACACCAGATCTCCCAGGAAACCTGTACTTCCTCCCTTGGATTTGAATTTTGTTCTGGAAAAATGGACTCAGACACCCTTTGAGCCTGCAGCTTCTGCTTATTTAAAACTCTGCACTTGGAAAAAATTTTTACTGGTAGCCATCACCTCTGCTAGGAGAATTTCTGAGCTTCAAGCTTTAATGGCTTCACATCCCTTTTTAATTTTCCACAAGGATTGGTTTTCTCTTCCTACCAATCCTTCTTTCATGCCTAAAGTGGTTAATAACTTGTCCCTTAACCAGTCCATTCACTTATCTACCTTTTTCCCTACCCCTCAAAACTAGACTGAAAGGGTCCTCTATGATTTGGATATACATAGACAACTCAAATTTTACCTGGATAAGACCAAATCCATTAAGAAGTCTGTGCAATTGGTTGTTTCTTTTCACCCCATGGCACTGGGTAAACCTGTCTCTAAACAGACTGTATCCTCTTGGATGTCTAAAGCCATTTCTTTCTGCTGCTTGTCTCAGAAGAAAACATTTTCTTCCTTAGTTAAGGCCCATTTCACTAGGGCTGTAGCTTCCTCTGGGGCCTTCTTCAAGGGTCTGGACACTGCCTCTGTCCTGGAAGCAGCTACTTGGTCCTCTGTCCACACCTTCACTAAACACTACAGGTGTCGAACCAGTCGCTGGGGATAACCACTGCTTATTATTTCCAAAGACCCGTGCAAAGTTACCCAGATAGTGGTTCAGGAAGATATTCTCTCAGACGTTGCTGAATGACACCCAATGTCCAGACTTACTTCTTTCCACCATATGTTGGAGGCCCCCTAAGAAGAAAAAGCAGAAAATAAAGCATACTTCTTCTGACCAGCACACAATGCCCTCCGACCAAAGTCCTGACTGGGAGGCCTTTACACAAGGCCTCTTTAATGCCTTTATGGCCTTACGCCATTCCACAACTCCTACCCAGGCGCTACCCCCTTCCACACCTGCAAAAAGGCCTGTGCAAGAAGTCTGTTCTGAGGAAGAAGACTCATCTGGGGATGAGTCATTAGCTTACTCCTCACAGATTGCTTCTCCTCTGGGCTATACTTCCGTAGAGGAGGAGTTTAATGGCACAAATTCACTTGGGGAAGACATTACATTTGGGGAAATCATTGAGCAAATGAAGGATTTCTTTAAATGGGACTTCTGTCAGGTCTCCAAAACCCAAAAGAGTTATTATGACCTCTTACAGATGGAGTCCCCTAATCCCTCTGCCATTCCCCCTGTACTGCTTGCCTTTTTGGATGCCTTTTCTGCTGTGTCAAAATCTCCAGACCCCCAGCCTCCAGCCCCTAAATGTCCTGATAGATTTTTTAAAGTGCCTGAGGATGCTAAGTTTCTCTTTAAGGCCTCATTCAGTGGATCCCTCAACCATTTCTGTAGCTGCCGATAACACTTCCAAATTTCCACCCTCCACTTCCTTACTCCCCACTGTTAAAGAGAGTAATATTATGGAGAGGTTAGGCAAAAAAGGTTTATATATCTCCCACTCTGGCTTTCAGAGCCATGAATTACCAAACCTGTATGGCAAAATTCTCCCTAGGTGTTATGGCAGTTACTGTAAAACTTATTTCAGACCTTTCAGATTCCCCTAATAAGGGAAAAATATCCAGCATTCTAAAATCCTGCAGCCAAGATACTAGGCACACCATTAAGTGCAGTTATGATACTGTGGAGGCCTCAGCCAAGGCAGCAGCATCAGGATCTGTCTTAAGGAGGCATTCTTAGCTAAGGTTGCAGCCTGTGTCAGATGATATTAAAGCCAAGCTTATGGGTGCCCCTTTAGACAACAAGGCCTTAATTGTCTGTGCAGCTACAGAACTCTTCAAAGCCCTTCAGGAAAACGGGAAGGAGTTACAAGACCTCAAGCACATTTTTTTCCCTGTTCCCAGCTTCCAAAAGAATTATCCAGCTAGGACCACCTTTGTGGAAAAGGCCTCTAAGTATCACTCTCCCAAGGGAAAAAAGGACAACAGAAAACAGGCCTCTGCAAAATCTTCCCCTTCCACTCCTTCTCAAAAGCAGTCCTTTCAGTCAAAGCCTGGTAGCCTGTGACTACCAAGCCCTAAACCCCAATACCCCTCTCTCTCTTCGCCTAACCCTATCTTTTCCTTCATGGTTTGGGAATCCCTGCCAACCTTCAAAGATACCCCACAACCCCTTTTGGCACTAAATGAGTTTCTTCCGTCCTGTCCTGCATTCCCTGCTGTGTCCCACTGTACCATCCAGGAGGTGCTTCCAAATCAAAAGGGAAAAGGGTTCTACTCCCGAATGTTTCTGGTTCCCAGGAAAGAAGGCTCCTTGGAGGCCTGTCTTAGATTTGTCTCATCTAAACACCTTTCTGAAAGTGCCTTCCTTTCACATGGTAACTTTTCCTATTCTCCTACCCCTAATTATGCCTCAGGCATACATGATATTTTTGGACATAAAAGATGCCTATCTCCATATTCCCATTCATCTTCACTTCAGGAAATTCCAGCTGTTCTCTGTGGATTCCTCTCATTTTCAGTTCAGTGCTTTGCCATTTGGTCTATCTACAGCTCCCAGATTATTCACAAAATCTTTGGCCCCTGTAACAGCCTTCTGCAGAATGCTGGGTATTCACATTTTTCCTTATCTGGATAACCTCCTCATCCAGGCTTCATCCCCAAAGCTTGTACAGGACCACCTGGACTGCATTATGTCCCTTTTGAGGAGCCTGGGATTTACCATAAACCTTCAAAAATCCTCTCTGACCCCTCCCAGGACCATGTCTTCCTGGGATGCAGAATACTCACTGTCCAAATGATGGCCTACCGACTTCCAGTAAAAACCCTGTCCTCTCACCACTTATTTTCAGGAACTAATCCCACTACAATCCATAACTGCCAAGGGAGTTCCTTCGTCTTCAGGGTTACATGGCTTCCCACTATCCCCATGGTACCCTTGGCAGGGCTACACATGAGGAAATTTCAGTGATTTCTGAGGACAGTCTGGAAGCAACACATTCGTCCTCTGGAGTTTGTAGTTCAACTCTTGCCATGTTTAAGAAAAGAATTACAATGGTGGATCTCACAGGTTACAAAAAACCCAGGCCTTCCTCTCCAGCTACTTCCACCCAACCAGGATCTGTGTATCAGACACAGACTGAGGTGCAACTCTAGGTAGTTGGAGGGTGAGAGATGTCTGGACTCCCCCTCAGTCAACGGAGCATATCAACGTCAAAGAAATGAGGGCATTGATTTTTGTTGTAAAAATTTTCAAATCCAGAATCCTGCCAGAAGTGCTAATATGGTTCACAGACAACACCACAGTCTTCTGGTACATCAGCAAGCAGGGAGGGACAAAGTCCTACATCCTTTGCAGATTGGCTCTGAATGCCTGGGAAATTGCTCAATACAGTCAGGTTTCTCTACAGGCCATTTACATCTCATCAGTTCATAATGTGATGGCAGATTCATTAAGCAGACCCATGACTCAATCCCATGAATGGATGTTAAACAGGGATGTGTTCCTGGATCTGGTCCATTGATGGGGTACTCCACAGGTAGATCTGTTTGCCTCCCCCATGAACAGACAGCTTCCCAAATATTACACCAGGATTCTAACCCCTGGGGCATCAAAGGTGGATGCTGTTTCCTTTCCCTGGAAGGGGATGTTTGTTTGTGCATCCCCACTTCCCTCTAATACAGAAAGTTCTACTGAAAATTCAGAAAGAACAACCGAAAATCTTGCTGGTGACTCCCTTTTGGCCAAGACAGCATTGGTCCCCCCTTCTTCATCACCTAGCCAAGGGCAATCACCACAAGTTACCCCTCAGAATGGACCTACTCACACAGGACAAGGGAACTCTAATACACCCTCAAATGTCTACCCTGTGTCTAACTCTGTGAGTGATAGGGCTTTGATTCCCTTTAGACACCTTTACAATGAGGACAGGTTCTGCAGTAGGCCAGAAAACCCACTACCAGAAAATGCTGTCTGTCCATATGGAAGACGTTTTCTGTCTGGTGTCTAAAAAATGAATTACTACCACTGTTGTTGTGGTCCTGTCTTATCTGTGTGATCTAATGAAAAGTGGCCTGTCATACTCTTCCATCAAGGCACATTTTTCTGCCATTTCAGCATGTTTACCTTCG
Source organism: Protopterus annectens (assembly GCF_019279795.1). NCBI lineage: Eukaryota > Metazoa > Chordata > Ceratodontiformes > Protopteridae > Protopterus > Protopterus annectens. The sequence continues at coordinate 111,789,281 of NC_056732.1, read as the reverse complement.
ACTCCTCCCTTGGCATCCAGGTTGGAAGTCAGGTTGTTCCTGAAAGGAGTTTTACACATTAGACCACCAAGGAAACCAATTTTCCCTCCGTGGGACCTCAACTTTGTGCTGAAAAAGCTTACTCTAGCTCCTTTTGAACCAGCTAAAACTTCTGTCCAACATTGCAATTGGAAAACTCTACTTCTGGTGGCTATTAAAGGGTTTTTGAACTTCAAGCCCTCATGGCATTCTCTCCTTTCATAATTTTCCATCGGGACAGGGTATCTCTTTTTACTGACCCATCTTTTCTGCCCAAGATTGTGAATGAGCTATCACTAAATCAGGCTATCAACCTTTCTGCCTTCTTCCCTGTCATCTGGTGAAAGGATCCTTCTCACTAGATGTGCACAGACAGCTCAAATACCACTTGGCTAAAACTAAGTCCATCCATAAATCTGATAAGCTTTTTGTTTCCTATCACCCAAGAGCCCTGGGGCATCCTACTTCCAAGCAAACTGTTTCCTCCTGGATTTCTAAACCAATTACCTTCTGTTACACCACAAGAAGGAAGGATCTTCCTTCTTCAGCTAAGGCACATACTACTAGAGCTGTGTCTTCCTCTGGGACCCTCTTTAAAGGTCTGGATACAGCTTCCATTTTGGAGACAGCTACATGGTCATCTGTTCATACCTTTAACAACCACTACAAATTGGATATGGTCTCCAGGTCTAGAGCAGGATTTGCCAGGGCTATCCTGCATGGATTTGTGGAAAATGTCTCTGCCCCTCCTCCCAATTCCTCTTCTGCATGAGCTTTGGCATTCTCCCTCATGTTATGGATACTGCAGCATATGAATAGAAGGACATAGAATAGCTGTGTAAAATCTTATGCTGCAGTATAGCTTCCTCCCTGCATTTCCCCCTGTTATTTGCCTGACCTCTGTACACGCACTGCTTTTTCAGGCTGGTGCTTGGCGGCATTCAGTTCAGAGGAAGGTGTGTGCTGACGTCCACTTTATACCCAACGTACGTTTATGGCAGATGTACACTGTGTGATGCTGGATTGCGCATATACCTTCACAGTAACATTTTAACTTTGGTGTAATGGCCAGATGTATGAGTTATCCGGCAGCAGACTCCCACATGTTATGGATACTGCAGCATGTAGAAGAGAAGAACATCTATGGTTATAGTAAGATTTTACACAACTATTCTTTCAGTACTTGTGCTTGATGGACACAGTGGCTGAAGTAGTGACCAGAATCCATGTACTTTAGGTCAGTGTTCTTCATCTTGATGGAAAGCTAGAAAAAAATTGAACATCACTTTGAGTTCCTACTCAGATAATCAGTTTGAAGAATATATTGGATGATCAGTGGAACTAGATGTAAGAAAATAATCTACAAATAATTGCGCTGCTTGAGGGCAAGAAGGAAGACTAAGCCCTTGGTGAGTTTCTTTGGAAATGATTTTCATCAGGTTTGGGTCCTGATATTTATATAGCCTCTTCACAAGCACAAACTCATTAAAGCCTTAACACAAGGTCTTCCTAACTCAAATGCTCCTTTGGTATCCATTATAATTAAATTGTTTACTTTCCAGTTGAAGGACAGAATTTTAAAATCTACATGAGTCATGGCGTAACTTTGCTTTAATTGTTTCCAGTATGACGACAGCAGAAAGAATTTGGTCCTTTAATCGAGCTTGAACTTCCCTATATCACCCAGCTATATTGTGATGGAAATTCGAGGATGAGCCATTAACTGCCTTAAATATATCAGAAGCTGTCAGTAGTTGTCTGCATTGGAGCGTGTTGACTGACACTGAATCTACCTTGAAATTAGTAATTAAAGAAAGAAACCAAGTCTTTCTGATGACCCTAAAGAATCTAGTAGTGGATGCAATGGTACCACACTGTATTTATAGTCTCACTGTGCTCATAGGTTCATAGGTGTGCACTAGGCTAATGGCCCTTGAGCCTTTACAAGCATAGCCCATAGGATTACCCTGACATCGTGCCACCTGACCTTAGTTCTCAGTGCCTCTGTCAAGTAGAGCCACTTGGAGTGATCCCCAAGGTGAATTTTCTATTTCCCATCCACTCACCAAGATTTCTCTTGAAGAGGGCCGGTGAGGCGCTCTGCTTGACATGTATGGGAAGTCTATTCCATAGAATGGGTAGTCTGTGGGTTATGAACCTGTCCCTCCAGCTTGTTCTGTTATTTGTGGTAATGAGGTTGAGGTCTCTGGAGCATGTAGTGCAGAGGGATTGGGATTTCTTTAGATGTAGCCTTTCTAACAGAGCTGGGTCAGACATGGCTTTGTAAGCCAAGCAGACTAGGCGATATAAGACAGAGAATAGTTGGAGTTTTTTGAGTCTGTCCATATAGGACAAGTGTTTAAGGTCTAAGATCCTCTTTGTGAGGTATTTTTGCGGCCTCTCCACTTGTAGGTGTCTAGTGTGGTACATGCCAAATGGGGCATTGTACTCAATGATTCGCCTAATAAGGGAAGAGTAGAGGGAGACAATGACCTCTTTCTTCCTGGATGCAAAGCCCTTAGTAATGAGATGTGCCACATAGAAGGACTTTTTGCCCACAGTGGCAATGTGGTGGTCAAAAGAGAGGTTGTTGTCAACCTGTGTTCCCAGATCTCTTATGATGCCTTCTGTGTTTCAGTGGACTACCATCGATGTGGTAATTCATGGGAACCGGGTTTTTCCTAAAGGGGATGACGACACATTTTTTTGGCATTGAGCTTAAGGCCATGGTTCTGACACCAGTCATTGGTCTCAGTGAGGCCTTTCTTTAGGATGTCAACATCACTTGGGGAGTTAATTATGGCTCCCAACTTGCAGCCATCTGCAAACTTTATCAGCCAGAGTCCCTTCGTGTTGGCCTGGACTTCAGAGAATTAGATACCAAACAGGAGAGGATCCAGAACCAATCCCTGTGGGACTCCACTCGTGACTGGTCAACAGTCTGACTTAGAGTCAGCTACTTTCACACTGTGGGATGTTCATCGTGTTTCCCTGTTGCAGTCATTACACTTGGGTTATCCTGCTGGCAGGCTACCCGCAGTCGGCCTGAATTCCAAAGTCCTGGTCCGGCGTCGGTTGCCGTCACCTCTTCCCTAACATCAGTGCGCCAGGGGTTATAAAAGATGCAGCCGACACCATTTTCTTCAGTCTGTCTTGCCGTGCGGTGCCTGAAGCAAAAGCAGTTCGCAAGTACCGGTCGGCCGACTCCTGAGATTTTCAAAATCGAATTTCAGATCCAAAGTCTTCAATAAAGCTAAGTACCCCGTTGGGGAAACTTTTTACTTGCTCCAGACCAATGTCAGAAAAAGTTAACAATTGTATTTCTTGTGGGAAGCAAATACCTCATAAGGATTTCCACTCTTACTGTATTCCTTGCCTAGGCCCTGACCACAACGTTGCTAGTTGTCGGTTTTGTGCTAGATTTAACCAACGCACTGTTAAGCGTTGGTACGATTTTGCTTTTCATTATTTTGGCAGAAGGTTTAACTACATAATGCCGTCGGAACAACCGACAACCAGAATTCATAAAAAATGCAAGGATAAAGACAAGGACAAGCATCCAAGGTCCAAAACCGACGACAAAACCTCTTCTAGGCCAGTCGCCGGTGGTCAGTGAGGCGCTTTTGCAGCCCCTGACTCCCACTATCTCAGAGCCACAGGCCGCCTCCGACTCCCACGTGGAGACAGCTAGGCCTCTGGATTCTCAAGGTATTGGCCCTTCGGAAATTAATCCCTCAGATGGGTCCGGAGCCGCTGAGCAGGCATCGGCTTCTGAGGGTGTCTTCAGACCTACACAACTTTATATAAAGCCTACTTCAGCATCCAAGACAAAGTCTAAAACAGTTTTAAAGACAAGGAAACCAGTACAGCATTCTCCAAGACAGGCTTCTATGCCTAAGAAACAGATGCTCAAAATGGCCGAAGACCTAATTACTTAGATCAGGGGTTCCCATCCCCCTCCTGATAAGAGGCCTAGGCAAGACACTGAATATGATTCCTCTGATCAGGTTTCCATTTCCTCAGATTCCTCTTCTGATCAGGGATATTCTGTTCCTCCCTATGAGGATTCTGATGCTGAAGATTCTATTCTTCAGCTTCTCCTCCTGAGGACTATTCTTTTGGGGAAACCCTGCATACCATGAGGGAGCATTTCCATTGGGAGAGCCAGGATTATTCCGACTCTAAGAAAAGACTTAGAGACTTTCTTTTACTTCCTCAGCACAGACCTCTTGCAATTCCCCGTGTACTAGACATAGTAGATGATGTTTTTTCAGAGTCCGGCCTGTCTCCAGACTCTTTACCTCCTGCCCCTGTTAAGCCGGACAGATACTACAGGGTCCCAGATTCCCATAAATGTCTTTACAAAAACCCCTTCTGCTAACCCAGAAACTATCTCACAGGGTCCCAGTGGGGTCAAGGCAGCATCTGCCAAAAACCCTTTCCCCTCAGACAGAGATTCTAGGGCTTTGGACATATGGGGGAAAAAAGTTTACACTTCTGCTACCTTGGCTGTAAGGGCTTTAAATTGTCAGTTTCATATGCTCAAATATCAGCAATACCAAATGTCTTTGTTAAAACAAAAAATGTTGACAAATTCTGAATGTTCTGAGAGCAAAGATTTGCAGGATTTATTGCATGCAGCTGAACAAGTGGGAAAACATACTTTGCAATGTGGCTATGATTCACTGGAGGCCTCATGCAGGGCCACTGTTACAGGTTCTGTTATTAGAAGGCATGCTTGGTTAAAGGAACAGAATCTGCCTGATCATGTTAAAGCATAATTATTGGATGCTCCAGTACAGCATGATACTTTGTTTGGTGTTAAGGCAGAGGAGGTGTTAAAGAAAATGGAGGATAAGGCAAAATCTATGCAGACAGTAAAGGATTTCTTACAGGTACAGCCACCCAGATTTAGCAGGAACTGGCCCTCTAAGAATTGGTCCTTTCCAGTGTCATACAAACGACAAAGAGGCAGATTCAGATGCCCTAGAGACAGGCAACAGCCCCAGGGCTCATACAGGCCCAAACAATGGGATGCTTCTACCACCAAAAGTGGAGAAGACAAATCACAGCCTTATAGAAAACAGTCCCAATGACTTCCCTCTGCCAATGCCAAGCACTTATATTTTGGCAGCTCCCTTAGGGGGAAAGCTAGCACTTTTTTCACAAAACTGGCACAAGATCACCCAGGACAAATGGGTCTTAAATATGGTCTCTCAGGGTTACAGGTTCCACTTTCACACCCTTCCAAAGGCAAAAGGCATGCCAGACCTGCCACACAATCAATGGCAAGAGGCACAAAAACAAGTTTCATCTATCATGGACATGGGGGCTATTCAGCCAGTGCCACACCAAGAGCAGGGACAAGGATTTTACTCGAGACTTTTCTTAGTACCAAGAAAGGACGAGACCAATTCTGGACCTGTCTATTCTAAATACTTTTCTGGACATCCCAAAATTCAAAATGTTGACTCTACAGCAGCTTCTGCCCATGCTGGACAAGAAGGCTTGGCTTGTAACTTTGGATCTCAAAGAGGCATACCTGCATGTCCTAGTCAGACAATCTGGCAGAAGATACCTCAGATTCATAGCTGGCTAACTGCACTACCAATTCTCTGCACTGCCATTTGGCTTATCTACTGCGCCCAGGGTCTTCACAAAATGCCTGGCACCAGTAATTGCATTTTGCAGAGAAAGAGGAATTCAAATATACCCCTACTTGGACGACTGCCTTATTCAAGCAAAGGACAAAGATATTCTACTACAGCATCTGGCGTTTGTAAAGATTACTAATTTGCCTAGGGTACACAGTAAATGAAAAGAAATCAAAACTAGTACTCTCTCAAGAGATAATATTCCTGGGTGCAAGCTTAGATGGCTTATCTCACGCCAGACAAACAAAGGCATCTGACTTCTTACTTCAACAACATGGCAACAAAGACCCAGTTATCTGCAAGAAATATTCTGCAGGCTCTGGGCTACATGGCATCCTGCATTCTACTAATTCCTTATGTAAGACTGCATATGAGGAAACTACAGTGGTATCTAAAAAGTGTTTGGACTCAACATTGCCACACCCTGGAAACAGTAACTACTCTCATTCCCTGCCTGCAACAGGAATTGCAATGGTGGGCACAGGCCTGTCACCACAACAAGGGACAGCCATTCACCTTACCCACTGCCAGGCAAACACTAACAACAGATGCATCAGGTTATGCCTGGGGAGGGGGCGCACATCGCAGGAAAATGTATTCAGGGCACATGGCCCACAAACCAATTGCATCTTCATATCAATCAAAAAGAGATGCTAGCTGTACAAAATGCCCTGACAGCCTTCAAGGACCTACTTCATCCAGGACAACTACTGATAAAGACGGAGAATACTACAGTCAAGTGGTACATAGACAAGCAAGGAGGCACACATTCCTACCCCCTCTGCAGGCAAGCCATGACTTTGTGGAACACAGCATTGACTTATCAAGTACATCTGCAAGCACAATTCCTGCCAGGAAAGGCAAATACTTTGGCAGACTAACTAAGCAGAAACATCATGGATCCTCATGACTGGAAGCTGGACCCACAAATCTTCAACATGATAACAGGGAAATGGGGATGCCCAGACATAGATCTATTCGCTTCCCCTCACAACTGCCAGCTACAGAGATTCTGCACTCGGATTTATCACAAGCAAGCATGGAAAGTGGACGCCCTTTCATTCAGCTGGAAAGCCCTTACAGTATATGCCTTCCCTCCTCTGCCTCTCCTCTCCAAGGTACTCCTAAAGGTCAGACAAGAGAAGCCAAAAATGATACTGATTGCCCCAGACTGGCCACGCCAGAACTGGTACCCAGTCCTAAAGAGCTTGTCTCAAGGCTAAGTCTGGACATTGCCTCTAATACCTCATTTGCTGACCCAACAGAGCAATCACATCCTGCACAGCCAACTCAGAACCTTAAATCTGGCTGCATGGCGGATAATGTAATCATTCAGAACACACCTCTGTCTAAAGCAGTTATGAATGTTATTTTGGAGGCCAGGAGGCCCAGCACCAGAAAATGTTATGCAGACAAATGGAAGAGATTCTGTGCTTGGAACCAAGCGCAGGGAAATGACTCGCTAAAACCAAGTATTCCTCAGATTTTGCAATACCTAACTGAGATGCTGGACAAAGGCCTATCCTTCTCATCAATTAAGATCCATGCCTCTGCCATTTCAGCTCATTACAATAAGGAGCCACCTATTTTTTCTCATCCACTGCTAAGACAGATGTTCTTCATCTCACATTGCTGCAGTCCTTACATATGGGTAGTCCGCTGTCCTCGGTCGGCCCGAATACCAAAGTATTAGGCTGACGTCGGTCACGGCGCTTAAAACTGACATCAGGACGTCAGGGTACAAAAGCGCATGACCGACGTCATATCCTCAGTCTTTTTTGCCGCATGGTCCGATGCAGAAGCAGCGTTGCAAGTGCCGTTCGGCGTTCTGAAATTTTTCGAGTTCGGAGTTTCAGACCGAATCCAAGTGGGCTAAGTACCCCGTTGGGGAATATTTTGTTTTTTTCTTGCCTCAGTGTATTACCGGATGTCAGAAAAAGTGAATAACTGTATTTCTTGTGGGAAGCAGATACCGCATAGGGATTATCATTCTTTGTGCATTCCTTGTTTGGGGCCTGAGCACGACGTTGTCGGGTGTCGCTTTTGTGCTAGGTTCAATAAGCGCACTATTAAGCGAAGGTTAGATTGTGCTAGGCTGGTCTTTGGTAAGCAGTGCAATTATAATATGCCGTCGGATTCTCCGGCGCCCGCTTCTGCGAAGAAGCGCAAAGACAAAACAGTTAAACCCAGGCAAGATGAGTCGTCCGTTCGGGACGCCGGTTCTTTAGAGGCTTCAGTGGAACCGGTGGTTCCGACGGAGACTTCTCTGGAGTCTCAGGGGGAGACTTTGATTTTGCAGGATGTGGCCTCTCAAGAGGCAGGTCAGGCTGAAGGGGCTTCTCAGGTTACTGTACTCCCCTCCCTTCCTAGGGTGGTTAGGCCCTCTCCTTCTGTTTCCAAAGCTTCTCCCAGAGGCAGGCCAGGTTTAGCTTCTGTTGGTGTCACTCCTAGTTCAGCAGGGTCTATGCCTAAGAAGCACATGCTTAAAATGGCAGAAGATTTGATTACTCTGATTAGAGGTTCTTTGCCCCTCCTGATAAGAGGCCTAGGGTGGAGCCAGAGTTGGGAAGTTTTGAGCAGGCTTCAGATGTTTCAGAGTCTTCGGCTGAAGACTTGCAGGAGTACTCTCCTTATTCTGATTCTGATGCAGATGATTCCACTCCTTCTGCTTCTCCTCCAGAGGATTTTTCTTTTCAGAGACACTTCATTCTATGAGGGAACATTTTAAGTGGGAAGGTCAGGACTTCTCTGATTCTCGGAAAAGGCTTAGGGAATTTTGCTTTTACCCCAACATAGGCCCTTGGCTATACCCCTGTTCTGGATGTTGTGGAAGATGTGTTTTCAGAGGCTTCACTTAATCCTGATTCTCTGCCTCCTGCCTGTTAAACCGGATAGGTATTACAGGGTGCCTGAGGCTCATAAATATCTTTATAAGAGTCCTAGGGCGGACCCAGAAACTATTAGTCAGGGACCTAAGGGTGTCAAGGCCTCTGTTGTAAAAATCCGGTTCCTCTAGATAAAGAGGCCAGAGCTTTGGATAGATGGGGAAAGAAGGTCTATACATCTTCTACCTTAGCTATGAGGGCTTTGAATTGCCAGTTTCATATGTTGAAATATCAAAACTTTCTTCTTTCTCAATTGAAGTCTAAGGTGGATGCTCTGGCGGAAGGCATTGAGTGTAAAGAATTACAAGATTTGGTGCATGTCTCTGAACAGGTGGGTAAGCATTCATTACAATGTGGTTTTGATGCTGTACAGGCCTCGTCTAGGGTGGCTGCCACTGGTTCAGTTCTTCGCAGGCACGCCTGGCTGAAGGATCAGAATTTATCTGACCATGTTAAGACAAGGATTTTGGATGCTCCTTTGCAGTCTGATGTGTTGTTTGGTTCACCTGTGGAGTCAGTCTTGAAGAAAATGGAAGACAAGGCTAAGTCTATGCAGGCTGTTAAAGATTTTTTGCAAGTTCAGCCTCCAGTTTAGTACCAATTGGCCTGCTAAGGGCTCGACGTATCCTTCTTATGATTCTCAGTCTAGGGGTAGATCTAGGCGTGGTAGGGGCAGAGCTCAGAGTTCTTTCAGACCTAGAACAGGCAGTTCACCTGCACAATCTTCGGGTGAGGGCAGGGGCCAGTCCTTTCGTAAACAGGCCCAATGACCTACCTTTTCAGCTGCCAGATCCTTCTTGCCTGGCAGCACCTTTGGGAGGAAGGTTGGCACTCTTCAAGGAAAATTGGATTTTGATTACCCAAGACAAATGGGTATTGGATATCATACACCGAGGTTACAAGTTTTATTTCCATACCTTGCCTCCTTTCAAAGGCATGCCAGACGCTCCTCTTCAGCAAAGACTAGAGGCTCACAAACAAATTTCTCTACTACTTCAAATAGGGGCCATACAACCTGTCCCTCTGCCAGAAGTGGGCCTAGGATTTTATTCTTGCCTGTTTCTTGTACCAAAGAAAGGGAACACGTGGAGACCAATTTTGGATTTATCTATCCTCAACACATATCTGGACATTCCCAAGTTCAAAATGTTGACGTTACAGCAGCTTTTACCTCTGCTAGGCAAAGATCACTGGATGGTGACTCTGGATCTCAAGGAGGCTTACCTTCATGTTCCTATCAGGCTCAGTTGCAGGAAGTATATGCGTTTTCGGGCTGGGACTTTTCATTATCAGTTCTCTGCATTGCCCTTTGGCTTATCTACTGCGCCCAGAGTGTTCACGAAGGTTCTGGCTCCAGTGGTAGCTTTCTTCAGGCTAAGAGGAATACAAATCTATCCTTATTTGGACGATTGCCTGATTCTGGCCCAAGGAAAGGACGAACTTCTTCATCATTTACAGTATGTGATGGCAGTGTTAAGATGCCTGGGGTATTCTGTGAACGAAATAAAGTCCAGTCTAGTACCCTCTCAGGACATGTGCTTTCTGGGTGTGAGACTGAATACAGCATCCCAGATGGCCTTTTGACCCCGGACAAACAAAAGAATCTTTCCCTTTACTTCCACCAATTGTCTCCTCAGTCCAGGCTGACTGCAAGGACAGTCCTTCAAGCCTTGGGGTTCATGGCATCTTGTATTCTGGTACTTCCCAATGCCAAACTGCATATGAGGAAGCTACAATGGTATCTCAAAATGTATGGACGCAGCACTGCCAAGATTTGGACACTGTCATTCAGATAATACCTTGCATTCAAAAGGAATTTTGTGGTGGGCTCAGGAATGTCACCTAAACAAGGGACTCTCTGTGACCCGACCAGAGGCGAGTCAGATTTTAACGACAGATGCCTCAGACAAAGCTTGGGAGCTCATCTAAATGGAAAATGGGTACAAGACACGTGGCCTGCCAGACTTCAACATTTACATATCAACTTGAAGGAGATGTTAGCAGTCCAATTTGCATTGATAGCTTTCAAGGATTTACTTCTTCCAGGGCAGGTGTTGATTCAAACAGACAACACAACTGTCATGTGGTACATCAACAAGCAAGGGGGACGCATTCATATCCTCTATGCAGACAAGCAATGATTTTGTGGGAGACTGCTCTCAGTTTACAGCTAAATCTTCAGGCAAGGTTTCTGCCAGGAGCACAGAACTCCTTAGCAGATGTGTTGAGCAGACAAATTATGGATCCCCACGAGTGGAAATTGGATCCTCATGTATTTCAGAAATTGACAGTGTTATGGGGAACTCCAGACATAGATCTGTTCGCTTCTCCACTAAATTACCAGCTGCCAAAGTTTTGCACAAAAAGGTTTCATCCCACAGCTTGGAAAGTGGATGCTCTCTCATTCAATTGGAGCAATCTTCACGTGTATGCCTTTCCTCCTCTGCCTCTCCTCCCAAAGGTACTCCTGAAGGTCAGACAGGACAAGCCAAACATGATTTTAATAGCTCCGGATTGGTCTCGACAGCACTGGTACCCATTACTGAGAAGTCTGGCAGGAGCCTCCATGGCCTTTGCCTTCGATTCCTCACCTGCTATCTCAGGAGAACAGTCATTTACTCAATGTCATACTTCACTCTCTACATCTAACAGCCTGGCATATTCTGTTTTAAACCCTGGAGGGTCTCAGCTTCCACAACAAGTTTTGAATGTTATTTTGGAGGCCAGAAGACCTAGTACAAGGAAAGTTTACGCAGATAAATGGAGGAGATTTTTATTTTGGAGTACAGCAAAGGACTTTGATGTTTCTAAGCCTAATTTAAGTGTTGCTCTTCAATACCTTACTGAGTTATTGGACAAAGGTTTGTCCTTCTCCTCTATAAAGGTTCATGCTGCAGCGATTTCTGCTCACTATGACTGTGACCCACCATTATTTTCTCATCCTTTGTTTAAGCAATTCCTTAGAGGGGCAAAGAATATAAGACCCCCACGTAGAGCTCCTACTCCTGCTTGGGATCTCAATTTTGTGTTGGAGAAACTCACTCTACAACCTTTTGAGCCTGCAGCAACTGCAGAGTTGAAATATTTATCATGGAAGACTGCTTTTTTGTTGGCCATTACCTCTGCGAGAAGGGTTTCTGAATTACAGGCCCTTATGGCGGTTGAGCCTTTCTTAATTTTCCACAAGGATAGGGTGTCTTTGCGTACTAACCCTTCTTTTATGCCTAAAGTGGTTTCTAGTGTGGCTTTAAACCAAACTATTCATTTGCCTACTTTTTATGCAAACCCCCAAAATAAAGGGGAGAGGATTTTGCACACTTTGGATATACACAGACAGTTACGATATTATTTGAGCAGAACTAAAGGGTTCAGAAAGTCTCAGCAGTTGTTTGTTTCTTTTGCTTTGGGTTCTCAGGGCAAACCTGTTTCAAAACAAACTATTTCTAAGTGGATTGGTTTTTGTATTGCTTTCTGTTATTCCCATCATGGTAAGGAGATTCCAGCTGGGATTAGGCCTCATTCCACTAGGGCTACTGCCACTTCTACAGCTTTTTTAAGGGGGGTGGCTACTAAAGATATTTTGGAAGCAGCTTCTTGGAGTTCAGTGCATACTTTCTCTAAGCATTACCACCTTCCACTTTACTCTAAATCTAGGGCTGGATTTGCCACTGCAATTTTACAGGGCATTTTGGCAGCCCCTAATGCTTTATAGTTTTGCCATCCTCCCTTACCTCTGCTTTGGGATTCTACCCATATGTAAGGACTGCAGCAATGTGAGATGAAGAACATAGTACAGTTTTGTACCTACCATAAATGTAGATGTTCAAGATCCACATTGCTGCAGTCCAATCCTCCCTCCTTCCCTCTGTAGTGAGTGGTGGTGGTGTGGTTTGGGTTGTACATATTGTAAATATGGTTAGTGCAGGGTGGTTGGTTATTTTTGCTGTTTTTGGCTTTGGCCTTTCTTGTTAGGGCCTTCTGACATCTGGGGCAAGAAAAGACTGAGGATATGACGTCGGTCATGCGCTTTTGTACCCTGACGTCCTGATGTCAGTTTTAAGCGCCGTGACCGACGTCAGCCTAATACTTTGGTATTCGGGCCGACCAAGGACAGCGGACTACCCATATGTAAGGACTGCAGCAATGTGGATCTTCGAACATCTACATTTATGGTAGGTACAAAACTGTACTTTTCTCAGAGGGGCCAAAAACATAAGACCTCCAAGGAGAGCTCCAATACCTACATGGGACCTCAATTTTGTCTTGGAAAAACTCACACTGCTTCCTTTTGAGCCTGCCAATACAGCAGAGATAAAATACTTGTCATGGAAAACCGCTCTTCTCCTAGCAATAACTTCAGCAAGAAGAGTCTCAGAGTTACAGGCACTAATGACTGTGGAACCTTTTATTATTTTCCATCAGGACAGGGTTTCTCTAAGGACAAACCTGATATTTATTCCTAAGGTAGTGTACAGCATGGCTCTTAACCAAACCATACATTTGCCTACCTTTTATCCAAACCCACAGAATAAGGGGGAGAGACTTCTGCATACTTTGGACATACACAGACAGCTACGCTTTTACTTGGACAAGACTAAAGCCTTCAGAAAGACTGAGCAACTCTTAGTGGCATATGCTGCAGGTTCCCAAGGAAAAGCCATTTCAAAGCAGACTATTTCAAAATGGATAGGCCACTGCATTCATTTCTACTATTCACAACATGGCAAATCAGTGCCCAAGGGCATTAGGTCACATTCTACCAGAGCAGTAGCCACTTCAGCAGCCTTCCTCAGAGGAGTACCAACCAAGGATATTTTGGAGGCTGCAACATGGACTTCAGTGCACACTTTTACAAAGCACTACCATTTACCTCTCTACTCTAAATCCAGAGCAGGCTTTGCCACTGCAGTTCTGCAGGGCCTCATAGCCACTCCAAACTCTATTTAGGCCCAGCCGCCCAACCTCAGCTTTGGGATTCAACCCAAGTGTAATGACTGCAACAGTGAAACACAATGAACATAGTACAGTTGTGTACCTACCATAAATGTAGATGTTCGAGTGTATTCACTGTTGCAGTCCAGGTTACCCTCCCACCATCCCCCTTTTTCTTTGCTGGGACATATCTGTACCTATCTATTCTATGCAACCTATGTGGTGTATTTGCTTGTAGATGAAGGTTATGTGCATGCTTTTTTATGATTGTAATTTTTACAGCCTACCCTTTTGGGGGCACCTGACATCTGGGGCAAGAAAAACTGAAGAAAATGGCGTTGGCTGCATCTTTTATACCCCTGGTGCACTGACGTCAGGGGAAAGGCGACAGCAACCGACCCCTGACCAGGATTTTGGAATTCAGGCCGACTGCGGGTAGCCTGCCAGCAGGATAACCCAAGTGTAATGACTGCAACAGTGAATACACTCAAACATCTACATTTATGGTAGGTACACAACTGTACTTTCTATCAGTGAGCCAGTTTGCAACCCACCCAGTGATATAGGGGTTGATGCCTAGCTTAGTGAGTTTTTCTATGATTCCTGAGTGGGGAATGGTATCAAAGGCCTTGGCCAGATCAAGGTAGGCCATATGAGCCACCTTGCCTTCATCCACAGCTCTGGTGACTGACTCAAAGAAGTCGACCAGGTTGAGCAGGCATGATCGACCCTTCACAAAACCAAACTGTTTGGGATCCAGAGTTTGGAGGTTCCCTATATCTTTGTTTATTAGGTCTATGATGATGCGTTCCATAGCTTTGCATATCAGGCTTGTCAGGCTAATGGGGAAATAGTTCCCAGGGTCTGTAGTCACTCCTCCTTTGTGGAGAAGGATGATTGTAGCAGTGCGCCATTCGGTAGGGACAAAGCCTGAGGTGAGGTTGTGATTGAACAGGGCACACAGGTGAGGTGCCAATTCACTCTGTAGTTCATGTAGAACACAGCCAGGGATATTGTCAGGTCCCATAGAAGCTGTATTCTTGGCCTTGGACAGTGCTGTTTTAACCTGTACAGCAGTAATACTGTGTGCCTGGCAATATACTGATATTGTGATTGGTCCTTTGGTGAGGAAGAGAGGGGTAAAGTTGGCACTGAATCTGTCGGCCAGTATATTGGAAATATCTGTTGGTACAGTATAAGAGGTGCCATTGTGCAACAGCTCCAAGCAAATCAGGGTATTGCCGTGGAGATTCTTTACATAACTATAGAAGACCTTGTGGTTGTCTTTACTATCTGCTGCAATTCTGTTTTCATAGCTAGATTTAGAGGATTTGATGAGGAATGTCAACTTTTTGTTGAGGCTGATAAGGGAGTTCTTGGGACTTCACCTTATTTCTCATCAGTTTCTTCCTTCTTTTGTAGAGTTTGTTTATGGCAGGGGACCACCAGATTGGATTCCTTTTTTTGGAGGAGAGCATCTTGGTTTTATTGGGTATGGCGAGATACGTGCATTTGTATACATGTTTGTACAGAGTATTAGTGTATGACTCAGCAGTCATGCAGCTGTTCTCCAATTGCATGGGTGCCATGAAGTTAGCCACCTCTGTTTTTAGGAGCCCAAAGTTAGCTTTGTTGAAGTTTTTCATGGTGGTTACCTTTGCAAGGGGGGGATGTGGATTTCCAAGGTGTTTGTGGTCGGATCTAACCAGGGAGGAGTTGACTACTGGTACAGAGCAACGGTCACCCATGTTAGTAATGACCAGGTCAAGGATGTGACTACCTCTAGTGGGGGTAAGAATGAGCTGGTCCAGGGCATTGGAATTAATGAATTCCAGAAAACGTTGGGCAAGTGTAGTGGTACATGAGTAGTTTTCAAATTAATGGAGGGGTAGCTGAAGTCGCCCAATATGAGAATGTTAGGTTGGACCGTAATATTCTCCAGGGTGCTTAGGAAAGTGGAGTGTGAGTCTTGGGTCATGGTTGGGGACCTATAGCAGGCTAAGACCTGAATTGCTGTCTTACCCAGTGTTAGCTGCACCTGAAGTATCTTTGATGCCTCATGTTGGGCTGCCAGTCTGGAGGTTAGCGCATCCTTTATGAATATGGAAACACCACCGCCGTCCAAGTTTTGGGGCCAAAAGGTATGGAATGAGATATAGCCTGGTAGTGCAGGGGTGCTATCTGTTCTCCATTTTAAGGAATGCTTCGAGCGAGTGCATTTTGAGATTTAGACTTCTGGCATTGAGCAGCATGACCCTCAGATTGCATTTGTTTGTAGGCACAGGAACATGCAGTGTGTCTTGATTATGTTGCTCGGAGTGCCATTTTTTGGTTAGGAAGTACATAGTACCATGTGACATGTATTTACTTGCTTGAACTCAATTTTCTGTGCATAGCTTGCAACTAATTCTTGAGTCATCCACAAACCATGGAATTCATGTAACAAATCCACCTCTGCAACCATCTAAATAGTCTTAATGAACCAATCAGTTCATATTAAACAGTAACAATCCACTAATTTAAAGTGACAGTGCAACCTTCAACATTAGAACACACTTAAATAACATAAAAACTGGATATAAACCTGTAGATATGTAAATATATATATATATATATATATATATATATATATATATGTGTGTGTGTGTGTGTGTGTGTGTGAAAACAACAAAAACATACACATAGAGGCTATGAAATACATTAATATAATTTCAGGGGTACTTCATAGTTAAATTCCTAGATTTTAACATGGGCTTAATTGAAGCCCTCTCATTTAGACCCATTCCACGGTCTGTACTGTATTTCATAGCCTCTATGTATATGTTTGAGTTGATGTCCTTCAAGGATGCATCTGCAGTCCTTACAAATGGGTTGTCCTGTCGTCAGGCAGCCCTTCGGTCGGCCGGATTCCAAAGTTCCTCAGGCGGAGAGGCAGAAGGGATGGACTCTTCAGCATCAGAGTCTTCATAAGGGGAGAAGGGAGCCTCTGGAGGGTCTGTATCATTTGAATCATCAGAGGAATCATCTGTAGACACTGGCTCAGGGGGCTCTGCTCTAGGCCTCTTCTCTGGAGGCAGGTGAGAGGCCCTGTCTGGTTGAGGTTGCGATCCTCGGATTAAAGAAATGAGATCCTCTGCTAAACTAAGCATTTGTGAACTAGAGCTAGGCCTGTGAGAGGGGGGCTTAGCAGGCACAGATTTAGTAGCTTTAGCTGCTTTAGCCCTGGCAAAGGCCTTAATGGACATGGCTGCAGGTGGCCTAGCAGCTCCACGTGCAGGGGTTGAGATATCCAAGGGAATAGTGTCTGATAATTCCTGAGAAACTGCAACAGCAGGTGGGATTTCAGAAGCCGATTCCACGAGGTTGGAAGAGGCCTCGGCAGAAGGAAAGTTTTCGGCTGAAGAACTGCTTGCTCGGTTTCAGCCGAAACCGAGACACTCGCGGTTGGCGAAACCGCGGACCGCGAGTGTCGGTCCTTTTCCTTGCGTTTTTTAGATATTTGTGAAGTCGGAGGATCCGATGGCATAATATAAGCAAAATCGGAGCCGAAAAACTCCTCAGCAAATTCTGACCGACGTCTAAGCGTCCGCCGGTTAAAAGAAGCACAGGCTAGACAAGCTGCGACGTCGTGGTCTGGGCCTAGAAAAGGTAAGCAGTAAGAGTGGAAATCTTTATGAGGTAGTTGTTTCTCACAAGTTAAACAGTTATTCACTTTTTCTGACATCGGCTGAGGCAAGAAAGAGTCCCCAACGGGGTACTTAGCTTTTTAGAAGTCTTCGAAGTAGTATTCGGTAGTAGTAATCTCTGGTTCTGACCGACCGGCACTTGCGAACAGCTTCTGCTTCGGGCGCCACGGGGCAAGAAAGACTGGGGAAAATGGCGTCGGCTGATGCCTTTATACCCGAAAAACTGCAGCTGTGACGTCGGGTGAAGTGCGACACCAGCCGAGGCCAGACCCAGACTTTGGAATCCGGCCGACCGAAGGGCTGCCTGACGACAGGACAACCCATTTGTAAGGACTGCAGATGCATCCTTGAAGGACATCAACTCAAACATATACATAGAGGCTATGAAATACAGTACAGACTGTGGAATGGGTCTAAATGAGAGGGCTTCCATTAAGCCCATGTTAAAATCTTCAGTAATTGCTCATTGCAGGCTCCAGGGTATACAAATTTACCCGTACCTGGACGGCTGCCTCATACAAGCGGATGACAAATTGATGTTGACAAAAAACCTGGATTATGTCATACGATTACTTCAAGCTCTGGGATACACAGTCAACTTCCAAAAGTCAAGACTGCAGCCATCCCAGCAAATAATCTTCTTAGGAGCCAAACTAGACACAGCCTCTCAGATGGCTTACCTGACAGAAGACAAGCAAGAGAAGTTAACTCAATACTTCAAAGGTTTAGCAAAACTCACCCAGATGATTGCAAGGAGATTCCTACAGGCCCTGAGTTACATGGCATCCTGCATTCTACTGGTTCCATTAGCAAAACTACACATGAGAAAGCTTCAATGGTACCTAAAAGCATTTGGTCTCAACACAGCAACAACTTGGAGACAATCATACCACTCATTCCATGCCTACAAAAGGAATTCCTATGGTGGGCCTCGGTGAGCCAGGAAAACACAGGTATGTCATTCAAAAAACCACAGATAACACAGACCATGACTACAGACGCCTCAGACCTTGGATGGGGCGCACATGGAAGGCAGGTGTATACAAGGACAATGGTCTCCAAAGGAAACACATCTGCATATAAACCAAAAGGAAATGCTGGCAGTAATGCATGCTATCGAGGCTTTTCAACACCAACTCCAGCAAGGCCATTTAATGATACGGACAGACAACACCACTGTGATGTGGTACATAAACAAGCAGGGGGGCACCCACTCTTACCCCCTTTGCAGACTGACAATGCAGCTTTGGGAGAAATCACTGAGTCTAAACATCCAGTTACAATCCCAGTTTGTTCCAGGAAAAGACAATGTGTTGGCGGACAGCCTAAGCAGGAATTTCACAGACCCACACGAGTGGAGGTTATATCCGAAGGCTTTCAGACAACTCACTTCGACATGGGGCAAGCCAGAAGTGGACCTATTTGCCTCTCACCTCAATCATCTTCTACCAAAATTTTGCACAAGGACATACCATCCAAAGGCTTGGAAAATAGATGCCCTTTCATTCAACTGGAACTCCCTAGCAATCTATGCATTCCCACCTCTGCCACTGATGACCTCAGTATTACTAAAGATCAAAGCAGAGAAGCCCAAGGGAATCATAATAGCTCTGGATTGGCCAAGACAACACTGGTACCCACTACTACGAAGCATATGTCACACCAGGAGGTGGGCCCTCCCTCAGTGGCCTCTACTTTTGACTCAACACAATTTCGAAACACTGCATCCAAACCTTCAGACACTGCAGCTAACAGCCTGGGAGATCCCATAAATAACTTCAGCTTATCTCTCTCCAAGGAAGTTCAGCGGATACTAACAGAGGCTCGAAGACCATCCACCAGAAAGGTTTACTTAGCAAAGTGGAAAAGATTCAGCAATTGGAATACCAGCAAGGGACATGATGCATCATTACTGAACATCCCACTCATCTTGGAATATTTGGCAGATATGTTGCAGAGCGGCCTCTCATATTCTTCAATAAAGATACATGCATCTGCTATTTCAGCCAGATACAACACTGATCCTCCTGTTTTCTCTCACCCCTTACTAAGACAATTCCTCAGGGGAATCAAGAACATTAAGCCACCAAGAAAGGCCCCAGTGCCAGCCTGGGACCTCAATTTTTTCTTAGAAAAACTGACTCTACCTCCTTTTGAGCCAGCAGCTTCAGTTGACTTGCAATTTCTCTCATGGAAAACAGCTTTCCTGTTGGCAATTACCTCAGCAAGAAGGGTTTCCGAGCTACAGGCCCTAATGGCAATACCACCCTTTATTATTTTCCACAGAGACAGGGTTTCATTAAGGACCAACCCTACTTTTATGCCAAAGGTGGTATCTAGGGTTTCTCTAAATCAAGTCATTCATCTGCCTGCTTTCTTCCCCAATCCTGAGAATAAGGGGGAAAGACTTTTGCATACCTTGGACATTCATAGACAACTTCGATACTACCTGGACAGAACCAAGGCCAGTAGGAAGTCTGAACAGCTGTTGTAGCTTACGCCCCTGCAGTCCAAGGAAAAGCAATTTCAAAACAGACTATTTCTAAATGGATTGGACATTGCATCAGATTCTGTTATTCCTTTCATGGGAAGACTGTTCCAGCCTATGTCAGACCACATTCCACCAGAGCTACAGCCACCTCTACAGCATTTTTAAGAGGGGTGCCTACAAAGGACATTCTAGAAGCTGCTACATGTAGCTCCGTGCATACATTCTCCAAACACTACAATCTCCTCTATATTCCAGATCCAGAGCAGGCTTTGCTTGGCAGTCCTGCAGGGTTTGATTGCCACACCATCTCTCTCCTAGAGCATACCTCCTCCGCCAGCTAAGCTATGGTATTCTACCCACATGTTATGACTGCAGTTGCATTCTTGAAGGACATAGTACAGTTTTGTACCTACCATAAATGTAGAGGTCCGATAGACATGCAACTGCAGTCGGTTTCCCTCCCTCCATACCCCTCTATGCCTAGGGTCCACTCCTATCCCCTTACTCTTAGCTGGGGATATCTGTTATGGTGTATTTGTTTTATTGCTCATGTATTTGTTTGGAATCCTGTTTTTGTCTTCCAATTTGATTACAGCCTTCCTTGGAGGGCACCTGGCATCTGGGGCAAGAAACACTGAAGAAAATGGCGTCGGCTGTTGCTTATGTACTCCAGCCGCTCTGACGTCGGAGAGAAATGCGACATCAGCCGACGTCGGACCCAGACTTTGGAATCCGGCCGACCGAGGGCTGCCTGAGGCAGGACAACCCACATGTTATGACTGCAGTTGCATGTCTATCGGACATCTACATTTATGGTAGGTACAAAACTGTACTTTTTCCTTTTCCTTTTACTTGGGGGCGGCCATCTGTTACTGTTATAAAAATGATGGGGGGTTGTATGTTTTCCATGTTCTGCAATGGGTGATTGTTTCATCTCCCATGCAAGTAGTACAGCCTGTGCTTGATTTCCCCATATATTTGTTTTTTTTAAGTATATGTAGGCCCCACTTCATCAGGGAGCCAGTAAATCTTTGTGTGAAAACTGGACAATGGTTTGCTAAATATTGTCAGGTTAATTTGCCTGCGAAACATGGTGTTAAATGTATTTTTACTTGTGTTTCTTTTACAATAGGGTGGTTGTCAGATAGCAAGTATTTCCTCTGAAGAGTTGTATGATAAGAACTGCTCTTTGTGAGCCCATGTTTTCTTTGTACAGTATGACAGATTAAATTACTGTATTGTGTGACTGATGGTGTAGCACATTAAATAAGTTGCTGTTTTAAGATTCCTTACAATGTAGTATTTAGCAGTGAGTAGCGTTCATACGACGAGTTGTAGTTTTCTTCTCACAGTAGTTAATGGTTTTTGATGGGAATTCCCCCTTCTCCTATTCATTCACATTATCATATAAATTTTCTTTGATCAACTTATTTCATGTTAGAGGTTATGGTATGTATCTCAAAGGTTTGTAAATTGATATATACCTTTTTGTGCTTTTGGATAATCACATGTGTAAACAAATTAGGAGATAGAGCAGTTACTAGAACATTTGATTCAGATTTAGATGTATAACTGTGGCTAGCCGAACAGTTTGCTTTATGAAGTATGTACCCTGTCCTTATTTCTCTCCACATAATTTCCCCCTTTTTTTCCAAAGACAATTGCTGTTTCTTACCAGTATGCGATGGGGACTATATATAGGGCAGTACAAAAAATATGTGGGTTTTACTTTAGAGTAAACAGGAATTGAGGGCTGCTGTTTATTATTTATGTTCTCTTAATTGATTGACATGTACTGGAGCTGAGATGTCTTGATATGGGTCCTTTCTATTACTTACCTGTTTAATTTAAATACCCAGCAAGAACTAAATTGGAAAATATTATGGAAGGTAGTATATATAGTATAAAGGGAAGGGGTTGTCAAGCATTATTTATGATACAGAAATTGTGGATGATTATGGATAGATAAGAGGAAGCCAAAATCATGATAGGAGACCAAGTAGGTAGTTGTTACAATTGGCCAGGAAATCTTATGGGTAATCTCAGCTAGGCATCAATCTGTATGCTACCAGATGGGTAGCCAACTGGCTCACTGACAGAACCCACCTAGTTAAAATACGGGAAGCCACCTCAAGCAGTAGACCCGTATCGAGTGGCGTACCCCAGGGTTCGGTCCAGGGGCCTCTGTTATTTGGGATATACTTTTCTGAGGTAAAGGCCAAAACCAGTGAGCTATGGCTGACCAAGTTTGCAGATGACTGCAAGTTGGGAGCTGTCATCAGTTCCCATTGTGACATGGACATCCTCCAAGAGGGTCTCACCCAGACAAATGACTGGTGCCAGAAACATGGCCTCAAGGTGAATACAAAGAAATGCATCATCATCATTAATAACAACGTTCTAAGCACGCAGTCAGTCGTGAGGGATTTGGGCACCCAAATTGATAGCAGCCTGACTTTTGATTACCATGTTGCTTCCATTGTACGGAAAGCTTTCTACATGCCCCACCTCATAAGTAAGAGTATCTCATCCAGGGACAAGGAGGTCATAACATCCCTGTATTCTTCCCTTATAAGGCTGATTATTGAGTACAACGCCCCATTCAGCATGTACCTCGCAAAGCACTTGCAGCAGCTGGAGAGACAGAGTTCCTCACCAGGAGAATCCAGAGCCTTAACAATTTACCATACACAGATAGGCTAAAAGCCCTATCCCTCTACTCTGTTTCATACAGACTCCTCAGTGGTGACCTCTGTCTGGCATACAAGGTGATTTCGGACCCCGCCTTGATGGGACTGCTGCATATTCACAAGTCAAGCCCTACTCGAGTAACCCACACATGCAGCCTCAACCTGGTCTGTGTCATCAATAGGATTTGCTGCCGTGACAGATTTCTGTCCCAGAGACTCCCCCATCTATGGAACAGACTCCCTCTCCACGTCAAGCAGAGTACCTCTTTACCCCTTTTTAAGCACAGTCTGAATAACTGGATGGGAAATAGAAAATGCATCCCTGGGATTTCACCCATGTCCCTGCTGGACAGATGCATTGAGTGCTGATTTGTCTATGCATGGGCTAAACTCTTGGCTAGGCTTATAAGGGCCTCAGGGCCAATAGCCTGGTAACTTCCTATGATCCTAAGAATGTAATACAAGTGAGAAAGTCAGGAAATTATGTATGTCAGCATTTAGAAATAATAAAGTTAAAATACTTGTAAATGACTGGTTAAGCCAAGAGGTACTTTGAAGAGTGGTGTAAGACAGGAATGCCTAATGAGGGTGTACTCTTTGCATTAATTATGAATGCTATAGTATGTGAAATAAATTTAAAAAAATGAAGGGGCTGGGTATATAACACCTGCAGGGTTAAGAATTCCAGTTATGTTAACATATGCAAATGACATTATAATAATTGCAAAAAAAAAAATTGGATACAAAGTATAAGTAGTCTGCACAAATGAGTGTATAGATGTGATGGGGAGGCTTTAAATAAAGAGGAAAGTAAAGGTTTAAGGGATGTAGTAAAGATAGTGGTTATATATTTTACAATTAATGAAATGTCTGTGTTCTGTATAACATTTGGGAGTAAAGATGCAAGTAAAATTCAATGAAAAAAAAAAAACAATTGAAGAAATGAAACAAACTTGTATTTTTGGAGAGTTGGAGAACATGTAAACTATCATTCAGAAAAAATGCTTATTGATAAATTTAGTACCTTTTGGAAAAATAGCATCCTTAGCAAGTGTCTTTATGTTGCCATCAGTATTTGAAAAGGAATTATTTCAGGTAATTTTCATCAGTATAGAGTTCTAGATTAAACCCTGTAAAAAGAGGAGTTTTGTATGTAAATAAAGAGGAAGGAGATTTAGTGTTAATTAACCCAGTGGTATGCGCTGTTTCATTAAAATTGTACCAAATTTTAAAGCAGATAAGTAAAAAAGATGAGAGATTAGTAGTACAATGGTATCAATATAAGTATGATAAATTTGGGGGTTTGGTAAAAAAAAGAAGAAGAGTGCATAAATGAAAAATAAGATGTTACCAAGAAAAAATGTTTTTGTGGAACATAAAAATTGATGATAGAAAAAGAAAGAAAAGTATGGTATAAGAATGTAATGATAAAACATAGATGAAAAAAATTAAAGCTACAAAAATAAGAAGCAATTGGTTTGATCAGAAAGTAGAATGACAAGATTTTTCTGTGGAGGCTGGTAATTAATAATTTACCAGTAAAAGGAAATATACCTGATGAAGCTTTGAGTGAAAGCATTACAGCTAGTGACTTATTATATTTTTGGTTGCTTGATTTATTAAAATGTTGGCCATTTCCTTACGTGGTGACTTGAGTGTTCTGTTTGTGAAAAAATATATTGAAGTACATCCTGCATTTTGAAGTGAAAGTTTATACAGATGATCGTAGGAGAGTGAAATAAGGAGCTTCAGGATAAAAGGAGATAGTTGGAAAAGTTGCAGAATGAAGTATTTGATAGGGATGAGAATTCCAGATGTAAAGTGCAAAAACTGCAAAAGGAAATCAATAGACAGGAAATTGCAGTTGGAAACTTTATTGCTTCAGTTTTCCCAGGTACCAGAAGGTGTTAGCTGTGAGGCTGAGGCAGTAATGTTCCCAGAGTTAGATTGCATATTTAAGAAGTAGGCATGACACACAGTTGACAAGGGGCCCTATTTTAACAGCAGAGGTTTTCCATATATAGTACCAAAAGCTGTACTACAAGAAGATTATGTAGAGCTGAAATAAAGATGAAATGATTGTTATTTGAGTGGTTTGAATTTGAATAAGATTTCTTCTGAAAAGGCAGAGATCTTGACTACACCCATTATTCAGGAGGAATTGCTAGAAATTATGTCTATGCATGTAGCAGGAAGCACATTGGAGAGTGATGATAGTCCATATAGAAGCTTAGATACTATACAAGGACAACTTTATTCCTTGCCTGATGAAGTTAAATAATAAAGTGTTAGAGAATGGTAGATTTGCACATCATATAAATAGGCAGCAGTGGTATTTATTCCCAAGAAGGGTAAGGAATTAACCTTAAATATTTTTCTTATAAGATAATTTCTATTTTGAATTATGATTACATATTGCTTCTGGCAATACTACATACATCTACAGATATTTCAAGCACAGGCATTAATGCCATTCTAGCCTGCCAATATACAAAAATACTTGTTCCCATAAGTGCTCAAGCTTTTCTTAAAAATATCTAAACTAGTGCATGCTTTAATATAGTTTGGTAGTCTGTTCCATGCATCAGCTGCTCTCTCAGAGAACCAGTTAGTACACTTCTCACTCCTATAGAATCATCTACATAGGTTCTCTGATGATTCTGTATTACTTTTTGATAGCTCCAAGCATTCCCAGTGGCAGTTGTCTCTAACTGCCCTACATGCCTGAATAAGATCTGTTAAATATTTATGTGAGACACTGTACAAGTTTAGATATTTAGTCTTTCATAATAACTTAAATTTTCACATCCATGGATGCCCTTGGTATATTTCACTGTTTCCAGTTTATTTATGCTTTATTTCTTATAAGGTTTCCATATTGTTATTCCATGCTCAAGTTTGGGTCTAATGTAACTAATAAACAATGACTTCATAATTTCTGATTTCCCTGACTTTATAAATCTTTTTATTTAACCTGTAGATATATAACTATCATAAACCAATTGGTTGATATGATTACAAAAACTGAAAGCTGAATCTACCCATATACCTAAGTCCTTAAATGAATCTACAGTTTCAATCACTATGTGCTGTAGTAAATATTCACCTTTCAATTTATGTCTCCCAAATCTGATATGGTTAGTTTTTGATGTATTTATCATCATATTATTCTTCTTTGCCCAAATGGTCAATTTAGTCCTTATCTGTAACGTATTCAGTTTACCCAATTTCAGGTCATCTGCATATAGTCTGTAGAACACCTCAGGTGAAAATGTTGGGTCTGAAAGATACAATCTAAACAAGTGATGGAGCTCTGTGGGACAACCCTGACTGTAACCAAGAATTTCACATGTCACTACTGGCAGCCTGTATGGCACAAAGGCTTCCACTTTCCAAAAAAGCAAAATGCTGACTCTCCCAGTAACTTTTGACCAACAGCTAATCTATATCCCCTAGCAAAAATGCTACAAAAAATAATTTAGAAACAAATCTACGGCCATGTCAACTACTAAGGGCTATTAGCTGATGCACCACTAATAGCTGATGCACCATATGGTTTCATTACAC
The DNA here is from genome assembly GCF_019279795.1 of Protopterus annectens. NCBI lineage: Eukaryota > Metazoa > Chordata > Ceratodontiformes > Protopteridae > Protopterus > Protopterus annectens. The sequence goes on along the minus strand of NC_056732.1, from coordinate 111,763,358 downwards.
TAATAGCATTGTAAGTCATTACTAATATAATCTATAATGACGTGTAAAGTACATTTGTATCTGCTTACCATAAAAGCAGCTATTTGAGTCTTCACTATTCCAGTGATAACTATATAGGTTATGAATAATAGCCAATACACTGGAAGAATATTTCTAGATATGGCTCTGGCATTTGAGACTTCGGACAACAAACTTCACCATAAACTACAAATGATAAACTTTAGTTCTGGGCTTACGCTATTGATAAACAATTATTTGTCAAACAGAACATTCCAGTTACTAGCAAGTGAGATAATGTCAGTAGGTGGAACCCTGACTAGTGAGGTCCCTCAGGGTCAGTACTGGGGTATTTATTATTTTCTCTGTTAATCAGTGACATTTATTTCAGTCTCTGCTACTTAAACTTAACCATCTCTGCTGATGTAGTCATCATCAATTCTAACAAAAATGTAAACAACCTACATCAAAATGACTGATCCTAAATTGATACTTGCCAGGACTGCAACAAATAAACTGATTGCCAATACTAATAGTTCAGAATTCATGATCTGATGTCAATTTTCATTCCGTCCTCAACTGATGGGTTCGGATCAGAGCCCTTGGATCCGACTTGGCTATTGTAAAAGCTCATGGCTTCCTTGAACTTTCAAGCTTCTCCCTTACTCAGAAGGCACCTCAGATCTCGTTTGCCGCTTTCAGCGAAAAGACTTGGTCCGTTGTTCTTTCAAGCTTGGGTGATAAGTACATTTCAAAACTTACAAATTATTTGTTTTCAGTTGCCTTTAGACTACTTCAGATAAATGTTTCCTGCTTAGGCTTTCTCCCTTACCTTTCAACAAATCTCTGATTTCTTTCCTTTTACCGTTTGTGGTATTTTAGTTACTTTTGTTAGTAACCTTCTTCCTCTTTTCTACGATTATCGTAAACTTTAGTACCATTGTTGGTACTTCTTCCCTTCCTTCCATTTCTTCTGCCTTCCTTCTATTTAAAAAAAAAAAGGACTTTCTCGATTTAAGTTCTGTCTCATTTGATTGCTGCTGCTGTTGTGGTGTGACTGTGCTTGGCCTTTATTTTTTTCTGATGGCTGAAAAGGAAAAGAGCCCAGCTGGGTTCAGAAAGTGTGGGAAGTGCGGTCAGAAGATCCCAATGTCTGACTCGCACTCCTTGTGTGTTTTTTGTTTATACCGTCTCCACCTCCAGGAGAATTTTGCGATCTGTCACACATTCTCAATCCTAGGCCATTGATAGATCGTAGGAACAATCTTATCATTAAGGGTCTCTTGCTTTCTTCCTTTGAGGTTATATGTGAACCTTTCAAAGAGAAACCAAAAAAGTCGACAATTACTTCTTCGAGCACTTCATCTGTATCATCCAGGTCCTCAGAAAAATCACTCGAGAACTTCTTTGGATCCTATAATTTCTTCGGATCATACAAAGAAGATGCCAAAATTATTGGATCCTACCCTTTCTTCAGATCCATCTAAGACCAAATTCAAGCCCTTGGATCCAGCAGTTTCTTCGGATCCAAAGTCTCTGACAACTAAAGATTCATCAGATCCAAAGACCTCAGATCAGATGCCCTCTTGGCAATCCAGGCTAAAATGAGATACTCTCCATCAGTGGATCCAGTCCCATCTAGCGTGCCTTCCCCATTTTTAGAAAGATCAAAGTCTCCATCTGCTCTATCTACTCGATGTCCTGCTATTCAGTGTTGTAGTATTCTTTACATGTGGGAAGTCCTCTGCCCAAACAACCCGACGTCCGGCCAGCATACAACAGCTTTTAGCTACTGCAAAATACATGGGACATCACACGTATATGCTGACAGCATCAGCCATAAAAGAATGTCTGCATGTACAATCCTCAGAACTTTTCTGCCAGCACTCAGAATGCTTGACTCGTACTTCATATAAGTGCCCCACTGGGGATTTTTTTTTTGTTTGTTTTTTTTACTGCCTTTAGTATTTAGTTCATGTCATTCAGGAAAGGAAGGGTAGGTGTGGAAGGCAGACTCCACATAAAGACATCCACAATCTTTGTCTTTTCTGCTTAGGCCCCAATCACAACCATCACTCCTGTTCCATCTGTCAGGCCTTTGACCGTAAATGTTACGCAGCCAACTTTCGGCTTTGAATCTTTATTTAGAGAATCAGTGACTTAAACTTCTGGCTAAGGATTTTATGAAGGGTTCCATGGGTCCTTCGGCTGAGCCAATTTTGAAGAGGAAGGTTAACAAGCCTAGGTTTGAATCCTGTTCGGCTGCACCTCTTTCCACCGACCTATTCCTTGTGATTAGTGAAGCAGAGGCCACCAAAGCAGACACCCAAACAACCACCACCTCAGAACACAACACCTGCAACACATAGACCTCACAGTCAGAGTGTCAAACAGTCACAGCCCTTAAGGCCAAACACAGTGCCAGACACACTAGTCATTGGTGACTCCATAGTCAGACACACTGACGTCCCGCTCACCAGACTGAGTAAGGAGAAGGTCACAGTAAGCTGCCTGTCGGGCACTAGAATCCGCCACATAACGCAAGCACTCAGGTCTCTCAACAGCAGGTACAAATATGACTCAGTCATTGTCCACGCTGGTGTAAACGACCTGAGACGTACCTCCTTGGACTACATGAAAAGAGACATTGAGGAGCTCTCTGATTATGTAGCCCAGGCAGGTATGACCCTGACCTTGAGCAGTATCCTACCTTCACCAAGAATGATGCCACAATACAGAGATAAGATGATCAGCTTTAACAATTGGCTTAAACACTGGTGTCATTCAAAGGGGATCCAGTATCTGTCTGCCTGGGATGACATGCTGGGCAAGCCACGCTGCTTCAAGGGACGGCTTGCACCTGTCACCCTGGGATTCGGATATTGGCAAAGGCTCTTGCCACCCCATAGTGCCTTTTTAGGCAAGGCTCAAATTCTAAACCTACCACCCTAGAACACAAAAAGGAAAAAACTAAGGGTAATGCTGCTCAATGCCAGAAGTCTAAATCTCAAAATGCACTTTTCGAGGCCCTTCTCAGTATGGAGAACATCGATGTCTGTGCTGTGACAGAAACCTGGTTCAAGGCTCCTGAGAGCACCCCAGCGCTATCAGGTTTGACCTCATATCATGCGTTCCGGCCCCAAAATCCGGACAATACCAAGAAAGGAGGGGGGGTATCCATATTCATCAAGGACACCCACACCTCAAGACTGGTGGCAACGCACGATGCATCAGAGACCATCCAGGTGCAATTAACCGTAGGCAAGACTGCTCTGCAAATTGTAGCATGTTACAGGCCACCCTCACAAACTCAGGAACCTCACATGGCCTTCCTGAAAACACTAGAGGGGATAAATGTATCACCAAACACCATCATACTAGGTGACTTCAATTACCCTAATATAGACTGAGAACACTACTCAAGCCCAAACACCCTAGCCCAAAAGTTCCTGGAATTCATAAACTCAAATGCCATGGAACAACTAGTCACCATCCCCACAAGAGGAGATAACATACTTGATCTCATCATCACGAACATGGGAGCACAATGTTCAACACCGGAGGTATACCCCTCACTGGTGAGATCAGATCACAAACTAATCTCGCTGGAGGTCCTCATCCCACCCCCACCTGAAATAAAAAGACCACAGTAAAGAACTTCTCAAAACCCCACTTCACACTCCTAAAGACTAGTGTGGTCTCCTTTAAGGCCCCGAGCGGCGGAAAACAGTACTCTAGCAGCTGAATCACTTACAAATGCCTTCTACCAGCACCTGCAGGACTGCATGGATAAGGCAATCCCAAGCAAAACAAAGACTCTTTGTACCAAAGGCAAGCGTCCAGTCTGGTGGACCCCAGCCATAAACAAACTCTACAACAAAGGAGGAAGCTACTACAAGATAGAGCAAAATCCTTAAAAGGTAAGACACCCTTGATCACTATAAGTAAAAACTAAGAGCTCTCATAAAATCATCCAAAGCAAATTTGAGAGAAAAATAGCTAAAGACTCAAAAGACAATCATAAGGCCTTCTTTAGCTATGTTAGAAACCTAGGAGGAAACTCCCAGATATGCTCAGAACTAGTTCAAAATGATGTGAAGATTACTGATCCTACAGACATTGCCAACATACTGGCTGACAGGTTCAGTGCAAACTTCTCCCCTCCCCAAAGGAGAGCTATCTATACCAAGCGATTGCAGCCCCCAAACATCTCCAGCGCCCAAGTGAGAACTGCTCTCTCCAAAGCAAAAACACAGCATCCATGGGACCTGATGGTGTCCCCGGCTGTGTGCTCCACAAACTCAATGAGGAATTAAACCCACAGCTAGGACAGCTGTTTAATCAAAGTCTTACCTCTGGATACGTACCCAGGGAGTGGCGCACTGCAACTGTGGTCCCACTTCACAAAGGCGGTGCCTCCACCGACCCTGGAAATTACCGGCCCATTAGCTTGACAAGCCTTATCTGCAAAGCCATGGAGAGGACCATAATGGACCTCATAAATAAAGACATAGGGAATTTGCAGACTTTGGATCCAACCCAGTTTGGCTTTGTCAAAGGCAGATCATGCCTTTTAAACTTGGTTGACTTTTTCGAAACAGTCACCAAAGCCATTGATGAGGGAAAGGCAGTCCATACAGCCTACCTCGATCTGGCTAAGGCCTTCGATACAATACCCCACTTGGGTATCATTGAAAAACTCATCAGCTTAAATGTTAACCCATATATTACAAGATGGGTTACAAACTGGCTGAGTGACAGAACCCACAGGGTCAGAGTTGCTGGCGCCATGTCAGACTCAAAGCCTGTCACAAGTGGTGTCCCACAGGGCTCAGTCCTGGGCCCACTCTTGTTTGGCATCTACTTTTCCGAAGTACAAGCAAACACAGGAGGGTTATGGCTGACAAAGTTTGCAGATGACTGCAAACTGGGCGCCATAGTAGAAAACACATCTGACACAGATATCCTTCAGAAGGGTCTCACAGAAGCGGATAACTGGTGCCAGAGCCACGGCCTAAAGTTAAATGCCAAAAATGCATAGTCATACCCTTCGGGAAAAACAAGGTTACCCCTAGCTACCAAATAGGTGGCAATCCACTGTGCACAGAAGAAGTTATCAGGGACCTGGGGACCCAGGTTGATAGTAGTCTGTCATTCGACACCCATGTAGCTAAAGTAGTTAGGAAGACCTTCTACATTGCCCACCTTATCATGAAGGGATTCTCATCTAGATCAAGGGAGGTCATAGTCTCCCTTTACTCATCACTCATCAGACCAATGATTGAGTACAATGCCCCATTCGAATGTATCTGACCCGACACTTGCAGCAGCTGGAGAGGCCACAAAGTTCCTCACCAAAAGGATAAAGGGTCTCAAAAATCTGTCCTATGCTGCCCGACTGAAAGAACTCCAGCTCTATTCAGTAAACACGCTTGCTCAGAGGTGACCTTTGCCTAACATACAAGGCCATGTCAAACCATCTAGATCCATCAGAGCCACAAGGGCGGGAGACTTAAACCTCGACACGGCTATTAATAGGACGTGCTGGAGGGATAGATTCATCACCCAAAGACCTATGCTGTGGAACAAAATCCCGATACATGTGAGGCAGAGCACCTCGCTGGCCTTGTTCAAGAGAAATCTTGACCAATGGATGGGAGATCGCAGATATACCCCAGGGATTACCTCAGTGTCACTGCTCGACAGAGGCACAGCAAAATAAGGGGTATAGTTCCCCATACTAAAGGGGTGGCGTAAGCCACAAAACGATGGGCTAGGCTTGTAAATGCCCTCGGGCAGATAGCCTAGTATGAACCTATGAACCTATGAACTTGGTGGTATGTTCGGAGGTTGGGTCTGGTTCTTCAGTGGGAACCTCATCAGAAGCCGCTAAGGAATCTGACCTAGGCACATCCTCAGAGGCTGTGAGAACATCTGATGTTCTTCATGTTTCACTGTTGCAGTCATCACACTTGGGTTATCTGCCTGCAGGTAGCCCTCAGTCGGCCTGAATACCAGAGTCTTGGGATTTCTGCATCGGATGCCTTCGCCTCATCCATGACGTCAGGTCGTCAGGGGTATAAAACACACAGCTGATGCCATTACATCAGTTTTTCTGGAGCCCAAAGCAGAAGCACTTCGCAAGTGCTGGTCAGCAGCTACCTGAAATTTTCATTTTTCAAGTTTTAAACCTGAAGTCTTCTAAAGCTAAGTACTGCATTGGAGATCCTTTTTTCTTGCTCTAACCAATGTCAGAAAAAGTTAACAATTGTCTTGCCTGTGGAAAGCAAATACCTCACAGAGATTTTCATTCTTACTGCGTCACCTGTTTAGGCCCAGAGCACGACGTCCCTCGCTGTCAGTTTTGTGCCTTGTTCAACGCCCGAACTATTCATCATCGGGCTATTTTTGTCTCTAAATACTTTCGCTCTCATTCTCTGTATTCCGAAATGGCTTCAATAAGCGATTCGAATACCGATCTTCCAGAAGAAACACAAAGAGACAGAAACAGACCGCATAGGTCCAAAACTGTCAATGACGCTTCCGTTAAGCTAGTCGCCAGTCCACCGGTACTCAGTGAGGCGCTTTCGCAGCCCCTGTTACCCGCTTCTATTTCGCAGCCCCTGTTACCCGCTTCTACAGATTTGCAGGCCTCTACTGAGACCCATTCAGAGTCCGGTATGCCGCAAGATGTTTCTTCGACTATGGAACCTGCGGATGTCTCTACCTTGGATGGGTCCAGAGCTGCTGTGCAGGCACCGGCATCTGAGGGTGTATTCAGACTTTCTGATGTTCATATTAAACTGACTACTTCATTAATGCTCCCGTGCCACAGAAATAAATGCTTAGAATGGCTGAAGACCTTATTACTTTAATTAGGTGAAGCCAGCCTTCCCCCTCTAAAAGACAAAGATTTGATTTTCCTTCTGATTCTTCAGATCATGAGTTTGATGACTCTGACCCCTGTGATTCCCAGGACATACCCTTGTCTACCTATGAGGACTCAGATGCAGAGGATTCAATTCCCTTAGCCTCCCCCCCAGAGGACCTTTCTTTCGAAGAAATCTTGCATACCCTAAGAGAGCATTTCCACTGGGAATGCCAGGAGACTCAGAATTTTTAGACTTGCCTCAGCATAGGCCTCTAGCTATTCTCCCTGTCCTGGATATTGTAGATGATGTCTTCATGGAATCCAGCCTTACCCCTGACACTTTACACCTGCTCCTAGAAAGCAGATACTACAGAGTACTTGACTCTCACAAGTTTCTCTTTAAAAATCCCAATGCGGATCCAGAGACAATTTCCCAGGGACCTAAAGGTAGGCTTCTACAGCCAAAAACCCTACCCCTTCGGACATATATTCTAGTGCTCTAGACAGATGTGGTAAGAAGGTATATATCTCTACAACTCTTGCCATCAGGGCTTTAAATTGCCAGTTTCACATGTTGAAGTACCAGCAGCATATTATTGATCTAATTAAACAAAAAAATGTTGTTGATTCCTGATTGTGCAGAAAATAAGGACTTAACAAGATTTAATGCATTCCGCAAACCAAGTTGGTAAACATACTTTGCAGTGTGGTTTTGATGCCTTAGAAGCATCTTGCAGGGCTGCTGTCATTGGGTCTGTTCTGAGAAGGCATGCTTGGCTGAAGGAACAAATCTTGCCAGACCATGTCGAGGCAAAATTACTTGATGCTCCAGTAAACCAAGAATGTTTGTTTGGCTCTAAAGCAAAAGAAGTTCTTAAAAAGATGGAGGTAAAAGCTAAATCCATGCAAACTGTCAAAGATTTCTTACAGGTACAGCCACCTAGATTCAGTAGGCATTGACCTTCAAAAAACTGGTCCTTTCCAGTCCCTTCCAGACCTTCTCAGCCCAAACCAAGGGGCACCAGACTACAAAGACTACAGTCTCAGGTTATGCACAGATCTAAACAATGGAGTGCTCCCGCCTCAAAAACTGGGAGTGGTAAGCCACCCCCCTATGGAAAAAGTTCACAATGACTTGTCCTTAATCCTTCCCAGCCATGCCCAAATACTTGCACTCCTAGGAGGAAAACTCGCCCTGCATGCAAAAAACTGGGAGTATATTACCCAGGACCTATGGGTCTTGAACATTGTATCCCAGGGATACAGATTCTGCTTCCACTCTCTGCCAATCCCAAGTGGATTGCCAGACCTTCCTCTAAACCAGTGGACAGAGGCCCAACAGCAAGTATTTTCTCTTCTCAGTATCAGGGGCTATTCAACCTGTGCCAACAGAGCAAAGGGGGACAGGGTTTCTAATCCAGGCTGTTCCTGGTGCCCAGGAAAGAGAACTCTTGGCACCCTATTCTGGATCTGTCAACCCTAAACACCTTCCTGGTGGTACCAAAATTCAAAATGCTTACACTCCAGCAGCTCCTTCCTGTGCTAGCCAAGGACTCCTGGCTAGTCACCCTAGACCTAAAAGAAGCTTATCTGCATATCCCTATAAGGGAATCTTGCAGGAAATATCTACATTTCAGGGCAGGCTGTATGCACTATCAGTTCTCTGCACTACTCTTTGGCTTATCTGCTGCGCCCAGGGTATTCACAAAGTGCCTGGCTCCAACCATTGGTTACTGCAGGCAGAGAAATATTCAAATTTACCCATACTTGGACGATTGACTGAGTCAGGCGGACAGTCAGGAATTGCTACTTCAGCACCTGATGTTTGTAAAGAGACTCCTAACTTCTCTGGGGCACACCATCAATGAAAAAAAATCACATCTGGTACCCAGCCAAAAGATTGTATTCCTGGGAGCAAGCTTGAACACAATTTCCCAGATGGCATTCCTCACTCCAGAAAAGCAGGATTATTTGACAAATTATTTCAAACCACTGGCCACCCAAACCCAGCTATCTGCAAGAAAAATACTGCAAGCCCTTGAGTTCATGGCCGCATGTATCCTAGTGATTCAATGTGCAAGACTGCATATGTGGAAACTTCAGTGGTACTTAAAAAGTCTCTGGTGTCAACATTCCCAGGACCTGGAAGCAGTGATTCCTATTGTTCCTTGCTTAAGGACAGAGTTCTGTGGTGGATAGAGGCTTGCAACTACAACAAGGGACTCCCTTTTTCACAACCCCCCGCCGTCCAAACACATCAGACTATGCATGGGGGGGCTCACATGGCAGGCAAATGCTTTCAAGGCAAATGGAGCCTAGGACAAATTCACCTGCATATCAATCAAAAAGTAATGCTAGCTGTATAGAATGTACTGACAACCTTCAAATACCTTATCCTGCCAGGACAACTCCTAATAAAGACAGACAACACCACAGTTATGTGGTACATAAACAAGCAGGGGGGAACTCACTCCTACCCATTCTGCAGGTTGGCCATGGCTCTGTGGAACACAGCCTTAAGCAACCAAGTGCACCTGCAAGCTCAAGTCCTGCTAGGCAAACAAATTTCACTGGCAGACGACTTAAGCAGAAATCTAATGAACCCACACAAATGGAAACTGGAACCAAACTCATTCAAACTCCTAATATACAGGTGGGGGACACCAGAGGTGGACCTCTTTGCATCCCCCCAAAACCATCAACTAAACAAATATTCCACCAGAATTACCCACAGCCAAGCTTGGAAAGTGGATGCCCTATCCTTCACATGGGAAAACCTCTCAATCTATGCCTTTCCCTTCTGCCCCTCCTTCCAAAAGTACTCCTCAAGATCATACAGGGCAGGCCAAGGTCAATCCTTATTGCAAAAGACTGGCCACGCCAGCACTGGTACCCACTCCTACGCAGTCTGACAGCAGTGCCACCCTGGCACCTACAGCAGACCCTCTCTCTGCTGTCCCAGCAGGAGGGACAGATTTTGCATCCTCAGCTGCAAACCCTGAACCTGGCAGCCTGGCTTATTCCCTGAATACATCACTAGCAACCCTCAGCAAACAGATGCTGGATGTTATCCTTGAGGCCAAGAGGCCCAGTACTAGGAAATCCTATTCAGAAAAGTGGAATAGGCACTGTTCTTGGAGCCAGTCTCAAGGGAAGGACACAGCCGTGCCCTCCTTGCCTCAAATCCTAGATTACCTAGCAGAGCTGCTCCACAAAGGCCTGTCTTTCTCATCAGTTAAGATTCATGCCTCTGCCATCTCAGCTCATTACAATACTAAGCCACCCCTCTTCTCTCACCCTCTGAGCAAACAGTTCCTGAGAGGAGCTAACAATTTAAGACCCCCTAGGAGAGCTCCCACTCCTGCCTGGGACCTTAATTTTGTACTAGAGAAGCTCACGCTTCCCCATTTTGAGCCTGCTGCTAGAGCAGAGTTAAAATTCCTCTCTTGGAAAAAAGCCTTACTGATGGCCATCACTTCAGCAAGAAGAGTGTCTGAAGTTACAGGCCCTTTTGGCTGTGGAGCCCTTCATTATCTTCCATGTGGACAGGGTTTCCCTCAGGGCTAACCCATCTTTTTATGCCTAAGGTGGCGTCCAGTGTGGCTTTAAACCAACCCATCCATTTGCCAACCTTTTTTCCTAATCCTCAGAATAAAGGGGAAAGGGTCCTGCACTCCTTGGACGTGCACAGTATAGAATATGAATGGCCAAAGTATGTGCTTAAGGAAATTGAGTATGTGACAATCTGCATGCATTAAGATGGACTTTGTACTGCGAACTCTGAGTAAACTGTGAATAGTGGAAAAGTACTGAAAAACAAGAGCCTGCTTGAAAGCAGGAAATGTGCCTTATATGGAGGTGCATCCGATTTTCTTCTTCTGCCTAGAGATGTAGTAATGTGAACTGCATTAAGTCTACGGGTAAACCACTGATTGGTTAATTGTCTTTTGTACTAATTTAATTGGTCTAGTTTATATTTTTGTACTGTCAGCAGTATTACTAGCATATAAGCTTATGCATTCCTTTGTTCGGGGAGTCTCCCTGGTACTTTCCATGACACTCCCACACATGTGTAATAAATACCACTGAAAGAGAGGAAGAATTGTCTTGTCTTCATTTAAGGTAAAATGCTAAATGCAACAACAGGCAGCACAGGTTCCACCTTGACAGGACTAAACCTTTCAGAAAATCTGACCAGCTGCTAGTCAGCTTTGCTACAGGGTTAGAGGGCAAGGCCATTTCAAAACAAACCATTTCCAAATGGATAGCACACTGCATCCATTTCTGCTACAAACACCATGGAAAACCTACCCCACAGGGTATCAGGCCTCACTCCACTAGGGCTACCTCAACCTCTACAGCTTTTCTCAGGGGAGCCCCTACCAGGGACATCCTGGAAGCTGTAACCTGGAGTTCTGTACATGCCTTCACCAAGCATTACCACTTACCTTTCTTTTCTAAATTCAGAGCTGGATTTGCCACAGTCTTACAAGGCCTGCTAGCCAGCCCTACTACTTCTTGACTGCCTCCACCCTTCCTCAGGTTTGGGAATCAACCCAAGTGTGATGACTGCAACAGTGAAACATGAAGAACATAGTATAGTTGTGTACACTTACCATAAATATAGATGTTCGAGTGTATTCACTGTTGCAGTCCTGGTTACCCTCCCTCCAGCCCCCTGTCTTTCTATACTTTCTACCTATCCTCTTTTTTGGCCATATCTTATGGGTATGGTATTTACAGTTTGCTGGAGGTGTTCCACACAATTTGATTGCTTCCCATTTTTGGGGGCTCCTGACATCTGAGGCAAGAAAAACTGATGTAATGGCGTCGGCTGCATGTTTTATACCTCTGATGACCTGACATCATGGATGAGGCGACACCATCCAATGCAGAAATCCCAAGACTCTGGTATTCGGCTGACTGATGGCTACCTGCAGGCAGATAACCTAAGTGTGATGACTGCAACAGTGAATACACTTGAACATCTAAATTTATGGTAAGTGTACACAACTGTACTTTTCAGATGGTCGAGGGGAACCATAACTCATTATGCTAGAGAGCCCTAGGAACGTTCCTCCTGCTCCAGCTAGGGAACTTATTCCAGAGTCGGTTGCAGATATTAGGCCTACATCGGGGTTCTTCCATTTCTCATCATGCAGAAATGCATGCTAAGAAAAAAAAAAAAAAAAAACAGACATGCTCAAGTCCCTTCCCTGTCCTCAATCTGATTGTGATACCTTTTCTCAGGGGCTGATTAAGGCTTTGATGGCATTGAAGCCTTCCTCTGCTGTTTCTGTTCCGTCCTTCACTTCATCTCCTGTTCAGAGAGTTAGGGAGCAGGTATTATCTGTTGATGAGGATGATTCTCTCTCAGATGAGGATTCCTTAGCATATTCTACTCAAATAATCTCCCCTTTAGAATATGCCTCTTCTGAGGAGGAGTCCAGTAGGGGGATTCATGAGTAGAAGAGATTTCTTTTGGGTAGACCAATAATAAGATTAGGGAATTTTTTAAATGGGACTCTTCACTGATTTCAGAGGAACAAAAAAAATATTATGATCTTCTACAAATGGAAGTTCTTTCCCCTTCTGCTGTACCTCCTGCTTTGCCAGCTTTCTTTGATACATTTGCTTCTTCCTCCAAGGCCCCTGACTCACAGGCACCTGCTCCTAAAAGACCAGATAGGTTTTATAAGGTGCCTGATGACTGCAAATTCTTGTACAAGTGCCCTTCGTTTGATCCAATTGCCTCAGATAGGTCTTCCAGGTTATCTTCTTCTTCCAAAAAAATAAAAGCAATATGTCCTATGCAGACCACTTCAAGGTCCTATCCCTGTATTCTGTCTCCTACAGGCTTTTGAGGGGAGATCTGTGCCTGGCATGCAGGGCATTATCAGACCCCACTCTGATGGGCCTCCTGCATATCCACAAAACAAACAGCACCAGAATTACCCATTGTAAAGACTTAAGCCTTGCCTGTGGTATAAATAGGACTTGCTGGAGAGATAGGTATGTATCCCAGAGACTACCCCGTCTATGGAACAGGCTTCCCATCCATGGGAAGCAGAGTTCCTCCCTAACCCAATTCAAGTGCAACTTGGACAATTGGATGGGAAACCGGAAATTCATCCCTGGTTTAGCACCTGTATCTCTAATGGACACAGGTAACCTGGAAATAAATGGTTCATCTCCCAGGCCCATGCTTACGCTTATCAAGGGTAGCAGAACTTGTCAGAGATTTGGGATGTATGACTAGGCTTAAAAAGTCCCTTGTGGTCATTAGCCTAGTAAACACCTATGAACTCCCTTCTGATAAAGAGAGTAAGATTCTAGAAAGACTTGGTAAGAACGTTTATATTTCTTCCACTTCAGCCACCATAGCTATGAATTACCAAACACATATGTCCAAGTATTCATTGGTCCTACTTTCTCAGGCCTCTCAAGCTCTTGCTCAACTTCTAGATTCTGAAATTAAAACTCTGGTTACGTGTCTTTTAGCAGCTTCTTCTCAAGTGGCTAGGCATTCAATTAAATGCAGTTATGAAGCTGTTGAGGCATCCTCCAGAGCAGCTGCTTCTGTATTTAGAAGGCTTCAACGATTGCCATACGACATTAAAGCAAAATTGTTTGATGCACCTCTAGATAAATCTGCTCTTCCATTGCAGATTCACTTAAGGCCTTGCAAGAGAAGGAAAAGGAACTTGATGATTTGAAGGACTTTTTTGTTTCTCCTTTTCCGAAATTCCACAGGAATTTTCTTACTAAAACATCCTTTGTTAGTAGACCAGCCCATCTGTCTTCTTCCTCTGCTTCTTCTAGACCTAAAAAGTCTGCTAGGAGACTGCCACACTCTGAGACTACCAGCTCTGCACCTTCCTCCCAGCATCCCTTTCCAGCTAGGCCAAGTACTCCGTGACTACCAGCCTCTTCCAAGTCATAACCCTCTATCTCTTCATCTGTCACTCTCTTTTTCTGACTTGGGCAAGGATCACTCAGGATTCCTGGGTTTTTTCTATTATCCAGCAAGGATATTTTATGACTTGGAAAACTCTGTCACATTTCACAGGAGTTCCACAGCCCCCCACAACTCAATTGCATCTGTTTCCAGAGGTCATAAATGAATTACTTTCTGAAGGCACAATTCAGCAGGTGCCACTGGATTAGAGAGGCAGAGGTTTCTATTTGAGAATGTTCCTTGTTCCTAGAAAAGATGGACCTTGGAGAAAAAATCTGGATCTTTCCCACTTAAACACTTTTCTAAAACTGCCATCTTTCCACATGTTGTTTTTACAGACTTTGTTTCCCTTGATTCCCCCTCAGTCTTTCATGGCCTCTCTAGATGTCAAAGATGCTTATTTTCACATTCCCATCCATCCTGTTTACAGGAAAATTTTACATTTCTCGGTGGCTTCTCTGCACTTTCAGTTCTCTGCCTTGCCTTTTGGTCTTTCCAGTGCCTCAAGGTTATTCACAAAATGCTTGGCCCCTGTGATTGCTTTCATAAGGGGCAGGGGTGTTCAGGTGTATCCATACCTGGATGATCTTCTTTTTCTGGATCCACTTTCAGAACAGCTGACTCAAAATCTTCCTTATCCCCTTTTTAAGACCACATCTTTCTAGGATGCAGGTTCAGAACAGACCTTCTTCTTCTTCTTCTTTCGGCTTTTCCCGGTTAGGGGTCGCCACAACGGATCACCTGTCCACTCATGATTGGCAGTGGAGTTTTACAGTGTCGAGTTGCCAGCCCGACGCCCAACCTTCCACAGAAGGCACACACACACTCATGTCTAGGGCCAATTTAGTGTCCAATCCACCTACAGCATGTCTTTGGGATGTGGGAGGAAACCCACGTGACCACAGGGAGGACATGCAGACTCCGCACAGAAGGCACCCCAGCAGAGAATCGAACCGGAGAACCTCTTGCTGTGAGGCAGCAATGCTAACTGCTGCACCACCCGTTCAGAACAGACCTTATGATAGCTTTTTTTTTTTTCCAACAGACAAGATTCAGTCCCTTACTTCTTTCTTCGAAAACCTTCTGGCTGTCTCTTGCATTACAGACAGGGAGTTTCTGAGACTTCTACGGTTTATGGCTTCCACAATACACATGCTGCTTCTAGCAATACTCCACATGAGGAAGTTTCAGTGGTACCTAAAATCAGACTTGACCCAGCATGCTCACTCACTGAAGTTTGTCATCCCTCTTCTCCCATGCCTAAAAACCGAGCTTCTTTGGTGGATTCAATAACTTGCTCTGAATCCAGGACTTTCTCTTCATCTGCCTCAGCCTGTTCAACAGTTGTTCACAGATGGCTCAGGCACAGGTTTGGGGTAGCATTTAGTTCAAAGAAGGTACAGGGCCTTTGGTCTCTTTCTCAAAGGAAAGAGCATATCACCATCAAGGAAGTGAGGGCTCTTATTCTAGCCCTGCAGGCCTTTCATCCTCTTTCAGCCAGGTCCTCCTGAAAGTGTTTACGGACAACACCACAGTTCTCTGGTATGCAAACAAGCAGTTGGGGAAGAAGTCTTCCCTTCTTTGCAGGTTAGATCTTCTGGCATGGGATTTGGCAAAATGACTCTTCAAGTGGTTTATATCCCATCCCCTCAGAATATTGTGGTCCATGACTTAATCCCATGAATGGATGCTTCACAGGGATGTGTTTCTGGACTTGGTCCACTGGTGGAGTACTCTTCTTATGGATCTATTTGCCTCCCCTCTGAATAGACAACGCCCTCTATTTTGTGCCAGACTCCCTCATCCTTTGGCTTGGAAGGAGAACTCCCTATCTTTTCCATGGAAGGGGATGTTTCTTTTATGCATTCCTCCCTTTCCTCTCATTCAAAAAGTCATTCTGAAAATTCAGTATAACAAACCCAAAATCTTGTTGGTGATTCCCTCTTAGCCAAGACAGCATTGTTTTCCTCCTCTTCTGCATTTAGCCAAGGGCAGTCATCACAAGTTACCTCACAAAGTGGACATGCTCACACAAGACAAGGATCTCTGCTTCATCCACACATTTGTCAACCCTACAACTGACCCTGTGGGTGATCACTTTTTGATTCCTTTCAGGCATTTTTTTTCAGAGGATGCGCTTAGGGTTCTACAGGACGCCAGAAAGCCCAATACTTGTTATTTGTGTGAGTTACTTAACAGCAGCTTACTTTACTTATCAGTAAACTTGTCAGCTATTTCTGTATATCTGCCATTATCTCCAACTTTGGCTTCCATTTTTGAAGTTAAACTTTTTCTTAAAGGTGTCCTTCATATGAAACCTCCCAGGAAACCAGTTCCACCTCCTTGGGATTTGAATTATGTTTTGGAGAAGCATACTGTGGCCCCTTTTGAACCTGCAGCCTCAGCTTCTTTCAAGTTTTGTACTTGGCAAACAGTTCTTTTGTTAGCTTTAACATCTGCTAAGAGTGTTTCTGAGATTCAAGCTTTGATGACATCACCTCCTTTTCTGTTTTTCCACAAGGACAGAGTCTGTTTGCAGACCAGTCCTTCCTTTATGCCCAAAGTGATGAATGATGTGTGTCTCAATCAATCTGTTCAGTTGCCTACTTTCTTCTCTTTTCCCCAGTCCTCCAGTTAGAGGATTTTACACACCTTGGATGTGCATAGACAACTAAGATTTTATTTGGATAAAACTAAGGCTATCAGAAAGTCTGATCAACTGTTTCTTTTCATTCCAGGGCTCTGGGTTTGCCTGTCGCTAAACAGTTTCTTCTTGGATTTTTGAGGAAATTTTGTTTTCTTATGATTTCCATGGTAAGACTCTTTCTGCTCCTGTCAAGGCTCACTCCACTAGGTTTGTGACTTCTTCAGGTGCATTCTTTAAAGGTCTGGATACTGATTCTAGTTTAGAGGCTGCTACATTGTCTTCTGTGCATACTTTCACCAAACATTGCAAGTTGGACACTATTTCTAGAGCTACAGCAGGGCTTACCAGTGCCATTTTCCATGGCTTTGTTGATGCTCTTCAGTTCAGAGCTCCTCTGCACCTTCCTCCTACCAGGATTCCTACTAAGCTTTAGTATTCTCCCACATGTAAAGAATGCTGCAACATTGAATAGAAGGACATAGAATAGTTGTGTAAAATCTTACCATAACCATAGATGTCCTTCTCTTCTATGTTGCAGTATTCTAGCCCTCCCTCCTTCTCCCCACTGTATCTTGTCTCTTTCCTCGGATGGCATTTTACTGTTCCTTAAGTCAGGTGCTCCTTCTGGAGCATTACAGTTCTCAGGATTGTATGTGCGGATGTCCTTTTATGGCTGACGTTGTCAGCACATACGTGCAACATCCCACGTACCTTGCAGTAGCTAAAAGCTGTTGTATGCTGGATAGACATCAGGTCATTTGGTGGAGGACTTCCCACATGTAAAGAATACTGCAACATAGAAAAGAAGGGCATTTATGGTTATGGTAAGATTTTACACAACTAGTCTTTCATCCAGAAGTCTCACCGAAGAAGATGTAGAGAAGTTAGAAAGAAAGATCTTGGTACAGAACCAGTCTGCCCCTTCCAAGGCTCCTACCCTATCGGGTCTGGAGGTCCATGTATCCAGTATTCCTCCTCTACCATTTCCTCTTTTGACTCCTATCTAGGTCTCAGAGCCCTTGGATCTGAGTCATCCAGCACCGTCTTTTTTGGCTCAGAGGATTCTGGTATCCCTGGATCAGAGACTCTCTTTGAGCAGTTTGGTTCAGTCGGATCCATAGATCTCTCAGACCCAATTCTACCCTTTCGGATCTGAGGTGCTGCAGTTGACACTTAAGGTTTTGGAGCCATCTCTGTGTCTCGGCAAATGTCCATTTAGGTCCATCTTCGGCCTCTGGGCAGCTGTCCTCCGAGCAGGGCAGGACCCAGGGATCAGAGGTGTGGCCTCTTGGAGCCAGGCCCCTTTCCCTCTCCAGGACAGACAGAGCAGCTGTCACTGGGTCTGTTATACGTAGGCATGCTTGGTTGAAGGAACAAATTCTGCCTGATCATGTTAAAGCAAAGCTTCTAGATGCTCCCTTACAGCAGGATGTTCTATTTGGAGTTCAAGTAGAAGAAGTGTTAAAGAAAATGGAGGATAAGGCAAAATCTATGCAGACAAAGATTTTCTACAGGTACAGCCCCCTCGCTTCAGCAGAAATTAGCCAAAAAAAATTTGGTCCTTTCCAGCTACTGACAGACCACAGAGGGGTAAATACAGATGTTCAAGAAAGAGGCAGAGGACAACCACATGCCCAATACAAACCTCGACAATGGGGCACTGCAACACAGAAGGGAGGAGAAGACAGGTCCCAAACTACCAGAAGGCAAACTCAGTGACTTGCACCTCATCTGGCCAAGCAACACTCTCTTGGCAGCTCCCTTGGGAGGAAAACTCGCACTTTTTTCAGACAACTGGCACATTGTCACAAAGGACAAATGGGTCCTAGACATAATTTCACGAGGATACAGATTCCATTTCCACACCTTGCCAATGAAAGAGGAATGCCAAACCTGCCACAAAATCAATGGACACAGGCACAAAAACAAATTACAGCTCTCATGGACATGAGAGCCATTCAACTGGTACCTACACAAGAGCAAGGCCAAGGATTTTACTCAAGACTCTTTCTAGTCCCCAGAAAGGACAATGCCTGGAGACCAATTCTGGACCTTTCAATTCTAAACACCTTCTTACAGGTACCCACATTCAAGATGCTAACACTACAGCAGCTTCTTCCCATGTTGGGCAAGAAAGCATGGCTAGTAACGTTGGACCTCAAGGAGGCATACCTGCATGTCCCGATCAGACAAAGTTGCAGAAGATACCTCTGTTTCATTGCAGGTTCAACCCATTACCAATTCTCTGCACTGCCCTTTGGCTTATCTACTGCGCCCATGGTCTTCACAAAATGCCTGGCACCAGTAATTGCATACTGCAGACAAAGAGGAATTCAAATATACCCATACATGGACGCCTGCCTCATCCAAGCAGAAAGCAAGGACATCCTCTTACAACATCTGGCTTTTGTAAAACATCTTCTAAGTTGCCTGGGGTACACAGTAAACGAAAAGAAATCAAAACTAGTACCCTCACAAAACATGACATTCCTGGGTGCCAGCTTGAATACAACGGCCCAGAAGGCTTATCTGACGGCAGACAAACAACTACAACTGACTCAGTATTTCAAAACAATGGCAACAAAGACCCAACTCCCTGCAAGAAAAATTCTGCAGGCCTTGGGCTTCATGGCATCTTGCATACTACTAATACTATTTGCAAAGCTGCATATGAGGAAATTACAGTGGTAAAAAGCATATGGTCTCAACACAGCCACAGCTTGGACACAATGATATCACTCATTCCCTGCCTACAACAGGAGTTCCTGTGGTGGTCACAGGCATGTCACCTTAACAAGGGTCAGCCTTTCACCTTGCCCTCAGCCAGGCAAACTATGACAACAGATGCATCGGACTACGCCTGGGGGGCACACATGACAGGACAGTGCGTTCAAGGCGTATGGACTACAGATTAAAGGAATCTGCACATCAATCAAAAAGAGATGCTAGCTGTACAGAATGCTCTGACAGCCTTCAAAAACCTATTACACAGTAATGTGGTACATAAACAAACAAGGGGGTACACACTCCTACCCTCTATGCAGGCAAGCAATGACCTTGTGGAACACAGCACTGGCTTACTAAGTTCAGTTACAAGCTCAATTCCTGCCAGGAAAAAAGAACACATTGGCAGATGACCTCAGCAGAAACATCATGGATCCCCACGAGTGGAAACTGGATCCACAAGTATTTGCAATGATAACTCAAAAATGGGGCCTTCCAGACATAGACCTGTTTGCCAGCCCCCAAAACTATCAGCTAACAAGATTTTGTACAAGGACACTTCACCATCAAGCTTGGAAAGTGGACGCACTCTCATTCAGTTGGAAAAACCTGACAGTATATGCCTTTCCTCCATTGCCTCTCCTCACAAAGGGGCTTCTGAAAGTCAGAAAGGAAAGACCACGACTGATACTCATAGTCCCAGACTGGCCACGCCAGCACTGGTACCCACTATTAAGGAATATGGCCCAGGGCCCACCTTGGATTTTACCACAAATTGCCCATTTGCTCACACAGCAAAACAATCAGATTCTACACAGCCAGCTCAAAACCTTAAATCTGGCTGCATGGCAAATCACCTAAGCATCCAGCCAGCTCCTCTTTCCCAAGCAGTTATGGATGTTATTCTGGAAGCTAGGAGGCCCAGCACCAGGAAGGTCTACTCGGACAAATGGAAAAGGTTTTGCGCCTGGAACCAAGCTAAAGGCCAAAACACACTTCAGCCTCACATGCCTCAGATTCTACAGTTCTTAACTGAGATGCTGCACAAAGAACTTTCTTTTTCTTCCATTAAAATCCATGCATCAGCTATTTCAGCCCAATACAACACGGATCCACCCTTATTTTTACATCCACTTCTAAGGCAGTTCCTCAGAGGGGCAAAAAACATTAGGCTCCCCAGTAGAGCACCTACACCAACATGGGACCTCAATTTTGTTCTGAAAAAACTTATGCTACCTCCCTTTGAACCAGCTTTCTCTGCAGATCTACAGTTTCTATCATGGAAGACTGCCCTGCTGCTAGCAATAACTTCAGCTAGAAGAGTCTCAGAGCTGAGGCACTAATGGCAGTGGAACCTTTCCTCATTTTCCATCAAGACAGAGTTTCTCTACGAACTAATCCTTCCTTCATGCCTAAGGTGGTTTCCAGTGTGGCATTAAATCAAACCATCCACTTACCCACCTTCTTCCCAAATCCACAGAACAAAGGAGAAAGACTCTTGCATTCCTTGGTCATTCACAGGCAACTTCGTTACTACTTGGATAAAACTAAGGTTTTCAGAAAATCTGACCAGCTCTTTGTATCCTATGCTACAGCTTCACAAGGGAAGGCTATATCAAAACAAGCCATTTCCAAATGGATAGGACATTGCATTCGTTTTTGCTATACCCATCATGGAAAACCAGTTCCTGCTACCATTAGGCCCCACTTTACCAGGGCAACAGCTACATCTACAGCCTTCCTCAGTGGAGTTCCAACCAAGGAGATTTTGGAAGCTGCAACTTGGAGTTCAGTACACACCTTTACCAAACACTATCACTTACCACTTTACTCTAAGACTAGAGCTGGCTTCGCCACTGCAGTTCTCCAGGTCCTTCTAGCCTCCTCTAACCCTCTATGACTCCTCCACCCATCCTTAGCTTTGGGATTCTACCCAAGTGTGATGACTGCAGCAGGGTGACACGATGAACATAGTACAGTTTTGTACCTACCATAAATGTAGATGTTCGAGTGTACACCCTGCTGCAGTCCAGGTTACCCTCCCTCCATCCCCTCTGATCTAACTGGCTAATTTTCTACAATACCTTCCTGATGTATTTGCTTATAGCTGGAGGGATTTTGTGTTTGTGCTAAAATTTCTTGAATTGGTACTAATTACTGACCACCTTTTTGGGGGTACCTGACATCTGGGGCAAGAAAAACTGAAGAAAATGGTGTTGGATGCATGATATATACCCCTGGCACACTGACGTCAGGTAAGAAGTGACAGCATCCGACACCAGACCAAGACTTTGGAAATCCGGCCAACTGCGGGACCGCCTGACGACAGGATAACCCAAGTGTGATGACTGCAGCAGGGCGTACACTTAAACATCTACATTTATGGTAGGTACAAAACTGTACTTTCACCATCAACCTTCCCAAATCCTCTCTTGTCCCAGACCAGGAAAATATTTTCCTAGGCTGCAGAATCAGAACAGACAAAATGAAGGCCTTTCTCCCACTGGACAAGGTTCTTTCCTTGACTTCCCACTTCCAGGGAACCTTACTATCCCAGAAGGTGATGGCAAGGCAATTTCTCTGTCTCCTGGGTTTAATGGCAGCTACCATTCCCATGTTACCACTGGCAAGAATGCACATGACAGTGGTACCTCAAAAGCATCTGGTCCCAACACCTACATCACTTAGAGCAAGTCATTCTCCTCCTTCCCTGTCTAAACACAAAACTGGTGGATCCAGCAAGTCCAACTAAACCCTGGGGTTCCCACTACAACCCCCCACCCCAACACAAACAGTGCATACAGATGCCTCAGATTCAGGTTGGGGAGCAACTCTGGCTTCCTACAGGATTCAAGAAAAGTGGCATCACTCTCTACAGGCCAAGCACATCAGTATCAGGGAAATGACAGCTGTCTTCTTAGCTCTAAAAGCCTTTATTCCCTTTCTAGTTCCAGGTGTACTCCTGATAGTCACCGGCAACACACACACGGTCTTGTGGTACCTCAACAAACAGGGAGGAACAAATGCCTATCAGCTATGCAGACTAACCCTGCTGATATGGGACGTAGCCTGTCGCCACAACCTAGTCCTGCAGGCGGCCTACATCCCCTCACAGGACAACCAACAAGCAGATCTCTTGAGCAGGACTTCCTCACCGCAGCACAAATGGCTGCTGAACTGGGAGGTCTTCCAAGACATAGTCCACTGGTGGGGTGCTCCACAAATAGACCTGTTTCCCTCCCCCCAGAACAGACAACTGCAGATCTTCTGCTCAAAAATCTACTCCCCCTAGCATTGAGAGTGGACACGTTCAGCATCTCTTGGGAGCGGAAGTTCCTTTATGCCTTCCCCCCATTTCCACTGATTCAGAAAGCCCTCCTGAAAATACAGAAGGACAAACCAAAAATCTTGTTAGTGACTCCCTACTGGCCAAGGCAGCACTGGATGTTCTTCATGTTTCACTGTTGCAGTCATTACATTTGGGTAACCTGCTGGCAGGTTGCCCTCAGTCGGCCTAATTAACAAAGTCTTGGGTCCTGCGTCGGTTACTGTCCCTTCTTCCATGATGTCAGGTCGTCAGGGGTATAAAACATTTAGGCGACGCCATTACATCAGTCTTTCTTGCCGCGCGGTGCCCGATGCAGAAGCAGTTCGCAAGTGCCGGTCGGCCGACTCCTGAAATTTTCATATTCAAGTTTCAGAACCGAAGTCTTCAACTAAAAGCTAAGTACCCCGTTGGGGAAACTTTTTCTTGCTCCTTACCGATGTCAGTAAAAGTTAATAATTGCATTACTTGTGGGAAGCAAATACCTCGTAAGGGTTTTCATTTGTACTGTATTCCTTGCCTAGGCCCTGACCACCTTGCTGTCGGTTTTATGCTAAATTTAATCAACGCACGATTAAACGTAGGTATATATTTGCTTCTAAATATTTTGGCTCAAGATTTAATTATCCAGAAATGTCGTTGGTTAGCAGTCTGACTACTGAAATACCTAAAAAACGCAAAGAAAAGAGACAAACCGTCGAGGTCCAAAACCAATGACAACGCTTCTCCTAAGCCAGTCGCCGGTACTCAGTGAGGCGCTTTCGCAGCCCCTGATACCCACTACTTCTGATTCGCAGGCCTCTACTGAGACCCATTCGGAGTCCGGCATGCTGTGAGATGCTTCCATTTTGGAACCCGCGGATGTCTCTACCTTAGATGGGTCCGGAGCCGGCTTCTGAGGGTGTTTTCAGGCCTACAGATTTGTATATTAGACCGACGCCATCTTCAAAACTAAGGCCGAAATCTAAATCTATGTCTAAAAAACTGACGCCTGGGCCCCTATGCCTAAAAACAAATGATCAAAATGGCTGAAGATTTAATTACTCTAAGGGGTAGCAGCAAACCCCCCCCCCCTTCTAAGAGGCATAGGCAAGACATTGACTATGAATCTTCTGAACAGGATTCTATTTCTTCTGACTCTTCTAATGAACAGGATTTGTCTGTTCCTACTTATGAGGACTCTGATGCAGAAGATTCCATTCCTTCTGCTTCTCCCCCTGAGGATTTTTCTTTTGGGGAAACTTTACATACTTTAAGGGAACATTTCCACTGGGAAAGTCAGCATTTCTCTGAATCTAAAAAGAGATTTAGGGATTTTCTTCTTCTTCCTCAGCATAGGCCTTTGGCCATACCTCCTGTTCTAGACATTGTTGATTATGTTTTTTCAGAATCCTAGTATGACTCCTGATTCTCTGCCTTCGGCTCCTTGTAAGCCAGACAGATACTACAGGGTTCCTGACTCCCGCAAATTCCTTTTAAAAAATCCTATTGTTGACCCTGAAACCATTTCTCAGGGTCCCAAGGGCATTAAGGCCTCTACTTCTAAAAATCCTACCCCTTCTGATAGCGATTCCAGGGTGCTGGATAGATGAGGTAAGAAGGTTTACACGTCTGCAACCTTGGCAATTAGGGCTTTAAAATGTCAATTTCATATGCTTAAATATCAACAGCATATCATGGGACTACTTAAACAGAAAATGATGTTCATTTCTGACTGTGTGGAAAATAAAGATTTGCAGGATTTATTACATTAAGCTGAACATGTTGGAAAACATGCTTTGCAATGTGGTTTTGATTCCTTGGAGGCCTCTCGCAGGGCTGCTGTAACTGGATCTGTGCTAAGAAGGCATGCTTGGCTCAAAGAGCAAACTGCCTGACCATGTTAAAGCAAAATTGTCGGATGCTCCTTTACAACAGGACCGTCTCTTTGGTAATAAGGCTGAAGAAGTGTGAAAAAAGATGGAAGATAAAGCTAAATCTATGCAAACTGTGAAAGATTTCTTGCAAGTGCAACCTTCAAGATTTAGTAGTCACTGGCCTACTACAAACTGGTCCTTTCCAGTCCCCTCGAGAGCCGCTCAAGTCAAATCAAGACAGTCCAAAGGCTACAGGTTTCAGTCACAAGGGACTTTTAGGACAAAACAATGGGGTGCCTCTACCTCCAAATCTGGAAGCAGCAAGGCACCTCCCTATGGTAAACAGTCACAATGACTTCCCTCTGCAATCACCAAGCACTTACCTTTTAGCCACCCCTTTGGGGGGAAAACTGGCACTTCGTGCACGAAATTACCCAGGACAAATGGGTTTTAAATATAGTATCCCAGGGATACAGATTTAATTTCCACACATTGCCAATCCCAAACGGATGGCCAGATCTGCCCCTAAATCAGTGGGCAGAGGCCCAGAAACAAGTTCTGTCCCTCATAAACATGGGGGCCATTCAACCAGTACCAGAAGAAGAAAAGGGACAAGGTTTCTATTCAAGACTTTTCCTGGTACCCAGAAAAGACAAATCATGGCGTCCAATTCTGGATTTATCCTCTCTAAACACATTTCTGGACATTCCAAAATTCAAGATGCTGACTCTTCAACAGCTTCTACCTATACTAGGCAAAGATGCCTGGTTGGTAACTCTAGACTTAAAAGAGGCTTACCTGCATACCCCAATCAGGGAATCTTGCAGATGATACCTCCACTTCAAAGCAGGCTACTTACATTACCAGTTCTTACCAGTTCTCTGCACTGCCCTTTGGCTTATCTACTGCACCCAGGGTCTTCACAAAGTGCCTGGCACCAGTATTTGCATTTTGCAGGCAAAGAAATATTCAAATATATCCATACCTGGACGATTGTCTTATTCAGGCAGAAAACAAGGACATTATTCTAAAGCATCTGGCGTTTGTCAAAAGGGTTCTAACTTGTCTAGGGTACACCATAAACGAAAAGAAATCACAACTGGTACCCTCTCAAAAAATTACATTCCTGGGTGCAAGCTTGAGTACAACTGCTCAGATGGCTTACCTTATGCCAAAAAAGCAAATTCATTTCATAACTTACTTCAAACAGGTGGCCACAAAAAACCTGCTATCTGCAAGACAAATTCTGCAAACCTTGGGGTTCACAGCCTCTTGCATTCTTCTAATTCCATTTGCAAGACTGCATATGAGGAAACTTCAGTGGTACTTAAAAAGTTTATGGAGTCAACATTGTCACAGCCTGGAAACAATGATTCCTATTATACCTTGCCTGCAACTAGAGTTCCTATGGTGGGCAGAGGCCTGCCACCAAAACAAGGGACTGCCATTCACTCCACTCACTGCCTCCCAAACCCTGACTACAGAAGCATCAAACTATGCTTGGGGGGCTCATCTGGCAGGGAAGTGCATTCAGGTCCAATGGAGCCCAAATCAAATGCACCTACATATCAGTCAGAAAGACATGCTAGCTGTACAGAATGCACTGACAGCCTATAAAGGACTACCTTCATCCAGGACAACTACTGATAAAGACAGACAAAACCACAGTTATGTGGTACATAAACAAGCAGGGGGGTACACACTCCTACCCCTTTTGCAGAATAGCCATGGCATTGTGGAACACAGCCTTGACCTATCAAATACAACTACAAGCTCAATTCCTGCCAGGAAAGCTAAATACTCTGGCAGACGAACTAAGCAGAAATCTTATGGACCCACACAAATGGAAACTGGAACCACAAGTTTCCAACATGTTGACACACAAATGGGGGAGCCCAGACATGGATCTTTTTGCCTCACCCCAGAACTATCTATTAGACAAATTATGTACAAGAGTTCATCACAAAAAAAGCTTGGAAAGTGGATGCTCTATCATTCATCTGGAAAAACCAATCAGTTTATGCTTTTCCCCCCTCTGCCTCTGCTCTCCAAAGTTCTACTAAACGTCAAACTGGACAAACCAAAAATGACTGATTGCTCCAGACTGGCCTCGCCATCACTGGTACACACTCCTGAGCAATGTGTCACACCTTCCTCCATGGCACCTGCCTCAGAGACCTTACCTACTGTCTCAGCAGAACTACCAAATTCTGCACACTCCGCTCCAGACTTTGAATCTTGCAGCATGGCTAATCAACTAATTTCACCTTTGGCATCCCTCAGCAAACCTGTGATGGATGTCATTTTGGAGGCTAGAAGGCCTAGTACTAGAAAATCTTATGTTGATAAATGGAAAAGATTCTGTGCCTGGAACCAATCACAAGGATTATTAAGCACAGCAATGCCCAATATTCCTCAGATTCTGCAATACTTAACTGAGATGCTTCACAAGGGCCTATCCTTTTCTTCCATAAAAATCCATGCCTCTGCCATTTCAGCTAATTACAACACAGAACCTCCCCTCTTCTCTCATCCTCTGCTAAAGCAGTATCTCAGAGAGGCCAAAAATTTAAGACCTCCCAGCAGAGCACCAACTCCTGCATGGGACCTCAATTCTGTTTTGGAAAAACTCACTCTCCCTCCTTTTGAGCCAGCTGCTACTGCAGACCTAAAATTTCTCTCCTGGAAAACAGCTTTCCTTTTAGCAGTCACTTCAGCTAGAAGGATTTCAGAATTACAGGCTCTTATGGCAGTGGAGCCTTTCATTATTTTTCATCCGGACAGGATGGCTCTTGGGACCAATCCATCTTTCATGCCTAAAGTGGTATCCAGTGTAGCTCTTAATCAGACCATTCATCTGCCAACTTTCTTTCCCAATCCACAGAACAAGGGTGAGTGGATTCTGCATTCATTGGATGTACACAGACAACTTAGAATTTACTTAAACTGGACAAAATCTCTAAGAAAATCTGAACAACTATTGGCATTTGCGGCAGGGACTGAGGGAAAGGCTATTTCAAAGCAGACTATTTCCAAATGGATAAGCCATTGTATTAGTTTCTACTATATGCACCATGGTAAACCTATCCCCAAGTGGATCAGATCTCGTTCCACCAGGGTTGCATCTACTTCTGCAGCCTTTCTCAGAGGGGTTCCTACCAGAGACATTCTAGAAGCTGCTACCTGGAGCTCAGTTCATACGTTCACCAAATATTACCATTTACCTCTCTTCTCCAAATCCAGAGCTGGCTTTGCCACTGCTGTCCTGCAGGGCCTTATAGCTGCTCCTAATGCTGTATAACTCCATCCTCCCAACCATAGCTTTGGGATTCTACCCAAATGTAATGACTGCAGCAGTGAAATGTGAAGAACATAGTACAGTTGTGTACACTTACTATAAATGTAGATGTTTGAGTGTATTCACTGTTGCAGTTCTGGTTACCCACCCTCCAGCCCCGTTTTTCTATTGCTATACCTCTCCTTTCTTTTACTATGCTTAAAAGCCTTTTTGGTTTATTTGCTTTTGTTTGTAGGTATATTTTTGTGTTTTAAATTATATACTTATACATATATATATTTTTCTCCCCATTTGGGGGGCACCTAACATTTGGAGCAAGAAAAACTGATGTAATGGCGTCGGCTGCATGTTTTATACCCCTGATGACCTGACGTCATGGAAGAAGGGACAGCAACCGATGCAGGACCCAAGACTTTGTTAATCAGGCCGAGGGCAACCTGCCAGCAGATTACCCAAATGTAATGACTGCAACAGGGAATACACTTGAACATCTACATTTATGGTAAGTGTACACAACTGTACTTTCTCCCTACTTGACAAGCTAACCAAGGGCAATCACTTCAAGTTACCCTACAAGGTGGACCTACTGACACAAGACAAAGGAACTCTCCTACACCCACACTTAAAGATGTTATCCCTGACTCTGTGGGTGATCAACTTTTGATCCCTTCAGACACCACTACTCAGAGGACTGTCCTAAGGGAGGCAAGGAAACCTATCACCAGAAAATCTTACCTGGCTAAGTGGGAAAGATTTACAAAATGGTATCTGCACAATGGAAGGGACTCTTGCTCTGTTGAGGTCCCCCTGGTTCTGTCTTACATGTGTTGACTGATTAACAGTGGACTCTCTTATTCTTCTGTAAAAGTACACCTTTCTGCTGTATCAGCCTGCCCCTTGACCCCCCCTTGCTAGCCAGGCTCGATGTAAAGCTCTTTTTTAAAGGGGTCTTACACATGCGACCACCAAAGAAACCAATCCCTGTGTCCTGGGACTTTGGCTATACCTTAGAGAAACTAACCCAGCATCCTTTTGAACCAGCTGGGTCCTCTTCCCTACAGATGTGTACATGGAAGACAGTCCTGCTGCTGGCCATCACTTCAGCCAGAAGGGTGTCAGAGTTGCAGGTCTTAATTGCCTGTCCCCCCTAGTCCGTCTTCCAGAAAAACAGAGTAACTCTGAGAACCAATCCCTCCTTTATGCCCAAGGTGGTCAATGACTTGTCTTTAAACCAATCTATCCTTCTACCCACTTTCTTTCCCTCCCCCAATAACGAAGGGGAGATGATTCAAGGATGTTATGTGATCCTATCTCGCCTACGTTCTGACTGATGGGTTCGGAGCCGATCCCTCAGCTCCGACTCGGCACGCTTATGCTATAGAGCGAGGACTCTAATTGGCTGAGCTATCTTTATCCCAGGATGCACCACCACTAATCCCCCAGATCTCGTTTGCCGCTTACAGAGCTTGGACGTGGTCTCAACATTGGCTGTGCTAAGTACTATATATATAGTCTTTTTCCTGTCAGTATTTGCTTCATTTAAACCCAAAAGCTGTTTTAACGGCTATTCTTTGTGTACGAGTGTGTTTCTGGCAGTTTGATTGAATTTTTAGTATAATTTCCTGTCAGAGAAGGTTCCGTTTAAGTTAGAGGGGCCTTCCCCTGTGGTTACTACTACTCAGTGGTTGTGTGTGGGTCAAGTACCCATTTGAGTTAGAGGGTCTTGACCCTCCTTGTTTTCCCCTTTCTCTTTCTCACTTTCTGTGTAAAAAAAAAAAAAAGTTTTTCAGTTTAAATATTTCTGACTTAGTGGCATACTTTTGTTCCTGTGTCAAACCCTTAAGTTACTGTTGTAGTCTGTTTTTCTTGTAGGACTATGTCTAAAGAACATAAACCCTCCGGGTTTAAAAAGTGCACGAGGTGTGGGTTCAAAATGTCCATAACGGACGACCACTCCTCGTGCGTCTATTGTCTTGGCGCCAAACATCTGCAGGAATCATGCAGTGTATGCCATGCGTTTTCCTCCCGAGTCCTCCAGGAGAGGAAAAACAAATTAATCCTCAAAGGATTAATCAAGCCTTCTTTCGAGGAGGCTTTATCTTCCTCTCCGTCTCCTTCTAAGAAGAGGAAAGCGCCGGCTCCGACCAGTCAGTCGGAACCGACGGCTAAGAAAGCTAAGCAGACTTCTCCATCGGCTCCACGGACTTTGGAGCCGAGGTCGGAACGGTCTGCCTCGATGCCTCCAGCCTCGACCCCTCTGGTTTCGGAGCAGAGGTCTGGGGCATCGAGAGGCGGGTCACCCTCATCGGCTCCACTGATATTGGAGCCGATAAGGGTCATCGGCTCAGACTCTTCCCCCTCGGAGCCGAAGTCCTTATCGGCGCCGAGGGAAATTTCCTTGAAGGTTTCCTCGGAGCCGATAATAGTTGAATCCTTTCGGAGCCGGTCTACGAGCCCTTCGGAGCCGATGGAGAAATCGGTTCGGGCCCGATCGGTATCCTCGAGATCATCCAGGATGTCTGATTCGGACATCGACAGGGTGCTCCTTCGACTCTTCCAGTCTCCGGTGTTCCAAAAGATGGTTTCGGCTCCAGCCCAGTTGGCTTCAGAGCCGATGGTCCACCGCCCTACTGTACTTCCTCCTCCAACAGCTTCGGCACCGTTGGAGCAGGTGTTGGTGGAACCAGTGGAGGTGTTAGGGTCAGGCCCGACCCTTGCTCCGACTCCGGCTCTCGGGTCGGAGTTCAGTGCACGGACTTCTTCCTTCGGCCCTGGGGCGGAGGCTTCGGGATTGATGCTTTCGGTCCCGAGTCTTCCTCTTGGTGCGTCGGCGGTGGGAGTACCGTCCACTGTCGTGGCCACGGAGGGGGGACCTTCCCAGGATTCTGGTGGTCCTGCCTTCAGGGCTATGAGGAGTGCTCTAGCCAAATCTTCATTGGCTACCTCCACAGTTTCCCCAGCTCCTTCCCTACATTTGGAGACTGGGTCGTTGGCAGTCCCCCTGTCCGCAGATAGCAGAGCCCCTGGGCCTCAGGTTACCCCCGCTGGGGTTTCTCCCCCTCCTGGAGGTCCTTCTGAAGCCTCTTCGGAAGAACCTCCCAGGAAGAAAACGTGCAAGAGGAAGCACGTTGACTCCCCTGACGAGTCTTTGACATCTGACACCGATCTCGATGATGCAGAGGGGTCCCCCAAGTCATCCTCGGATGATGTCTCCTTTGCAGACATCCTGGAAGCCCTAAAACAACGAGGCGGCTGGCAGTCCAAACCTCCCTCTGCTGATGAGTCGGTGTTCCTGAAGGCCTTCGGGGCTCAGCCCTCCGCCTCCTGGGTGTCTCCGCCCTTCGACGAGCTCTTGGATTTGATCTGTCGAAGGGCGTGGGAACACCCAGACTCTGTGGAACCGGTGCCCGCTCGTCCAAACAAATTTCTTTCGGCGCCCCCAGATAGAGAGTTCCTTACGAAAGGTGTGGCTGTGGATGCTATGGTGGTGGCATCTGCTACCCAGCAAGATGTAGCAGAGGCTTCTACATCCATCCATCCTCCTAATAAGGAGTCTAGGAACATGGATCAGTACGGTAAGCGCACCCTTAGTTCAGCGGCCTTTACTCTGAGGTCTCTGAACTACCTGACGCACTTTACGAGATTCCAGAGGGATCTGATTAAGGAGCTATCCGATACCCTCTTAGGTAACCTGCCTGAGGAGCTGGCCCAGACGGTTGGTTCTCAGCTGGCTACGATGTCGTCCATTTCGAACTCGTCCATGAGGCTTATTTCATATGCGGCCGAAGGGGCGAGTAGAGCAGCGGGTACAGGCATTGCTCTACGGAGACAAGCCTGGCTCCGCCTGTGTCATTTCGCGGAGGCCTTCAAGTCTTCATTCGCCAACGCCCCCTTTGATGGGTCCTCCCTGTTTGGGCCCAAGGTGAAAGACACACTTACCCGCTGTGAACAGGAGGGTAAGACTCTGACTGCCGTAGGGGCACGATTTTCCACTCCCTTTCGGCCTTATCCCAAGGCTAAAAGAGGAGGGAAGATGTGGTTCCGTAGATCTCAGAAGTCTTACCCCTCTCAGCAGGAAGGTTCCCCCTCCAGAGGCAGAGGAGGGGGAAATTCATCAGGAAGATGCCGTCCCAGAGGCGGCAGAGGCCCTCGCAACACTGGAGACCGCGAGTCCTTTCGTAGCTCTTCAGCTTTTCATAGTCCCTGAGGGATTGCCCGACTGTGCTGCTCCGGAGCCAGTCGGAGGTCGTTTTTCGAAGCACCTAAAGGCCTGGGAAGGGATCACTCAGGACCGATGGGTGCTTCGAATTATCGCCGGAGGTTACTCCATCCCATTCTGTTGCCCCCCCCCCCAGTCCAAAAGAATCCCGGACCCGCCACCCAGTCAATGGGATACCGCAGCCTTAGAAGTTTCAAAGCTGCTGCAAAAAGGAGTCATCCAACCGGTCCCCGCAGACCAGATCGGATTAGGGACTTACTCAAGATTCTTTTTGGTGCCAAAAAAGACCGGGGACTTGAGGCCCATTTCGGACCTAAGCAACCTAAACCGTTCAGTCAAGAAGTCCAAGTTCCGAATGGTCACTTTACAAACCATTCTCCCATTGTTGGAGAAAGGTGTTTGGATGTGCTCCATAGACCTCAAGGACGCGTATTACCATATCAAAATACATCAAACGTCCAGGAGACACTTGCGCTTCAGCCTAGGAGGCAGTCATTTTCAGTTCCGTGCGCTGCCCTTTGGTCTCACCACAGCCCCCAGGGTGTTCACCAAATGCTTGGCAGTAGTGACTGCTCACCTGAGAAGTCTAGGATTCCAGGTGTTTCCGTACCTAGACGACTGGCTCCTAACTGCCACCTCCAAGCATCTACTCCTACTCATCTACTCCTACTGAACCTGCAAGCCACAATATCACTGGGCAATTCCCTTGGAATCACCTTCAATTGGCCAAAGTCTGTGTTAAGGCCATCTCAAAGAATAAGATTCATAGGGGTAGAGATAGATTCAAACCAGATGCGGGTCTATCTACCTGCAGACAGAATTCAGACCATTCAAAATCAGGTTCGAGCCTTACTCCCCAGGTCCAAAGCCCCAGCCAGAATGGTCCTACAGTTATTGGGATCGATGTCTGCCACAGTTCTGCTAGTTCCCTTGGCAAGGTTACACATGAGAATCCTCCAGTGGCTTCTTTCAACTCAGTGGTCCTTTCAGGAACTCCCTCTCAATCATCTAATATGGATCACAGACTCTTGCAAACGGGACCTTCGCTGGTGGCTAGTGTCCTCCAATTTGGACCAGGGACGACCATTTGTTCTTCCTCATCCGGCGGCCACTTTGACCACGGACGCCTCCCAGATGGGGTGGGGGGGGGCATTCCCTGGGCAGGTCAGTCCAAGGCAAGTGGCACCCGGAAGAGACCCCTCTCCACATCAACATCCTAGAAATGAGGGCAGTACTCCTGTCCCTTCGAGCCCTTCACGATTACCTCCCTCAGGACGTAATTGCTGTTCACTCAGACAACATGTCAGTTGTCTGGTACCTGAACAAACAGGGAGGGACCAGATCCTATCCTCTTTGCAGAGAAGCAATGAGAGTTTGGGAATGGGCAGTCTCGACCAAACACTTCCTAGTGGCTACTCACATACCGGGCAAATCCAATGTCATAGCCGACAGGTTGAGCAGAACCATCCTCTCTCCTTACGAATGGTCTCTGAATATGACAATTACAAGGCAGATTTTCAGCGAATGGGGAGTTCCATGTTGCGACCTCTTCGCGACTCCTCTGAATCAAGTGCAAAGAATTTTCTCTCTAACCCGGCTCGGGGAAGAGCCCTATGGACGCATTAGTCCATCCTTGGCCCACCGGACTGCTTTATGCCTTCCCTGCAGTTCCTCTCCTCCCCAGAGTGATTCAAAAGGCATCTCTCTTAGGCAGCAAGATGATCTTAATTGCTCCATACTGGCCTCGTCAAGTGTGGTTTCCCTATCTTCGGAAACATGCTCTGGAAGGTCCATGGTTCCTGGACCAGGTCCCAGACCTACTGATTCATCAGTCGGGACTACTACACCAGTCCCTACACACATTAAAATTGATGGCCTGGCTCCTCCTCTTCCGACCATAGTCAGGAGACATGCACTTGATCCAGATGTGGTGCACATATTGTCTTCAGCCCACAAGTCGGCTACGAAGAAACTGTATTCTAGCAAATGGAAAAGGTTTGCTATCTGGGCTCAACTCCGGGGCCTGGACCCCATTTCTACTCTCGTGGCAGAAGTACTCAAATTCCTGACCTCTCTTTTCAATCAAGGCTCTTCTGTTTCTACCATCAAAGTACAATTGGCAGCGATTTCTAATTTTCATGAATCCATAGACCCACCTTTAATGAGCAACAGGTTGTGTAAGACCTTCTTGAAAGGTGCTGCTTTATTAAGACCTCCGATTTCTCATCCTGCACCTCCATGGGATCTCGATATAGTATTACGTGCCTGACTTCTTTTCCCTTTGAACCGGCAGCTACCTGTGATCTAAAGTTTCTATCATGGAAGACAGCCTTTCTAGTGGCAATTACTTCAGCCAGGAGGGTTTCAGAACTTCAAGCTTTGTCAGTGAAACCCCGTGGTTTGTCATACAGACAGGGTATCCCTCAGACCAAATCCTTCTTTTGTTCCTAAAGTCTGTTCTACTTTATGCTTGCAACAGTCGTTAGAGCTCCCAGTTTTTTTCCCAAAATACTCCAATAAAGCGGAGTTTATTTTCCACACACTAGATGTCCACAGGCAGTTACGTTTTTATTTGGACAGGACCAAACAATCAAGGAAGACAGATCAGTTGTTTGTGTCCTTTGCAGAAAACAAATTGGGCAACGCGGTCACAAAGGTCACTATTGCCAAATGGATCAGGGACTGTATTACTCAAGCTTATATTTATTCTAACAAAGAGCTTTCCACCTCTGTCAAGGCTCATTCTACAAGGGCTATGGCTACTTCGGTAGCATTTCATTCTAAGCTTGCTATTGGTGACATTTGTGCTGCGGCTACATGGTCTTCCCCGCACACCTTCATTTCTCACTACAAGTTAGATGTGGCATCTAGAGGACGAGCTTCATTTGGTTCCACAGTGCTCAGGAGTGTTTTCCAATGAGCCACCCGGGATTTAGGTGCTAGGGACGCTGTCCCATCAGTCAGAATGTAGGCGAGATAGGATCACAACATCTTTTAGTTATGTACTCACCATAACTTCAGATGTTTGGGATCCATCTCGCCTACATTCCTAATAACCCACCCTCCTTCCCCCTTCCTTGGAGATCAGAGGATATCAGAAGGTCCGAATCCTGTTGTTTCATCTTGAAACATCTAACAATGTTATATAAACAAGCTGTGCATGTATGAATGCGGACAAACAAGATCTGGGGGATTAGTGGTGGTGCATCCTGGGATAAAGATAGCTCAGCCAATTAGAGGCCTCGCTCTATAGCATAAGCGTGCCGAGTCGGAGCCGAGGGATCGGCTCCGAACCCATCAGTCAGAATGTAGGCGAGATGGATCCCAAACATCTGAAGTTATGGTGAGTACATAACTAAAAGTTCTACCTGGACAAAACCAAAACTAATAGGAAAACTAACCAGCTCTTTGTGTCCTTTCACCCCAGAGCCCTGGGCAAGGCAGTCTCCAAGCAAACCATCACATGCTGGATCCCACCATGGAAAGGAACCTCCAGTGGGAGTAAAGGTCCATTCCGTTAGAGCTGTGGCCACCTCCAGGGCCTTCATGAAAGGTCTAGACATGGCATCCATTATGGAAGCAGCCACATGGGCCACTATCCACACTTTTGCCAAACATTACAAACTGGGCCAAGTTTCCAGAGCTCAGACAGGATTCGCCAGGCTAATTCTGCAGGGATTTGTAGAATCCTCAACTACCACCACCCTCTCATCCACATAAGCTGTGGTGCACTCCCATAACTAGAATACTGCAACATAGGAATATAGGAATAGAAGGCCATAACCATAGATGTCCTTTTCTTCCACGTTGCAGTATTTCTTCCCACCCACCAGTGTTCCCCCAAGTCATTTTCCTTTACCTGGCCTACACATACTACAGTAGGACACCAGGTCACACACCTGAAAAACACTGGCATTCGTCCTGCTGGGCCTTATTCTCTGCCTGCTGGTCTTCAAGGTCTGAGGATAGTACATGCAGACGTCACATTTAAGGCCCCTGGTTTATGGCCTTACGTGTGACGTCCAATGCACACTGCAACAGCCAAGCTGAAGCTTTTGTATAGGAGCCGACATACGAGTCGCCTGTGGGCAGGAAATCCCACAACTAGAATACTGCAACATGGAAGAGAAGGACATCTATGGTTATTGTAAGATTTTACACAACTATTCTTTTCTAATTATATGCAGTATTAGTTTGTGTACCTGCTTGTCCATGATTTAATAGCTAGATGTTATATGTGTAAATATCTGTGAAAGCAGTCTATATGCTGTCTGCACATTGAGTCCAGAGACATGGAATTTCATTCAGTTTCTGCACTTGTGTGATTTCTGAATGACAATAACGTTTACTTTGACTTTGATCTCAAACTGTAGAGTTCACAGGAGTGCTACTCAACACAAGGTCAACATTGCTTTCTCTTCCCCTTTCCAGAGTTCACACCTTAAGATTGCAAGTGAAAAAGATACTTTGCAGTACCATAGCCCCCACTCTTCTGGTGCTAACAAGCGTTAGGATCGATGGTGGCAGTGATACCCCTTGTTCCACTGGCCAGATTTCACATGAGGATTATTCAGTGGATGTTGGCATCTCAGTGGTCGATACTTCAGCTACCTCTGTCCTCCCCCATTCAAATCACCAACTTATGAATCACCAGCGCAAAAAAGATCTGATGTGGTGCACCCAGTCGGAACAACTACTACAAGGCCGTCTATTTGTCCCTTCTCTGCCTAAGGTCATAGTGACCACAAATGCTTCCTAGCTGGGGTTGGGGGGTATTACCTGGGAAGGACAGTCCAAGGCATGTGGTCCCCCCAAATAGGCTAATTTGCATATCAACATTCTGGAGTTGAGAGCAGCGCTTTTAGCATTGCAAGCCTTTCAAGATGCCCTCCCATCAGGAATGATTGCAATACAAACAGACAATATGTCAGTGGTTTGGTACATCAACAAACAAGGAGGAACCAGATCATACCCCCTGTGTCAAGAAGCACTACAAGTGTGGCAATGGGCAGTGTCTTCCAACTGCTTTCTCTTAGTAATGCATATTCTGGGAAAGACCAGTGTACTAGCAGACAAACTGAGCAGGTGCATTCTGGTACCTCATGAGTGATCCCTCAACTAGAAAGTAACAAACATGATTTTCCGCAAGTGGGGGCAGCCTCACTGCAGTCTTTTTGCTTGTCACCTAAACAACAAGTGCAGCAGCTACTTTGCCCTTATTCCCCCCACAGGAGGCGTCACTGAGGGATGCTCTGCTTCACTGTTGGGCCCACTAGGTCACTGTATGCTTATCCTCCAATCCCTCTGATCCTGAAATTCCTTTAGAGAACAGCCAGATTGAAGAGCAGGGTCATTCTCATTGCTCCTTTTTGGCCTCAACAAATTTGGTTCTCCTTCCTGTGGCTTCATTTGATCCATGTTTAGATTCTGTATCCACTTCCAGACCTCCTATCTCACCTGACAGAAATGGTTCATTTGGATTTTCCAAAGCTCAAGCTGATGACTTGGTTTCTCAGGTTCTAGTATTAGCCAGACAACGTATGCTCTCCTCCCTAGTTCAACGTATTCTACTATTTTCCCTCAAACCATCTATGAGAAAAAATTTATGTTAGCAAATGGAAAAGATTTGTACATTGCCACTTGAAAATGATGTGGATCCTTTTTCTGTATCAATTCATGCTATCCTGGACTTTTTGTTATTGCTTTTTATCAAGGAGCCAGTTCTTCTACAGTAAAGGTTCAGTTAGCAGCAATTTTGAATTTCCTTGTCAGTTTTGGTGGCTCTTCCTTTATTTCGCATAAACTTTGTAAGACCTTTCTATGTGGAATACTGCTGTTGAGGCCTCCAGTTAAAGATCCTACTCCTTTGTAGGACTTAACTCTGGTACTAAAAGCTTTGGTTCTTCCGCCCTTTGAACCTGCAAATACTTGGAATCTCAAATTCCTTTCTTAGAAGACTTTATTTTTTGGTGGCCATTACTTTGGCCAGAGAAATTTCAGAAACGTAGGCTTTATCGGTGAAACCTCCATATGTAATTTTTCATAAAGATAGAGTCACATTGCAAACTAATGCAGCCTTTTTGGCCAAAGTTGTATCAGAATCCAACATTAACTAGTCTGTCAATCTTCCAGTTTTCTTCCCAGATTGTACAAGTAAAGGTGAATATTTGTTGCATTCACTAGATGTACATAGACAATTACATTTCTACTTACACAGAACAAAGGACTTCAGACAATCAGATCAGTTATTTGTTTCATTTGTGGAAAAGAAATTGGGCAAGCCCCTGTCTAGAGTTTCCCTAGCCAAATGCTCACTAATTGCATTTCTTTCATTTACAATAAATTGAATTTGCACTTAACTAAGCAGTTGCAAACTCATTCTACAAGATTCCTCAGCATTTCATTCAAGATCCTCCATGGATATTTGTGCAGAAGCACCTTGGGTTTCACCTCACATCTTCATATTTCATTACAAGCTAGACTTAGTTTGTAGAAGTAGGGCATCGTTTGTGTCAGTGGTGCTCAGGAATGTCCTTCCTTGAGGCCACCTTGGGATTATAGTAGCTGGGGCCTCCGTCCCATCAGTCGAGGACAGAATGAAAATTGACAACATCAAGTAAAGAAGTCATGTACTTACCATAATGTACCATCTGTGTTCTCCAACTTTCATTCCTCCTTGACTCCCACCCACCAATCCCCGTCCAATGTTGTCTAAAGAGCGAGCGGATAAAGCCAGTCTTGGGGTCTTTACCTTGAGTTTATAAGTCCAGATATAGCTTTGTGCTTATCTGCTATATTTCTCTTTAACATTTTTTTCTATATGAGTAGAGTTAGTCTTTTGCTGTAATCTGACAATGGTCGATTCAGATCCGAGGGCTTGGATTCCGAACCCAGCAGTTGAGGAGGAATGAAAATTGGACAACATAGATGGAATGTTATGGTAAGTATATAACTTCTTTTTATTTGCAGTTCATCAGAAACTATCAAAACCAGCCCCCCTTAGTGTTGTACTTCATAAAAGCAACCCAATTTCAAATGTAGACTTCTTCTTCTTCTCTTTCGGCTGTTCCCATTAGGGGTCGCCACAGCAGATCATCTGTTTCCATTTCTTCCTGTCATCTGCATATTGCTCTATCACAGCAACCACCTGCATGTCCTCTCTCACCACATCCATAAACCTTATCTTAGGCCTTCCTCTTTTCCTGTTACCTGCAGCTCCATCCTTAGCATCCTTTTCCCAGTATACCCAGCATCCCTCCTCAGCACATGTCCAAACCAACGCAATCTCGCCTCTCTGATTTTGTCTCCAAACCGTCCAACCTGAGCTGACCCTCTAATATACTCATTCCTAATCCTGTCTATCCATGTCACACCCAGTGCAAATCTTAACATCTTTAACTCTACCACTTCCAGCTCTGACTCCTGCCTTTTTGTGAATGCCACCATCTCCAACCCATGCAACATAGCTGGTCTCACTACCCTCTTGTAGACCTTCCCTTTCACTCTTACTGGTACATGTCTGTCACAAATCACTCCTGATACTCTTCTCCACCCATTCCACCCCGCCTGTACTCTCTTGTTCACCTCTCTTCCACACTCACCATTACCCTGAACTGTTGATCCCAAGTACTTAAACTCATACACCTTCGCTAACTCTACTCCCTCCATCCTCACCATTCCTCTATCCTCCCTCTCATTCACGCACATATATTCTGTCTTAGTTCTGCTGACCTTCATTCCTCTCTAGTGCATATCTCCAACTCTCCAGGGTCTCCTCAACCTGGTCCCTACTCTCACTACAGATCACAATGTCATCTGTCTGATCTTGTCTGTCAACCTGTCCATCAACATTGCAAATAAGAAAGGGCTCAGAGCTGTTCCTTGATGTAATCCCACCTCTACCTTAAATGCATCTGTCACTCCCACTGCAGACTTCACCACTCTCACACTACCCTCGTACATATCCTGTACCACATATGTCTCTGCCACTCCTGACTTCCTCATACAATATCACAACTCCTCTCTAGGCACCCTATCATATGCTTTCTTCAAGTCCACAAAGACACAATGCAACTCCTTCTGACCTTCTCTATATTTCCCCATCAACACTCTCAGAGCAAACATTGCATCTGTAGTGCTCTTTCCCGGCATGAAACCATACTGCTGATCACTAATCATCACCTCCCTTTTTAACCTAGCTTCCACTAATCTTTACCATAAGTTCAAGCTGTGACTGATCAGTTTTATCCCTCTGTAGTTACTACAGCTCTGCACATCACCCTTATTCTTAAAAGTAGGTACCAAAACACTTTTTCTCCACTCCTCAGGCATCCCCTGACTTTCCAAGATTTCATTAAACAATCTGGTTAAAAACTCCACTGACATTTCTCCTAAGCACCTCCATGCTTCCACTGGTATGTCATCTGGACCAACAGCCTTTCCATTCTTCATCCTCTTTATAGCTGTCCGTACTTTCTCCTTGCTAATCTGTTTCACTTCCTGATTCACTATCCCCACATCATCCAACCGTCTCTCTCTCTCATTCTCTTCATTCATCAGCCCCTCAAAGTACTCTTTCCATCTGCTCAACACACTCTCCTCGCTTGTGAGTATGTTTCCCTCACTATCCTTTATCACCTTTACCTGCTGCACATCTTTCCCAGCTCGCTCCCTCTGTCTAGCCAATCGAACAGGTCCTTTTCACCCTCTTTAGTGTCCATCCTTTCATATATCTCTCCATATGCCTTATCATTAGCCTTCATCACCTCTCTCTTTGCCATGCTCTTCATCTCCTTATACTCCTGTCTACTTTCCCACTTCTTCTTCGCCATCCTCTTCCTCTGTATACTCTCCTGTACTTCCTCATTCCACCACCAGGTTTCCTTGTCCTCCTTCCTCTGTCCAGATGTTACACCAAGCACCTTTCTAGCTGTCTCCCTTACCATCTCTGCTGTAGTTACCCAGCTATTCAGTAACTCTTCACTGCCCCCCAGTGCCTGTTTTAACTCTTCCCTTAACTCCACCTCACAATCACCCTTTTTCAACTTCCACCATTTGATCCTTGGCACCAGTCTTACACTTGTCCTCCTCTTCTTGATCACCAACGTCATCCTACAGACCACCATTCTATGCTGCCTAGCTATGCTTTCCCCTGTCACCACTTTACAGTCTCCAATCTCCTTCAGACTGGCCCTCCTGCATAGGATGTAATCCACCTGGGTGCATCTTCTTCCACTCTTGTACGTTACCCTATGCTCCTCCCTCTTCTTAAACTATGTATTCACCACAGCCATGTCCATCCTTTTCGCAAAATCCACTACCATCTGACCTTCTGCATTCCTCTCCTTAGCACCATACCTGTCCATCACTTCCTCATCCCCTCTGTTCCCTTCACCAACATGCCCATGGAAATCCGCTCCAATCATCAGTCTCTCACCCTTGGGTACACTCACTCCAAAACATTTCTTTCTCATCCATCGCACACCCAAATTGCGGAGCGTATGCACTAACAACATTCATCATTGCACCATCAATTTCCAGCTTCATAAACATCACTCTATCCCGACACTCTTTTCACCTCCAAAACACTCTTGGCATATTCTTCCTTCAGGATAACCCCTACCCCATTTCTCCTCCCATTCACACCATGATAGAACAATTTGAGCCCGCCTCCCTATACATCTGGCCTTACTCCCCTTCCATCTGGTCTCTTGCACACACAATATATCAACCTTCCTTCTCTCCATCATATCAGCTAGCTTCTCTCCCTGTACCGGTCTTACTGCCAACATTCAAAGTTCCTACCCTCACTACTACACTCCTAATCTTCCTCCTCTCTTTATGTTTTCAGGCATGCCTTCCCCCTCTTCTTCTCCTTCGGCCAACAGTAGCCCAATTTCCACCAGCACCCTGTTGGCTGGCAGTACTGGTGGTGGTCATTGTTAACCCGGGCTTCGACCGATCTGGTATGGAAATCTGTATTGTTGTCCGCATATGTTATTTGGCAGAGGTTTTACACCAGATGTCCTTCCTGACGTAACCCTCCCATTTATCTGGACATGCGACCGGCACGAAGAAATGCACTGGCTTGTGCATCCCCAGTGGCTGGGTTCCAATTTCAAATGAAGACTGCATAGAATATTTTGGGCTCACTCTAGAGCCAACTTGCACACTGATACAATGGTTAAGAAAAACCTAACTCAACTTAAGGATACTACAGATTCTCAAACCAATTAACACCAGAGGCTAGGATAGCAATTGCAAGAAATGTAATTTCCCCCAACACTGCAATATACTGTACCAGTAATTGCATTACTCTTGATCAAAAATAGTAATTTACTGTAGATAGCAACTAGCAAAATAGCCAGATTTACTTATTTGTCGCACTCAAGGATTCAGCGATGTGACCTGTTTAACTGGCTGCCAAAAATAGGAAGAACCTCACTATTACTGGGCTGCCTATTGTTCAAAGTAATACATCATCATTACTGCCCACCCCTTAAGAAATACCAAAAAATGTAAACAATAATGCCATTGAACTCATTATTCCACCATATGGCTGAGCTATTGGTGAGAATGCTTTTAGTAAAACTGACCCGTATTCATGAAATAGAGTACCAATTGAAAAAGGAGTGAAAATTTTGTGGGCACCTTCAAACCAAGGTTAAAGGAACACTCGGGAATGAACACAAATGTGCATGCTGCAGAGATAATGGCTGAATTATACCCAGTTTTATAAAATTATGAAATTAACTAATGCTACTATAATTAGGTATAGTACATAATGTGAAAAATGCAATATAATTAACCTAACCCTCTGCTAAAGTATTGTGTCTAGACATTAAACCTTGTTCTTGCTACATGTTGTCTTATTAATGTACCATGCAAATATTACTTTTCTTATCAAACAGTGTGTCAGTATCTGTATCATTGTTCATCATTTTATTCTGCAGTGGTTTGTTAAAATTTCACTGCTATACATACCTCTTTGTTCCATGTACTTAGTTAGGAAATAAGGATAAATATATTGGTGTGCTTTGACCAGTCAGGGTTCGCAATGGAAAATGGAAGTTTAGTAATATACCGAAAACAGGAAATCTCTTGTGGTTGGCTCATTTCTAGCACATATGTTTTGTAGATGTTCATCATGTTTCACTGTTGCAGTCATTACACTTGGGTTATCCTGCTGGCAGGCGACCCGCAGTCGGCCCGAGTTCCAAAGTCTTGGTCTGGCGTTGGTTGCTGTCGCCTTTTCCCTGACATCAGTGCACCAGGGGTATAAAAGTTGTAACTGACGCCATTTTCTTCAGTCTTTCTTGCCGTGCGGTGCCCGAAGCAAAAGCAGTTCGCAAGTGCCGGTCGGCCGACTCCTGAGATTTTTGAAGTTGAGTTTCAAAACTGAAGTCTTCAATAAAGCTAAGTACCCCATTGGGGAAACTTTTTCTTGCTCCAGACCGATGTCAGTAAAAGTTAATAATTGTATTTCTTGTGGGAAGCAAATACCTCATAAGGACTTTCACTCTTACTGTATTCCTTGCCTAGGCCCTGACCATGACGTTTCCAGTTGTCGGTTTTGTGCTAGATTCAATAAACGCACTATTAAATGTCAGTTTGATTTTGCTTTACATTACTTTGGCCGAAGGTTTAATTACATAATGCTGTCGGAACAACCAACGACCGGAATTTATAAAAAACGTAAAGACAAAGAAAAGGACAGGCATCCGAGGTCCAAAACCGACGACGAAGCTTCTTCTAGGCCACTCGCCGGTTCTCAGTGAGGTGCTTTCGCAGCCCCTGACACCCGCTACGTCAGAGCCACAGGCCTTAACCGACAGCCATGTGGAGACACCAAGGCCTGTGGAAACTCAAGGTATTGGGCCTACGGAAACTATTCCCTCAGATGGGTCTGGAGACGCTGAGCAGGCATCGGCTTCTGAGGGTGTTTTCAGACCTTCACAGCTTACAATTAAGCCCACTACAGCAGCCAAGGCAAAGTCAAAAATACCATTAAAGACAAGGAAACAAGTACAGCATTCTCCAGAACAGTCATCCATGCCAAAGAAACAGATGCTTAAAATGGCCGAAGACCTAATTACTTTAATCAGGGGTTCCCATCCCCCTCCTGACAAAAGGCCTAGGCAAGACACTGACTATGATTCCTCTGACCAGGTTTCCATTTCCTCTGATTCCTCTTCTGATCAGGGATATTCTCTCCCTCTCTTTGAGGACTCTGATGCAGAAGAGTCTATACCTTCAGCCTCTCTGCCTGAAGATTATTCTTTTGGGGAAACCCTGCACACCATGAGGGAGCATTTCCATTGGGAGAGCCAGGATTATTCAGAATCCAAGAAAAGGCTCAGAGACTTCCTTT
This sequence comes from Protopterus annectens, assembly GCF_019279795.1. Classification (NCBI taxonomy): domain Eukaryota; kingdom Metazoa; phylum Chordata; order Ceratodontiformes; family Protopteridae; genus Protopterus; species Protopterus annectens. The sequence goes on along the minus strand of NC_056732.1, from coordinate 111,719,093 downwards.
TATTGCCTCAGCACAGGCCCCTGGCTAATCCCCCCTGTGCTTGATATTGTTGATGATGTTTTCTCTGAATCCAGTCTGTCTCCTGATTCTTTACCCCCTGCACCAGACAAGCCAGACAGGTACTACAGGGTCCCTGACTCTCATAAATTTCTTTACAAAAGCACCGCTGCAGACCCAGAAACAATTTCTCAAGGTCCTAAAGGGATTAAGGCTTCCACTGCTAAAAATCCTGTCCCCTCAGATAGGGATTCCAGAGCTCTGGACAGATGGGGGAAAAAGTTTACACTTCTGCTACTTTAGCTGTAAGGGCTTTAAATTGCCCGTTTCACATGCTTAAATATCAACAGTACCTCATGTCATTGTTAAAACAGAAAATGGTTTCAAATTCAGAAAGTCCTGACAGTAAGGAAACACAGGATTTATTGCATGCAGTTGAACAAGTGGGAAAGCATACTCTGTAATGTGGTTTTGATTCATTAGAGGCTTCTTGTAGAGCCGCAGTTACAGGCTCTGTTATTTGAAGGCATGCCTGGTTGAAGGAACAAAGTTTACCTGACCATGTTAAAGTAAAATTATTGGATGCTCCACTACAGCATGATTCTTTGTTTGGTGTTAAGGCAGAAGAGGTGTTAAAGAAAATGGAGGATAAAGCAAAATCAATGCAGACAGTGAAGGATTTCTTACAGGTTCAACCACCTAGATTTAGCAGAAACTGGCCTTCAAAAAATTGGTCCTTTCCAGTGTCAGACAGGCCACAAAGAGGCAGATACAGACGCCCAAGAGGCAGATCTCAGCCCCAAGGCTCCCATAGACCTAAACAATGGGGTGCTTCGGCCCCCAAAGGAGGGGAAGACAAATCACAACCTTATAGGAAACAGTCCCAATGACTTCCCTCTACAAATGCCAAGCACTTACCTTTTGGCAGCACCCCTAGGGGGAAAGCTAGCACTTTTCTCAAAAAATTGGCACATGATCACCCAGGACCAATGGGTGCTGAATATTGTTTCTCAGGGTTACAGGTTCCACTTCCCCACACTTCCAAAATCAAAAGGTATGTCAGACCTGTCACAAAATCAATGGGCAGAGGCGCAAAAACAGATTGCTGCTCTTATGGACATGGGAGCTATTCAAAGAGTTCCACAGCAAGAACAGGGACAAGGATTTTACTCAAAACTTTTCTTAGTACCCAGAAAGGACAAAGCTTGGAGACCAATACTGGACCTGTCAATCCTAAATACTTTCCTGGATGTTCCAAAATTCAAAATGTTAACACTTCAGCAGCTTCTACCCATGCTGGGCAAGAAGGCTTGGCTAGTTACTTTGGACCTCAAGGAGGCATACCTGCATGCCCCAATCAGAAAATCATGCAGAAGATACCTCGGATTCATAGCAGGCTCAATGCATTACCAATTCTCTGCACTGCCCTTTGGCTTATCTACTGCGCCCAGGGTCTTCACAAAATGCCTGGCACCAGTAATTGCATTTTGCAGACAAAAAAGAATTCACATATATCCCTACTTGGACGACTGCCTTATTCAAGCAGAGAGCAAGGACATTTTTCTAAAGCATCTGGCATTTGTAAAAAGATTACTAATTTGCCTAGGGTACACAGTAAACTAAAAGAAATCAAAACTAGTGCCCTCTCAAGAGATAATATTCCTGGGTGCAAGCTTAAATACAACTACCAAGATGGCTTATCTCATGCCAGACAAACCAAGGCAACTGACTCATTACTTTCAAATGATGGCTACAAAAACCCAGCTCCCTGCAAGAAAAATTCTGCAGGCCCTGGGCTTCATGGCATCTTGCATTCTACTAATTCCATATGCAAAACGGCATATGAGGAAACTACAATGGTATCTAAAAAGTGTTTGGACTCAGCATTGTCACAGCCTGGATACAATCATAACTTTAATTCCCTGCCTACAACAGGAGATTCGATGGTGGTCCCAGGCCTGTCACCACAACAAGGGACAGCCTTTCACCGTACCCACAGCCAGGCAGACAATAACAACGGATGCTTCGGATTATGCCTGGGGGCACATATGGCAGGAAAATGTATTCAGGGCACGTAGCCTAAGGAACAAATGCATCTTCACATCAATCAAAAAGCGATGCTAGCTGTACAGAATGCCCTGACAGCTTTCAAGGACCTACTACATCCAGGACAACTATTAATAAAGATGGACCATACCACAGTTATGTGGTACATAAACAAGCAAGGGGGCACACATTCCTTCCCCCTATGCAGACAAGCCATGACTTTGTGGAACACAGCACTGACCTATCAAGTACATCTGCAGGCACAATTCCTGCCAGGAACAAAAAATACACTGGCAGATGAACTAAGCAGAAATCTCATGGATCCTCACGAATGGAAACTAAATCCACAGGTGTTCAGCATGATAACGAAGAAATGGGGACACCCAGACATAGATCTTTTTGCCTCCCCTCACAATTACCAAATACAGAAATACTGCACAAGAGCTTATCACTCTCAAGCATGGAAAGTGGATGCTCTATCTTTCAGCTGGAAAGGCCTGACAGTCTATGCCTTCCCTCCGATGCCTCTTCTTACCAAGATGCTCCTAAAGTCAGACAAGAAAGGCCAAAAATTATCCTGATTGCCCCAGACTGGCCACGCCAGCACTGGTACCCAATCCTAAAGAACTTGTCTCAAGGCCCAGCTTGGCCTCTACCTCAATTTCCTCATCTTCTGACACAACAGAACAATCAGATTCTGCACAGTCAACTCAGAACCTTAAATCTGGCAGCATGGCAGATAATGTAGCCACTCAGACTGCACCTCTCTCTAAAGCTGTTATGGATGTCATTTTAGAAGCCAGGAGGCCCAGCACTAGGAAATCTTATGCCGAAAAATGGAAGAGATTCTGTGCTTGGAACCAGGCACAAGGGCTCGAGCCACTTGTCCCTAATATACCTCAGATTTTACAATACCTAACTGAGATGCTGGACAAAGGCCTATCTTTCTCATCAATTAAAATCCATGCCTCTGCCATTTCAGCTCATCACAATACGGAACCTCCTATTTTTTTCACATCCTCTACTACGGCAGTACTTCAGAGGGGCAAAAAATATAAGACCCCCAAAGAGAGCACCAGTACCAGCTTGGGATCTCAATTTTGTTTTAGAAAAACTCACACTGCCTCCTTTTGAACCAGCCAGCACAGCTGATCTAAAATTCTTATCATGGAAAACTGCTCTGCTCCTAGCAATAACTTCAGCAAGAAGATTCTCAGAGTTACAGGCATTAATGGCTGTGGAACCTTTCATCATTTTTCATCAGGACAGGGTCTCTCTTAGGACAAACCCAACATTCATGCCAAAAGTGGTCTCCAATGTGGCCTTGAACCAAACCATTCATTTACCTACTTTCTACCCAAATCCCCAGAATAAAGGGGAGAGACTACTGCACGCTTTGGATATACACAGACAGCTACAATTCCACTTGGACAAAACAAAAGCTTTCAGAAAAACTGAGCAACTGTTGTAGCCTATGCTGCAGGATCACAAGGAAAGTCTATTACAAAGCAGACAATTTCAAAATGGATAAGCCACTGCATCCGCTTCTGTTATGCGCAACATGGCAAATCAGTACCTAAGGGCATTAGGCCTCATTCTACCAGAGCAGCAGCCACTTCAGCAGCTTTTCTCAGAGGAGTACCAACCAAAGACATTTTAGAAGCTGCAACATGTAGCTCAGTGCACACTTTCACCAAGCACTACCACTTACCTCTCTACTCTAAATCCAGAGCAGGCTTTGCCACTGCAGTTCTGCAGGGCCTGGTAGCCTCTCCAAATACAATTTAGACCCAGCCACCCAACCTCAGCTTTGGGATTCCACCCAAGTGTAATGACTGCAACAGTGAAACACGAACATAGTACAGTTGTGTACCTACCATAAATGCAGATGTTAGAATGTATTCACTGTTGCAGTCCAGGTTACCCACCCACCATCCCCCTTTTCATTGCTGGGCTTTTCTGTACTTCTCAACTCTATATAACCTATGTAGTGTATTTGCTTGTTAATGAAAGAAATGTTTATAGTAATATATGCGTGTTTTCTGGCATAATTTTATCATTCCAGCCTTCCTATCTGGTGGCACCTGACATCTGGGGCAAGAAAAACTGAAGAAAATGGCGTCGGTTGCAACTTTTATACCCCTGGAGCACTGACGTCAGGGAATAAGCGACAGCAACCGACGCCGGACCAAGACTTTGGAACTTGGGCCGACTGCGGGTCACCTGCCAGCAGGATAACCCAAGTGTAATGACTGCAGCAGTGAATACACTCCAACATCTACATTTATGGTAGGTACACAACTGTACTTTGTCAGTTTAAATGCAGAAAAGGCCTTTGACAGGATGGAATGGTATTATCTGACTAGAGTTTTGCTGGCCATGGATTGCAATCATTTTTTTTTTTTTTAGTTTAATCATGGCTGTTTATAAGGGATCATCAGAGGCTAGAGTAAAGACTCTCTATTTTTTCAGTTGAGTAGGTGAATCCTGCAGGTTGTTCAGTGTTGCCAGTCTTGTTTATGGTTTGCAAACAACAGTTTAGCATAGGTAAGTAATCTAATTTACATGGTTGAAGAGTGGGGAACAAGTTATTTACAATCTCACTTTTTGCAGCTAATGTGTTGATATACCTAACTTAGTCAGAGGATATATCGTCAGCTGTATTTTAAAGTCCTGATATAAAATTAATTTAGTGAAGATGATGTTGGTAGCTGTGAAAGATGCTTTACCACTGAAGTATAAAAATGATGAGTTAATGATAAGCTGAGTTCAGCTTCTTGAGCTCAACTCCCCGATCACCGTTTTTTTTAGGATGTCAACAGCATTATTTTCCTTTGTTTTACAAGTTTTTTTTTTCATTCTTTACAGTTGTGTTACCATGGAGTTGGTATATATAAGTAATGGAGGTGTGAGAAACAAATACTTCCAAAGTGAGAGTGCAGTGTGGTCTTGCACCACTGCCAAAATAATCTCTGTGTCAGATGTATCATCCAGTTGAAGATTCAGCATTCATTTTGAACTCTGAGGAATCTTGTGTGACAAGGAAGGTTTTCTGTAACAATCTGTTAGATGGTAATGAATTCTATCTAGAGTGATCTGTAGTTTTTGGGTTCCTAGGGATCTGTCTGAAGGTAATATGTTCCTTGAGGAATATAGAGACTCCACTATAGTTTCCATCAGGCCTGAAGAATTGAAAACTGCAAAGCCCTTGTGTAGAGGGAGTTCTGTCTTTACATTTAAACCAAGTATCTGTAGCTATCCAGATGTGGGTGCATTCCAAATGCAGGATGGCCTCAGGAACAAGCAATTTATTGTTTAGACTTATAGCATTGAAGAGAGCCACTTTAATGTGATTCATTTTCAGGACTTGTATGATAGTTATGTTGAAATGTCCATCCACTGGATTCTGCCTAAACAGGCACTGGGCCAGCAAAGGCTTTATCATTGTGCAAAAATCTAAAACAAGAGGTACAGACCAGACTGTGGAGTATCTCATCCCATGCTGACACATAAGTGACTTCCCTGGAATGACATCAGCTATTTAACCAATTATCTGTTCTTTGAATCTAGGCATCATCCAAAGTGAAGAAAGGATTTCACACAGGACCATTGTCTTACCTGTATTTGTAAATTGCATGGAAAGATGTTCTTCGTGTTTCACTGTTGCAGTCATCACACTTGGGTTATCTGCCTGCATATAGCCCTCAGTAGCCCGAATAACAGAGTCTTGGGATTTCTGCGTCGGATGCTGTCGCCTCTTCCATGACGTCAGGTCATCAGGGGTATAAAACATGCAGCCAACGCCATTACATCAGTCTTTCTTGCCAAGAAGGAGCCCAAAGCAGAAGCAGTTCGCAAGTGCCGGTCGGCCGCTACCTGAAATTTTCGTTTTTTGAGTTTCAGACCTGAAGTCTTATAAAGCTAAGTACCCCGTTGGGGATTCTTTTTCCTTTCTCTAACCAATGTCAGGAAAAAACTAACAATTGTCTTGCCTGTAGAAAACAAATACCTCACAGAGATTTTCTTTCTTACTGTGTCGCCTGTTTAGGCCCAGACCACGACGGCCCTAGCTGTCAGTTTTGTGCCTTGTTTAACACCCACACCATTTGTGGTCGGGCTATTTTTGTAGCTAAATTCTTTCGCCGCTGTTCTCTGTATTCCGAAATGGCTTCAGTAAGCCATCCGACTACCGATTTTCCAAAAAAGCGCAAAGACAGAGACAACCCGCATAGGTCAAAAACTGCAAACGATGCTTCCGTTAAACTTTTCGCCAGTCTGCCAGTACTCAGTGAGGCACGTTTGCAGCCCCTGATGCCTGCTTTTACAGATTTGCAGGCCTCTGCTGAGACCCATTCGGAGTCCGGTATGGCACGAGATGCTTCTTCGACTATGGAACCTGCGAATGTCTCTACCTTGGATGGGTCCAGAGCCGCTGTGCAGGCACCGGCTTCTGAAGATCTATTCCGACCTACCGATATTCATATTAAACCGACAACTTCATTTCCTTCTAAAACTGCAGAGTTTCGCAGGCCCAGAGGTCGCACTACCCTTAGAAAACCAATGTCCAAAGCGCATGCTCATCCTCCCATACTGCAAAAATTAATGCTTAGAATGGCTGAAGACCTTATTAGTCATTAGGGAAAGCCAGCCTTCCCCTGCCAAAAGACTAAGAATTGAATTTCCTTCTGATTCTACAGACCAGGAATCTGATGACTGTGGCCCTTCTGATTACCAGGACATACCCTTATCTACCTATGACGATTCAGATACAGAGGAATCCATTCCCTCTGCCTCCCCTCCAGAGGATTTCTCTTTTGGTGAAACCTTGCATACCTTAAGAGAGCATTTCCGCTGGGAATGCCAGGACTATCCTCAGTCCAAAAAGAGACTCTGGGAATTTTTAGATTTGCCTCAGCACAGGCATCTAGCTATACACCCTGTCCTGGATATTGTAGACGATGCCTTCTTGGAGTTCATTCTTTCTCCTGACACCCTACCACCAGCTCCTGGAAAACCTGACAGGTACTACAGAGTACCTGATTCTCATAAATTTCTCTTTAAGAATCCTACTGCAGATCCAGAGACCATTTCCCAGGGACGTAAAGGCATTAAGGCTACTACAGCCAAAAACCTACCCCTTCAGACAGGGATTCTAGAGCTTTAGACAAATGGGGTAAGAAGGTATATACCTTTGCAACTCTTGCCATCAGGGCTTTGAATTGGCAGTTTCACATGTTGAAGTACCAGCAACATATTATGGAACGAATTAAACAAAAAATGTTGTTGCTTCCAGATTGTGCAGAAAATAAAGATTTACAAGAGTTGATGCATTCTGCAAACCAAGTTAGTAAACATGCTTTCCAATGTGGATTTGATGCCTTAGAAGCATCTTGCAGGGCTGCTGTCACGGGGGCTGTACTGAGAAGGCATGCTTGACTAAAAGAACAAGTCTTGCCTGACCATGTCAAAGCAAAATTACTAGATGCTCCATTATATCAGGAGCGTTTGTTTGGCACAAAAGCAAAAGAAGTTCTTAAAAATATGGAAGAAAAAGCTAAATCTATGCAAACAGTCAGATTTCTTACAGGTGCAGCCACCTAGATTCAGTAGGCATTGGCTTTCCAAAAACTAGTCCTTTCCAGTCCCTCTAAGGGCTTCTCAGTCCAAACCCAGGGGAAACAGACCACCAAGACTACAGCCTCGGGGTATGCAGAGGATCTAAACAATGGAGTGTTTCCACCTCAAAACCAGGAAGTGGTAGGCCACCCCCTTATGGAAAAAGTTCACAATGACTTTCCAATTATCCTTCCCAGCCATGCCCAAGTACTTGCGCCCCTAGGAGGAAAACTCGCCCTTCATGCAAAAAACTGGATGCCATTACTCAGGACCGATGGGTTCTAAACATTGTATCCCAGGGATACAGATTCTGCTTCCACTCACTGCCAACACCAAGCGGGTTGCCAGACCTTCCTCCAAACCAGTAGGCAGAGGCTCAAAAGCAAGTACTTTCCCTTCTCCATATTAGGGCTATTCAACCTGTTCTAGTAGAACAAAGGGGACAAGGTTTCTACTCCAGACTGTTCCTGGTGCCCAGAAAAGAGAGCTCTTGGCACCCTATCCTGGATCTATCAATTCTCAACACCTTTCTGGTGGTCCCAAAATTCAAAATGCTTACACTGCAACAGCTTCTTCCTATGTTAGCCAAGGATGCCTGGTTAGTCACTCTAGACGTAAAAGAAGCTTATCTGCACATCCCCATAAGGGAGTCTTGTAGGAAATATCTACGTTTCAGGGCAGGCTGTATGCACTATCAGATGTTCATCGTGTTACCCTGCTGCAGTCATCACACTTGGGTTATCCTGCCGTCAGGCGGTCCTGCAGTCGGCCTGGCGTCGGTTGCTGTCGCTTCTTCCCTGACGTCAGTGCACCAGGTGTATATAAGAGTAATCTGACGCCATTTTCTCCAGTCTTTCTTGCTGTGCGGTGCCCAAAGCAGAAGCAGTTCGCAAGTGCCGGTCGGCCGACACCTGAGATTTTCGAATTGAATTTCAGTCCGAAGTCTTCAATAAAGCTAAGTACCCTGTTGGGGAACCTTTTCTTGCCTCAGTCCGATGTCAGAAAAAGTTAACAATTGCATTTCTTGTGGGAAGCAAATACCTCATAAGGACTTCCATTCTTATTGTATTCCTTGCCTAGGCCCAGACCACGATGTCACAGGTTGTCGGTTTTGTGCTAGGTTTAATAAACGAACTATCAAACGCCGTTTTGACTTCGCACGACATTACTTTGGTAGGAAATGTAATTATATCATGCCGTCGGAGCAGCCTATGACCAGCATGCATAAAAAATGCAAGGAAAAGGACAGGCAGCCTAGGAACAAGCCAGATTCTGAGGCCTCTGCTGGGCCTGTCGCCAGTTCTCCGGTTTTCAGTGAGGCGCCTATGCAGCCCCTGACGACCGCAGAATTGGAACCCCAGACAGCTGCAGATTCTCAAGCGGAGTGTACTAGACCATCGCAGCCATCTTCATTAGGCCCTTCCGACACCGGAGCAGAAGGAGATCCCGGTGAAGTAGAAATGCCTTCGGTTGCTGAAGGTGTCTTCAGACCGACTGCACTCACCATTAAATCTTATGCTAAAACTCCATTAAAACCAAAAAAGACTGTACATCAGTCTACAGTTCAAGGCCCCATACCTAAGAAGCAGATGCTTAAGATGGCTGAAGATTTGATTACCCTAATCAGGGTTTCCCATCCCCCTCCAGATAAAAGACCAAGACAAGAGGAGGATTATGCTTCCTCTGACCAGGTTTCAATTTCCTCAGATTCTTCGGAGGAACAGGATTACACTTTTCCCCCTTATGAAGACTCTGATGCTGAAGACTGTATTCCCTCAGCATCTCCCCCTGAAGACTACTCCTTTGGGGAAACTTTACATACCATGAGGGAACATTTCCACTGGGAAGGCCAGGACTACTCTGATTCTAAGAAAAGGCTCCGAGAGTTCCTTTTACTACCCCAGCACAGACCACTTGCTATCCCTCCAGTTTTAGACATCGTGGATGATGTTTACTTGGAGTCTAGTCTAAATCCAGACTCTCTACCTCCTGCTCCAGCCAAACCAGACAGATACTACAGAGTATCTGACCCACACAAATTCCTTTATAAAAGCCCTGTGGCTGACCCAGAAACAATTTCCCAGGGTCCCAAAGGGGCTAAAGCTTCTATGGCTAAAAATTCTGTGCCCTCTGAAAGGGATTCCAGAGCCCTAGATAGATGGGGAAAGAAGATATACACCTCAGCTACTCTGGCTATGAGAGCATTAAATTGTCAGTTTCACATGCTGAAATATCAGCAATTCCTAATGTCTCTATTAAAACAAAAAATGAGCACACTTTCTGAACAGTCTGAATTCAAGGAAATGCAGGATCTGTTGCATGCAGCTGAACAGGTGGGCAAACATACTTTACAATGTCGATTTGATTCATTGGAAACTTCCTGTAGAGCAGCTGTTACTGGGTCTGTTATACGTAGACATGCTTGGTTAAAAGAACAAACCCTACCTGATCATGTTAAAGCAAAATTATTGGATGCACCTTTACAGTAGGATGTCAAAGCAGAAGAGGTTTTAAAGAAAATGGAGGATAAGGCAAAGTCTATGCAGACGGTCAAGGATTTTTTATAGGTACAACCCCCTCGATGTTCTTCATCTCACATTGCTGCAGTCCTTACACTTGGGTAGTCCGCTGTCCTCGGTCGGCCCGAATATCAAAGTATAAGGCTGATGTCGGTCAAGGCGCATTAGACTGACATCAGGACGTCAGGGTACAAATGCGCATGACCGACGTCATATCCTCAGTCTTTTTTGCCGCATGGTCCGATGCAGAAGCAGCGTTGCAAGTGCCGGTTGGCGTTCTGAAATTTTTCAAATTCGGAGTTTCAGACCGAGTCAAAGTTGGCTAAGTACCCCGTTGGGGAATATTTTAGTTTTTTCTTGCCTCAGTGGTTTACCGGATGTCAGAAAAAGTGAATAACTGTATTTCTTGTGGGAAACAGATACCGCATAGAGATTATCATACTTTGTGTATTCCTTGTTTAGGGCCTGAGCACGACGTTGTGGGGTGTCGCTTTTGTGCTAGATTCAATAAGCGCACTATTAAGAGAAGGTTAGATTGTGCCAGGTTAGTCTTGAGCGGTGCAATTATAATATGCTGTCGGATGCTCCGGCCCCTTCTTCAAGAAGCGCAAGGACAAAGCAGCTAAGCCTAGGCAAGAAGAACCGTCTGCACGGACGCCGGTTCTTTAGAGGTGTCGGTGGAGCCGGGGTTCCGCGGAGGTTTCTCTGGAGTCCCAGGGGGAGACTTTGTTATTGCATGATGTGGCCTCTCAGGAGGCAGGTCAGGCTGAAGGGGCTTCTCAGGTTACTGTACTCCCTTCCCTTCCTAGGGTGGTTAGGCCCTCTCCTTCTGTTTCCAAGGCTTCTCCCAGAGGCAGGCCAGGTTTAGCTTCAGTTGGTGTCACCCCTAGTTCTTCAGGTTCTGTGCCCAAGAAGCATATGCTTAAAATGGCAGAAGATTTGATTACTTTGATTAGAGGTTCTTTGCCCCTCCTGATAAGAGACCTAGGGTGGAACCTGAGTTGGGGAGTTTTGAGCAGGCTTGGATGTTTCAGAGTCTTGGCTGAAGACTTGCAGGAGTATTCTCCTTATTCTGATTCTGATGTGGATGATTCTACTCCTTCTGCTTCTCCTCCTGAAGATTTTTCTTTTCAGAGACTCTTCATTCCATGAGGGAGCATTTTAAGTGGGAAGGTCAGGACTTCTCTGATTCCAGGAAAAGGCTTAGAGAATTTTGTTTTTACCCCAGCATAGGCCTTTGGCTATACCTCCTGTTCTGGATGTTGTGGAAGATGTGTTTGCAGAGGCTTCTCTTAATCCTGATTCTTTGCCTCCTGCTCCTGTTAAGCCGGATAGGTATTACAGGGTGCCTGAAGCTCATAAGTATCTTTTAAGAGTCCTAGGGCGGACCCAGAAACTGTTAGTCAGGGGCCTAAGGGTGTTAAGGCTTCTGTTGTTAAAAATCCGGTTCCTCCAGATAAAGAGGCCAGGGCTTTGGATAGATGGGGAAAGAAAGTCTATACTTCTTCCACCCTAGCTATGAGGGCTTTGAATTGCCAGTTTCACATGTTGAAATACCAAAACTATCTACTTTCTCAATTGAAGTCTAAGGTAGATGCTCTGGCGGAAGGTATTGAGTGTAAAGAGTTACAAGATTTAGTACATGTTTCTGAACAGGTGGGTAAGCATTCTTTGCAATGTGGTTTTGATGCTGTACAGGCCTCGTCTAGGGTGGCTGCCACTGGGTCAGTTCTTCGCAGGCACGCCTGGCTGAGGGATCAGAATTTGTCTGACCATGTTAAGACAAGGATTTTAGATGCTCCTTTACAATCTGATGTGTTGTTTGGTTCACCTGTTGAGGCAGTCTTAAAGAAAATGGAAGACAAGGCTAAGTCTATGCAGACTGTTAAAGATTTTTTTGCAGGTTCAGCCTCCGAAGTTTAGTAGAAATTGGCCTACCAAGGGGTGGACGTATCCTTCTTATGATTCCCAGTCTAGGGGTAGATCTAGACGTGGTAGGGGCAGAGCTCAGGGCTCTTTCAGGCCTAGAACAGGGAGTTCACCTGCACAGTCTCCGAGTGAGGGCAGGGGTCAGTCCTTTCGTAAACAGACCCAATGACCTACCTTTTCAGCTGCCAGAGCCTTCTCGTCTGGCAGCACCTTTGGGAGGAAGGTTGGCACTTTTCAAGGAAAATTGGAGTTTAATTACCCAGGACAGATGGGTATTGGATATCATACACCAAGGTTACAGGTTTTATTTCCATACCTTGCCTCCTTTCAAAGGCATGCCAGACGTTCCTCCTCAGCAAAGAATAGAGGCTCACAAACAAATTTCTCTGTTACTTCAAATAGGGGCCATACAGCCGGTCCCTATGCTAGAAGTGGGCCTAGGATTTTATTCTCGCCTGTTCCTAGTACCAAAAAAGGGGAACACGTGGAGACCAATTTTGGATTTATCTATCCTCAACACTTATCTGGACATTCCCAAGTTCAAAATGTTGACGTTACAACAGCTTTTACCTCTGCTGGGCAAAGATCATTGGATGGTAACTTTGGATCTCAAGGAGGCTTACCTTCATGTTCCTATCAGACTGAGTTGCAGAAAGTATCTGCGCTTTTCGGCTGGGACTTCTCATTATCAGTTCTCTGCATTGCCCTTTGGCTTATCTACTGCACCCAGAGTGTTCACGAAAGTTCTGGCTCCAGTGATAGCTTTCTTCAGGCTAAAAGGAATACAGATCTATCCTTATTTGGATGATTGCCTGATTCTGGCTCAAGGAAGGACGAGCTTCTTCATCATTTGGAATATGTGATAGCAGTGCTAAGATGCCTGGGGTATTCTGTGAACGAAATAAAGTCCAGTCTAGTACCCTCTCAGGACATGTGCTTTCTGGGTGTAAGACTGAATACAGCATCCCAGATGGCCTTTTGACCCCGGACAAACAAAAGAATCTTTCCCTTTACTTTCATCAATTGTCTCATCAGTCCAGGCTGACTGCAAGGACAGTCCTTCAAGCCTTGGGGTTCATGGCATCTTGTATTCTGGTGCTTCCCAATGCCAAACTGCATATGAGGAAGCTACAATGGTATCTCAAAACGTATGGACACAGCACTGCCAGGATCTGGACACTGTCATTCAAATAATACCTTGCATTCAAAAGGAATTTTTGTGGTGGGCTCAGGAATGTCACCTAAACAAGGGACTCTCTGTGACCCGGCCAGAGGCGAGTCAGATTCTAACGACAGATGCCTCAGACAAAGCTTGGGGAGCTCATCTAAATGGAAAATGGATACAAGACAAGTGGCCTGCCAGACTACAACATCTACATATCAACTTGAAGGAGATGTTAGCAGTCCAGTTTGCATTAATAGCTTTCAAGGATTTACTTCTTCCAGGGCAGGTGTTGATTCTAACAGACAACACAACTGTCATGTGGTACATCAACAAGCAAGGGGAACACATTCTTATCCTCTATGCAGGCAAGCAATGATTTTGTGGGAGACTGCTCTCAGTTTACAGCTACATCTTCAGGCAAGGTTTCTGCCGGAGCACAGAACTCCTTAGCAGATGTGTTGAGCAGAAGAATTATGGATCCCCACGAGTGGAAATTGGATCCTCATGTATTTCAGAAATTGACAGTGTCATGGGGAACTCCAGACATAGATCTGTTCGCTTCTCCACTAAACCACCAGCTGCCAAAGTTTTGCACGAAAAGGTTTCATCCCACAGCTTGGAAAGTGGATGCTCTTTCTTTCAATTGGAGCAATCTTCATGTGTATGCCTTTCCACCTCTGCCTCTCCTCCCAAAGGTACTTCTAAAGGTCAGACAGGACAAGCCAAGGATGATTTTAATAGCTCCAGATTGGCCTAGACAGCACTGGTACCCATTACTGAGAAGTCTGGTACGGGAGCCTCCATGGCCTTTGCCTTCGATTCCACACCTGTTGTCTCAGGAGGACAGTCATTTACTCAATGTCAAGCTTCACTCTCTTCACCTAACAGCCTGGCATATTCTGTTTTGAACCATAGAAGGTCTCAACTTCCACAGCAAGTTTTGAATGTTATTTTGGAAGCTAGAAGGCCTAGTACAAGGAAAGTGTACGCAGATAAATGGAAGATATTTTTATTTTGGAGTGCAGCAAAGGATTTTGATGTTTCTGAGCCTAATTTAAGTATGGCTCTTCAATATCTTACTGAGTTACTGGACAAAGGTTTGTCCTTCTCTTCTATTAAGGTTCATGCTGCAGCAATTTCGGCTCACTATTATTGTGACCCACCATTGTTTTCTCATCCTTTGTTCAAGCAATTTCTTAGAGGGGCAAAGAATATAAGACCCCCACGTAGAGCTCCTACTCCTGCTTGGGATCTCAATTTTGTGTTGGAGAAACTCACTCTACAACCTTTTCAGCCTGCAGCTACTACAGAGTTGAAATATTTATCATGGAAGACTGCTTTTTTGTTGGCCATTACCTCTGCAAGAAGGGTTTCTGAATTGCAGGCCCTTATGGCGGTTGAGCCTTTCTTAATTTTCCATAAGGATAGGGTATCTTTGCGAACTAATCCTTCCTTTATGCCTAAAGTGGTTTCTAGTGTGGCTTTAAACCAAACTATTCATTTGCCTACTTTTTATGCAAATCCCCAGAATAAAGGGGAAAAGATTTTGCACACTTTAGATGTACACAGGCAGCTGCGATATTATTTGAGCAGAACTAAAGGGTTCAGGCAGTCTCAGCAGTTATTTGTTTCTTTTGCTTTGAGTTCACTGGGCAAGCCTGTGTCAAAACAAACTATTTCTAAGTGGATTGGGTTTTGCATTGCTTTCTGTTATTCCCATCATGGCAAGGAGATTCCAGCTGGGATTAGGCCTCATTCCACTAGGGCTACTGCCACTTGACAGCTTTTTAAGGGGGTGGCAACTAAAGATATTTTGGAGGCAGCTACTTGGAGTTCAGTGCATACTTTCTCTAAGCATTATCACCTTCCACTTTACTCTAAATCTAGGGCTGGTTTTGCCACTGCTATTTTACAGGGCATTTTGGCAGCTCCTGCTTCTTTATAGTTTTGCCATCCTCCCTTACCTCTGCTTTGGGATTCTACCCAAGTGTAAGGACTGCAGCAATGTGAGATGAAGAACATAGTACAGTTTTGTACCTACCATAAATGTAGATGTTCAAGATCCACATTGCTGCAGTCCAATTTACCCTCCTCCTTCCCTCTGTAGTTAGAGGCGGTTGTGTGGGTTGGGTTGTATATATTGTGTATATTGTATATATGGTACATATTATTAGTGCAAGGGTGGTTGGTTGGTGGTTTGCTGTCTTTTGGTTTTGACCTTTCTTTTAGGGTCTTCTGACATCTGGGGCAAGAAAAGACTGAGGATATGACGTCGGTCATGCGCATTTGTACCCTGACGTCCTGATGTCAGTCTAATGCGCCTTGACCGACGTCAGCCTTATACTTTGATATTCGGGCCGACCGAGGACAGCGGACTACCCAAGTGTAAGGACTGCAGCAATGTGGATCTTCGAACATCTACATTTATGGTAGGTACAAAACTGTACTTTTCAGCAGAAATTGGCCAACAAAAAACTGGTCCTTTCCAGCTTCTGACAGATCACAGAGAGGCAAATACAGACGCCCAAGGGGCAGAGGTCAGTCACAAGGCCCTTACAAACCTCGCCAATGGGGTACTGCTACCCAGAAAGGAGGAGAAGACAGGCCCCAAGCTAGCAGAAGACAAACACAATGACTCAATCCTCAAACTACCAAGCAAATCTCTCTTGGCAGCTCCCTTGGGAGGAAAATTAGCACTTTTTGCAGACAACTGGCACATCATCACAAAAGACAAATGAGTCCTAAACATTGTTTCACAAGGATACAGATTCCACTTTCATACCTTGCCAAGGATAAAAGGAATGCCAAACCTGCCACCAAATCAATGGGCAGAGGCACAAAAACAAATTACAGCTCTCATGAACATGAGAGCCACTCAACAGGTACCTACACAGGAGCAAGGACAAGGATTTTACTCAAGACTCTTTCTAGTCCCAAGAAAAGACAAAGCATGGAGACCCATTCTGGATCTTTCAATTCTGAACACCTGTCTACAAGTACCAAAATTGAAGATACTAACACTACAGCAGCTTCTTCCCATGCTGGGCAAGAATGCTTGGCTAGTAAAGTTGGACCTCAAGGAGGCTTACCTGCATGTCCATATCAGACAAAATTGCAGAAGATACCTCCGCTTCATTGCAGGTTCAACCCATTATCAATTCTCTGCACTGCCCTTTGGCTTATCTACTGTGCCCAGGGTCTTCACAAAATGCTTGGCACCAGTAATTGCATACTGCAGACAAAGAGGAATTCAAATATACCCATACCTGGATGACTGCCTTATTCAAGCAGAAAGCAAGGACATTCTTTTAAAGCATCTGGCATTTGTCAAACACCTTCTAAGTTGCCTAGGGTACACAGTAAACGAAAAGAAATCAAAACTAGTGCCCTCACAAAACATAATATTCCTGGGTGCCAGCTTGAATACAATGGCCCAGATGGCTTTTCTCACACCAGACAAGCAACAACAGCTGACTCAATACTTCAAAATAATGGCAACAAAGACCCAACTCCCTGCAAGAAAAATTCTGCAGGCCTTGGGATTCATGGCATCTTGCATACTACTAATACCATTTGCAAAACTGTATATGAGGAAATTACAATGGTACCTGAAAAGCGTATGGACTCAGCACAGCCACAGCTTGGAAACAATGATACCACTCATTCCCTGCCTTCAACAGGAGTTTCTATGGTGGGCACAGGCATGTCACCTCAACAAGGGTCAGCCTTTCACCTTACCCACAGCCAGGCAAACTATGACAACAGATGCATCGGATTATGCCTGGGGAGCGCACATGGCAGGCCAGGGCATTCAGGGCAAATGGACTACAGAATCAAAGGCATCTGCATATCAATCAAAAAGAAATGCTAGTAGTACAGAATGCCCTAACAGCTTTCAAGGACCTCTTACACCCAGGACAGCTAATAATAAAGACGGACAATACCACAGTAATGTGGTACATAAACAAGCAAGGGGGAACACATTCCTACCCTCTATGCAGGCAAGCAATGACCTTGTGGAACACAGCACTGACTTACCAAGTTCAATTACAAGCACAATTCCTGCCAGGAAAGAAAAACATTTTGGCAGCCGACCTAAGCAGAAACATCATGGATCCCCACAAGTGGAAACTAGATCCACAAATATTTGCAATGATAACTAAAAAATGGGGACGCCCAGACATAGATCTGTTTGCCAACCCCCAAAACTACCAACTTCAAAAATTTTGCGCAAGGACATTCCATCCACAAGCTTGGAAAGTGGATGCCATCTCATTCAGTTGGAAAACATTAACAGTGTATGCCTTTCTTCCACTGCCTCTTCTAGCAAAGGTACTGCTGAAAGTCGGATTAGAGAGGCCACAAATAATACTCATTGCACCAGACTGGCCACACCAGCACTGGTATTCAATTCTAAGGAACATGGCCCACGGCCCACCATGGATTTTACCACAAATTCCTTACCTGCTCACCCAGCAAGACAATCAGATTCTACACAGCCAGCTCAAGACTTTAAACCTGGCTGCATGGCAAATTGCCTAAACAACCAGCCAACACCTCCATCCAAAGCTGTTATGGATGTCATTCTGGAGGCCAGGAGGCCCAGCACCAGGAAAACCTATTCAGACAAATGGAAAAGATTTTGCTCCTGGAACCAGGCTAAAGGCCAAAATCCCCTTAATCCAAACATTTCTCAGATTCTACAATATTTAACTGAGATGTTGCACAAAGGACTTTCCTTTTCATCTATTAAGATCCACACCTCAGCAATTTCAGCTCATTACAACATGGATCCTCCTTTATTTTCACACCCACTCCTAAGACAGTACCTCAGAGGGGCTAAGAACATAAGACCGCCCAGGAGAGCACCAACACCTACTTGGGATCTCAACTTTGTTCTGGAAAAGCTTACACTGCCACCCTTTGAACCAGCTTTTTCAGCTGATTTAAAATTTCTTTCATGGAAAACTGCCCTGCTGCTAGCAATAACTTCAGCTAGAAGAGTCTCAGAGCTACAGGCACTAATGGCAGTGGAGCCTTTCCTCATTTTTCATCAAGACATTGCATACGTTTCTGCTACACGCATCATGCGGAACTGGTACCTGCTAACATTAGGTCCCACTCCACCAGGGCTACAGCTACATCAGCAGCCTTTCTCAGGGGGGTGCCAACCAAGGATATTCTGGAAGCTGCAACTTGGAGTTCAGTGCACACCTTCACCAAACACCATCACTTACCTCTATATTCTAAGACTAGAGCTGGTTTTGCTGCTGCAGTTTTTCAGGGCCTACTAGCTTCTTCTAACCCTGTTTAACTTCACCACCCATTCTTAGCTTTGGGATTCAACCCAAGTGTGATGACTGCAGCAGGGTAACACGATGAACATAGTACAGTTTTGTACCTACCATAAATGTAGATGTTTGAGTGTTCACCCTGCTGCAGTCCAGGTTACCCTCCCTCCATCCCCTCTGAACTAGCTGGACTTATCTATACCATTCTATCCTATACTACCTCTGTGGTGTATTTGCTTGTGCCTGAAGGTATTGTTTTATTTTTATATGTATTTTATATATATATATATATATATATATATATATATATATATATATGGATCACCTTTATATCCTCGAAATCGCTTTACGACACACTAATCACCGACACCAAAAGACCGACAACAAAAAATACCGACAACGCAAAACACCGAAAACCATTACACCAACACACTACACGTAAACAACACAGTACACTACATAACATATCCACTATCCCTAACCCAAACCCTAACCCTAAGGTCCGACACTACCGCACACTTACCCTACCTGCACCTAACCCTAACTCACTTACCCACCCCTAACCCCAAGATCCGACACTACCGACACTCACCCTACCTGCACCCTAACCCTAACTCACTTACCCACCCCTAACCCCAAGATCCGACTACCGCACACTCACCCTACCTGCATCCTAACCCTAACTCACTTACCCACCCCTAACCCCAAGATCCGACACTACCGCACACTCACCCTACCTGCACCCTAACCCTAACTCACTTACCCACCCCTAACCCCAAGGTCCGACACTACACCTCACCCTACCTGCACCCTAACCCTAACTCACTTAACCCACCCCTAAACCCACAGTCCCTCACTATCGCACACTTACCTGTCCGCTCCTAACACTAAATCCCTCACTCGATCACACACTTACCGAGTCCGTCGGGTTCTCACCTTGTCGGTCATCTGCGTTGTCGGTGTTTTCGTCCCGTCGGATTCTGTGTCGGCGAAACGCGCTGTCGGGCATCTGAAGGTGACCCATATATATATATATATATATATATATATATATATATATATATATATATATATATATATTGCCTACCTATTGGGGGCACCTGACATCTGGGGCAAGAAAAACTGAAGAAAATGGCGTTGGATGCCTCTTATATACCTCTGGCGCACTGACGTCAGGGAAGAAGCGACAGCAACTGACGCCGGACCAAGATTATGGAACTCAGGCCGACTGCGGGACCGCCTGACGGCAGGATAACCCAAGTGTGATGACTGCAGCAGGGTGAACACTCGAACATCTACATTTATGGAAGGTACAAAACTGTACTTGCTCTGCACTCCCCTTTGGCTTATCTACTGCGCCTAGAGTATGCACAAAATGCCTGGCTCCAGCCATTGCATACTGCAGGCAGAGAAATATTCAAATCTACCCATACTTGGACGATTGCCTGATTCAGGCGTACAGTCAGGAATTGCTACTTCAGCACCTGGCATTTGTAAAAAGACTTTTAATTTCACTGGGATATACCATCAACGAAAATAAATCACAACTAGTGCCCAGCCAATAAATTATATTCCTGGGACCAAGCTTGAACACAACTTTCCAGATGGCATTCCTCACTCCAGAAAAGCAGATCCATCTGCTAAACTATTTCAAACTAATGGCCAACAAAATCCAGCTATCTGCAAGGAAAATGCTGCAAGCCCTAGGGTTCATACCCTCATGCATTCTGCTAATTCCTTATACAAGACTGCATATGAGGAAACTTCAATGGTACTTAAAATGTCTGGTGTCAACATTCTCAGGACCTGGAAACAGTGATTCCTATCGTACATTGTCTAAGGGCAGAGTTCCTTTGGTGGGCAGAAGCATGCAACCACAACAAGGGACTTCCTTTCACTCGACCCCTCGCCGCCCAAACCCTGACAACAGATGCATCAGACTATGCATGGGGGGCTCACATGGCAGGCAGATGCGTTCAAAGCAAATGGAGCCCAGAACTAATTCCTCTGCATATCAATCAAAAAGAAATGCTAGCTGTACAGAATGCTCTGACAGTCTTCAAATATCTTATCCTTCCAGGACAGCTCCTGATAAAGACAGGCAACACCACAGTTATGTGGTACATAAACGGGCAGGGCGGGACTCATTCTTACCCACTCTGCAGGTTAGCTATGGCTCTGTGGAACACAGCCTTGAGCATCCAAGTGCACCTACAAGCTCAATTCCTGCCAGGCAAGCAAAATTCACTGGCAGACGACTTAAGCAGAAGTCTACTAGACCCTCACGAGTGGAAACTGGAACCCATTTCATTCAAACTTCTAACCCAGAGGTGGACCTTTTTGCCTCCCCCCATAACCACCAATTGAAAATTTTGCAACAGGGACCCTCACAGCAGAGCCTGGAAGGTGGACACCCTATCCTTTACATGGGAAAACCTTTGAATTTATGCCTTTCCTCCTCTGCCCCTCTTCTCAAAAGTACTACTCAAGATCAAACAGGACAGACCAAGGGCAATCCTTATTGCACCAGACTGGCCATGCCAGCACTGGTACCCACTCCTATGCAGTCTGACAGCAGTGCCACCCTGGCACCTACATGAGACACCTTCCCTGCTGTCTCAGCAGGAGGGACAGATTTTGCATCTACAGCTGCAAACCCTAAATCTTGCAGCCTGCCTTATCCCATGAATCCCTCAACAAACAGGTGCTGGAAATCATCCTTGAGGACAGAAGGCCTAGTACTAGGAAATCCTATGCTGAAAAGTGGAAAAGATATTTTTCTTGGAGAGTCAGTCTCAAGGAAAGGACACAGCTGTGCCCAACTTACCTCAAATCCTTGATTACCTAGCAGAGCTGCTACACAGAGGCCTATCCTTCTCATTCATTGAGTCATACCTCTGCCATCTCAGCTCTTTATAATACTGAGCCTCCTCTCTTTTCTCACCTTCTCATCAAGCAGTTGTTCTTCGTGTTTCACTGTTGCAGTCATCACATTTGAGTTATCTGCCTGCAGGTAGCCCTCAGCTGGTCTGAATACCAGAGTCTTTGAATTTCTGCATCGGATGCTGTTGGTTCTCCCATGATGTCAAGTCGTCAGGGGTATAAAACATGCAGCCGACGCCATTGCATTAGTCTTTCTTGCCGTGCGGTGCCCGAAGCAGAAGCAGTTCGCAAGTGCCGGTCGGCCAACTCCTGAAATTTTTGTTTTCGCGTTTCAGACCCGAAGTCTTCAAAAAAGATAAGTACCCCATTGGGGATTCTTGCTGTAACCGATGTCGGAAAAAATTAATTGTCTTGCCTGTGGAAAGCAAATACCTCATAGAGATTTTCAGACTTACTGCATCATCTGTTTAGGCCCAGACCACGACGTCCCTCACTGTGGGTTTCGTGCCTTGTTCAATGCCCGAACTATTCATCGTTGGGCTATTTTTGTAGCTAAATAGTTTCATTCTCAAGCTCCGTACTCCGAAATGGCTTCGTTAAGCCATCTGACTACCGATCTTCTGAAAAGACGTAAGGATAAAGTCAGAGACAGACTGCAATAGGTCCAAAACTGCCAACGATGCTTCCATTAAGCTAGATGCCAGTCCACCGGTACTCAGTGAGGCACATTCGCAGCCCCTGATACCTGCTACTACAGATTTGCAGGCCTCTACTGAGACCCTTTTGGAGTCCGGTATGCCACAAGATGCTTTTTTGACTATGAAACCTGCAGATGTCTCTACCTTGGATGGGTCCGTAGCCGCTGTGCAGGCACTGGATTCTGAGGGTGTATTCAGGCCTACAGACTTTCATATTAAACCGACGGCTTCATTTCCAACTAGAAGTACCGAATTCCTCAAGCCTAAAACTTGCACTGCACCTAGAAAACTGACTACCAAATCACTGACTCAGGCCCATATTCCTCAAAAACAAATGCTTTGAATGGCTGAAGACCTTATTACCTTAATTAGGAGAAGCCAGCCTTCCCCCTCTAAGAGACCTAGAAGCGATTTTCTTTCTGATTCTTCTGATCAGGAATCTGATATTTCTGCTCCTTCTGATTACCAGGATTTGCCCTTATCTACTTATGAGGATTCTGATGCAGAGGATTCCATTCCCTCTGCTTCCCCTCCAGAAGATTTTTCTTTTGGTGAAACCTTGCATACTCTTAGGGAGCATTTCCACTGGGGAAGCCAGGACTATTCTGAGTCCAAGAAGTGACTTAGGGAATTTTTAATCCTACCTCAGCACAGGCCTCTAGCTATCCCTCCTGTTCTGGCTATTGTAGATGATGTTTTCTTGGAATCTAGCCTTACCCCAGACACTTTACCTCCAGCTCCCAGAAAACCTGACGGGCACTACAGAATACCTGTCTCACAGGTTCCTCTTCAAGAATCCTACTGTGTATCCTGAGACCATTTCCCAAGGACCAAAAGGCATTAAGGCTACTGCTGCCAAAAATCCTGCCCCTTCTGATAGAGATTCTAGAGCCTTAGACAGATGGGGTAAGAAGGTTTACACTTCTGCTACTTTGGCCATCAGGGCTTTAAATTGCCAGTTTCATATGTTAAAGTATCAGCAGCATATTATGGGACTACTTAAACAGAAAATGATGCTGATTTCCTCACTGTGCTGAACACAAAGACTTGCAAGATTTAATGCATTCTGCATAACAAGTTGGTAAACATACTTTGCAATGTGGTTTTGATGCTTTAGAAGCATCTTGCATGGCTGCTGTCACTGGGTCTGTACTTAGAAGCCATGCTTGGCTTAAGGAACAAAACTTGCCAGATCATGTTAAAGCTGAATTACTGGATGCACCCTTAAACCAAGACTGCCTTTTTTGGCAACAAAGCAGAGGAAGTCCTCAAAAAGATGGAGGAAAAAGCTAAATCTATGCAAACTGTTAAAGATTTTCTACAAGTACAGCCTCCCAGATTCAGTAGGCATTGGCCTTCAAAGAATTGGTCCTTTCCAGTCCCTTCCAGGCCTTCTCAGTCCAAACCCAGGAACAGCAGACCACCAAGACTTCAGTCTCAGGCTACGCACAGATGTAAGCAGTGGGGGGCTCCCACTTCCAAAGCAGGGAGTAGTAAGCCACCCCCCTATGGAAAAATGTTAGAATGACCTAACCTTAACCCTCCCAAGCCCTGCTCAACTACTTGCTCCCTTAGGAGGAAAGCTCACCCTGCATGCAAAAAACTGGGAACTCATTACTCAGGACAAATGGGTTTTGAACATAGTTTCCTGAGGATACAGATTCCACTTTCGCACACTACCAACCCCAAATTGTTGGCCAGACCTCCCCCCAAATCAGTAGATGGAGGCCCAACAGCAGGTTCTCTCTCTTTTCAGTATCAGGGCTACTCAGCCGGTCCCAGCAGAACTAAGGGGACAAGGTATTTATTCAAGACTTTTTCTGGTACCCAAAAAAGAAAACTCCTGGCGTCCTATCCTGGACCTCTCTATTCTCAACACCTTTCTGGTGGTTCCAAAATTCAAAATGCTAACTCTTCAACAACTTCTTCCTATGCTAGCCAAGGATACCTGGCTGGCAACCCTAGACTTAAAGGAAGCTTACCTGCACATCCCAATAAGGGAATCCTGCAGACAGTACCTATGTTTCAGGGCGGGCTCCATGCACTTTCAGTTCTCTGCACTTCCCTTTGGCTTATCTACTGCGCCCAGGGTTTCACAAAGTGTCTAGCTCTAGCCATTGCATTTTTGCTGGCAGAGAAATATTCAAATGTACCCATACATGGACAATTGTCTGATTCAGGCAGAAAGCCAGGACTTGCTATTACAACACCTGGCATTTGTAAAAAAAACTTCTAACCTCACTGGGGTACACCATCAACAAAAAGAAATCTCACCTAGTACTCTGCCAACAGATTGTATTCCTGGGAACAAGCTTGCACACAACTTCCCAGATGGCATTCCTCATTCCGGAGAAACAAGTTCATTTTACAACCTACTTCAAGCTATTAGCCACAAAAACCCAGCTATCTGCAAGGAAAATGCTGCAATCTCTGGGTTTCATGGCCTGTTACATTATGCTAATTCCATACGCAAGACTGCATATGAGGAAACTCCAGTGGTCTCTAAAAAGTTTATGGTGTCAACATTCTCAGGACCTGGAAACAATGATTCCTATCATTACTTGTCTAAGGACAGAGTTCTTTTGGTGGGCAGAGGCCTGCTACCACAACAAGGGACTCCGTTTCACTCTACCCCCTGCCGCCCAAACCCTAACAACAGATGCATCGGACTATGCATGGGGGGCTCACATGGCAGGACAGTGCATTCAGGGCAAATGGAACCCGAGACAGGTGCACCTGCATATCAATCAAAAAGAAATGTTAGCTGTACAGAATGCTCTGACAGCCTTCAAAGACCTTATTCTTCCAGGACAACTATTGGTAAAGACAGACAACACCACAGTTATGTGGTGCATAAGCAGGGGGGAACCCACTCCTACCCTCTCTGCAGACTAGCCATGGCTCTGTGGAGCACAGCCTTGAGCTGCCAAGTGCACCTACAAGCTCAATTACTGCCAGGCAAACTAAATTCACTGGCAGCCGACTTAAGCAGAAATCTCATGGACCCACATGAATGGAAACTAGAACCCAAAATATTCAACCTTTTGAGGAACAAATGGGGGACCCCAGAGGTAGACCTGTTTGCCTCCCCTTAGAACTACGATTTGAACAAATTCTGCACCAGAATTCCCCACAGTCAAGCTTGGAAAGTGGATGCCCTATCCTTTACCTGGGATAGCCTGTCTGTTTATGCCTTTCCCCCTCTGCCTTTCCTCTCGAAGGTTCTACTAAAGATCAAACAGGACAAGCCAAGAACAATACTGATTTCACCAGACTGGCCACCAGCACTGTTACCCCCCCCCCCCTCTTGCGCAGTGTGACACTGTTACAACCATGGCACCTGCCTCAAACCCGTTCCCTGCTGTCCCAGCAGGTGTGCCAGATTCTGCACCCTCAGCTTCAAACTCTGAACCTTGCAGCCTGGCTAATTCCACAAGCTCTCCTCTAGCATCCCTCAGTAAGCAGGTGCAGGATGTCATTCTGGAGGCAAGGAGGCCTAGTACCAGAAAATCTTATACTGAAAAGTGGAAAAGATACTGTTCCTGGAGCCAGGCTCAGGGGATGGCTACAACGGTGCCCAGCTTACCCCCCCATATTCTAGAGTACTTAACAGAAATGCTCCGCAAGGGCCTATCCTTCTCGTCAGTTAAGATTCATGCCTCTGCCATTTCAACACATTATAATACTGAGCCACTCCTCTTCTCTCACCCCTTGCTAAAACAACTCCTTAGAGGGGGCCAAAAATTTAAGACCCCCCCGAGGAGAGCTCTCACTCCAGCCTGGGACCTTAACATTGTATTGGAAAAGCTCACTCTTCCCCCCTTTCAGCCAGCTGCAACAGCAGAGTTGAAATTCCTTTCTTGGAAAACAGCCTTCCTTCTAGCCTTCACTTCAGCAAGAAGAGTGTCGGAATTACAGGCCCTCATGGCAGTGGAACCCTTCATTATCTTCCATGTGGACAGGGTTTCCTTCAGGACTAATCCATCTTTTATGTCCAAGGTGGTGTCTAGTGTGGCTCTAAACCAGTCTATTCATTTGCCTACTTTTTTCCCTAATCCACAAAACAAAGGGGAACAGATACTGCAATCTCTGGACGTGCACAGACAACTTAGATTCTATTTGGACAGGACTAAGCCTCTCAGAAAATCTGACCAGCTGCTAGTTGACTTTGCTGCAGGGGCAGAGGGGAAGGCCATGTCAAAGCAAACCATTTCCAAATGGATAGCACATTGCATCCATTTCTGCTACAAACACCATGGAAAACCTATCCTTCTGGGGATCAGAACTCATTCCACTCGAGCTACTTCAACCTCTACAGCATTTCTCAGGGGGGTCCCCACTAGGGACATCCTGGAAGCTGCAACCTGGAGTTCTGTACACACCTTCACCAAGCATTACCACTTACCTATTTTTTCTAAATCCAGAGCTGGATTTACTACAGCAGTCTTACAAGGCCTGCTAGCCAACCCCAACACTTCTTGACTACCTCCACCCTTCCTCAGCTTTGGGAATCAACCCAAGTGTGATGACTGCAACAGTGAAACACAAAGAACATAGTACAGTTGTGTACACTTACCGTAAAGGTAGATGCTCGAGTGTATTCACTGTTGCAGTCCTGGTTTCCCTCCCTCCAGCCCCCTGGCTTTCTCTATCCTTTTTTCCTTTCCTCGTTATAGCCATCTTTTATGACAGGGGTATTTACTTTTTACTGGAGGTGTTCCATACCATGTAATAGCTTCCTATTTTGGGGGCTCCTGACATCTAGGGCAAGAAAAACTGATGTAGTGGCATCGGCTGCATGTTTTGTAACCCTGACGACCTGACGTCATGGAAGAGGCGACAGCATCCGATGCAGAAATCCCAAGACTCTGGTATTCGGGCCGACTGAGGCTACCTGCAGGCAGATAACCCAAGTGTGATGACTGCAACAGTGAATACACTCGAACATCTACATTTATGGTAAGTGTACACTGTACTTTGACATGTTTCTCTTCATGTCCCTCAAGGTTTCACATCTCAAGTCATTAACTCCTGCATGTATCATTACCATGTTGTAGTCCTATTTGTTACAATTTAGGTACCTTAGAGCTCTTGTAATGTCAGAACCTGAAAGACAAGTCACAGTCACCCTTTCCTTATCCAGCTTTGTGAGTGATGAGTCAGTGTGCTTGACAATAGTTACCTATCACTAAAACATTTCTGTCGCTGCTGTAGTCGAGAATGATAGAATTGTATTGTTTTTGATCAGAGTGGCTTTTTATGGTAGCTATGCATGAGGTGGAGGATGAGTAGCCTGAATTTTGCTGAGCTTTAGGAGTGATTTTTGATAGCCTCATCATAAGATTTTTGGTGGGATCAGTGAAGTATTGCGGCGGAGGTATATGAAGCTCACTAATCAAATTTTTAGGTGAGAGGGAAACCTCCATATTAATTAGATATTTACATTTTTGACGCATGAAATTCGTAATATTGAGAATAGTGTAATTGTCTACGAGCTTAAGGCATTTGGTACACTGTCTTAGGAGACTTAGTGCTAAAAGGCTGGCAATAGAGATGAAACTAAAAGTCTGACCTAATATCTTGGCCAGTGCTTAGGTGTTTAAATGAGTGAAGTAAATGCAATAGAGGGTATATGTAATTATGGTAGAATAACAAAACATATAGAAGGCTCTCCAATGAATGGTAGTCTTCCCCAAGATGTTGAATATTTTGAGAGTAATGTGGAGGAGAAAAGGTTTAATACTTCTAGATATTGCAGTGTGCATTAAGGCATTAAGCAGGCAGGAAGGTAAGAAGAGAGGGTAACCCATGCTTTAGCAGTCTGAGGGGAGAAATGTCTCAGTTTGATTTTCTTGTAGTGCACACAAGTGGTAAACATATGAGATGAGATGTTGAGATGAGACTGAAGGAGTTTCCAAAGACTAATTTGTGGTAAGGGCAGGCATCTCAAGAGTTACTAAGTACAAAAGAGCAGCACTGCTTAGCTTTATGGGCACTCATTATTCTGGATATGTAGACTGTGATGGGAGGATAAAAGTGTTTAAAAAGCGTAAAGGGCATGACTTCATATAATGATACTTTTCTTGTAGAAAAATCAAACCTGGAAAACACCAGCGGTACAAGAGCTTCACCCAATAAGGTCACCAGAATGATGAGTAACACAATCAAAGAAAAGCAAAGGTGAACCAGCCCACAGCAGAAGTAATGTATAAAAGGTTCTTTTATTTAAAAATTGTTAGCGCTTTCATGGCTATTACTGCCGCGTCATCAGACGATACAAAAAATCGATTTCACATTCTCTTTTTAAACGAACTTTAACCAATGAGAAGCATGCATTAATTAATCAACTAATTAACCATCAAGTTATAGCTGTAACGCTTGTTTGTCTTTACCTATAAGAATGCAAACTAATAATTTTTAAAATCAGTTCTGATATGAATTAAATTAATTTATAATAAATACATACATATATATATATATATATATATATATATATATACATATATATATATATATATATATATATATATATGTATATATATATATATATATATATATATATACATATACACACACACACACTGAAAACCTTTCTTTTTGTAGAATGGCAGTTGAAAAGTTTGTTGAATTTAAATGTACATGTTTTAAATGACACAAAACATTTTTTAAAAGATTTATATGCATATGCTAACAACAATAATGACACTTCTGAACATATTTTGGTTAACTTAGATGTACAGTATTTGTTTACCTGTATTCCTAGCGATATAGGAGTTGAGATGCTGAAATAATATTTATGTGACACAGCAGTTTTTCTGGTTGTTTTATAGAATTAATTTGTCTCTTTATGGAAATGATATTAGAAAACAACATTTTTGTGTTTAACCAATCTATATATTTGCAATGCAAAGGTGTAGCTATGGGGACATCAAGTGGGAACAGCTACGCAAATATAGTAATGGCTAAATTGGAAAAATCAGTATGTTTTGAACAATGTACAACAGATTGTTTTCTACAGGAGATTCGTTGATGATCTTTTTGTTTTGTGGAAGGGTGATGTGCCATCTCTTTTAGATTTTTTTCAACAGTTAAACTACAGTACGACTTTTCTAAAATTCACATTAAAATATTCTATTAATATGGTAGATTTTTTAGATGTCAAAGTTTTTAGGACTACTGATGGCAAACTTTCCACTAAAACATATAGGAAAGGTTGTGCTAGAATTAATTATCTTTTCAGACAAAGTATGCACCCACCACATATTTATCGTAATGTGGTTAAGAGTCAGGTTTTGCGTGCATCACGTTTAAATGTTAATGATGCAGATTTTGAAAGTGAGACTTCTACATTATGGGAAAGATTCCAGCTGAGAGGCTATAACAAAACAGAAATTGATACGAGTCTGCATAGCTTAACTAGAATGAGAGAACATGAAGGGGAGACCCTATTTTTCTGAGGGAGATTGTAGTAAACATAAAATAGTTAGGAATAATCATATTAGAGTACCTCTAACTTACTCTAATAATATAATTAAGATAGAAAATATTTTTAAAAATAATTGGTCAATATTCAGTACTGATACATCAATTGTAGGAAATAAACCAAGGTTTATATATAAGAATAAGAAAACTTAAAAAGAATGCTTTGCTACCCACGTACAGTGAACGAAGATACCCCCCGTTCCAAAGGTACGTCCAAATGTTCCCATTGTAATTGGTGTCAGTATATTGACACCAATAATGAATTTATACACCCAGATACTGGGAAAGTTATGAATTTTAATGTTTTTGAAAATTGTGAAACTTGTCATTGTCATTTAGTCTACTTGGCAGTATGTCAAATTTGCTCTGCATTCTACATCGGTAAGACCGATCATAGATTGCATGGTTGAATACGTGAACATGTATATAATATCAACCATTCAATATGTTCTAATGCTTTAGCCAAACATTGTCCATATAAATGGACCAGAACATAAATTCAAATTTCAAGTAATTGAAACTATTACAGAAAGCATACGGGAAGGTGACATAGAAAATAGAGTAGAAACAAGTGAATTAAAGTGGATTATTAGGACGAGAGGAAATAAAGGGAAAGGACTGAATGATAAAATATGTATTAAGCCTGTACTTAAGAGCAGAGTGTTCAAATGAAAATTGTTTTATATATATATATATATATATATATATATATATATATATATATATATATATATATAAAATATATTTTATAATTCATTTAATTCATGTCAGAATTGTTTTTAAAAATTATTAGTTTGCATTCTTATAGGTAAAGACGAACAAGCGTTACAGCTATAACTTGATGGGTTAATTAGTTGATTAATTAATGTATGCTTCTCATTGGTTAAAGTTTGTTTAAAAAGAGAATGTGAAATCAGTTTTTTGTATCATTGTCTGATGAAGCAGCAGTAATAGCTGTGAAAGCGCTAACAATTTTTAAATAAAAGAACCTTTTATGCATTATTTCTGCTGTGGGCTGCTTCACCTTTGCTTTTCTTTGATAATGATACTTTTCTGCTTACTGACAACAGCAGTAAAAGAGGACAGGGACATTCCTTTTCAAATTAACAGAAATGACAAGACAGCAAGAGATACATTAAATTTAAAAACACATCAAGAACAAGATCGGAGGGTGGGAAAATTCTTCAGCCACAAGTAATTAAAGAAGAAAATAATGCAGTTATAATTGTAATGCTTCAAAAACAGTTCCAGCAAAATGAAGTCGTGTAGTATAGCTTTTAGTTCCGTGGTGTAAAAATACTCAAAAAAAATGTATTTTTAATTTTTTTTCCAAACAGTGGCCTGAGGTACAGCTGCAGAGTAGTCCAGCCACAAAGGGCAGTAAAAGTACACTGGGCCATGCTATAAATAAAACAAAAGGAAAAAGAGAACCAACCAGCAAAAACTGTGGAAAACCCAGTGTTGCTCACAGTTTAGAAAATGGCAGCAGCTATCCTTCTCTCACAATAAAACTGCTTTAGTTTTTAAAAGTCACTCTAAGTAAACTTTATAGTCGATCAGATGTACCTAGCAGTGCCAGCTAAATGAAATTTTGTTTCTTTGTCCCAGTGCAAGACATTACATAGCATATAATTAGAGGGACAATAAGAGAGATTCACATACAGTAATAATTAGGATACTTGACAACACATAAATTTACCACATATTGGACAATAAGACATTAGACAATATTATACTAGTAGGTATTGCACAGACTAAGAATTACCATTGTGATTTGCTTAGAATACTGCACATCCACATTAGTAGTGTGATAAACTCTGTTCATATTGCATATATATGGAGTGATGACTCACTCTGGCTGTTGCACTAATAGTAATAGAAGAGATCAACTAACTGTTCCAGTTATTAAGCAATTGCCAAATAGTTACTGTAGACAGTATACCACAGCTTGTGGCATATTGATCCTGTTATCTGCTGTCATGCTTGACATTTGAGTTCAGCAGCCTTGTAGATAGAGGGGAAGAAACTTCTGTTCAGTCTAGATGTTTTGCAGTGTAAGCTGCGATATCATCTACCCAAAGAGAGGCAGAAGAACATGCCATGTGCAGGATGGGTGGGGTCATCTATTATCTGACTAGCTCTTCCCACACACCTAGTCTCGTGCAGCTCCTCCAGGAATGGGAATGACGAAACAATGTTTTATTCTGCTGCCTTCACTACCCTCTGGAGAGCCTTGTGATCAAATGCTTTGCATACGGTGATGTTATTAGTGAGGATACTTTCGAAGGTCCCCCTGTTGAAGGCATTGAGGATGGTTTGTGCCAGATTTGCCTTCCTCAGTTTCCATAGGAAGTACAGATGCTGTTGTGCCTTCTTCTCTGTGTGGTTAATGCGAGTCATCCAGCACAAGTCATCTGAGATATGCACCCCCACGAATTTAGTACTTTTGACCCTTTCCACTGCCACCCCCTTAATCTCCACAGGTTGAAGTACCCCCTGTGTCCTCCTGAAGTCCACTATTAATGCTTTGTTCTTGCTAACATTTAAGGCCAGGTTGTTGATGTCGCACCAGCCTATCAGATGTGCCACTTCTTCCCTGTAGGCTGTTTCCTCTCCATTCCTGACAAACCCTACAACAGTGGTGTCATCTGCAAACTTGATGATTTTGTTGGAGTCATGCTTCAGCAAGCTGAATAGTAGAGGACTGAGGATGCAACCTTGTGGGACACCCGTGCTCAGTGTGATACTGTTTGAACTGTTATTTCCCACACATAACATTTGGGGTCTGTTTATGAGAAAGTCCAGTATCCAATTACATAGCAGGCTGTTGATGCCCAGCTGGATCAGCTTTGCTATCAGATTCTGGGGGATGACAGCATTGAAGGCCGAGCAAAAAGCGATGAACAGCAATATGACATAGCAATTCTTGTTCTCTAGATGGGCCAAGGATCCATGAAGTGCTGTAGCTATAGCTTGAACCATGCAGTGGTTAGATCTGTAAGCAAATTGTAATGTGTCCAGTGTTGCAGGTAGAGTTGAAGAGATATGATTCTTGATTAGCCGCTTGGGACACTTCATTACCATAGATGTAAGAGCAACTGGTTGGTAATCATTTAGACTTGGTTGAGATTTCTTGGGTAAGGGGATGCTCATCGTATTTTGGAAGCATTTAGGTACAATGACTAGATACAGGGATATATTGAAAATATCAGTCAGTACAGTGAACAGTTGAGTAGCACATTCTCTAAGAACCTTTCCCATAATATTATCAGGACCAGCTGCTTTTCTTGGGTGTACTCTCCTCAGGGTCTTCAGAACATCAGATGTGACATAGCACCTCTTCACCCTGTTCGACAGGGAGCTTACTTGTGACAGTGTTGTTATCCATGTTGAATCTGCTGAAGTAGATGTGTAGTTTATTCAGAAATTCTGTGTTGTTATCACATGGGAGGTTGCAGGCCTGTAGTTGGTTATTGCTTGTATGCCTTGCCAGAGATGTGTGGAGTCCCTTTGGTCTGAGAAGTGTCCCTGAATTTTATGTCCATAGGTCCTCATTGCCTCTTTTATACCTCTACTTAGATTTGCTCTGGCTGCTCTTACGGCATCCTTCTCCTTTGATTTGAATGCAGCATTTTGGGCCTTTAACAGCTCATATACTTCACTAGACAGCCAGGGTTTCTAGTTTGCACATATGGTGATGTTTTTGTTGACTTTTACGTCATCAACACATTTTGAAATGTAGGCCATCACTGATTCTACATACTCCTCCAGGTCTATATGTTGGTTCTTCTCAGCTGCTTGTGTAAGCACTGACTAGTCTGTGCATTCAAAGCAGTCCTGCAGTGCCGATACTGCTCCCTCAGGCCATATCCTTACTTGTTTGGTTGTTGGTTTGCCCCTTTTTAGCATTGATTTATATGCAGAAAACAGCATGATGGCCAAATGGTCTGAGATGCCCAGGTGTGGATAAGGTACTGCTTTGTAGGCCAGCTTTGTATTTGTATACACTGTATCCAGAGTGTTCTCCCCTCTTATTGCAAAGTTCAAATGCTGATAGTAATGAGGTAACATAGATTTCAGGTCAGCCTGAATGAAATAACCTGCAACTATATGTGCAAACTGTGGATTCTTGTAGGTCATTTAGGGACAGATACAGAATATTTAATGCCTCGTTGGTATTAGCACTAGGAGGAATGTAGACGTCTGTTAAGCTCACTCATTGAACTCCCTAGGTAAGTAGAAGGGTCTGCAATTTATTCACATGAACTCGATGTTCCCTGAGCAGTGAGAGACGATTATATTACAGTTTGTACACTAGCTGTTGTTGACACACACACACACACACACACACACACACACACACACACACACACACACACACACACACACACCTCCTCCACGACATTTGCCACTGAGATTGAATTCTGTCAGCACAAAATAATGACATCCTCTTTACATATATTGTACTATCATTTATATTGGAGTTCAGCCATGTTTCAGTGAACACATGTAAACAGCTGTTTCTTACCTTAGTTTGTGTGGAAAGATCCAACCTTAAGTAGTTCATCTTGCTCTCTAGTGATTATACGTTTGCAGCAGCATGAAAGGAAGTGCAGATCTGCGCGGATTTGTTTTTAGTCTAACCTTAATTCCTGCTCTAGAGTCTCTCTTTCTTAATCATTCACATCTTTTCCTTTTAATGTGCTTCCCATGTCCTGTTATCATCTGGTTTGACAGATTTCTGCAGTTTTTACCATGCTCCCATAAGATTCCCAGCTGTAGCAATTCCTGTAGTGTGTTTGACTTTACAGCAAGCAGCTCATAAAACATACAGCATGGTGTAATTTAAAACTGGATTTCTAAGAGATTCTCAGCACTGTAGTTAAGCATACCTTCATTTATTGCCATTAAATCTATTTTTGCTGTTGTTTCTGACAAAAAAAACAAGACAAATGGTACACTTTCCTGTGGGGATCCGAAGCAGCTGCTGCCACAAAAGGTGCTGCCAGTTTTTTTTCTTCTTCTTTTTTTTTTTTTTTGTAAATATGCAGTTACAAGTTAAATGCTTCAAAAACAGATCCAGCAACAGAGACAGCAAAAGGAAATCAAGTACAATATAGTTTACTTCCCTGATGTAGGGATACTCAGAAAATCATCAGTTTAGCTTTCTATAGTTCCCTGTGACTGTCCTTCTTTCTTCCTCTTTTAGCGGCAACCTGTCTCTCTAACCCACTGCTTCTCCCTGTTATTGAGCTAGTTTGAGATGTTCATCATATTAGATCACTGTTGCAGTAGCCTAAACTATTTGGGTTATATTTCCAAGGCTATGACCAACCCAACCAGTTTTTCAAAGCTTGAGGGCAGCTTCATGTGCTCTAACTGCCAGGAGCTTGTTTATAGCTCCATATAAAAGCAATTTGAGTAGCAAA
Source organism: Protopterus annectens (assembly GCF_019279795.1). Lineage (NCBI taxonomy): Eukaryota > Metazoa > Chordata > Ceratodontiformes > Protopteridae > Protopterus > Protopterus annectens. The sequence continues at coordinate 111,684,038 of NC_056732.1, read as the reverse complement.
AGCTTCAGGGATTTCTTGCTGCCAAAGTGCACTCTTTTTGCAGGCCATGCAGAGCTGCCAATTGGATAGCAATCCTTCATGGCTAGGCCAATAATTCCCCTTCTGGAGAAAACCTTCCATTGTTGTATTTTTCCTGAAGTAATATATTGTTTTTCTGTGAATTTATTATTGTTTGGGATATGAAACTTATTCTGTACAGACTCTCATACTTGTATAAGAAGATTTTATTACAGTGAAGACTTATGGTAACTTTGTGTAATATCTTTTTTTTTTTTTTTTTTTTTTTTATGTTTTGTTATATACTTTTGCAGTCTTTGTATTGGGGCAGTAGTTGATGGCTTTGGGAACTGTCATTTTTTTTTTTTTTTACCTCAAAGCCATCTTTTTGACTGGAACTGAGTTACTGACTCGTTGAGGCTTTCTTCAAGGCTGCAAGTATACAGCAGTTACGGATCTCAGTTCTCCCTTCTCCTGTCCATACAAAGTAGAAAGTTGTCATAGAGTCTTTCTATCAGGCCAGCTCCAGATTTGTCTCAGCTGCTGATTGGTGACTCGACTGACTCCTTGTACAGCTCATCATTTCTCCAGTCCCCCTGGTGCAGCACCTACAGCCATTAAGGACTGGGGACAGACACATCACCTGTGGATTAAGGGTTGCCCTCCATGAGCAAGAGAACTACTCTTATCTGTCTCTGGAGAAGGGAGCAGTTGAAGGTCTACTGCAAAGCTGAGAAAGAGAGCCTGAGCCTTCTGATAGTGTTCCTGCTTTGGGTCTGCCCTTTTTTAAGGAGTTTGCCAAGAAAATAAAAGAAAAAAATTCTGCTTTAATGGAGAGCAAAGAGTTGCTGGAATTTGCTAGATTATTAATTTCTGCTTTTTCTTTACCTACTTCTTTTTCAGAAAAGAAACAAAAGCGTTCCTTCTCTAACTTAGATCTTCAGTCATAAAGAGGAGCGATTGGGGGGGGGGGGGTGAAGTGCTTCAGGATTTTCTTCTCAACCTGAATATTCTGATTTTGAGGAAAGTGTTCCTTCAGATTTACCTCCAGATCTTACTTTTTCTGAAATGTCTTCTAAAATTCCTATTGCCCAGCAAGTGTATTCCAAAGCCTACAAGTGTCCTTCTTGTTTCTATCTACCTTAGGGAACATTTTTTTTTCCTGACAGCTTACACTATACCTGACAGTTCAACATCCTGCCCTTAGGAAGTTTGATAGGTTATACAAGGTTCAAAAGGCTGACAACTATTTAATTTCTAATTCTAAAACAGACCCTGCACTGCTGTTACCTATCCAAAAACGCTTCTGCTAAACAAGTGGCTAATGTTAATCCCATTCCCTCTGGCAAGGATGAAAAAGCATTTGACAGATTTGGGAAGATGTTTATTCTTCAGCCACTTTAAATTGCCAGCCTCACATGTTAAAGTTTTATTATGTCTTTTGAGAACAAGAAGAAGTTAACTGTTAACCTTCTTTCCTTCTGAGGTGAAAAATTTCTTGAACGCCTCTCCTGCATCTGCTTCTCAGGCAAATAAACATGCCTTAAAGTATTCTTATGATGCTGCTGTATGGTCTACAGTTCTGCTGCTTCTCAGTTATCTATGAGAAGATTTGATTGGTTACACTGTCAGAGTCTTCCTAAAAGTGTTAAAACTGAAACTTTAAATTCTTCCCTGGACAAAGAAGTTCTGTTTGGCCTTTCAGCAGGTAAGGTGCTTAAGAGGTTTAATGAGAGGGGGAAACTGATTCAAGGGTTGACCCAAATCTTCTAGCCTTCCTTTTTAAGGCAAACAAAAGCATCCCTTCTACTTCATCTCCCTTTTTCAATAAGCAATTTAAGCAGGAAGATATTAACAAATGGATTTTAAAAATCAATAACAAGGAGGTTTCAAAAAGAAATGGAAAGCCTCTAAAAATCAGTGACAGTCAAAATGACTATTAACCTCTTCAGCACAGCACCCAGCCCCATACCCCTCAACTGTCCAGATTTTTGCCTCATATTTTGGTCTGTTTTTCATGAAATTGTGTTTTTCTGGCAAATTAGTGGCAAATCATTAATGATTGAAGTTAGAAAATAATGACATATATTTGAGTTTCAGACTTCATACCCTTCAGAAAATTCATGCTGATTCAAAACTTGTTGTTCTGTCAACTTTCTAAGTTTGTTGTTGTTGTGTCTTTCGGCTTTTCCCTGTTAGGGGTTGCCACAGCAGAACTCCGGTCCACTAATGATTGGCAGTAGATTTTTACGTGCCAAGTTGCCGGCCCTGACGCACAACCTTCAACGAAGGTACACCCATTCACGCATGTCTCCACACAGAAAACGCTCTAGCTGAGAATTGAACAGGCCGTCTTACTGTGAGGCGACAACGCTACCGCAACACCACCACCGCAGTTAACTTTCTAAATTTGTAAGAGCAATATTTAAAAGTTGTCCCTATTTTTGGACCTTTGTCCCACTTTTATTTATAGTTTTATTCAGAATTCTCGCTCTAGTTGAGAGGTATGCCCACCCCCACAACACACACACACACACACACACACACACACACACACACACACACACACACACACAGAAAAACGTACACACAAACACGTACACACACTGTCCATCTATGTAAGTGTACATCTTGGTGGCACTAGATTGTTTCAGGCAAATGGGTTCTTATTCAGCAGGAGTGCATTTGGTAGTGGGAAGTCTGTCCCTCCTTTCCAGGGGATTTCACCATGCCCAGTAAATAAAACATCCCTTTTCCTCCAATTCTGGAACAGATTTTAATTGAGGGAGTCTTAGAATCAGTGCACAGCTGCCAGATTTTTCTGTTGCCAAAGAAAGAATGGACTTGGAAGTGTACTAGACCTTCCTTTCTCAGTCTTTTTGTCTAAGTCCCAAAGCTCAAAATGTTATCCCTTCAGACTGTATTACCTTTTTCCGTTTACTAGCCTTTAAGGTAAAGCCATACTGAAACAATGCCTGCCATCATATGTCATTGGCAAACATTTCAGTTAAGATTGTCTATGTCTGACTTACATCATCGGTTCTCTGCCTTGGCCTTTGGACTATTTACTATTACACAGGTATTTGCAGAGTGTCTGTTTCTGGTAATTGCTTATTGCAGACTGCAGGGAGTCATATCTGTCCATATTTGAATGATTATCTTCTATTTGCAGACACTTTTCCAGATGTTAAGGGTCCTTAGCAATAGTTCAGAATCTTCTACTCTTTCTGGTTTCCTGTGATGTCTGTTAGATTCTGCACTGGAGTCCTTCTTCCTCCAGACAAAGTGAAGATGCTTCAAAAATTATTCCAGAGTTTTTCCAATCAAAACCACATAACTGGCAGGAAATTTCACTGGATCCTGGGGGTACACAGCTTCTAGGATTCTTATGATTCTCATGATCCACCTGGCCAGACTCTACATGAGAAAAATTAAGGGGCACTTTCGGCAGTCTGGATTCAACATCTGTACCCTTTATCTTTTCAGATACAAATTCTCGACTATGTAAGGAGCATTGATACTACTCCATCATTTTGGACTGGTCATAGCACTGACCCCATATTGTTGGTGTGTTTTATTTTAAAATTGCTAGTCAGTCTGTAGTTTTTCTATCTGTTTGTAGACCATCTATTCCTGGAGCTAATGGGGGGGGGGGGCTTGCATCATAATTTGTGCATGCACAGTGCCAGATTTGTTTTTATTTATGTTATGTGTACAAATGTTCCAGTTGGACACCATTGGCATGTTTCTGTAGGATTGGGTTGCAGTGCGGAAAGTATCAACACAAAGAAACTTCTGCAGGATGATAATAAGCAAGTTAATCAGTACCATTCAAGTGCATAGAATTCACAGTGTCAAGAACACATTAGACACAGTTGTTTTCAGTACTTGAACAGAGTATACTGCTGAAGTACATTGACGTTGTACTCTGACGCTGTTCTAATATTAGGTACTCCATAGCCTTTTAATTTGGTTACCAAGGAATGCGGGTGTGCGGGAAAGATATTCTTACTCTTAAGAGGTGCAGGTAAGAAGTTTTCTGCTGTTCATTGTGAGAGTTTATTACAAAGGAATGTTTATTATTCAAGATTAATTTGCACACAATGAGAAATGTTTATTGCATAGTTTGTGTATTACAGATAGAAATCCTTGTCTGTTCGTCAGTGTCCCCTGCCTCATCCTTTAAAACCTAGTTTCACAGGCCACTTTTATTTGCTTTACGATATTGCATATGTATTTTGACATGGATAGCAACTGACTGAAAGAACCACATTTGACAATGATGGGAGTTCTCTCACTCTCATATCCATCAAAATGAAAAACCCATATCAGCAGTGATTATATTGGATTGCAAGTGTATAGAATGTTTTTACTTTGAAGGTTGATTGAATTAGTTTGTAAACAAGTTGTTTGCACCTAAGCATGTTTCTTCATTGTGTTTAGATCAGGTATGACGGTAGAAGAATCTGTAAAGTTAACATCTGACTGTGAAGAGGGGGAGTCCAGTTTATCTTTAGAGTCTTCAAGTTTGCCCGGGCCTTCTGCTCAGTCATCTGTTGAAGAAGATGATGATAACACATGCATAGAAACTGTACATTTGCCAGAGAATGATTTGGATCAGTTGTGCAGTATGGAGACCATGACAATCAAGGACTCCATAGGAGAAGCAATAGCAGAGGATATAGTGATATCAGAAGAGTCTGTTATACAAGAAGAAATAGCAGAGGAAGTTGAGTCAAGTATCTTTGAAGAATGCCATGAAGGAAACCAGGAACCCGAGCTTGATGTTTCTGAGCAGGGTGAGGAACAGTCCACCAATAGCGAAGTTGAGAGCGAGTTACCTGCTGACGATGAAAAGATTAACATTTTGATGAACGATGATTCTGAAGCCTTGGCCGATATTCCAGTTATATTAGAACAGAAACTTGATACAACAGAAGAAGAAGTTATTCCAGTTGTTTGTGAGCAATTAGATTATGTCCCATCACCCGTTCCTTCTGCTCTTTCAGTAGAGGCTGAAAATGATATTGACAACACCTGCACTGATGCAGTAGATGAAAAGAGTTCTGCACTAGAAGAAGAGAGCATGTCAAATATTGTACTAGAAGATTCACCTAAAACTGAAAGTTGCATAATTGATATGGACATTCCAAACAACTCTGACCAGCTTGCGTCTGAGGAAGATGCTGTTTCAGAAGCACCATTTTCTTCTGAAAGCACAGTAGAACCTACTAGCAGTCTTGAAACACTGGAAGAAAATGTAGAGCCTGCTTCAGAGGAGACCCTAAGCCCTGTATGCATTGAAACATCTTCTCTGTCTGAGCCACCCAGCAGCCAAAACCAGTACAGTACTGAAAGTACAGAAAGTCCTGAGTACCAACCACTTCAGGAGGAAGACGATGAGCCATGCACAAGTACAGCTTCACCTACATCACCTGAATGCAGTTTACATAACAGTGAAAGTTCTACACCTCAACAAACAGTACCAGCTTGCACATCAGATGATCAGGATGAATCCCTAAATGATGTATCTTCCGAGTCTGTAGTGACTGAAAATGAAACTATTACACAGGAGGAAGCATGCTTAGTTCCATCAGAAAGTGAGCATGATTCTTCTGCTGCAGATACACCATCAACTTCTGAAGAGACTGAAGTCAGTGAAGTTCAGCAGAATGGCTCACAGACCACACCTGAGAAACCACAAACTTGTGTACCTGAAGAAGTTCCACCACCTGATGTTACTAAATGCAAAAGAACTAGTGCACAACACACTTTGCCTGAGAAATCTTTGACTGAAAAGCCATGTAAACATTCATTAGAATCATCACTGGTTACAGAAGGGTTAGTGACAAAGAATGCTGATATTCAGCATAATAATAAAGTGCATCCTTTACGTGATAAATCTTTCATCTTATCAGATGTTGGCTTATCTGAAGTGACCAGAAGTAAGCAGCATAAACTTCAGCAAGGGAACTCTCAAAATAAGTCTACACTTTCACATCACTCAAAATCATCAGAGCCTACAAAATCTCCTGAGATGCTAAGAATTGAAAGTCGTGAACCAGAAATCTCAAAAAGAAAGACTGCAGAACACCATGCTTTTGGAATATGTAAAGAGAAGAGACCAAGAATTGAAGATGATCACCCTACTCGAATTTCAGTGTGTAGCAGCCAGTCTGAAAAAGAAGCTCCCCCAAGGGAAGAGCCAAGGGTTCCTCCCCTCAAGGTATGTTAATATAAAAATTCCTTGTTTTATTATATGATAAAAATGTATGATTTATTATTTTTTTTATCATTTATACTAATCTCTTGAATTACGCTCCATCTCTTAAATTAACATGCTCCTTATGCTAATATCAAAGTGGTTTACTACAGCATTTGTCTGGAACTTTCAAATATTACACAATAAAAGATATTTAGTATTGCTAAAATAAATCTTTCCTAAACGAATAATTGTAACTAATACAGATTGTCCTGTCCATCGCTATCACAGCCTCCACCTTTAGCTGTAACCAGACTTCCAGCCATCCAAAAGTGTGGTGCCCTCTTTCCATAAATGCCATTCCATACATGCAGACAAACTTTATGGTCCTGATCATTATGAACTCACTTTCGACTACTGATTGCTCTGAATTCTGTATATGATCCCCTTATACTCACCCTTTTTAATAACTATTGCCACACTCTTGCTTGAATCTTAACAAAGAGAGGCAGCCTGGGCATGCATTCACAGCCTCTTCACCGTCACATCTTGTCAGCATTCTTCCTTTCAAACTACACATCTTCTACAGTATTCATTATAGTCTAAAAACACACCACCCTTGTCATACCTACTTGTCGTCCACCTTTTCATGCCCTACTATCTTAAGATTAAAGCACTGTCATCCTGTTCTTTAAGCCATCAGTATTGTTTCTGAAACCACTTCACAAATTCACATTCTCTTTTAATGTCTGTCTTCTCTTACATCACTTATATTCAGGGTTGCCAGACGTCCCTATTTGGGCGGGACTGTCCCGAGATCAGCAGCCTGATTTCTGAGTCCCGCCCTGCCGGTTTAAATACCGGGCAGCCTACGCTTTGTTTTTTTTTTGATTGGCCCGTATACCGGCATACGGGCCAATCAAAAATCGCTAAACACGGAGCTTCTTGTGTTTAGTGCGGAAGTTCTGCATTAAACGAAGCTCCGTGTTTAGCGATTTTTGATTGGCCCGTATGCCGGTATACGGGCCAATCAAAACATCGCAAAACAGAGCTACTTCTGTTTAATGCGGAACTGCGATGTTCTGAATTAAACAGAAATAGCTCCATGTTTAGCAATTTTTGATTGGCCCATATACCGGTATCGCAAAACAAAGCTACTTCTGTTTAATGCGGAACATCGCAGTTCCGCATTAAACAGAAGTAGTTCCGTGTTTAGCGATTTTTGATTGGCCTGTATACCGGTATACGGGCCAATCAAAAAATCGCAAAACAGAGCTACTTCTGTGTAATTTGGAACTGCGATGTTTCACATTAAACAGAAGTAGCTCTGTGTTTATTTATTTTTGATTGACCTGGGCCTTTTTTTTTTTTTTTAGTCTTTACTTTGTCCCTACCTGGCCAGTCGGAAATCTGGCAACCCTGCTTATATTCCAGGCAGCCTAGCTCCTCAAATATATTTATGCCAGCTTTTCAGCTTGCATTCTTCTGTACATATTTATCAGAGGAGCTTTGTTTGAAATAGTAATCCATAGTTTGCCAACACAATCTAAAACCATTTGGTTGTTATTAAATTTGGTTTTGCTGACTGATATCAATAAATGTATTACTTATAATGCAGCTATGGGTGTTTGTCAACCAGTGTGTTTTCAGCTGTTGTCTGTTATCAGTATGCATTCTGATGTAGTCCAGGACATGGCTGAAAGAGTTCTTTGAGCTGGTGCACACACCACATAACCTGCCTAGTTCTAAGTGAAATTGCAATGAGAATGTTCTCTCCTCCATACTCATCATACTTGCATCATCCTGACAGACTACTCAGGTCCAGTAAGCAGAAAGAACCTCCTCAAAGTGTACAGACCCTTACATGCACCTGGGCAATTTCTCCTGTCTTTCTTCCTCGCTCGTCAATGGAATTCACCCCTCCCTCACATTTGAATCACCCAAAACCACTCCACCTTCAAGACCATGCTCCATTCCCATCTCTCTTCTCATTGGGAATGCTCATGCTCTCACCCAACCCGACTCCCTCTGTATCGTTCTGCTCACCCATCCTTTTTTTTCTCCTTTCTTAAAACTCAACCTAGTGACTCCCTTCATTTCATTTAAAACTCAACCTAGTGACTCCCTTCATTTCATTTAAAACTCAACCTAGTGACTCCCTTCATTTCATTTAAAACTCAACCTAGTGACTCCCTTCATTTCATTTAAAACTCAACCTAGTGACTCCATTTCATTTGCACTCCCTCTCTCTTTTTTCCTTTCTCATAACTCAGCCTATTCACCTTTCATGTGCTACTCTCTTGCTCTAATTCTTCCTACCTCTCACCTCATGAAAGTTTGAGTGCACAAGTGCCTGCACTCCAAAGTACTTATGTTTTAATTTCATTCATTGCTTTGCTACAACACCTTGCTCAGATGTTATTATTCTGTCATCTATGTTACTGTGTTTTTAGTAGTTTTGAAAATTGTATTGTACTTTGTTGACATTAGCTTTGTAATAATTGTATATGGAGCTTTTCTCCCTAGGCCTCCATTGAAAACAGGCTCATTTTGGCCCAATGGACTTTCCCGGTTAACAAACTGCAAATAAATAAAATAAGTAAATGTTTCCTACAAAGATGTACTGAATTCACAGAACATGTTTTTTCCCCCCTTACAGCAAAATACATTAATGACTTTTGAACTTTAATTGATTTTACATTATAAACAAGTTTAACTGTACAGCAAGTCAGCTTATCACTGTAGGGGCTTACTTTAAAAGTACCTCTAAATGAGATCCTCTTCTTCCTTTGACCCTGCACCCATTGGAAAAAAAATCAGTACTGACATTTACAGGAGTCGTATTCCTCTGTTTCTCTACTGACAGCATTTAAATATGGGTTACGAAATGCAAAAAAAAATGTATACTATGAATTTTAATAACAATAAGTGAAAAAAATGATATTTTCACTGTGGGCAACATCACTTTAACTACTTTCCTTACATATTCATCTTCATAGTCTGATTGTGACAGTTTGCTTTTTACTGTTGGGAACATTATTTTTTTTTTCCAAGTAGTAGTGGGAATACTTAATGGGGGTTTAAAATGTGTTGTCCTTCAGAAGATCACCATTGCAGTTACAAATGGGATGTACCCTGCCAATAAATGCTATATTTCTGTCTATTGTACAAAGCTCAGGCACCCTCCTCACTTGCTGTAAATCTGTTGTTAGCACAAGTGGATGCACAGGTGTAAGACAGGTGTATGGACATACGAAAACTTAGAACATTTTTGCTGCTAGCGTACATATGCAGAATTTTTTCAGTGTCACATCTAGTTATCTGTGTGGTTGATTTCAACACAAGGTGCAAGTAAATACTTGTTGGGGACCCTCCATGTCTTTGTATAACGTTTTGCGTGCAAGTTTGTCAGAAAAGGAAAGTGTGGCTGTGCATCAGATGCCATAGAAATACTCCCACTTGAGTTGTTTGTTTTGCTTAGAGGCCAAACATGGCATTAAATTGTGTGGTATCAGGAAAGCATTCCTCCAAGACTGCCAAAAGTATGATCCAGTGTTGTCTTTTCCATATGGCTTCATCCTGTAGGTTATCAAATCTGATTCTGATCCAAGGCTGGTCATTCTAAAAGACTTCAGCCCTGGAGTTCTTCTCTTCTGCCAATAATACCCTGTGCTCTCTCTCTTTTATCCCAGATCTTGTTTGCCACCATCAGGGTGTGCAGCAAGGTTGTGAACACTGTCTTGGGTTTCTGTATTCTTTGTGATATTCAGATATTATTGCTGTGTTGTTTAGTAGCCTTTTCTGTACACTTTGTCAAGATTTGCAGTTTGTCCCACCCTTCTACAGTTTAGTGTGTGGTTATTTTTCTGGGTTTTGTAGTTTTCCCTTTTTGGTTATTCAACATTTTAAAAAATATCTCTAATAATAAATAATAAGATTGGTGTTGCAGTGTGCATAGGTTAGGAGTTTGGTTAAGTGTGTAGGTCTTTGTGTTGTGTTTCTACTTATCTTCATTGACTCTCTCTCTCCTTCAACGTGGACAGGGAAAAGGGCTTTTAAGAAGTGTGTAGTGTCCATCCACAAGTTACCATCATGGGATGCACGCCACCTGTGTGTTTATTGCCTCAGCACTTCTTACTTGGATGCCAAATGCTCTATTTGTGCAGAATTTGGTACCTGGGCTCTGAATGAGTGCCAGGCTAAGTTAGTGTTGAAGGGTTTATTGTTTTTGGTAGATTCGGTGTCTTCCACCTCTTATCACAAGAAAGGTGACAAGGGCAAGTGGAGTCAAAGTAAGGAGTGGCATAAGGATGACAAAGCGCAGGGCAAGGGCAAGGACAAGGGAGACCGCAAACAACTTCTCCTCTTTTTGGCCAGCTGGAGTCAAAGATTAAGATCTTCAACTCCTATGGCTGTGTCGGTGCTATGGTCAGATCCATCTTATTGGAGATAGTCTCCAGTGGAGCCAACTTTGGAGAAGGCTGTATCCCCTGCTTTAAGTGTGCCTAGTCCTTTCCTTGGTTAAGGGAGGTAGTCTCAGGTAGGGTTCCTTCTCCCTTTTGACCCGTTTCTGCTATGAAAGTTTCACCTGAGTTCTCTCCACATCAGATCCCAGCCCATCCAGTTCTGATCATCAGATCCAGCTGCTGGTAGGTGGGCTCCAAGGCATCATCAGTAGCTACTTTGGCTTGGTCTGCCTACTTGGTAAGGAGTCTTATATCTGTGGATTTAAAACAACTGATGTGTTCCTTCTTGCAGGCCCAGATTCAGCTAGATTTACTCTCACTGCCTTGGTTCCAGTACTTGTGGGGTCAGCTCCATCAGGTGTTCTTTCTCCCACGGCTTGCAGATCTAGTTTTCTTGCCTCCACCAGGGTCAAGTTCGACAACTTGGTTAATTCAGGCTCCAACCCTTGCATTGGCCTTCTTGACTCTGACAGTGTCACAGTCGAGCTTTCCTTAGAGCCGAGGGTTCAGGGGATGTGGTCTCAGGACCCGGATTGACTCTTAGAGTTTGACTGTTCCTTCCCCCTTTGGGCCTCAACACTCGACAGTTCATCTCAGGTCATGGTATCAGGACAAGTCACTTTGGCTCTGGAGTCTAGCAGCTCTGTGGGTTCTTCAGATCCCAGGGTTTTAGCTTTGGTCTCTGCTTTGATGTCATAGAGAGGATGTTCTCCAGGCCAGAGATGGATTGGATGACATCAACCAGTAATCCTCCCCATGTCTTCGTCTGGACCTGCAGACATGCATAAGGAAGCTCTGGGACAGGCTACACTTGCAGATTTCCAGACCACCCTGCATCTAGGTCCCCCTGCCTCTTCCACCTCTACCCCAGATTCTTCAATCCAGGAGAGTCATGGTAAGAGTAAGTAAGTGCAAGAGGAAGCATCTGGACTCCAAGGAGGAATTTCTCATGGAGGATACTGACCTAGTGGAAGGGGAGGGTTCCCCAAAGTCCCTCTATGAGGACACCTCATTTGGCAATCGTATGGAGCTCCTTTGTCATTGTAAGGGGTGGACTTCTGAAGTCCACTCTCCAGAGAAGTCTGTATTTTTGGAGGCTTTTGGTGTGGGCCCATCCATATTCTGGGTGGTCCCCTCTCCAGATGTGTTATTGACCAGGTGTCCCAGAGCACTTGGAGGGAGTCAGACACACTGGAACCTATCCCCCCCACAAAAAAAAACGGATAAGCTCTTGGCTCGCATAAGGACTAACAGCACTGGAGTAAGGGCCTCGCTGTTGATCCCATTATGGTGGTGGCAGCTGCCAAAAATGGCATTTCTGAAGCATGTTCTTCAGTCCATCTCCCAAACTGGGATGGCCTTCTATTTAATGTTACAGTATTCTTTACATATGGGTTGTATTCCACCCAGACGACACAACATCCAGCCTGTATACAAAAGCTTAGAGCCACTGCCTGTACGTGGGCCATTACACATAGGCACAAACAACATCAGTCATAAAAGGGACATCCACACGTACCATCTTCAGAACTTTATCGCCACCATTTGGAAAGGTTGACTTGTATGTTCGGTCTGCCATTGGATCCTATTGGTTCTTCTTACAGCTCAAGATAAGTACCCCATAGAGGATTTAATATATTCCTCCTGCCTTTTGTTTTGTTAATGTCATCCAGGAAGGGCAAGTGTAGGTGTGGAAGACAAACACCACATAATGATTGTCACAAGATGTGCTTGTTTTGCGTAGAGCCTACTCACAACCACCAGTCCTGCTGTATTTCTTAGGTCTTCATTCCCAAAACATTGCGTAGTCATCTGTCAGCTTTGAATTTATACTTAGAAAACCAAAGACTCAAAACATCTGGCTAGGGACGCTATGGAGGGTTCCACAAGTATTTCTGAGCTGTTGGTAATGACTTAGGTCAGCAAGGCTAGGCCTGAATCCTCTTAAGCTGTGCCTTCTTCCACCGATGTACCCCTTGAGGTTGATGAAAACTGGCAGTATGATCGGAGGTAGAGTCGGCTTCCTTAGCAGGTACCAGGATGGAAGCAGTCAGGAGTGCATATCCTAGCATGTCCAAGGCTATGCAGATGTCCAGTTAGGACAACTTGGGGGGACCACATCTAATGATTGCCGAAGATTCATGAACTGCTTCAGCTTCCTTGTCCAAAGAACTACCGGAGGTTAGGTCTATGTCCACCTTTTCTCCTCAACAGGAAAAGCCTGTGAAAAAGAAGCAAAAGACTAGGCATGTTCCCGCTCCTTCTACCCCAACGTCAGATTGGGAAGTTTTTTACTCAGGGCCTTATTAAGGCCCTGATGGCTTTGAGGCCTGCAGCTTCACCTCCTCTCATTGCAGGCCTGGACTTTGCCTCTTCTTCTGTGCAGTCGTCTGGGGTCCAAGGTCTTATTTCAGGGCAGCCAGCAGAACTTCAAATTCATGACACAGATTCTATGGAGTCTTCATCTGATGAAGACTCTTTAGCATACTCCACTCAAATTCCCTCTCCTCTGGAATATGCTTCTCTAGAGGAGGAGTCTAATTGGAGGGACTGTCCCATGGAAGAGCTTTCCTCTAGGGAAAATATTTATAACATGAGGGAGTTTTTTAAGTGGGATTCTTCTCAAATCTCAGAAGAGATATTATGAGCTTCTACAGGTGGAGGCCCGTGCACCTTCAGCAGTCCCTCCAGTACTGCCAGCCTTTTTAGATATTTTCAGGGCGCATCTAAGATCTCTGACTCCCAAGCCCCTGCCCCAAAGAGACCTGATTATTTCTATAAGGTAATGCCCCTCAGCTGATCCTGCTGTGGTTTCCATTACCTCAGATAAGTCCTGAAGGTTATCTCTTTCTACCAAGTTACTTTCCTCTGATAAGGAAAGTAATAATTCTGAAGTTATTAATCTTCTTCCTATTCATCACTGATGGGTTCGGTTCTGAGCCCTCAGTACCGAGTCGGCCTTGTACCAAGTTTGCATGCACCAAAAAACTCTCTAGCTAAGCTGCTACCCACAATGCCCTTTGCTCAGTTACCTCAGATCTCATTTGCTACACAGCCATGTAGCAGCGTTTCACCAAGCTTTCCAACTAAGTGCTTTTTTCTGATATATTTACAAGTTTTGTAAAAGTTTTTCCCTCTTTATAATCTGTTCTTGATATCTATATTGTTTCAGCTCTACCCACAGGTATTTCTTTCTTACCATTGTTGGTATTTTCTTGGTATTTTCTAACTTTCTACCCTTGTGGTATCTTGTTACCATTGTTGGTATTTCCTTTCTCTCTTCTTCATTTCCTCTCTTTCCCTTTTGTGTGAGAGAGTGTTCTGGGGTGTCTGAAAAGAAGGGAATTATGGGGTTTAAACACTGCTCTTCTTGCATTGGTAAACTACCGAATAGTGACCTCCATGAACAGTGTGTGTACTGTTTGGGGGTTCCGCATTTGTTGGCGAAACCCCCGTGTGATATTTGTGCTAGTTTTCAGTCAGTGGACGCTGAATGAACGTCATAACAAACTGATTTTAAAGGGCCTACTTGCTTCGCCTTTTTTGGAGGCTAGTTCTGCGACGGAAGTCTCATTCCCTCTTTCTATGGACAAGAAACATCCTCGCTCAGGCCCCTCTTCACCAGCCGGTGACTTACTTGTCACAAGCACTCATCTGAACACCGTTCTGCCTCCTCGGTGCCAACTACTACATCGGCTCCGAGCTCAGCTCCAACGAAGCTTACTGAGGTCGCTTCGTCGGCGCCTACCCCAGCACCATCTACTGCCTCTGTACCTACCAGCTTATCAGTCTCTCTCTCTGCACTGACATCGCCCATTTCTGCTCTGATATTGGTTCTGACAATTACCTCGGAACCGTTTTTGTCATCCACCCCTATTGTAACTGTGGCTCCGAGCCCTTTCACAGCTCCAACCATACCGTTGTTGCCAGTTTTAAAAATGGAATCGTCGGTGCCTTTCTGTGATACACCACGAACCCGATACTTGTCTATTGTGGACCCGTTTGCAGGACAAGCCTGCAGCCCCTTTTTGGACCGGCCTGATTCCCCCTCAAGGGCATCGGTGAGATCCAACAGGAGCCTTTCCGAATTGGATGTGGTGCGCCTTTTTGACCAGCTGCTGACCGCCATGGGAATTTCAGATCCGCCTAGACCCTATCCCACTCCAGGCTTTGGGTCTATTTCTCCAGCAGCCCCTACCAGCCCCTACTTACTCTCCTCCCTTGGATCCCTCGGTTCTTAGGCTCATTTATCCAACTTTTACTAGAGGACTCCCTTCCTCAGTGCCGACAATGACACTGTTTGAGGCTCTGAGACCCCTTTGGGTGTCGGTTCCGTCGGAACCCACCCTTCCTCAGTCTCATGCTTAGGGGGTGGAACCTCCAGTTCTGGTCACAGTTCTGATGGCTTTGTCGGTCCCAACTTTGATCCGAGGGTGACTAGTGCTCCGAGTCTGCTTGAGGCTCCATCCCCGGAGGTGGACCGTCTGGAGCGGGTGTGACCCTGGTTCCGATTTTGTCTTCTTTGGTTCCGGGCTCCCATTCCTCTTCAGATGGGTCCACTTTCTGGGTGATGGAGAGGGCGCTTGCTGCTAGCAATCCTCCTATGTTGGTTATTCCCCCAGTTCCTTCTGAGCTGCAGCTGTCAAAGGCCACCCCCCCCCAGGACTCCGGGAGCACAAGGCCCAGGAAACCCCTGTCCAGGGCATTTCCCTTTCTGAGTCTTCTTCGGATGCTCCCACCAAAGAACCCCCTCGGAAATGGGTGTGTAAGAGGAAACACATGGACTCCCCAGAGGAGTCCCTCACGGAAGATATGGACTACGATGATGGGGAAGGGTCCACATGGTCACCCCCTGACAATGTCTCCTTCGGAGACATCATGGAATTCTTGAAACAGAGGGGTGACTGGAAGTCCTCCAACCCTTCCTCGGAGGAATCCGTATTACTGCAGGCCTTTCGATCTTGGCCCTCTTCTTCTTGGGTGACCCCCCCCCGCTGATAAGTTGGTTAAACTCATCGTGCAACAAGCTTGGAAGAACCCTGACTCCAATGTTCATTGTGCATACAGCTGCAGTCATTACAGATGGGTTATCCTGCCGTCAGGCGGGTCCTCGGTCAGCCAAATTCCAAAGTCTAGGTCCGGCGTCGGTTGTCGTTGCTTCTTCCCTGACGTCAGTGCGGCAGGGGTACAAAAGTGGCAGCCGACGCCATTTTCTTCAGTCTTTCTTGCCGTGCGTTGCCCGAAGCAGAAGCAGTTCGCAAGTGCCGGTCGGCCAGCTCCTGAGATTTACGAAAGTATTTCAGCCGAAGTTTTCTTGAAAGCTAAGTACCCCGTTGGGGAAACTTTTCTTGCCTCAGACCGATGTCAGACAAAGTTAATAATTGCATTTCTTGTGGGAAGAAAATACCGCATAAAGATTTCCACTCTTTCTGTATACCTTGCTTAGGCCCAGACCACAACGTCTTGGCCTGCCGTTTTTGTGCTAGATTCAACAAGCGCACTATTAAGTACCGGGCGGAGTTCGCCCTTCATTATTTTGGCAAAAAATGTAATTATATCATGTCGTCGGATACTCCGACTCCAGTTTTGAGCAAAAGATGCAAAGATAAGGACCGACATCCAAGGTCCGCACCGACTACTGAGACCACGCTTAGGCCGACTTCCGGTTCTCCGGTTCTCAGCGAGGTGCCTACGCAGCCCCTGAGTACCGATGACGCTACATTATTAGTGACTTCAGTACCCGAGGTCGCAGGCTCCTCGGTCCCCATTCCTACTGCAGATACAGACGCCACTCTTGGCGGGGAAACTCAGAATTTAGACAGGCCTGCCTTTTCTCAAGGTGTCTTCAGGCCTTCCTCCTTCTCTATTAAAGCTTTCACTAAATCTAAAGCAGCCATGAAAACCAAAAAACAGGGTCCTCAGACCTCCTCTCAAGGCCCCATGCCTATAAAAGCAGATGCTTAAAATGGCTGAGGATTTGATTACTCTTATCAGGGGTTCTCAACCCCCTTCTGACAAAAGACCCAGATTAGAGGAAGACTACCCTTCCTCAGATCAAGTTTCTATTACCTCAGAACACTCTGAGGACCAGGATTACGCCTATTCACCTTTCGAAGACTCTGATGTTGAGGATTCTATTCCCTCGGTCTCCCCCCCTGAGGATTACTCTTTTGGGGAAACCCTGCATACATTGAGGGAACACTTTCACTGGGAAGGCCAAGCTTACTCAGATTCCAAGAAAAGGCTCAGGGAATTTATTTTGCTCCCCCAGCATAGGCCCCTGGCTATCCCTCCTGTTTTAGATATATTGGATGATGTGTACACAGAAGCCAGCCTTAATCCAGATTCTTTACCTCCAGCTCCTGTTAAACCAGACAGGTATTACCGGGTTCCTGATTCTCACCAGTTCCTATATAAAAGCCATACTGCTGACCCAGAAACTATTTCACAGGGTCCCAAGGGAATTAAGGCCTCTACTGCTAAAAACCCATTACCTTTAGAGAGAGATTCCAGAGCTTTAGAAAGGTGGGGGGAAAAGGTGTATACCTCGGCCATTTTAACCATGAGGGAATTAAACTGTCAATTCCATATGTTAAAGTATCAACAGTTTTTGTTATCTCGGTTGAAAAGCAAAATGACACAACCAGAACAACCAGATTTAAAAGAGTTGCAGGATTTGTTGCATGGTGCAGAGCAAGTGGGTAAACATACCTTGCAGTGTGGTTTTGATGCTTTAGAGGCCTCATGTAGAGCTGCTGTTACGGGGTCTGTTATACGTAGGCATGCTTGGCTCAAAGAGCGAACCTTACTAGATCATGTCAAAGCTAATTTATTAGATGCACCTCTTCAAAAAGATGTATTGTTTGGTGTTAAAGCTGAGGAGGTACTAAAGAAAATGGAGGAAAAAGCGAAATCAATGCAAACAGTGAAAGATTTCCTGCAGGTACAACCTCCACGTTTCAGCAGAAACTAGCCTTCCTTTCCAGCCACAGACAGACCTCAAAGGGGCAGATACAGACGCCCAAGGGGTAGAGGGCAACTTCAAGGATCTTTCAGAGCCAGACAGTGGCAAGCACCAACCCCAAGAGGTGGAGAAGATAGATCACAGTCATTTAGAAAACAGACACAATGACTTCCCCCTACACCTGCCAAGCAAAGCTTTAATGGCAGCACCTTTGGACGGAAAACTGGCATTATTCTCAAAAAATTGGCATATTGTTACAAAAGACAAATGGATTCTGGACATTATAGACAGAGGCTACAGGTTCCACTTTCACACCCTTCCAAAAATGAGAGGCATGCCAAACCTGCCACAAAATCAAAGGGCAGAGGCACAAAACAAATTTCCGCCTCATGGACATGAAAGCGATTCAAGAGGTACCTGCAAAAGAACAAGGTCAAGGGTTTTATTCCAGACTATTCCTGGTACCAAGGAAAGACAAAGATTGGAGACCTATCTTAGACCTATCCATCCTAAACACATATCTACAGGTGCCAAAATTCAAGATGCTCACATTACAGCAGCTTCTTCCCATGCTGGGCAAAGAGTCTTGGCTGGTAACATTGGACCTCAAGGAGGCATACCTGCATGTCCCTATCAGACAAGATTGCAGAAGATACCTCAGATTTCTTGCAGGTTCAACCCATTACCAATTCTCTGCATTGCCCTTTGGCTTATCTACTGCACCCAGAATGTTTATGAAATGCCTGGCATCAGTAATCGCCTTCTGCAGACTTCAAGGAATACAAATCTGCCCATATCTGGACGACTGCCTGATCCAAGCGGACAGCAAGGACATACTATTGCAGCACCTGGCGTTTGTAATAAAACTGTTGAACTTCCTGGGATACACAGTCAACAAAAAGAAATCAAAACTAATACCCTCTCAACAAATAATTTTCCTGGGTGCCAGCTTGAATATAATCACCCAGATGGCCTACCTCACACCAGACAAATAAGGGCAACTGTCTCAATACTTCAGCAAAATGGCAACTTTCACCAGGCTAACTGCAAGGAAAGTCCTGCAGGCTCTGGGATTCATGGCATCTTGCATCCTACTAATCCCATGTGCAAAGCTGCATATGAGGAAACTTCAATGGTACCTAAAAAACTTATGGTCTCAGCACAGCCACAGCTTGGAAACAATTATACCACTCATTCCATGCCTTCAAAAGGAATTTTTGTGGTGGGCTCAAGCATGCCAAAGAAACACAGGTCTCCCTTTCTGTGTACCTCAAGCAACTCAAATCATCACAACGGATGCTTCAGACTACGCCTGGGGAGCACACATGACAGATCAGTGCATTCAGGGAAAATGGTCCCAAAAAGAGAAGCACCTACACATCAACCAAAAGGAAATGCTAGCCGTGCAAAATGCTATTATGACCTTCAAAGACCTACTGCATCCAGGCCAGCTATTGATAAGGACAGACAACACCACAGTGATGTGGTACATAAACAAACAGGGGGGAACTCATTCATACCCCCTGTGCAGACAAGCCATGACCCTATGGAACACAGCACTGGAATTGCAAATTCAACTACAGGCACAATTCCTGCCAGGGAAGGAAAACACACTGGCAGACAACCTAAGCAGAAATATGACAGATCCACATGAGTGGAAGTTGCATCCTCAAGTTTTCACAAAGATAACTCAGGCATGGGGACAGCCAGACATAGATCTCTTTGCTACCCACAGAAATTACTAGTTGAAAAAATTTTGTTCAAGGACCTATCATCCACAGGCCTGGAAAGTGGACGCACTCTCTTTCAATTGGACAACATTGACAGTTTATACCTTCCCGCCTCTTCTTCTGCTGCCCAAAGTTCTATTAAAAGCCAGAGCAGAGAGGCCACAAATGATTCTCATTGCTCCAGACTGGCCAAGACAACACTGGTATCCGCTCCTGAAGAGCCTGACACATTCCCCACCATGGATCCTACCTCTAGTCCCTCTTCTGTTGTCCCAGCACAACTACAAAACCCTTCACAGCCAGCTCAAAACCCTAAATCTAGCTGCATGGAGAATTCCTTGATTTCCCAACAGACTCTCCTCTCCAAGGAGGTGCAGGGTGTCATCTTGGAGGCCAGAAGACCTTCTACTAAAAAAGTCTACTCCGCCAAATGGAAACGATTTTGTGCCTGGAATCAAGAAAAGGGCCAGAACCCTTGGGTAATAAATATACCTCAAATTTTACAGTACCTAGCTGAGATGTTAAACAGTGGACTTTCCTTCTCCATCAAGATCCACGCTTCAGCCATTTCTGCACAGTACAACACAGATCCTCCTTTATTCTCACATCCTCTCTTAAGGCAGTTCCTCAGAGGGGCAAAAAATATAAAACCCCCAAGAAAACCACCATTCCCTGCTTGGGACCTCAACTTCGTATTGGAAAAGCTGACCCTTCCTCCCTTTGAGCCAGCTTCTTCAACAGAACTACAATACTTGTCATGGAAAACAGCCTTTCTTCTGGCTATCACCTCAGCACGCATGGTTTTAGAGCTACAGGCCCTCATGACTGTGCAACCATTCATCATTTTCCATCAGGACAGAGTTTCCTTACGAACCAACCCTACCTTTATGCCAAAGGTAGTATCCAGTGTAGCTTTGAATCAGACTATCCACCTACCTACCTTTTATCCAAATCCACAAAACAATGGGGAAAGACTACTACATTCCTTGGACATTCACAGACAACTTCGTTATTATTTGGACAGGACAAAGCCATTCAGGAAATCCGAGCAACTCTTTGTGTCCTATGCAACAGGTGCTCAAGGAAAGGCTATTTCCAAACAGACAATTTCAAAATGGATAGCCCACTGCATACGCTTTTGTTACTCATTTCATGGAAGAATTGTGCCTGTGTGCATCAGCTCCCACTCCACCAGGGCCACAGCTACCTCTGCAGCTTTCCTCAGGGGGGCCCCTACCAAGGACATTTTGGAAGCAGCCACTTGGAGTTCAGTGCACACTTTCTCCAAGCACTATCACCTTCCACTATACTCTAAATCTAGAGCGGGTTTTGCCACAGCAGTCTTGCAGGGCATCCTCGCTCCTCCTCGTTCCACTTAGTGCCTACCACCCTTACTTAGCTTTGGGATTCTTCCCATCTGTAATGACTGCAGCTGTATGCACGATGAACATAGTACAGTTTTGTACCTTCCATAAATGTAGATGTTCAAGTGCTCATACAGCTGCAGTCCAGGTTACCCCCCCCCCTCCGTCCCCTCTTAGGACAGGCCTTATGACAAACACCTTATCATACAACCTATTTGGGGTATTCTCTTATGGTGTATTTGCTTGCAACTACTGTTTTTTGATTATTCTATATTGCATGCTTGCATAACTTTATGTTTTGCCTCCTTCTGGGGGCACCTGATATCTGGGGCAAGAAAAACTGAAGAAAATGGCGTCGGCTGCCTCTTTTGTACCCCTGCCGCACTGATGTCAGGGAAGAAGCGAAGACAACCGACGCTGGACCTAGACTTTGGATTCCGGCCGACCGAGGACCCTCCTGATGGCAGGATAACCCATCTGTAATGACTGCAGCTGTATGAGCACTCGAACATCTACATTTATGGTAGGTACAAAACTGTACTTTGAGGCCATCCCCAGGAGATCAGACAAAGCACTCTCCCCTCCAGAGGATCAAGTCATTGGTCTAGAGGTTTGCCAGTGGACGCTTTGGTGGTGGCGGCAGCCATGAAAAAGGACCTTGCAGGAGAGAGTCCTGCTGTTCACCTGCCCAACAGAGAGTCCCGGGCAGTGGACAGGTTAGGGAAGCGAGTTAGGTCTCTGAACTTTCTGGCACATTTTACGAAGCTCCAGAGAGACCTTATCTCCAAACTCTCCGGAACCCTTGTGGGCCAAGTATCAGATGGAGCATGAGATAAAGTTGCTTCCCAACTAGACACCCTAGAATCAATTCATCCATGAGGTTGCTGTCACATGCAACCGAAGGAGCAGCTAGAGCTGTGGGTGCAGGTGTAGTCATGAGACGCCACGCCTGGATGCGCATTTGCAACCTCGCAGACTCCTTCAAGTCATGCTCCTATCGAGCCATTTGCTCTGTTCAGTGCTAAGGTCAAGGATACATTAGCCAGGTGTGAGAAAGATGGGAAGACCTTGTCTGCCATTGGCCTATGCTTTTCCAAACCTCAGTGTTCCTTCTCCAGGAATCAGAGGAGCGGAAAGATGTGGCAAAAGAAGTCTCTAGGTCCTTTCCGAGATGCACGTAGTGAGAACTCCTCCAGAGGCAGAGGGGGTTCCAATAATGGAGGACGTCCCTTTCAGGGAAGAGGGGGTCCCTGGAACCAGGGCTCCAGAGATTCCTTCTTGGATAGACCGTATCAGCGCTCTGGAGGTACTGCCCAATTGCTTTCCTCTGGAAGCAGTCGGGGTGCGTTTTTCTCTGCACCAAGCTACCTGGCTCTCCATTATGAATGATCAGTGGGTGCAGAGAATCATTACCAGAGGCTACCATATTCCCCTAATAACTTATCCAAGACCTCCGAAATCCATTCCCAATGTTCCACCCAGTCAAAGGGAGGAGGCAGCTTCCGAAATACGAAAGCTATGTCAAAAACGAGCCATCCAACAGGTCCCCCCAGATCAGTGCGGATCAGGGTTCTACTCAAGATTCTTTCTGGTGCCAAAGAAAACAGGGGACTGGAAGCCCATTCTGGATCTTAGCCAACTAAACAAATTGGTAGTTTAGACCAAGTTCCGCATGGTCACGATTCAATCCATCCTCCCCTTTCTGTGGGAGGGTGTGTGGATGTGCTCATTAGATCTCCAGGATGTGTATTACCATATCAAGATGGACAAGCGCTCCAGGAGCCTCCATCGCTTCCGGTTGGGAGCCAATCACTACCAATTCAGAGCCCTGCCTTTCGGTCTCTCGACAGCCCCCAGAGTGTTCACGAAATGCCTTGCAGTGGTAACCGCTCATCTGAGACTTCAGAGATTCCAGGTGTTTCCATACCTAGACGATTGGCTCTTCTCTGCCCCCACCAAGCGTCTTCTGGTCAGGTTCCTCCATTACACACTGGCTCTAGCGAAGTCATTAGGCATCACCATACATTGGGAGAAATCAAACCTTCAACCATCACAACTGGAATTCATAGGGGCAGTATTCAACACCCAGTCAAGCTTGAGCTTACTTCCTCTTCACAGGCTTCAGAGACAAAGGGCACAAGTTCAGGTGATACTCTGTCGAAGCAAGGTGTCTGCAAGGGAAGTCCTCTAAGCCTTGGGATCTATGGCTGCAGCCATCCCCCTAGTTCCCTTAGCCAGACTACACATGAGATTAATACAGTGGCTCCTTCAGGCCCAGTGGATACCCAGTCTTCACCCCCTGAGCTCACAGATCCTGATCACCAACATTTGCAAACAAGATCTCCTCTGGTGGATGAGTACAGATGAAAATCTTTGGTGTCGCCTTTCCAGGTTTCACAGCCCAGCGCCACAGTGACCACGGATGCTTCCTTGATGGGGTGTGGGGGCCACTTCCAGGGAAATTCAGTCTAAGGCACGTGGTCCGATGTAGGGGTCAATTTGCATATCAATGTCCTGGAGTTAAGAGTGGTGCTATTGGCATTGCAAGCTTTTCATCCGCTCCTTTCGTCCGGAACAATTGCTGTCCAGTCGGACAACATGTCCATGGTCTGCAAACAGAGAGGGACCAAATCTTACCCCCTTTGTCGCGAAGCCATGAGAATCTGGCAGTGGGCGATAGCTTTCAACCACTTTCTGACTGCAACGCATATCCCGGGGAGCACCAACGTGATTGCTGACAGGCTGAGCAGATACATTTTTCATCCTCACGGGTGGTCTGTCACCCCGAGTGTGGCGGCGGAAATTTTCAGCCGTTGGGCCCAGCCATGCTGCGACCTTTTCGCCTCCCCTTCAAACACAAAATGCAGCAGCTACTTTGCCCTCTTTTCCCCTCTCCTGGAGTCACCAAGAGATGCTTTAATCTGTGATTGGCCCATGGGTCTCATTTATGCTTACCCTCCGATTCCTCTGATTCCCCTTTGTTCTACGGAAAGTTATTCAGTTTAGAAGCAAAGTGATCATCATTGCCCCGCTCTGGCCTCATCAGGTGTGGTTTCCATTCCTTGGACCTCATCTGTTACAATCTCCTTGGATCCTAGACACTCGTCAGGACCTCATATCTCACCCACAAGAGCTGACTCCCCCGAAGCTGTCCACTCTCAAGATGACAGCTTGGTTTCTTCACTTCCGTTAGTTGCCAGGCAGGAAAACCCTCTCCTCACCCGTCTGTGATATTATCTTGGCCTCTCATAAACCATCCCACCAGGAAACTTTACAGGGATAAATGGAAAAGATTCTCTATTTGGTCACGTAATCAGAAGCTAGACCCGTTCACAGCCCCCGTAGCCACTATTCTTCATTATCTGGTTGAACTATTCGACAAAGGGGCCTCAGCTTCCACCATTCGAGCCCATCTAGTAGCTGTTTCCAACTTCCATAACAGATCTGAAGGAGTGCCACTTATCTCCTCTTGCCTTTGCAAGACCTTCCTCAAGGGTATTTTTCACAGCAGGCCTCCCATCAAACAGCCGGTGGAGGCATGGAATCTGTCCTGTGTTCTGCAGTCTCTCTCTCTTCCCCCGTTGTGATCTAAAATTCCTGTCATGGAAATCCTTATCCATGGTGGCTATAACTTCGGCCAGAAGCATTTCTGAATTAAAACCTTTATGTCTTAAGAGCCATTATCTGATCTTTCATAAGGACAGAGTATCACTTAGTACTAACCCATCCTTTCCCCCCAAAGTGGTTTCTGATTTTTCAGTTAACCAGTCCATTGAGCTCCCTGTGTTCTTCCCAAATTACTCTAACAAGGGAGAATACTGCCTACATTCCTTGGATGTTCATAGACAATTACATTTCTATCTGGTCAGAACTAAATCCTTTCGCAAGTCAGACCAGCTCTTCATTTCCTTTGCGGGTCCTAGAATGGGAGGCGCAGTATCGAAAGTTACTTTGTCTAAATGGCTCAGGGATTGCATTGCCTTCACATATTCACTTACGGAGGGATTGAAGCTTGGCCAAATCAAAGCTCACTCATCTAGGGCTATTGCAGCATCTGTTGCCTTCCACTCTAGGGCCTCCATGGATGACATCTGTGCAGCAGCCATTTAGGCTAAGCCTCACACCTTTATCAAGCATTACAAATTGGATCTGATCTCCAGGGGAAGAGCGGGCTTTGGTTCTATGGTTCTCAGGAATGTTCTTCCATAAGGGCCACCCACGTTCTTCAAGTAGCTGGGGACTCTGTCTCATCAGTGATGAATAGAAAGAAGATTAACAACTTCAGATGAAAAAGTTATGTCTTACCATAACGTTCCATCTGAGTTGTTGATCTTCATTCAGTCATCACACCCTCCCACCTATCCCCTCCTAAGGTTCTTGGCAGATCTTCTAGGTCTCTGTGGTGTATTAGGGTTTCTGCGCAGAGATGGCCTCTGGCTTATTCTTCTTCTATATGTTGCATGCAAACTCGATCCGAGGTAACTGAGCAAAGGGCATTGTGGGTAGCAGCTTAGCTTGAGAGTTTTTTCATGCACGCAAGCTTGGTATAAGGCTGACTCGGTTCCGAGAGCACGGAACCGAACCCATCAGTGATGACTGGAAGAAGATCAACAACTCAGATGGAATGTTATGGTAAGACATAACTTCTTTTTTTGGAAAGGTTGGGCAAGAAGGTGTATACCTCTTCCACCTTGGCTACCAGGGCAGTTAATTGTCAGACACACATGTCCAGTTATGCTCTGGCTTTGCTTACTCAGGCCACTCAGGCTCTTTCCCCTTTGTCAGATTCAGAGGCTAAATCTCTGGCCATTTCTCTCCTGTCATCCTCCTCTCAGGTAGCTAGACACTCTATCAAATGCAGTTACAATACAGTGGAGGCCTCTGCCGGAGCAGCAGCTTCTCCTTCTGTTCTAAAAAGACATTTCTGGCTATGTCTTCAGGCACTTCCTGATGACATCAAGGCAAAAGTGCTTGATGCCCCTCTTGACAATTTCTCATTGTTTGGAAAAGCAGCTGCAGAGTTGTTTAAATTACTGCAGGAAAGAGGTAAGGAACTCCAGAATTTGAAACACCTACTGGTTTCACCATTTCCAAAATTTCATAGAAATTTCCCTGCCAAGACTTCCTTTGTTAGGAAACCTGCTCATTTCTTCTGGAATTAGACCCCTCAAGCCTTCCAGGAGGCACCCACAGGCCAAGGTTGTTACTCTTAGTGATGAACGAGTTGTCACTTAATACATCAATCCAATTGCCTACCTTCTTCCCTTCACTTCAAACATCTAGTGAGGGGATTTTACAAACCTTAGATGTGCATAGACAACTCAAACTTTACCTTGATGAGACAAAGTCCATCAGGAAGTCTGACCAACTTTTTGTGTCATTTCATCCCAGAGCCCTGGGCTTGCATGTGTCCAAACAAAATTGTATCCACATGGATTTCTAAGGCAATTGTGTTTTGCTATGAATTCCATGGAAAGTCCTTATCACCATCTGTCAAGGCACATTCCACTAGGTCAGTTACATCCTCAGAAACCTTCTTCAAAGGTCTAGATGCCCATTCCATCCTGGAAGTAGCCACCTGGTCATCTGTTCACACCTTCACGAAACATTACAAATTGGACACTGTTTCCAGATCCAGAAGAGGATTTGCTAGGACAGTACTGCATGGATTCTTGGAAGATGCTTCCTGTTAGTTTCCACTTCCCTATCCTTCTCCCTGGGTTCCCTTTACAGCTCTTGCAGTCTCCCATATGTGAAGAATACTGCAACATTGAATAGAAGGACATACAATAGCGGTGTAAAATCTTACCATAACCACAGATGTCCTTCTCTTTTGTGTTGCAGTATTTTATCCCTCACACCTTCCCCCTTCAGCTTGCTCTTTCCTAGGATGATCCACCTAGGCTCCCCTGGGGTTTTCCTCATGGGACTTTCTTATTCTGAAGATGGTACCTGCAGATGTCCCTTTTATGGCTGACGTCTGTGCCTACATGCAATGTCCCATGTACAGGTAGTGGCTCTAAGCTTTTGTATACAGGCCGGACGTCGGGTCGTCTGGGCAGAATACAACCCATATGTAAAGAATACTGCAACATAGAAGAGAAGGACATCTGTGGTTATAGAAAAAATTTACTCAACTGTTCTTTCCAAGGATTTGGACTGCTTAGGGAAGCACATCTACGTATGGTGACTTTCATGCCGAGAACATTAAATTACTTGGCTCATTTGACAAGACTTCAGTGCGGTATTGCCTTTGAAGTGTTAGAGATAGTGAAGGTGCAGCAGGCTATGGAGCCTCAAAAGACTCTGGAGAAACAGTTATCAATTTTGCAGTCTATTTCTAATGTGTCTGTGCACCTGCTTTGCAGTGTGGCATATGGCACATCTTGAGTGGGTCTATATCAGAAGCTCGAAAGCTTAAAAGAGTGAACGCTCTTTTATCGAGCTGTAAACATCGAAACCACTAAATACCGAAGACACGGAACAGTGATGTTTTTCCCAGGGAAAAATATCACTGGGCCATTTTTGTGACCTTGCCATTTCCTCCACTGTTGTGTGATCTCGGTGTTGGTATATTTAAGTAGGGGGGTGTGGGGGGCATTTGTTTTTTGGGTTTTTTTTGTTTTGTTTTGTTTTTTGTTTTTTTGTGTGTGGAGCAGCAATTTTTTTCCTTGGGAATAAAAACACTGTTCTGTGACTTCGCTCTTTAGTAGTTTCGATGTTTACAACTCGATAAAAGAGCGTTCGCTCTTTTAAGATTTCGAGCTTGTAATATAGACCCTCTTGAGCTGCTGGCACCAGTATTGCCATGCACCAATACACTTGGATAAGATTGTATAACTTTGTGGGCTGCTTTAGGGCAACTTTGCTAGTGCTTCATTCAACAGCTCATGTATATCTGGAAAAAAGGTCAAGGACGTATTAACCAGGAGCAAACAGGACAAGAAGACACTGTCTGCTATCAGAGTGAACTTTGACACCCCTCAATAGACATTCTGTAGGAACCAGAAGGGGAGCAAATATCTCTTTATTCATAAAGAGCAGCAGTCTTTTCAGGATGTTCCTGCTGAGTGTACCCCACACTGCAGGGAAGGGGCGAGTGACCAGAATGAACACCACCCATGGGACAGAGGTAGTGTGCAGAACAAGGGCTTCTACTGAGATTTTTCCAGAAGGACCTTTCAGCATACGTGAAGGGTTGCCTGACTGTCCTGCTCTGATCACTTGCCTTTCTGTTGAAAAGCTTGGGAGGCCATCAGCTCGAATGCATGGGTGTTGGAAGTCGTGTCCAGAGGTTATACAATTCCATTTTTCTATCCACCAGAAGAAAATGTCAAGCCCCTTCCAGACATTCCACCCTAAACGAGAAGAGATGCAGCTGTCAATATTCGGAATCTGCATATAAATTAGGTTATACAAGAGGTCCCATCAGGCCAACAAGGGTCCAAGGTCTGTTCCAGATACTTTTTGGTGCCAAAGAAAAACAAAGACATCGACCAATTTTAGAGCTAAGTAAACTGAACTGTTATGTGTAGCTGTCCAAGTTCCACATCGTAAGTATGCAGTCTATTCTGCCTCTGTTGCGGAAGGAGGACAGGATGTGCTCAGTCGATCTCTAGGATGTCTTCTATCATGTAAGGATTTTGAGGTGGTCCAAGAGATGTCTGCATTTCCGGCTGGGAGCAGATTATTACCAATTCAGGGCGCTGCTCTTTGGTGTCATCACCCCACCCAGGATGTTTACCAAATGCATGGCAGTTGTGGCAGTTCTGCTCAGGCTGCAGGATTCTCAGGTCTTTCAATACCTGGACAACTAGCTGCTCACTGCCAATGCAGAATGGGATTCTATCCCAAAAAGGTATGTTCAAGTGTGGTAAATGTAGAATTTGTTCAAAAGTCATGAATTTGACAGGTAGTTGCATAAATGGCATAAAATATCAAGCTTTGGATACATTTAATTGTAAATCTTGTGGGGTGGTTTACTTAGTTGGTTGTGGGTGTACTCCACCCAAATATTATATAGGGCAAACTAAACGTCATTTAAAGTTAAGGATTATGGAACACATGGGTGATATTAGAAATGGCAGGATGGAAAGCCCAGTTTCTGAGCATTTCAACAATTCACATAATGGGGAGTTGGATTCCTTGTTCTTTTGTGTATTGGCTAGACCTGATACTTATAATAATGGGAATTTTTTACAGAAGCTGTTAAAATTGGAAAGTATGTTCATTTTAAATTTTGGTACTTTAAAACCAAAAGGTTTAAATTTAGAAATGAACTTGACTATTTGAGTTTTGGGGCATTGGTATTTATTTAAAACTTTGCTTTTATGTATTATAATACACTTTGTCTTTGTATAAATATTCCCTTTTGTCTATGCATCAGTATTTTAGTGTATGGTCCCTTTTTCTGAAACACTGTGAATGACGTAATTGCACAATTATTCAATTAATTAAGTAAGGAATTTTGTATATAAAAAGATGCATTTGCTGTGTAAAGGTTATTCCTTTGAAGGCTGTGGAAGCCGAGGTACCAGAATAAACTTGAGTGCATCTAGTTCCTGTTTTTCTCTTTGGTGGTTTTCGTATTCAGCAGATGTTGGTTTTCTTCACTCACTGCCATTAGTCAAGGCGTGGGACTCCTTACTTCAGTTTTGCCTCTCCTTATGAATCACCATGAACTGCAAGAAATCCCATCTTCCACAAATTCAGGTATTGAAGTTCATATGATGCTATTTGAATGCAGTGTCTCAGATAGGAAAGCTTTTAGCACACAAAGTGAGTTCCCTTCATGCAGAGGGGAATCATCTGCTTTGCTTCCATAAACCTCTGACCTCCAAGGTCCTAGGGTTTCTACGTCACGTGGTCGCATCAATATGCTTAGTCCCTCAGGCAAGGTACCATATGAGGATACTGCAGTGGACGTTAGTGACTCACTGGTCTTATTTAACCCCCCCCTCCATGCACTTTCCCACTGTCTTGACAGACAA
This sequence comes from Protopterus annectens, assembly GCF_019279795.1. Classification (NCBI taxonomy): domain Eukaryota; kingdom Metazoa; phylum Chordata; order Ceratodontiformes; family Protopteridae; genus Protopterus; species Protopterus annectens. The sequence goes on along the minus strand of NC_056732.1, from coordinate 111,654,325 downwards.
TTGTCGGACACCAATCAGATGGTGGCTGGAATTTCCCCCCTGGTTTCAGCCAGGAGACCATTTGTTCTTCCAAATCCTGAGGCTACAGTCACTGTGGATGCTTCTGTTCTGGGGTGGGGGCACTTTGAATGTAAGACAGTCAAGGTGACGTGGTCTAATTTTAAGGCCAGTCTTCACATCATTGTCTTGAAGATGAGAGCTGTTCTCCTAGCATTGCAGGCCTTTCAGGACATTCTCCCCAAGAGTGTGATTTCAGTTAATACAGAAATTATGTCTTTGGTTTGGTATCTGAACAAACAGGGGGAACTTGGTCCTACCATCTTTGTCAGGATGCTACAAGGTGTGGCAATGGACAAACTCCACTCAGTAATTTCTGACAGCAATGCACATACTGGGGAAATCCAGCATCTTGGAGGACAGTTTTAGTTTAAACATTCTTCTTACACACAAATGGTCCCTGAATGCAAGGGTAGCAGTCTGGATCTTCCAGCACTAGGGCACCCTGTGCTGTCATCTGTTTGCCTCCCCTTTCAACACTGAGTGCAGTAGAGTTTGTGCCCTGAATCCCCCAGTGAGGCAGTCACCAAGAGGCGCTGTTCTGTATGCTCATCCACTTAACTGTGATTTTCATGAACTTTAGTAATGAGGGAGAGTATTAGCTACATTGTCTTGACATTCATAGATAGCCGAGATTCTGTCTGGACAGAACCAAAGCCTTGGGGAAATCGGACCAACTTTTTGTCTCCTTCTCTAAGGCTGTGCTGGGCAAACTGAAGTCAAAGACAACACTGTCCAAATGGCTATCCCTTTGCATTATAATTTGAAAGGAAAGTCTTTACCTATGAAGCCAAAAGGTCATTCTGCTAGAGCAGTGGTTACGTCTACAGACTTTTTTTTCTCAAGAGCTTCTGCTGATAATAGTTGTGCTGCTGCTACTTGGGCTGGTACCCAATGTGCAGTCAAGGTTTAGGGCCTTATTTGATTCCACTGTTCTGTAGAATGTTCTCTCCTAATGCCACCCTGATATGATACGTGGCTGGGGACTCTTGTCTCACAGGTTGAAGTCAGACAGAAAAGATGACATCAGATATAAAAATTATCTACTTACCATAATGCTAGATCCATGTTGTATGTTTCCGCCCGGTATAACAATTCCTCCTCCTTTCCCCTATTTTGTCCAGGCTAGCGGGTAGCCAAGCTGTTGAGGTGTTCCCTTTTCCATCTTGGGGTCCTATGCTAATGTCCTGGAGTATTTATATATTGCTTGGTTGATATTGATGGGAGGGGCAAGCTTGATCTCAGATAGAGGAGAGAAATCAGGGTTGAGGAGGCGGATCTCCAGGGCTGACGTATTTTGGAATGGCCGGCCTCAAATCCGAGTCAGATCTGATAACCCACAGGTTGAACCAGACCGAAATAGACAACATGGATCCGTAGTTATGTTATGTGCATAACCTTTGTTTTCATTCCCTCTTGGACTTGCTTAGAAAGCAAGCATCTTCAGGACTGTGTGCATACAGCAGTGGTGTCTTTCTCCTGTTATGTGAACTCCCTCTTCAGGAAAAAGGAAAAGAAAAGCTTCAAGAGAAGTGATTGATAACAGGACTTCCTCTGCTCTCATCTCTTTTGGAGGCCAGTGTGGTGGAGGGATATCTGCATGTTCATAAGGCCAAACATACTTCTGAGACAGATGGGAAGGGAGAACCTAGAATGATCTTTTCTAAGGGTGAGGGAGGTATCCGCAACTGTTAGAGAGGATGTCCATGGCTCACAAATGGAGGTCAGGCCTTTGGCTTTCACTTCAAAGACCATACCTTTGGACACTCCTATGAAACATTCTCAGAAAACTAAACAAATTTCACCACCTTCTACCTCTTCCAGTCAGAAAGCCAATATGGAAGATTAATTCAGTTTTGCTTAAGGTCTTTTTAACGCAGTTCAGTCTTTTTTGTCTTCTCTGCTTACAACTTTTCCTGTACTTGCAGTCCTTTAAAGAAGAAAAGAATACCTTCTTTGGAGGAAAACAAATTATTGGCTTCTTAACAGGAGGTGCTAAGTTATACTTCTCAAATTCCTTCACCCATTGGATGTGAATTGGAGGCAGATGATGACCTTATTCTCTGATTTCACTAATGTGGAAATTTCCTTTCGGTACACCAATTATAAAATGAAAGACTTTAAATGGGAGGGTAAAGAGGTTTGTACTGTGAGCTCATGAATATGCATACCAATAACCCTTTTACTATACTTTCAGTTATGAAGGCTCTGAAACGTGCTTTTTCAGCTGTTTCAAATTCCTCTGTTGACCCTGGTGTCATTTCTTTGGATCATGGCAGAGGTCTAGAACCTTTGTCCCTTCTAGTCCAGTACTCCATGATAGCAACAACAGATCTCTGGATAGGTATGGCAAAAATGTGTATACTTCTGCCACCTTAGCTTTTAGTGCTATTAATTTCTAAATCCACATGTCAAAGTTACTTTTATCTATTTTTCATAATGTGGGACAAACTTTGGCAAATCTTTCTAATTCTGACATGGAATGTAATCTTACAAATATGCTTAATTCTGTCTGTTGGTTAACTAAGTACAGTATCAAATGTGGCCACATTGCTGTCGATGCTGCCTCTAGAGTAGCTGTGATTAATATTGTTTTGAGAAAACATGCCTGGGTAAGATTACAGTCCTTCCCTGAACATGTAAAAGTTTGATTAGTAAACGGCCCTCTAGACAAGGACTTGCTGTTTGTTAACATTTTAGGTGAAGTTTTCAAAAATCTAGAAGAAAGGAGAAAACTCACATATGGAGTTTAACAGCTTTTCTTATCTCAGGTTTCATGAGTTTCAAAGGAATTATTTATCCAATCAAGGACCCTTTTTTCATAAAACTTAGAAATCTGTTCAGCAGAAATCTGGAAAAGAACATGCTTTTAACTGCATATTAAAACTTGAAAAGAGACCACAGCTATGTCTCTTGTGATCCAAGCAGAATTTTTTTCCCCACCCGGTTACTGTAGTGTTCTTAAATACCACTGTATTTCTAGTTGCCTTCCCCTTATGTTAATTTTACCATATATCTCATTTCCTCTCTGTTTTTACTGGCGTGTGTGAGTAAGCACAACATTATCATTTTGTGAAATCACTAACCTTCAACTATTTAAATTTATTGGCCATCCTACTGTGTTCCATAGTACCAGAATACAAAAGTGACCACCCCCTTTCAATCTATCTTGCTGTTTTAAAAAGTGACTCTCCACTAAAACTTAACTTTTTAGACAGGTGTAACTTAAGTTACCTACTTTCACATCTAACCCCTCTAGTGCACACTGCAGTGTTTAGGATAAACCATTTTTTCATCTTACCTTTAAGCATCCTTGTGACCAGCACTTGCTTTAAAACCTGTCGGAAAGCACTAGGAAGTCTTAAACTGATACAAGCACTCAACTCTCCTTGTTAACAAGGAGAAATTAATTGTAGGCACTAAACAGCCTATAATTGCAAAGTACCTTGCTAAGGTAAGGGAAAACAGCTCTTGTACTTTACAAAAAAAAAGCACCAAACCAGGCATGTCCAAGGGTCAGCTTCCAGTGATTTCTCCTGTCCACCTGGTGAATCTGGGCATACTGGAGCAATGCAGCAATTGCCTCATGTACACAGACAGCCCTTTCCTCCTACCACCCAACACTACAACATGCGAGAGATGCACTTAAATAGCCAAACTGGAAGCCAAACTCTCCCTACCCAGGATTGTGCTAGACAGTCAAGAGGAGAAGGTTAACACCCGCACTGCACCTCAAGCAACACATAGCCCTTCTAAACCCACACCACCAACACCCACACATAGCAACACTAAACCCACATATGTGGAGGCACTTAACAGTAACCTGGCCAAGCAACAAGGACCTCCAATGCTAAAACACAAGCAAACACCAATCACAACCAAAGTGTCACATAGCTGACAACACCAGTGTGCCACCCAACAACAGCCCCTAAGGCAAGACAACGTAATCAACACTTTAGTCATAGGTGACTCTATAATCAGGCACACTGATATCCCACTCACCAGGCTGAACAAGGAGAAAATTACATTCAGCTGCCTGTCGGGTGCCAGGCTCTGCCACATAACGCATGCATTCAAGTCACTCCACAAGTACAAAGATGACTCTGTCATTGGCCATGTTGGAGTGAATGACTTGAGACGTACCTCCCTGGACTACATGAAAAGAGACATGGAAGAGCTCTTGGATCATGTGGCCCAGGCAGATATGACCCTAGCCTTGAGTACCATCCTGCCGTCTCCCAGAATGATACCACAGTATAAGGACAAAATGATTGACTTCAACAATTGGCTAAGCTTCTGGTGTCATTCAAAGGGGATCCAGTGTCTGTCTGCCTGGGACGACATGATCGGCAGACCATGATGCTTTGCCAGAGATGGTCTGCACCTGTCACCCCTGGGATTCAGGTTACTGGCTAAGGCTCTTGCCACCACTATAGTGCCCTTTTTGGCAACGTTCAAAGAACAAAACCACCACCATAACAGGTACAAGCATGCAATATGTGAAGGCAATGCTACTCAATGCTAGAATTCTAAACCTCAAAATGCACTCTCTCGAGGCACTCCTAAAAATGGAGAACATCGATATCTGTGCAGTAATTGAGACCTGGTTCAAGGCTCCAGAGAGCATCCCTGCAATACCAGGCTGCAGTTCTTACCACACTTTTCAGCCACCAAACCAGGACCGAAACACTAAAGGTGGAGTAGTGTCCATATTCACTAAGGATATTCACAACACCAGGCTAGTTGCCCAAAACAATGCATCTGAAATTCTCCAGGTGCAACTAACACTAGGTAAGATTGCAATCCAAATTGTAGCTTGCTACTGATCCCCCACCGTCTCCCAAGATTCTGACTACACCTTTCTAAACATACTGGAAAATATTAAGATACAACCAAACACCCTAATACTGGGTGATTCCAACTATCCTGCCATTAACTGGGAAAACTACTTGTGTACCAACACCTTTGCCCAACGGTTCTTGGAATGCATAAATTCCAATGCCCTGGATCAACTAATCCTTAGTCCCACCAGGAGCTCCAATGTCCTAGACCTGGTCATTATCAACATGGGAAATCGATGCTCCACACCTATGGTCACTCCCTCATTGGTCAGGTCTGACCATAAGCTAATCATCCTTTGCATACACATCCCACCCCCACCCCCCCAGTAAGGAAACCTCCATAAAAAATTTCTCTAAAGCCAACTTCATGCTACTCAAGTGAGAAGTGACAAACTTCATGACACCCATGCAGACGGGAACTGAAAGTTCAACTGCTGAATGCTACACTAAGGCACTGTACGAACACATCGACTCGTGCATGAATCGTGCCATTGCCAATAGAACCAAGACACTCTTCTCCAAAAAAAGGAAGCCAATCTGGTGGTCCCTTGCCATAAACAAACTTTACAAGAAAAGGAAAAAAACTGTTGCAGAAAAGAGGAAAATCCCAGGATGCGAAAAACTCCCGTACTAGCCTCAGTAAGAAGCTGAGATCCCTCATAAAATCCTCCAAAGCTAGTTATGAAAATAAAACTGACAAATATTCCAAAGAAAACCACAAGGCATTCTATAATTATATCAAGAATCTAAATGGCAATGCTCAGATCTGCTCTGAGCTACAACAGAATGACATTAAATATACTGATCCCAAGGGTATTGCCAATATCCTGGCAGATTGATTCAGTGCAAACTTCACCCCCTAAAGGGCCCATCTCAATACCGAAAGATTGCCAAATTATGGTAATAACGGCCACACAGGTAAAAAATGCACTCTGCAAAGCTAAGAATACAGCATCCATGGGACCAGACGACATCCCAGGCTGTGTACTACATGAACTACAAAATGAACTGGCACCTCACCTAAGTGTCATGTTTAATCGTAGCCTCACCTCAGGCTTTGTGCACACTGAGTGACGCACAGCTGCAGTTATCCCACTCCACAAGGGAGGATCCACCTTGGATCCCGGGAACTACCGCCCCATCAGTCTGATGAGCCTGATCTGCAAGGTCATGGAACGTATTATCATGAAACTTATAAACAAAGACATTGGCAACCTTCAAACACTATACCCCACGCAGTTTGGGTTTGTGAAGGGCAGATCATGTCTCCTGAACCTGATTGACTTCTTCAAATCAGTCTCCAGAGCCGTAGACAAGGGTAAGGTGGCCCACACAGCCTATCTGGACCTCGCCAAGGCCTTCAACACCATCCCCCACTCTGGAATCATAGATAAACTTGCTAAGCTGGGCATTAATCCCTATGTCACTCAATGGGTTGCCAACTGGCTTACTGACAGAACCCACACTGTAAAAGTAGCTGACTCCAGACAAGTGGAGTACCTCATGGTTCAGTCCTGGGACCGCTCTTGTTTGGCATCTACTTCTCTGAAGTACAGGCCAACACTAAGGGACTCTAGCTAACAAAGTTCTCAGATGAGTGCAAACTGGGAGCCATTATTGAATCCCCAAATGATGTGGATATTCTACAAAAGGGCCTTACAGAAACAGATGCTTGGTGCCAGAGCCATGGGCTCAAGCTCAATGCCAAGAAATGTATAATTATCCCCTTTGGGAAAAAACATGTACCCATGAATTATCACATAGGTGGTAGTACACTAAACATCGAAAGTGTGATAAGAGACTTAGGGACACAGGTGGACAGTGGTCTCACTTTCGATAACCACATCGCCACAACGGTCAGGAAATCCTTCTATGTGGCACACCTCATCACTAAGGGCTTTTCATCCAGAAAAAAGGCTGTCATTGTCCCACTGTACTCATCCCTCATTAGACCCATTATAAAGTACTACGCCCCGTTTGGTATGTACCTCTCAAGACATCTGCAACAACTGGAAAGGCCACAGAAATACCTCACTAAAAATATCACAGGCCTAAAGCAGATGCCCTATGCTGACTGTCTAAAAAACTCCACTTATACTCTGTTGCATATCGTCTACTCAGAGGCGATCTGTGCTTAGCATACAAGGCCATGTCAAACCCAGAGCTGTTGGACATACTACACTTAAAGAAATCCCAGTCCCTCAGAGAGACATGCTGCAGGGATCTAAACCTTGTCATCACAATGAGCAAAACATGCTGGAGGGATAGGTTCCTGACCAAGAGACTCCCCAGACTCTGGAATAGACTGCCCATACATGTCAAGCAGAGCACCTCTTTGGCCCTCTTCAAAAGGAACCTTGATGATTGGATGGGAGATAAGAAATTCACCCCGGGGATCATGTCAGTCACCCTGTTAGACAGGGATCCAGGGAAGTAAATACTGTGGGAAGAAATAGCCAGGGAATTGTTATGGCTAGACTTGTATCGGCCCTAGGGCCGATAGCCTAGTACCAACCTATGAACAGTTCAAAGAAGAAAAAAAATTCTGCCTATTCTAGCTAGCTATCCCCCCTTTGCATTCCTCAGAAAATTGCAGGAAACCTTTCTGTTTGCCTTTGCACATTGCAAATTGTAACCATAGACTCTGTGGTATTGCATGTAACAGAATATGGTTGCAAATTCCAATGTGCATCTGTCCCCACTCCATCAGGAATCTTTCACATCCCAAAAGAGCAGTGCCACATTATGTTCCCAATCATTTCAAACTTTCTGCTTCATAGGGGCCATAGAGCCAGAGCCTTCAGTTCAGTGTGGAAAAGGATTTTACTCCATACTTTTTCTGGTACTCACGAAAGAGGAAACATGGAGCTCCAATCTTTGATTTTTCCAGACTAAATATTTTTCTGCAGGTTACAAAATTCAGAATGTTGACAGTTCAGATTAAAGAATGGTAATTTTTATATAATTTATATGTAATTCTACTTAATGCAGAATGATTAAATGTAATTGAGTTAATTATTCAATTCTTTAATTGTATTAATATATAATGTGAGCTGTATGTGTGATGAATATTCCTTGACGACATAAGCCAAGGTACCGGATACACCAGTAAAGCTTTTTCTCACAGTTTCCTGATGTGGTGTGGTGTTTTCTTCATATTTCAACTTTGTGGTGTGTATTCATGATAATTTCATTTACCGTGTGGTGAGGAATATGGCAGCTGATGGTTCCCGTTTTTCCTGCACTAAAATATGGAGGGAAAGAGAAGAAAGGATGGCCGGAGACGACCCTTGGGCAACAGGAGAGGTTAATACCAACGAGGCTGACTTCTCTAATCTGGAGCTGTTACTAATGATGGGTTGGACAATGGACCACGTGTATCAATGTGGACAGTTTAAAATTTGTAAATTTTTCCGATTTGACTTTAAATCAGGATTATGTTTCACTGTTGGTTAAAGGGGTATAATGTATTCCTACCCATGTCCCTAGCCTTGCTGATTTGATTCTGGAGGTAACCCGCTTTTGCCGTAAGTTACATTTAAGGGTATTTTTTGATGATAAAAAAAGCGGGTTAAACCAAGAATATGTGGGAAATGGTAAAGACGTAATAAACGTGGATAATTGTGATGATGATGATAATGTGTTTGGGGCAGATTCTTTGTTAAACATGTCTATTTATGACTATGAGGATGATGATGTATTTGACTGGTGAGGGGGATTCTACTTGTGACAGCAATGCATTCTTCAATACAGGTTATGGTAAATTAGAATTACCAAAAGTGCCATATGATAGTCCCTTTTTGCCCCCAAAGTTGTTTGCAAACATTTGTGTTTTTGAAAATGTACTGTGTAAACAGGTAGAATTTGAATATCAAAATTTTAAAAGGAGCAGTAAACAGTTTAATTTAACCAAAACACAATGGGGGCCTCTGCAATATCTTAGACAGAATAATCATAGATATACCTTTTACAAGCAGACAAGGGGGGCAATTGGGTCATTATGACACAAAATCAGTACAATAATATGACCAAGGCCCTATTGGAGGATACGGCGATATATGAGGTAGTGTCCCACAATCCAGTCAAAGAGTACAGTATCTCTCTGCTGGAAATTTTGGAAAGAGGAGAAAGACTTGTTTTTTTGTGTGCAATGGATGTTAATAAATTACATATTAAAAACCCCAAAGATGCAGTGTTTAAGGTGATACCTAATAAACACAAAAACATTCTGAATCCATCCATGGAGACCTATAGTGTCTGCGAGGGGAGCTTATTTGCAAAGTGTGAGCATGTGTTTGGCTTGGCAGCTTAAAAGGTATTTGGAAAAAATCATGTCACACATTAAGAATGGAAAGGAGTTAGCAGACACTATAGGGGGTATGAAATGGTCTCAGGATTATTGGGCCTATGTGGACATTAAATCCTTGTACACAAACATCAAAAACAAATAGGTTTTGGAAGCAGTAAGATATATGTTTGGGGAAGGTCCACGTACTGACTTTCTTGTACGGTTATTGGAATTTTCCCTAACTCACAACTGCCTTAGTTTTGATAAATATTTCTTGCGGAAAGAAGGGACAGCCATGGGGGCATTATATGCCCCATCCTGTTCATGAATTCCTTTGAGATGGCCTATGTTTATAACTCTCAGTTTTACAAACACAAAGTTATATTGTTTAAGATATACATAGATGATCTCATATTTGTTTGTAAGGATGAAATGGAGGAGTTTCATGAATTTATACAGGATTTGCAGAATAATCATTGTGGACTGGAATTCACATTTAATAGCAGTAGAGAGGTTGTGCAATATTTAGATTTGGAATTTTTTGAGGGTAAGGACTACACAGTTGAATTCAAACCTTTTTCTAGTCACTGCTGTCAATAATTTTCTTAGTGCTGACAGCATGCATGCTCCCCATTTGTTATCTTCACTACCATATGGTGAATATTTACGCATAGCTAACAATACTTCAGATAAGGGAAGGCTAGGGATTGAATTTGCACAGGTTAGGAATAAACTGTCAAACAGAGGTTATAACTTGGATGTTTTAAATACAGCAGAAAATATGGTTAGAAGTAGGCTGGGGATGACACACATTAGGATGCAAAGAAAGGATGTAGGTATAAGTAGGAAAAGATGGGACATGAATAAAGAAGAGGATGAAGATAGATTGTTTTTCGTTAATAGGTATTCATCTTTTTCAGAAATTTTGAAAAGGTTAGGTAATTTGGTTTTGGCCCATTATTTCCAATGATGAAAAGTTAAAGGGGCTCGTTCCAGGGAGAGTCACTTTCTCCTACAGTAGATTTAAGAAATTAAAGTAATTATTATCTGTCAAGAAATTGGATAAAGAACAGGGTAGAAAAGGTAGTTTTCCATGTGGAAGATGTAAAGTGTGCAATAAGATCAGGAATTTAGATGGAGGGAATATCAATGGGAAAACATAAAAGGCTAAGGACCTATATAATTGTGAATCTATTGGGGTAGTTTATATAATAGGATGTGGATGTTCCACAGTGAAGTGGTATATAGGGCAGACCAAGAGGGCAATGAAAAAATGAATAATGGAACATCTAGGTGATATCAGGAGATGTAGGATGGAGAGCCCTGTTGCAGAACACTTCGTTAGATACCATGAGTGTACAGATGCATCCTTTTTTTATTGTGTGTTGGCCAAGCCCAGTCCATGTTAAGGGGATGAATTTATAAATAAACTGACAGGGTTGGAAACTAAATGTATTATAAATGTTGGTACTCTCTCCCCAAGGGGATTAAATCTTGACTTAAATCTGAGTGTTGGGCAGGGATAGATGAATTCAGTTATGTACATGGTTTCTCTGTGGGATATTTGTTTAGTTTAAATATGTTGGATATGCATTGTTTACAATGGCACTTACTGATATTGAAAATTTTAAATAGATATCATTTAAGATATGTTTGTTATATAATATCAGAAAAGCAGAGATATGGAAGTTTGTAATATTTATGTTATTAATAAGATAGAGTCTAAGTCCAGATATTCTAGGGCAGAGCACTTTAAATGAGATGGTGTAGTGTCTATTTATTAAGTGGGAAAAAGAATGGTAATTTATATGTAATTCTCCTTAATGCAGAATGATTAAATGTAATTGAGTTAATTATTCAATTATTTAATTGTATTAATATATAATGTGAGCTGTATGTGTGATGAATATTCCTTGAAGGCGTAAGCTGAGGTACCAGATACACCAGTAAAGCTTTTTCTCACAGTTTCCTGGTGTGGTGTTGTATGTTCTTGACATTTCAGATTCCCCTCTTCTTTCCTCTCTTGCCTTTTTGGTGACTCTAGACCTAAAAAATGTTTATCTGCATATTCTCATGCAGAAGAACCACTGATCCTTTTTTAAGATTATTTGTTTTGGGATTGCATTTTCAATTTACTTTGCCCTTTTAGGCTTTCTGCCACTCCAAGAGTATTCACCAAATATGTGCCCTATGTACATCATTTTACGTAGGTAAAACTGACAGATGTTTCAAACACCGAATGCATGAACACATTTATGCCATTAACAAGCAGAACTCTTGTAATGCTTTGGCTAGACAATGTTATACAGAACCCCGGCCATAATTTTCAATTTGTTATCATTGATTGTGTTTATGACACTGGGCGGGGGGGGGCCCATCTAGCCTTAAATTAGAAGAGAAAGAAATTTTATGGCAACTCAAACTTGATGCAAATTCACCGCCAGGGCTAAATGAAATGATTTCAATAAAAAGTTTGTTGAAATTAAAAGCATTATGTAGGTAGTTATTACCACTATGCTTTTACATTATTAATACAAGTTCATATTTATTTGTATGGTAACCTTTTATTTGTAACATTTTCTAACATTATGTTGTAAACATTTTGAAGTGTGGTCTTATATGAGCATTTTCTCTTTAAAATTTGCTGTTTAATTAAGTAATTAATCAATTATGTAATTTATGATATCAGAATATCTTGTACTATTTAAGCAATGTATTGAGATGGCTATTTTATCTGAAGAAGTTTACAATTTGCCAGTAACGAAAGCGCTAATTCATCCAAGCAGTTGCCAGTGTGGTTTGTCTTTGTTTTTTGAATTCACCAAATGCCTTGTTCCAGTGATAGCTTGTTGCAGACGTCAAGACATACCCATCTTTCCTTATCTGGATGATTTCATCCAGAAACATGATTTGTCACACCCTTTACAGAGGTTATTCAATATCGGCATCCAAACAGGCTTTCTAATGGATGGATGATAATATCAGCAATTATCCCCTTACATTAAGGCGGATCATCAACAGACCCTAGTAATTTTAGTCCCGTAAGCCTCACCAGACTCATCTGTAAGGCTATGGACTATGGAAAAGATCATTAAGGAATTAATTCATAAGGACATAGCTGACCTGCAAACTCTTAACCCAAGTCAGTTCAGATTTGTGATGGGCATATCCTGCCTACTTAACCCAGTGAACTTCTTTCCCCACAAAGGCATTTTTACACTGTCCCACATGCAGGTGTTGTAAATAAACTCTTATAGGTTCATAGGTTGGTACTAGGCTATCAGCCCTAGGGCCTATACAAGCCTAGCCATAACAATTCCCTGGCTATTTCTTCCCACATTATTTACTTTCCTGGACCCCTGTCTAGCAGGGCGACTGACGTGATCCCTGGGGTGAATTTCCTTTCTCCCATCCAATCGTCAAGGTTCCTCTTGAAGAGGTCCAAAGAGGCACTCTGCTTGACATGTATGGGCAATCTATTCCAGAGTCTGGGGAGTCTCTGGGTCAGGAACCTATCCGTCCAGCATGTTTTGTTTATTGTGATGACAAGGTTTAGATCCCTGGAGCATGTAGCTCTGAGGGATTGGGATTTCTTTCTGTAGCAAGTCCAACAGCTCTGGGTTTGACATGGCCTTGTATGTTAAGCAGAGATCACCTCTGAGTAGACGATATGCTACAGAGTATAGCTGGAGTTTTTTAAAGCGGTCAGCATAGGTCATCTGCTTTAGGCCTGTGATTCTTTTAGTGAGGTATTTCTGAGGCCTTTCCAGTTGTTGCAGATGTCTTGAGAGGTACATACCAAATGGGGCGTTGTATTCTATAATGGGTCTAATGAGGGATGAGTACAGTGGGACAATGACCTCCTTTTTTCTGGATGAATAGCCCTTCGTGATGAGGTGTGCCACATAGAAGGATTTCCTGACTGTTGTGGCGATGTGGTTATCGAAGGTGAGACCACTGTCCACCTGTGTCCCTTAGTCTCTTATCACACTTTCTGTGTTTAGTGTACTGCCACCTATATGGTAATTCATGGATACATGTTTTTTCCCAAAGGGGATAACAATACATTTCTTGGCATTGAGCTTGAGCCCATGGCTGTGGCACCAAGCATCTGTTTCTGTAAGGCCCTTTTGTAGAGTATCCACATCATTTGGGGGATTCAATAATGGCTCCCAGTTTGCAGTCTTACAGCTAAATGTAACTTGTTGGACAGCAAATTGACTCAAAAATAGATCCTAGGAAATTAGGGTGGGTGGCTGTAGCACCTCAAAAATGCTGTCACTTATAGTGGACCCCAGGGGTTCAGTCCTTGGGGTACTGCTGTAGAATTTACTTCTTGGAGGTCAAAGCAAACATTAAGGGTAAATGATTGACCAAGTTTGCAGGCAGCTGTAAAGTCTCTGCCATTGTAAACTCCCCAAAGAACACCAAAATCCTTCAAGAGAACCTTTACCAAACAGCTGGTATCTAAACCATAGACTGAATTGCCAAGAAATGTGTCATCACATCCTTCAGCAAGCATGACTTCCCTTGTAACTGTCACATTGACAACCCACCCCTAAAAGTTGATCCCATGGTCAGAGATCTGGGAACCTATGTTGACAATAATCTGTCATTTGATTATTACGTGTACACTATTGTAAGGAAGTCCTTTTTCATTGCACAGCTTACTCCTAAATGTATGATGTCCAGGCCAGGGTTGTAATTCCACTGTAGTCTGCTGTCATCAGGCTGATATATTACAACTTATTTGACAGTACTGTAGAGTAAGTTAGAGTGAGTGCTTGCCTTTTAAGTAGCTTTCAGAGGGAACTTAGGTAATTCTTGAAAAGTAGTGGGAGATGAGATTTTATCTGAACAAAACAGCAAGTTATTGTTTTGTAGTCCTCATACACCTTTGTTGTATATCCTGCCAAAAGTTAACAGAATGCGTCTTTACTTTAGGGGATGTCTGTAGTTTCCCTGTAGCTTGTTAGATGCAGTGTTACAACTATATGTTGTGAATCTTCCTTCTTGCATCAAGTATAGTGGTCATTTTTAACTGAGCTCCTTAAAGTGTCTTAACGAGATAACAGTTCACTTTTCACGATAGATATGATTGCAGTACTGAATATAGGTTCACTGATAGGGCACAGCTTGCAAGTGGGTAACATGATGGTGAGGAGGAGACTGGACATTGTATCCAGAAGACACGGTAGAAGGGCATTGCAGCATAGTTGCTTGGCTTGGTATCCAGAGCCTATGACTCGGGGAAGGATTGGCTAGAAATGATATGGAAATTGTGGTGAGAAAGAGGCTGCCGAAGACAGTGAGGGATGTCATCAGGATCACTGACAGACCTATGGCATTCAGGCTGCAGTATGTATATATGACAATGTTTATAATCTCAGCCATGGTTCACAAAAGGGCTGTGATGATAAGAAAAAGTAGGACATTCAGACAGCACTTGCAGAACTTCCTAGATAAAGCAGGACAAATCAAGTTGGTATTGATAATGGGGTATCTAACTGCTCATATTGGGGCAGACAGAACAGGATACAAAGACTGGCTGGGTCCACATGGGTGGATCAACAGGAATAACGAAGGAGGGCCATTTTAGTCTTTTGTTTGTCAAATGCTTTAATGGTGGCTAACACTTAGTTTACCAAGCGCAACAGTCAGACTATCCCCATGCAAGAGTAGTCAGCTTGCAACCCAAGCAGATTTTCTCCTAGTAAGGAAAGGAAAGGTCACTGGGGTCAAATCAGAGATTGCCAAGTCATCCTAAATTAAAATAGCCCCCAGCATAAACCACTAGTGGCTTAAATCAGCTGCAGGTGGTGGTCAGAGAATGCTCTTAAGGTCCACAGAGAATAGGCTGGGATTCTCAAAGCTGACTGGAGCAAAAGCATAGGAGTTCAAGGAAATATTTAAGACTGTAGCATCTCAGGAAGAAGAGGTAATATGTGGAGCCAGAAGAAGAGTAACAGCATCTCAAAGCAGCATGTCTGAAAACCATATTAAGTATGTGGCCAAGTCAGCTATGGAATGAGGGTCATAAGAAATGCTGGTTGTGGAATGCACAGTCCAGGAAGCTGTCAAAAGAAACAAGGAGGAAGAAGTGGAAGCTAGAAAAGGTCATTTAGGCAAAGAAGGAATACTTTCCCACTAAGAAGGAGACTAAGATCTAAGTCTGCTATTTTTCTTGAACAAATAATTAACTTAGAACTGAAATGCCTATTCTCTTACTCTTTCTTGACGCATGTAGCACCATTGGTCAGGGTGGAAAAGCTGCAAACTGATGTACCCTCTGCTGTCAGCCTGGCATTATAAGAACTACCTGATGCTAAAAGACAATGATCTTTTACCTAACTCGTCATTCATCTATTCTAGGCCACATTCTCACAATTAAGTCCATCACTTATGTACACCACAATCCACACACAAGCACACTAATTATATTACTGTGTTGCATTACAAAAATTATTGCCCAAGCTGCAACAGACTAGTTGGTGCAAGGCCCAGCATGCACTAAGCACTGCTATACCAGTTAGTAAAAAAAAATAGCTGGAAGATACCAGGAAACAGCACATCCTAGACCAGTTACACCAAAGCAGTCTTCAAACAGAAATGTACTGGTGATTGGTGACTCCATAGTTAGGCATATAGATTGTACACTCAATTGACTGGTCAAAAAAGATGACACTGAGCTATCGCGTGAGCCAAGACTGATGACATTAAAAGGGCCTCTAGGGCCCTTAAACCATGCCAGTAGGAAGACAGCATGGTGGTGGCCCACATTGGTGTAAATAACCTGGTGCTCAAAAGCCTGATGGATATTCAGAGAGACATGACAGAGCTCTCCATGCATGTCACAAATACAAAAAAGACCAATTATGGAGGAACCCTTCCGTAACCAAAATTATGCTGAGGTGAAAATAAAAGATGATTAGTTTTAATAATTAGCCAAACATCTGGTGTCATTCTAGGGGGATCCATTATGCATCAGTTTGGGATGAGATGCTTAAGAGCTGTTCTTGCTTCACCAAGGACATTTTGCACCTTTCATTCCAGTGTTTCCATTTACTGGTGAAGGCTTTTGCAACTTCCATTGTGTCTCTGTATGCAAGGTCCACTTGATGAACCTTCCAGACTAACTGACAGAAAATAAATCAATGATTGGACCTTATCAGGGTGGCTCTACTTAATGATAGTAGTGTGAGCAGCACACTGCTAGAGAATAAGGCTCTCTTGCATTTGGAGCACATCCATGCATATGTTGTTACAGAAACCTGGTTTAATTGCCCAAGAAAGCACTTCCTCAATACCTGGGCCTTGTGCTTACCACTCTTGTAGACCTGATAGAAACTGTGGTGGCATTTCTATATTTGTTAGAGGTCACATTACCTTGAGGCAGATACCCAGAGATTTTCAAGTGGAGTTTGTTGATATTCATATCACGCTAAATAAAACCTTCTATCAGCATGCTACAGAACCTCTTACATGTCTCTAGAAAAATCAACATTCCTAAATGTTCTGGATAAACTTTGCATAAGTAGGAATGCTGTTATCCTATCTGATTTCAGCTGCCCAATGATTAACTGGGGGACCACCAATGCAGGATATACATAAACATTCTTAGGTTTTTTAACCAACCCCTATCCCCCCCCCCCCCACACACACACACACACACACACACCAGATTGCTGAAGTACCTACTAGAAAAAGAAGTTTACTTGACATGGTTATAGCAAACAGCATCAGTATGTACCATCCCCAGGGATATCCCTCTCACTTGTCAAGTCAGACCGCAAACTAGTAACCTTATCCATCAAAATTTCCAAACAGTCAGAAGCAAATCATGGACTTCAAATGTACAAATCTTCAACAATTCTGGGACGAAGTCTCCAAATTCAAGTACAGTGATATTAACTATAATGTTGATACTACAAAGAGTTATGCAGAAAACTTTTACTTGCAGCTGGATAGATGTTTTAAATTGATAGTCCCATCTAGATCAAAGCAAATGGAGAGGTATAAAAGCAAACCAGCAAAGTGGTCCTCAAGTATTAATAACCTATGCACTGAAAGGAAAAAACTCTTAAATCAGTGTAGCAAACAGACAAGAAACTAAAAAAGGACATAAGAAGAATGAAGGCATCCCATTCACATAGACTAGCTGCATAAGCTAAAGACAATTACAGATAATTTTTTATTTATGTCAGAAAAATAAAGAACAGCCACCATTGCTTTGAGCTTACTGATAATGGCAACTACTCCTGTCCAGTGGATATTGGCAGCATACTGGCAAATACATTTAATGCCAGCTTTGTGAGGATAATCTGATATTGTTATCTGTGCTAACATGACTGGCTGCAGTTTTGTAAATACTTGTAAATAATTGTAAATTACTCTGTGTTATATATGTCAGCATGACTAGCCATAATTTTATAAATAAGTTTGTTTTTTTGATTATTACTTTGATTTATGTAAGATGTTTGAATCAAACAACTTTCTTCTAGCTGACCAAATGTATGTTTTTTTTTTAAAGAATTCTGAATGTAGGTTATGCCAGTCAGCTGACCTAGATATGATGTGATTGTGTGCCAAAGCTGAAAGGAATAGAATCTCCACAGCAGCTGTTTTGTTTACTTTTTAAAGTCTGATATGAGAGAGCCGAATTCTCATAACAGCTTTCTGTGACTTAAAAAAATTCTGCTGTAAAAGCACGTTCTGAGTCCGTTATTAGTTGCTATAGTAGTAGTTGGAGTTGGTCAGTTGTTGTTTTCCAGGTCAGTAGTTATCACTCAGAGTTTTCCAGAGCTGTTTAGCAGAAATAGTAGGAGTTGCTATTCTAGTCACTGAGGACCAGACAACAGCCTGAAGAGTAGGCATAAATTCTTATCTTGGCTGGCAGAAGTAAGAATATCATCTTGCCTTGCTGAGTTATTAATCATTTTATTTATTATTAAATATTTTACTACCTTTTATTGTGGCTGGTTATTTAAAAAGTACTTTTAGTAACCTGAAAGTGTTTATGCTTATTATGATAACACCAGAGCCACTCCAAAAGAACTTACTGCTTGGATTATATGCTACCATTTATATCAATATTTATTTTGCCCAATATAATTGAACACCCCTTTTGAAGGATGCTGTGGTATTTGAGTGGTGGCAGCTGTTACCCTGTAATTTGGGAAAGAGGACATAGAAGGTAAATCTGTGCCAGTCTTTCTCAAGAAGGTTTGTAAGTATGAATATCAAATATCTAAGAATGATTGTGTCAAATACTTAGAACTGGGACACAGTGCTCTGCAGTGGTTAGTGTGAAGACTCACTTGGGGACCAGACGTGAAGCATATAGTCCAGTCCCAAGTTTGGAGCCTGTTTCCAGTGTACTCTTGGGGAAATTATGGATTTCTGTCCCTGCTTTCAGTGGTGCTCCCTAACTGAAGACAGTGGTGAGAATTGAGGCTCCTTAATTACCACCCTGGGTTTAAGTGGGGTCGTCACAAGCTTCACTGCAAAGACATCTATTCCAAACCCAGTTATCCCTGATGGAATGAGGCCACCAGCTATCATGAAACGGTACTGTCCAAAATGAAGAATACCTCATCCATAAGGTTCAACAAATATGACTGATTGCCTAATTAGTAACACTAAACATGCTGAGCCATTCCTTGTTTGACCTGCTCATCCTAAACCTAGCAACTGACTTTATCTCCTAGGAGTGGTGCACAGCTGTTGTGATGCCCCTCCACAAAGTTAGTCCCACCACAGACCCTTGGAATTGCAGACCTATCAGCCTAACTAGCCTTGTATGCAAATCTATGGTAGATATCATAATTGACCTAATTAACTACAGTATTAAACTCTTGTCAGACTCAACTCCCAATAGTTTGACTTTGTCAAGGGTCGAGCCTGTGTAATGAATCTTATGGACTTCTTTCTCGGGCTACAGATTGGACAAGCTGCCCACACAGTGTAACTTGACCTCATCAAGGCACACAGTAACATAACGCATATAATAAGTAATAAGGATCTCCAGATTGACTCTTATGTGGTTAGATGGATAGCCAACTAATGTAGAGACTGGAATCACACAGCAGTAGTTGGGGGCCTTCCTCTTAGAGTACGAAGGTGACCAGTGAAGTCCCATAGGGAGCTGTTGTGGGACCTCTGCTGTTTGGCATCTACTTCTCAGATCTCCACTTATCAAATGATGATCTTTGGTTAACAAAGTTAGCAGATGATTGTAAACTGGGAGTCATCATTAAGTCCTGCTATGACATAGGTGATACCAACATGCACACATACTCCATCAAGAGCTTACATTTGTCAATAGCTGGTGTACTAAAAATGGAGTCAAGCTCAATGCCAAAATGTGCAACATTCTAGCTTTTGGTAAGCACCCCCTCAGCTCCAGCTTATATCATAGATAACATAACATGCCTCTTCAAAATGAAAGGGTCATAAGAGACCTTAGCACTTGGATGGACAGCTCCCTTACATTTGATCTTCACATTGCAACAGTGGTTAGGAAATCCTTTTACCTTGCACAGCTCATAGTAAAAGGTATTTCCTTACAGGTCAAAACAAGTCCTCACCTTATTGTACTCTGCATTGATTATAACCATCAATGAGTATAACACCCCCTTTGGTATGTACCTTACTTAAGCTGATCAAGTAGTTGACAAGACCCCAGAGGTTTGTAAGTAAAACAATCAGTGGTTATAAAATCTGAACTATAAAGAAAGACTGGAGGCTTTTTTCCCTGTACATAGATGTTCTTCATCTCACATTGCTGCAGTCCTTACTTATGGGTAGTCCGCTGTCCTCGGTCGGCCCGAATACCAAAGTATTAGGCTGACGTCGGTCATGGGCGCCTAGATCTGACATCAGAGCGTCAGGGTATAAAGGCGCATGACCGACGTCATATCCTCAGTCTTTTTTGCCGCATGGTCCGATGCAGAAGCAGAGTTGCAAGTGCCGTTCGGCGTTCTGAAATTTTTCGTTTTCGGAGTTTCAGACCGATACCAAGTTGGCTAAGTACCCCGTTGGGGAATATTTTTGTTTTTTCTTGCCTCAGTTACTTACCGGATGTCAGAAAAAGTGAATAATTGTATTTCTTGTGGGAAACAGATACCGCATAGGGATTACCACTCGCTTTGTATTCCTTGTTTGGGACCGAGCACGGCGTAGTCGGGTGTCGGTTTTGTGCTAGGTTTAATAAGCGCACTATAAACCGGAGGTAAGATTGCGCTAGGTTAGTCTTTGGCAAGAGGTGTAATTATAATATGCCGACGGATGTTCCCACACCTGCTTCTACTAAGAAGCGCAAAGACAAATCTTTAAAGCCTAGGCAGGATGATTCGTCCGTTTGGACGCCGGACCTTTAGAAGCTACAGCTGAACAGGTGGATCCGGCTGATGTTTCTGTTGAGTCCCGGGGGAAACTTTGATTTTACAAGATGTGGCCTCTCAGGAGGCAGGCCAGGCTGAAGGGGCCTCTCAGGTTACTATTCTCCCTTCTATGCCTAAGGTGGTTAGGCCTTCTGCTACTGTTTCTAAGGCTCCTTCTAAGGGCAGGTCTGTTTTGCCTTCCTCTGGTGTCAGTTCTGGTTCTTCAGGGTCTGTGCCTAAAAAGCACATGCTTAAAATGGCAGAGGATTTGATTACTTTAATTAGAGGTTCTATGCCCTCCTGATAAGAGGCCCAGGATGGAGCCAGAGTTGGAAAGTTTGGAGCAGGCCTCAGATGATTCAGAGTCTTCTACTGAGGACATTCAAGATTTCCTCCTTATTCTGATTCTGATGCAGAGGATTCCACTCCTTCTGCTTCTCCTCCAGAGGATTTTTCATTTTCAGAAACTATGCATTCCATGAGGGAGCATTTTAAGTGGGAGGGACAGGATTACTCTGATTCCCGGAAGAGGCTTAGGGAGTTCTTGTTTTTACCACAGCATAGACCCTTAGCTATACCTCCGTTTTGGATGTTGTTTCAGATGTTTTTCGAAGCTTCCCTTAATCCAGATTCTGTGCCTCCTGCCCCAGTTAAACCGGACAGGTATTACAGGGTGCCTGAGGCTCATAAATATCTGTATAAGAGTCCTAGGGCGGACCCAGAAACTATTAGTCAGGGGCCTAAGGGTGTTAGAGCCTCTGTTGTTAAGAATCCGGTTCCTCTGGATAAGGAAGCTAGAGCTTTGGATAGATGGGGTAAGAAGGTGTATACCTCTTCTACTTTAGCAATGAGAGCTTTGAACTGCCAGTTTCATATGTTGAAGTATCAGAATTTCCTCCTTTCTCAGCTACGATCTAAAGTGGATGCTTTGGCAGAGGGCATAGAGTGTAAAGAATTGCAGGATTTAGTGCATGTTTCTGAACAGGTGGGTAAGCACTCTTTGCAATGTGGTTTTGATGCTTTACAGGCTTCTTCTAGGGTGGCTGCCACTGGTTCAGTTATTCGTAGGCACGCCTGGCTTAAGGATCAGAATTTGTCTGAGCATGTTAAGTCTAGAATTCTGGATGCCCCTTTGCAGTCTGAAGTTTTGTTTGGTCCTCCTGTGGAGTCAGTCTTAAAGAAAATGGAAGACAAGGCTAAGTCTATGCAGACTGTTAAAGATTTTTTGCAGGTGGTACAACCTCCAAAGTTTAGTAGAAATTGGCCTGCTAAGGGGTGGACGTACCCTTCTTCTGTTTCTCAGTCTAGGGGTAGATCTAGGCGTGGTAGGGGCAGAGCTCAGAGTACCTTCAGGCCGAGACAATGGAGTTCGCCTGCTCAATCTGCTGGTGAGGGCAGGGGCCAGTCCTTTCGTAAACAGGCCCAATGACCTGCATTTTCAGCTGCCAGATTCCTCTTGCCTGGCAGCTCCTTTGGGAGGAAAGTTGGCTCTTTTCAAGCAAAATTGGCATTTAGTCACCCAGGACAAATGGGTATTGGACATTATAAACCGAGGTTACAAGTTCTATTTCCATACCATGCCTCCTTTCAAAGGCATGCCAGACGTCCCTCCTTGGCAAAGGATAGAGGCTCACAGACAAATTTCTTTACTTCCTCAAATAGGAGCTATACAGCCAGTTCCTCTGTCAGAAGTGGGCCTAGGATTTTATTCTCGCCTGTTTCTAGTTCCAAAGAAAGGAAACACGTGGAGACCAATTTTGGATTTATCTATCCTCAACACTTACCTGGACATTCCAAAGTTCAAGATGCTGACTTTACAACAGCTTTTACCTCTGTTGGGAAAAGATCACTGGATGGTTACTCTGGATCTCAAAGAGGCTTACCTTCATGTTCCTATCAGGCCCAGTTGCAGGAGGTACCTGCGTTTTCGGCTGGAAATTTACATTATCAGTTCTCTGCATTGCCCTTTGGCTTATCTAGTGCGCCCAGAGTGTTCACAAAGGTTCTGGCTCCAGTGATAGCATTTTTCAGACTAAGAGGAATACAGATTTATCCTTATTTGGACGACTGTCTGATTATTGCACAAGAAAAGGACGAACTTCTTCATCATCTACGGTATGTGATGGCAGTGTTAAGATGCCTAGGGTATTCTGTGAATGAAACAAAGTCCAGTCTAGTACCCTCTCAGGACATGTGCTTTCTGGGTGTGAGACTGAATACAGCTTCCCAGATGGCTTTTTTGACCCCGGACAAACAAAGAAGCCTTTCTCTTTATTTCCAGCAAATGTCTCTACGGTCCAGGCTGACTGCAAGGACAGTCCTTCAAGCCTTGGGGTTCATGGCATCTTGTATTCTGGTGCTTCCCAATGCCAAATTGCATATGAGGAAGCTTCAATGGTATCTCAAAATGTGTGGACACAGCACTGCCAAGATCTAGACACTGTCATTCAGATAATACCTTGCATTCAGAAGGAGTTTTGTGGTGGGCTCAGGAATGTCACCTAAACAAGGGACTCTCTGTGACCCGCCAGAGGCGAGTCAGATTCTAACGACAGATGCCTCGGACAAGGCTTGGGGAGCACACCTCAATGGAAAATGGGTGCAAAACACGTGGCCTGTCAAACTCCAACATTTGCATATCAACTTGAAGGAAATGTTAGCAGTCCAGTTTGCATTGATGGCTTTCAAAGATTTACTTCGTCCAGGGCAGGTGTTGATTCAAACAGACAACACTACTGTCATGTGGTACATCAACAAGCAGGGGGGAACCCATTCTTACCCTCTTTGCAGGCAAGCGATGATTCTGTGGGAAACTGCTCTCAATCTACACCTCAATCTTCAGGCAAGGTTTCTACCAGGAGCACAGAACTCCTTAGCAGATGTATTGAGCAGACAAATAGTGGATCCTCACGAGTGGAAATTGGATCCTCGTGTATTTCAACAGTTGACAGTGTTATGGGGAACTCCAGACATAGATCTGTTCGCTTCTCCACTAAATTACCAGTTGCCAAAGTTTTGCACAAAAATGTTTCATCACACAGCTTGGATGGTGGACGCTCTATCTTTCAGTTGGAACAATCTGCATGTATATGCCTTTCCACCTCTGCCTCTTCTTCCCAAGGTACTTTTGAAGGCCAGACAAGACAAGCCAACCATGATTTTGATAGCACCGGATTGGCCTCGACAACACTGGTACCCACTACTGAGGAGTTTAGTACGAGAACCTCCGTGGCCTCTGCCTTTGATTCCGCACCTTTTGTCACAAGAGGACAGTCACTTCCTCAATGTCAAGATTCAGTCTGCATCTAACAGCCTGGCATATTCTGTTTTAGACTCTGGAGGGTCTCAGCTTCCACAACAAGTTTTGAATGTTATTTTGGAGGCCAGGAGGCCTAGTACCAGGAAAGTTTACGCTGATAAATGGAGGAGATTTTTTATTTGGAGCAAAGGAAAGGACTTTGATGTCTCCAAACCTGATTTAAGTGTTGCTCTTCAATATCTTACTGAATTATTGGACAAGGGTTTGTCTTTCTCCTCAATAAAAGTCCATGCTGCAGCCATTTCTGCTCACTATGATTGTGACCCTCCTTTATTCTCTCATCCTTGGTTTAAGCAATTTCTTAGAGGGGCAAAGAATATAAGACCCCCGTAGAGCTCCTACTCCTGCTTGGGATCTCAATTTTGTGTTGGAAAACTTACTCTACAACCTTTTGAGCCTGCAGCTACTGCCGAGTTAAAGTATTTATCATGGAAAACTGCTTTTTTGTTGGCCATTACCTCTGCTAGAAGGGTTTCTGAATTACAGGCCCTCATGGCAGTGGAGCCTTTCCTGATTTTTCATAAGGATAGGGTATCTTTGCGTACTAATCCTTCCTTTATGCCTAAAGTGGTTTCTAGTGTGGCCTTAAATCAAACTATTCATTTGCCTACTTTTTATGCAAACCCCCAAAATAAAGGGGAGAAAATTTTGCATACTTTGGATATTCACAGGCAGTTGCGTTATTATTTGAGCAGAACCAAGGAGTTCAGACAGTCTCAGCAATTGTTTGTTTCTTTTGCTTTGGGTTCACAGGGTAAACCTGTTTCAAAACAAACTATTTCTAAATGGATTGGGTTTTGTATTTCTTTCTGTTATTCCCATCATTGTAAGGAGATTCCTGCTGGAATCAGGCCTCATTCCACTAGGGCTACTGCTACTTCTACGGCCTTTATAAGGGGGGTAGCTACAAAAGACATTTTGGAGGCAGCTACTTGGAGTTCAGTGCATACCTTTTCTAAACATTACCACCTTCCTCTTTATTCTAAGTCTAGGGCTGGATTTGCCACTGCAATTTTACAGGGCATTTTAGCGGCCCCTAATGCGTTATGATTTTTACCATCCTCCCTTTCCCGTTGCTTTGGGATTCTACCCATAAGTAAGGACTGCAGCAATGTGAGATGAAGAACATAGTACAGTTTTGTACCTACCATAAATGTAGATGTTCGAAGATCCACATTGCTGCAGTCCAATTTACCCTCCCTCCTTCCCCTCTGTAGTTTGACTTGGTGCTATGCTTTAGGTGATGGTTGTTGTTGGGCATGTTTTTGGGAGGTATTCTGTTTTTGGCTGTGGCCTTTCTGGTTTGGCCTTCTGACATCTGGGGCAAGAAAAGACTGAGGATATGACGTCGGTCATGCGCCTTTATACCCTGACGCTCTGATGTCAGATCTAGGCACCCATGACCGCCGTCAGCCTAATACTTTGGTATTCGGGCCGACCGAGGACAGCGGACTACCCATAAGTAAGGACTGCAGCAATGTGGATCTTCGAACATCTACATTTATGGTAGGTACAAAACTGTACTTTTCATGTAGACTCCTTAGGATTGACGTGTTTCTTGCTGATAGGGCTGTAAAGGATCCAGTGTTCCAATAACTTTTATACTTAACAAGTCAAACAGGCCAGCTAACACTAGGGTCACAGCTCAAAAGCTACTGCAGACAAACAAACAAATACAGAAATAAGACAAAGAAGAGGAATAGTTTTGAATTGCACTGTCTACCCCTTGTCTGGTACAAAGTTCCTCTCCAATTATGACACAATATCTTTATAATGGAGCTGGACAACAGGATTTGTGTGTTTATAAATTCACCCTTGGTATGACTGACTTGGCCATCTTTGAAAAGAGAAACGGGACCTAAGGGTGGATACCAGCATGGCAGAAATGGCCTTGTTAGGGGGTAAATGACTTATGAGAGAATTCATTACAATATAGAGACAATGGTGTATACTAGTTGACTGGAGAATAAGCATTCTAGTACTAGTGTTCAAGTGCTCAATTTGGATTTGTCAAAGGGAGGTCATGCCTGTTAAACTTGGTGGACTTCTTCGAGACAGTCACCAAGGCCCTTGATGAGGGGAAATGCATGCATACAGCCTACTTAGACTTAGCCAAGGCCTTTAACACTATCCCCCACTCAGGTATAATTGACAAACACATCCAGCTAGGTGTCAATCCATATATCATTAGATGGGTCGCAAACTGGCTTAATGATAGAACTCATATAGTCAAAATAGGGGACTCCACCTCAAACAGCAGACCTGTAACCAGTGGTGTTCCACAGGGATCAGTCCTGGGACCTCTACTGTTTGTAATCTATTTCTCAGAAGTGTAAGCTAAAGTTAAAGGTCTGTGGCTGACAAAGTTTGATGATGACTGCAAACTGGGAGTGCTCATAGAATCTCCAAATGATGTCAGCATCCTACAAGAGGGTCTTACACAAACACATGACTGGTGCCAAAGTCATGGCCTTAAATTCAATGCAGAAAATGTATTATCCCTTTCGATTAGTGATCTTCCTGCTAACTACCACATCAGTAACAACACCTTAAGTACGCACTCAGTGGTGAGAGACCTGGGCACACAGGTTGACAGCAACCTTACCTTTGATGCCCATGTCTCCACAGTGGTAAGAAGGGCATTCTGTATTGCTCATTTCATAAGTATGGGCATTGCCTCTAGAAAAAAAGAAGTTATAACTTCCCTGTACTCTTCCCTCATCAGGCCAATAATTGAGTACAATGGCCCTTTTGGTATGTACCTTTCCCAGCACCTGCAGCAATTGGAGATACCACAAAGGTTCCTCGCAAGGAAAATTCAAGGTATTCAGCATCTGTCGTTTGAGGGTCATCTGAAATCACTGTCACTTTATTCTGTTTCATACAAACTACTCATAGGCGATCTCTGCCTTGTGTATAAGGCAATCTTTGACCCTGGCTTATTGGAAATGCTGCATATCCAGAAGTAAAATGGTACATGGGTTACTTGTTCTAATGACCTTAACCTGGTATGTGACATTAACAGAACCTGCTAGATGTATAGATTTGTCTTCCAGAGCAGACTCCCACTTCATGTTAAGTAGAGCCCGTCATTGGCCTTCTTCAAATGCAATCTGGATGATTGGATGTGTAACCGTAAATTCACCCCAGGGGTTCCACCTATGTCCCTGTTGGACAGGGGTGATAAGTGCTGATCAAGGAAATAAGGGTAAACCTTGGCTAGGCTTGTAAGGGCCCTACAGGCATTAGCCTAGTAACCTCCTATGATCCTAGAACAAAGGGGGTATTCACAACTGTGGGCATTACAGAAGTATAAGGCTCCTTTTACTCTTTGTGAAGGTGCTAGAACGTGTGATTGATAAGTGAATACACTTGAGTAGTAGAAAGTAAGATGGGAGACCAGCAGTTTGTATTCAGATTAGAATCACTGCATCTGACCCATTGTTTGCAGTGAGGCAGAGACAGACAGACAGACAGTGGAGAAGAAGCTACAGATAAGGAAAGGACTCCAAATGGACATGCCTAGACTTGGAAAAGGCATCTGTCACGGTCCTAACAAAGCTTATTTGGGTAGAGTTGTGATGGCTTGAAGTCCCAGAAAATAGGTAGAATTAGTTATGAACACGGACCTTAGTGACACAAGTACAGACAATGACTGGACTCTCGGGGGTGGGGTCCCAGTGGGAGGATGTGTGCATCAGGATTCAGCTCTGAGTCCACTGCTGTTTACACTGGTAATGGCTTACATTAGCAAACAGGTTGAAGGGGACAGATCAGCAAAGCTGCTGTATGTTGATGATGTGACACTATAAGCAAACTCTGAATAGGAACTTCAGCAAGTGATAGGGACTGTAATGCAAAACTGAAGGCACATGGGGTAAAATGTAGTACAGATAAGACAGTGGTTAGCAAATGGGGAGGGTCAGAAAAGTCTGCAAATTGAGGCTGAAGGTAAGTAGTAGAACAACTTAACAGCTTCCGGTATCAAGGAGGTATGGTTATGGGCAAGAGAAGTCTGAATGAGGAGGTTAAATTTAGAAGCAGAGGTACTGCATCCATCTGGCAAAAATTGCAAGGGTAGTGTGTGACAGAAGAATGCCAAATAAACTTAAACGTAAAGTGCAAAAATCAGTGGTGCGACCAATGCTTTTGTATGGCACAGAAACCTAAGCACTGAAGGCAGAGCAACTGAAGAATCTCAAGAAGGTAAAGATTAAATGCCCGAGACAAGTAGTAGGATTTATACTGTGATAGAGAAGAATAGGTGGATGGCATCAGGGGAGAAGGCAGAGTAACCCTAATTGTAGAGAAAATCCAGGAGAATAGATTACATTGTTTCAGGCCATGTGCAGGAAAGCAAAAGTTGATTTAGGAGGGGACAGGAGGAAGGCAAGAAGAGATGAGGACATCCAGTCATGAGGCGAGAGAAGAAATGTGATGATCAAGCATGAATGTTGAAGAAGGTAGTAGCATAACTGCGAATCAAGAGAGGTGGTGACATTTAGCACAGCACCCTAATCCCATGTAGAAATGGGAAAGGAAGTTTGTTGATAATGATAGTAAATGTGGTATCTTTATCTACTCTGTTGCACATAAGTTTGTGTTACAGAGTTTGTCTGATTTTTTTTTCCAAGTAATTTCCTTGTCTTTTTTTCCTCAACACACAGCGTTCTGTGCTTTTCCTCCAAATTAGGAGTGTTATCATGGGGGCGAAATTTCCTTGAAGTTATGCTGATATTTTTTATTGACCAGAAAAAAAATAGTTTTACGACTGATATTTCATATGAAATGTCAGTATTTACAAATGCTGTATTGGTGATTTGTTTTTTTAGTAGTCCCAGTAAAATTGTTTAAGTATTATTTGGTCGTATTCAAACTGCCCCTTTGGTATTTACCACAGTTGACATTTGCCCATGGAGTACAAGCCGAGTCTGTAGAGGTTCTGGATATGCTGGTTTATACATAGGAGGGTAGCATACAAACAATTGTGTATCATAAAGGTACAATAACTTAAAGTTTTCTGTTTGCTGATAGTATCCATTCTAGACATCTTGTGGACTCTTTCCTTTTTGGCAGTTTTCTTCAGGCAGGGAAGTTGTGTTTTGAATGACCAACTCAAGAAATAACTTTTCAACTTAGCTATAGGAGGTGTTCTATAAAGAATCTGTAGTTGTCTTTATAGAGTCACTAGTGCCCATTTTTCTTTAGTAAGGGTACTTTTTACAAGATATCCATTTTTGACAGAGTGAAACAGGGTGTCTTTTTTGTAGCAAGTTATGTTCTATTTGTTGAAAACACTGCTAAGTTTGTATGTAAACAGCGGTATTTTATCATTATTATGGATTGAAGTGCTTGGTTTGTCCCCTTTTCTTATGGACAGGCTGGTTCAGGCAAATATTTCTTCACAAGATTTGGACTGTAAGGATTCGTTTATGCAAGGATGTTCAATGTCATGGGATATATCACATGAATATTGTATAAATGGTCATTTATTTAGGTCCCCAGGTTTTATTGTACAAAACAGTCATGAAAACCTGGGCGCACAATATATTGTGTATTGTCTCTACAGACCAGTAGACAAGTATGTGTCAGTGTACAAGAGCATATCATGGACATTAAACGTGCCATGCCATTGAGACTGTCCAGTGGTTTTTCATTTTAGTTTGGCCTATAAGAATGACCCTGATTAGTTAAGATTTTTATGTATTACTGTGGTGATCTAGGGTTATACTTGTACGTTTCATATGTTCTATTAAAAAAAAAAGCTTTGTTTATATTTTTATTTGAAATTTTATGACCCAAAGGTCTAAGCTATGGTTTTAAGGCTAAAACTTGTAATATGACATTTCTTTTCCTTTTTTATTACTCATGAAAAAGTAAAAAAATGGGATGGTTCAATGGTAAACCAGGTTGGAGAAAAAAACAAGGCAAAGCAAATGAAAAAGAAACTCCATCCTTAGAAACACCAAATACTTTTATTAAAACAAAATAAAAGATGCAAAGCTTTCGGGTAAGACCCTTCCTCAGTGCTCATAAAGTTCATCATGATAAATCAATTTATATGCCTATACAGGTTAAAAGCACATGACACAGTCAACCAATCAAATATTAAAAC
This sequence comes from Protopterus annectens, assembly GCF_019279795.1. NCBI lineage: Eukaryota > Metazoa > Chordata > Ceratodontiformes > Protopteridae > Protopterus > Protopterus annectens. The sequence continues at coordinate 111,624,324 of NC_056732.1, read as the reverse complement.
CAATTAAAGCATTAATGAAATAATATACAATATTCAAAGTAACTTTTAAAAAAATACATAGATAGTCAATGAAATTGCATTTCTTTCTTGATTAAGATAGGTTTAATTGTAAAAGTACTGTTTATACCAGGTTTTAAATCTGCCTGTAACCTTCGAATACAATTGTACTCATTAATTTCCAGGGCATTATTAACATCTCCCCTTTAATATGTTTGTATTTGATGTCAATTACCCTAAACTTCATTTCTTGATCAGGACCAGCTTCTAAAGCATGTCTTGCCAAGGCGTTTGAATATTTTTATTTACATCGGATTTATGTTATATGGTCCAATCTTTTATTCTATGACTACACTTACCTACATAGAAAGAAGGACATTTTGTGCAAGTACCCAAGTAAACCACATTCATAGTATTGCATGTTACATAACGAATTTATACACCCTACTTGTTACTATATGTATATTGATATTCTCAGAAATTATATCTCTACAGCAGCTACAATTGTAACAAGGAAACATCCTACATTTATTGGATATCTATTTGTTGCAATCTAACCTAAAGTCCTAATGTGCTCAGTGGAATTGTGAAGGCACAGTTAACAAGGATTAGCAGACTTAATATGAATGAAGAAAAATGTAAGGAGCATTTAGATGAAATGGCCTTGGAATTTCAGGAGAGAGGTTATGGTGGTGCAGTAATACAAGAATCCATGAATATGGTGCTTAACAGTAGGGAAATAAGGCTAGACCATTTTTTAAGGACCCTGGAAATAAGGGACTGAATGATGATAGATGCATATACGACAATATAATTATGTAACTACATATAATAGAAAAACTAATGGTATTAAATGAATATTACAGAAAAATTGGAATATTTTAGGACTATGCCATAACTAGAGTGCTTATTAGAGGATAAGCCTACGTTTTCATATAGGAACTGTAAGAACTTGAAAAGAAAGTTACGCTGTTTTTCACTGTTTGTAGGCAGAAAGGGATAGCTTGTTAACAAGCTTTACTTTGATTCATATTTTTGTTGTTTTACCTTTAATTTCACTGTTGGTTGATAGAAAGGGATAGGTTTTAGACAGGTAAGCTCTAGCTACAGCTTTTGTCTTGCTTGCAGAACTTGTACGGTCAGAACAATTTTACTGTACTTACATTAGTATTTAGTCATATATTGCTTGTGTGATTTTTTTTGTCATAGAAGTTGATTTAAGTTCTCTTTGAATTCTGTGGTTACTGATTTTGATTATTCTTTTATTTTACAATATTTATTCATTTGTAGCTGAATGTGGATTGCTTAAATGAGTATGCAATTAATGATTTGCTAATGCACACATATCTTGTACAGTGTAATAAATGCTATGCATATTTAAAGGTAACCTCTGATAACTGGTGATCTGTGTTCGTCATGTCAAAAGTTGGATGGTTTGCTTACCATTGTCAGAAGTAAATCTAGACTTGATGATGATTGCACTTGTGCAATTAGAATGGCTTGGAGAGCTGTTGTTTCATATATTAATGACTGGTCTGGTGAGATAAATAATGTTAGGCAAAGAACAAATAGAACATCTTCAGGAAATGATGCATCTGTTGTCTGCAAAGATCATTCAACCCCTATGAAACATAGATGATGCGCCTGACAACTTTGGAATTCTGGATGCAGTTATTCACCAATCTGAGGATCCAGTTTATTTAGAAGGAAACAAAAAAGAAAGAAAGGAAGACGTTCATAACAAATAACAAGGAAGAACAATAAACTGATTAATGTCTCTAAAGTAAAGACAATACGTACTAAAAAGGACAGCGCTTTGTTATGTAACACACAGGTTACAGGGAATGATATTTTTCTATCAGAAAACCTTCAGTCTAACAGAAAAAGGCATAATTTTTTCCAAAAGTTAAGGTAGAAAAAAGAGGCAAGGGGCAGGTGAAAAGGAAGAACTCAAACCTGAACATCGAAGGATTGAAGAACATTACTGTAAGAAAAAAGAAGATAAAGACAGATGTTGAATACATGGATCAAGCTGTCGATTTACAGTACCAGCTTGATGAGAATTTAATACACAATGAAAAAAGCAGGATTAATAAAACTAATGGTGATGAAGTTCTATCCTTCATAACAACTGATAGAGCACATATTACTGTATTAGAAGCTGAAGATTTTTCTGAGTTGGTCAGCAAAGATATTCTTGTAATTGGAGATTCAGTTATTAGAGGAACTGTTACTTACATTTGCAGAGAAGATAATGAACATTGAAAAGTGTTATTCTTGCCAGGAGCAAAATTAGGAGATGTGAGTCAAGACCTGGAATGCCTTAATGTAAGGAAGTATGAATCGTTTTTTTTTTTCATGTCGTTACAAATGATGTCATCTGCAACGATTCTCTGACTATTAGTAGGGAACTGACAGCCCTCTTAGATAGTATAGCTTGTACTGTTGTTAGCACGTATTTTTCACAAATCATCTGTAGAAGGGATAGTCAAGGCACTGTAAATGAAAAGATTTTTTGGGTAAATATCTACATGGAAAAAAATGTCCTGTTTTAAAAAATGGAAGTGTGTAGAGCATCCAAGCCTACTTTTGTGCACGCATGTGTTCAGACAGGATGGCATGCATTTGTCAAGATCAGGGAAGATAATTTTTGCAGCAGATATTTTGCAATATTTGACAAACACTTGGAAGGATTTTTGCCAAGTCAAAAATTCAACAGTTCACAGCAACATTTGATGCATCTCTTATGGTTGTTAATAATGCTAGGAGTATTAATAATAATTTTTTTTATTGGAAAATTTGCTATGTTCCCACAATAGTGATGATGCTTTTGTTTGTAAAACATGGTTGAAGAACAATGAATGACTGGAAACCAGTTCTGTCAGGGTATAAATGTTTTTACTGTAACAGACATTCTAACAAAAAAATCAGGTGGAGGTGTTATGATAGGATTAAAGATAGTTATGAGACCTGTGATTATTACATGTTCAATGATAACATCAAATACAAACATATTAGAGGGGGAGATGTTAATAATGCCCTGGAAATTAGTGAGTACAGTTGGATTCAAAGTTACAGGCAGATTTAAAACCTGCTATAAGTAGTACAGTTATCTTAATCAAGAAACAAATGCAGTTTTATTGATTTATCTGTGTAATTTTTTTTAATTATTTTGAATATTGTGTATTTATTATTTCTTTAATGCTTTAATTGTTTTTAATATTTGATTGGTTGACTGTGTCATGTGCTTCTAACCTGTATATGTATATAAATTGATTTATTTTAATGAACTTTATTAGCACTGAGGAAGGATCTTACCCGAAAGCTTTGCATCTTTTGTTTTGTTTTAATAAAAGTATTTGACATTTCTAAGTGCGGAGTTTCTTTTTCATCACCTTATTACTCATGAAATCATTACGTAGGCAAATTTGTAAGCCTTTGTATTGGCTGCTTCTTGAAATCAGATTGTATGTAATATCTGATGTTCTTTCACATGCCTTTAGGGCACTGGAGCTAAGGCACTAGTTTTAGGAATTTTAATTTACATGAATAAGCTAGTCAGTTTTAAACTCCAGTTACCATTGTGTGTTCTAAGACCCTATTTGGTAACTTTTCCAAATATGTAAGATAGATCTGAGTGGATTTACATGTGAGAAAGATACGAGGATAAGAGAACACAGTTTGAAGATGCAAAGTAGAATGCTCAAAGGAAATAAGAGGACATTTTTCATGGAAAACAAGGAGGATTGGAATGACTTTTGTGATGAAGTAATTTTTGTTTGTTTCTTTCTTTCTTTCGGCTTTTCTCAGTTAGGGGTTGCCACAGCGGAACTCCGGTCCGCTAATGATTGGCAGTAGATTTTGACGTTTTGTGATGAAGTAATAAACTGAAAAAATGATGACAGAAATGAAGAAAGCATACAATAACAGAAACAATTTCTCCAAATAAGAAGTAGTAAAAAAAATACTGAAAATCAACCAAAACCACTACGGCAAGCTCAGGAACAATCCAAGACCAAAAACAATCCAATAAAGACAGTAACCTTAGCGTAAAAAATGTTTAATCGCTTTCATCTGCAACAAACTTCTTCAGAAACAAATAAATTGTAAAGCTAAGCAGTTATTCTTAATCTTGCTTTATTTAGACATAAAACTACATGTGATTTTAAAACATTTTTGTACCCAATACTTGAACATGCTCCCAAAGATCTGAGGGGGGATTATAAGAACAAAATAGAACAGAGGCAGACCCTATGGCAACTTAAATTTGGGGCCAGCACTTTTCCAGGAGTAAATCAATCTATTTACATCAAATGTTTTCTTAAGGACAGATGGTTACAAGTACAAGATTAAGAACAACTGTTTTTAGCTTAGTTTAGATCTCAAAACTGTGTATTCCAAGTAGGTTTAACTTGTGCTATTTATTTTAGTATTTATGTATTTGTGGCATGTTACTTTAAAAAGTTGATTAGATAGGACTAATTGGACCAGTGATTATGTTAATTCAATATGTGTGTATGTATACGAATGTGTTTAGTTCTCTGGTTTATTTGTTTCTGAAGAAGTCTGTTACAGATGAAAGCGATTAAATGTTTTTTACACTAGGGTTACTGTCTTTATTGCATTGTTTTTAGTCTTGGATTGTTCTTGAAATTGCCATAGTGGTTTAGGTTGATTTCTTACAATAAGTAGTGTAAAACGGAAACAAACTGTTGGTTAACCAGAATCTGCAGATGACCTAAAAATTATACAAATGGTCACACTAGGCAGATCAAAATGGCAATTATATCATAACATTATGTTTATAAGATAGAAATGAACAGTACAAGGCATCTCAAAAGAAACACCAGCCCATGCATCTCAGGTCTAAGTGTTCTGCATTCATTTGCTTCCCCCTTTCCATGTACTTAACCTCGCTACAGTGAAAAAGTTGACAGCACATATTACTTTGGATAAGTTGACTATACGGTGTATTTTCAGGTATTTTCCAGTAGAATTTTCCCAGAAAACTCTACCAGGACCAAAACAGAATACTGTTTCCCTAGCCAGCTGCATGTATCCCTGCATGCAACTGTACAACTCCTTGAAAAGGCAAGACATTGGATGCCAAATAACCAAGGGGCATATTTTTTAATGATGCTTTGTGCTTCCAAAGTGAGATGATGGAGACCAGTGGTGGACCTGTCAACCTTCAACCATTTGTTCAGTAAAAATGTTTTGCAAGCAGGTGATATTGTTGTCATTATTCAAATCAGTACAGATGCCAGTGTTGGAGAGGCATGATGCCTACTTCCACATTCCACTCTGTCCTTCCCACTTGAAATTTCTAGCATTTTAGTTTGCCATTTTTGTTTACAATTCTTAGTTGTACTGTTTGACCTGTCCACATATCTAAAGTTCCTTACTAATTGTTTAGCCCTATTGTTGCATGCCTGAAATGTTACTATGTTCCACTATTTACTGCTGTAAATATCTATCCTGTCAAAGATTGTTCATTCTCACATCTCATACATATTTAACAACTGCAACAATCTTCTATTGTTTAAGATCCCATTATACCCGCAAAAGTCATTTCACATTCCAAGGAGCAAAATCTGATTTCTGGGAGCAGTTGTGGACGTCTTTACGGAAACATGCTTCTGTCCTTGCACAAGGGCATTATGATCTCAGCATTCACAAGCTGTCTGGCAGGCCACCCTAAGAGTATCAGTAAAACAAGTAGCTCTTGGTGCTAGATTTCAGCAGTTTCCTGCATCCAGGTGCTATCCACTGAAAAGCAGTGTGCAAGAAACACATTTTTTTTTACAGCAGATGAATCCACTACTGCCAGCTAAGAGTTTCAGTCCCAGCACAGATACTGACAGTGGGTGATTCAAGCTGTACATGGGGAGATTTTATTTATGAGGACACAATGAGTATTTTCTCCAAAAAAGTAGTTTCCAAATACATAATATTCCAAGAGCAGCAACTTTGGCCTTAAAAACACATATGACATTGTTCACTCTGGAGTCTTGCAGGTAATGCAAATAGCAGTACATTATTTTAGTATGTAAACATGCAAGGAGGCATGTGCTGCTGTCTGTGCAGAGATACAGTGCACATTTGGTAGTATGTGTAGAATTACAGTTTGATTCTCCATAATGCTGTCTCCCAGGCAAACAGAATTCTCTAGCAGACTCACTTAGTAGGTCAATGTTACTTACTGTATGGTACATCTCCTTGGGGACCCTGCAAAATAAGACAGTACATAGTCTCTAAACTTCTCTAATCCTTATTGTCAGTTTCAGTCATGGATGGTGGACTTTTCTTTCTCTTGAACTCATCTGTATCTTGCCTTCTTTCTGATCCAGATGGATAATGTTCAGCATCAAAAGGGACCCATCAAACTTATTTTTTTTTTTTGTTCAGTAGTGGAAGAGACATCTCTGGTTGCAGATGTCTGGAATATTTGTTTTTCATTCAAAACAGATTTCAAGATATGAATGTCTGTGGTCTCTGCCTTTACACCTGCCACCTTTCTTATTTCCATAGCTCCTTTAGAAAAAAAAAGTATTTTTAAAGGAATTCTTTGATAGTAGCTTATCATGCTCATTTGACATCAACATTATGACAGAAAAACTAACATTACCTCCTTTTGAAACAGCTGTTTCTGTGGACTTAACATTTCTGTATGGCAAGATAGTCTTACTAGTAGCAAACTGTTTCTGTGGGCTTAACTTTTCTGTATGGCAAGATACTCTTACAAGCAGCACTAACCTCAGCTAGCAGGATTTCTGAACTCCAGGTCTTAATTTGCAGTTGACTCTTCATATTCTGTTTACAGTGGTAGGGTAAATATGAGAAAGTACATAGCAGTAGATGTCCTTCTCTTCACTGTTGCAGTATTTTAAACAGAAAGGATCTCCCGCCCAGGGCAGCCTGACACTTGTCTAGTATATCAAAGTCTAATGATCTTGTATGCACGGTATGTCACACTTATGGTCCATGCACACAAGGTAGGGCATAAAAGAGGCGTATGGACGCAGCTACCCAGAACTGAATTGCCCTAGAAGAAAGCAGTATGCATAGGACAAAGGAGCCCATGCACATCCATAAGGAAAAAATGCAAAAGAAAAAGAGGAAACCCTCAGCCAGAAGGGAATCTGAAACAAAAAACAAACAAGATGGGGTTGGAAGGAGGGAGAGAGTGAATACTGCAACAGTGTGAAAAGAAGGACATCTACTGTTATGGTAAGATTTTACACAACTGTACTGTGGTCTTCTATATCATTGTTGCAGTATTCTAAACATAAGAGAGAGTAAAAAAGTTCAAGAAACAGAATGGGAGGTGGAAGGCTGAGAAGAGCCCTCAACAAATCCATATAAAATGGTTTTAGCAAATCCTTCTCTGTCCCTAGAAACCATACCCATCTTATAATGCTTAGTTAAAGGTATGCACTGAGGACTGAGTAGCAGCTTCAAGGATAGATTTGGTGTCCAACACCTTGAAGAAGACACCAGAAGATGCAACAGGCCTAGTGGAATGAGATCTAAAAGAAGTAGACAGAGATTTGCCATGAAAAATATAACAAAAGGATATGGCCTTAGATATCCAGGAGGAGATGGTTTGCTTAGAAACATCCAATGACCAGCTATGACCATTCAATGAATTTATTTTTGCAGTTACTCATGTTCAGTAATGTTCTATATCAATGTTTTTCTTATATTTAGCCATTTGACAGTTTATGTTTTCGACAGCTGAACATAGACCCAGCATAAACACTGCTTTTGCAGTGCTTCAGGACACTGCCTTAGTTGCCAGCCACTCTGAATTAGTCTTACAGTGCTGTCTTTATGTACTTTTCCAGTATTCCTCCATGAAGAATGATAGTACAGTTGTGTGACATACTTGCCATAGCATAGATCATTAAAAGAGAGACTTTTGCAGCCATTTACCTCCTGTCATTCACGTGTCTTTATTAGTCTGTGCTTTATTTTCTACTTACTTACTAACACTTGTATGTCATTATGGTGAGTGTACAGTTAGCAGTTTGTCAGATATTGCACTAAAATGTTGTATGAAGTTATTTTTTTTCTTACTGAAATGACTTAAGATGGTGCAGGGTGGCACTGCTTTTGTGTGGTGCACACCCCAGCTAATCCAGAAAGAGCAGGAATGAGAAACCAGCATTGCACCCATGTAGAGTGAGACCTTCATAAGCCTAAAAATCACACTGGACAATGACTGTTGCTCTGTTGTTATAGACCTGCTTTAGAGGTCCATTTACTTTAGACTAAGATGTAAAATTACAATCTGTTACAAAGGATAGCATTGTCGCTGCACTGGAGTCCATGCAGATGTCTTAAATTCCTAGACTCGGGTCCACATGTAGGAACAAATGGAGGCCAAACTTTTTACTGGACACAAAGCAAGTAATAAATATTGCTTCAAAAAATTAGTTTAAAGGAAAGTAATGTAGCGCATTCGTAAAAAAGAATGAGAACAGTGACATTCAATTTCAGTGTGGGGGGTTTATGACAGCATCACCAGCAGAATTTGAGTAGCAATCCAGGCACATCTGACCAGATTATGCAGAAATGCATGGTAAATTACTGGCTGACCTTCCTCAGTAAGAGCAGTGTTTAACTAGGTGCACTGCCAGCATCTTTTAATAGACACTGCAGAGCTGACTACAGTTTTCAAAGAAACAATGAAGAGGGGGACAGATCATAATGTGAGGGAAGCTGTATGCATGAGGATATGCACCTGATGTGTACTTGGACCATTGCCTCTGTCCTTGGCTTTTGAAAATTGGGGATGAAAAAAGGCAAGTGGTAAGTATGAAGAGGCAAGTGTAATGGTTGAGGGTCTTAGCCTTCCATCCCCTAGTCTTTACAGGAAAGCAAACTGGTCATAAAGTGTAGTTAAGACAGGTTCCTAGAGGTTGGGTTTTAATGTCAACAGTGATGGAGTTTAAAAAGAAACAGACTGTTGATTGTACTATTGACCACAGATCATTAATCTACATGTTAGGACAAGATCTTGGAGTAAAGGAGACATTGTATGTGCAAAAGCAGGTACCAGGATGTTTTTCATTAGTTAGTGAGTAGTAGAAAAACTCCAGTGTTTCGATAAATTTCAGCAGTCGTTCTTGGAGGTCTGTGGTCATGGTGGGTACTATCATTGTTTTTTTTGTGTTAAGACCTTATTTTTTTAAGTATTAGTTGGAAGTACACACAAAAATATTTATGTTCTGTAATTGTACTTTGCTTATGTATTTGATTGGTTTAGTGCTTCATTTATTTCTAGTTTTCTTGACTTTGGTATTAAACTTCTTCCATGCAGTAGTAGTGAATCATTTAATTGTTATGCTTTCTTTCTTAGATTCAGCTTTCAAGGATTGGACCACCTTTCATTATTAAGAGCCAGCCTGCTAGGGCAGAGTCCAAGACTTCTCCTTCATCAAGTAGTGCAAGTGTGAATAACAGCAGAAACACAGGTGCCAGAACACTTGCAGACATTAAAGCCAGAGCTCAGCAAGCTCGAGCCCTGAGAGAAGCTGCAGTTGCTGCAGCAGTGGCTGCAGCTGCTAGCATTGTGTCTGGTGGCAGTGGAGCCCATGGAGATGCTATAAAAACACGAACCCTGGCCCATATGAAAGAACAGACAAAGACCAAACCTTTTAGCAAACACCAAGGAAGAACCCATTTACTTCAGGCTAACAAAGATGTAAAATTACAGTCTGCTACAAAGGATGGTCTACCAGCAACAAGTATGCAAGTTAATGTTGATTCTAAAACTGAAAGTACAACAACTGGTGTTATTATTGTGAATCCAAATTGTAGGCCTTCTGGCAGCAATTCTTTTCAAATACCTGATGCAAGTACCTCAATACAGCAGTCATCTGTGGGACAAGAATCTCCCATTAAAACACCTGTGCAAAACAACACCGTTCCATATTCAACTGACAACATAATTGCTTCTACCTCTACTGAAAATAATAGCTTACCAGTGTTCTTTGATAAAGCTACCATTCCAGTTTCTCCTTCAAGCACTCCTGTTTCAAAGACAGTTGGCAAATCTTCTTTTGCAAGTTCTTTTGAGGATTCCCCTATGTTAATGTCTGTTGATACTACTACTACTGCATCAGGTAATATTCATATGTCAAAAACTGCTGCCGATGCTGACATTCCTCATTCCCTTGTCAGAGCCATTGTGCCAAACTGTGCAGTTAACACAGCAGTTTCATCATCCCCAGATAATTCATCAGTTTCAAGTTCGTATGAAAATCACATTTCAAGTTCTCTCAATGGCAGTCCATGTTCAACATTTCAGGATGCTGCTACTGAGCCAGGAACTGGAAAAAACAGTAATATGCCAACATCTCCTGTGAGCAGCACTTTAATTAATAGCTCCCGTGATGATTCTGTTCTAGTCTCTCCTGTTAGGACTACTATACAGTTTTCAAGTGAAAAAAGCCCTGCTGATTGCTCTGTTGACCAAAACGTTGCAGCTGCATATAGTAACATTAAAGTGACTTCAGGCACCAGTGAGACAGTGGTTGTACCTAACACAGTAGAAGCCCCACCTGTTTCACTAGTTACAAATGAAACAGTGACCGAAAGCTCATTTGCTAACACTACCAAAATACCTGCTAATACTTTTGAACACATTTCTAGCCTTGCCAATGTTTCAGATCTTACAGGTAAATCTCAGCCACTAGGTTTTACACAGTCAATGACTAATAGATCAATCCCATGTAAGGTTATAGTAGACCACAGCACCTCTTTCAATTCTAACACACCAGTAGTTCCACCTGTGGAAAGTACTGACAAAACCATAGACCTGAAGTACAAGCCTGTCAGGACAGAAACAGTTTCTCAGCATGTGACCTGCCCTCAGGTGTCTGTAATAAGCAGGTCTGAGCCAACTAGCAATAAAAATGTAGAACACCCTTCTAACTTTAGTGCCATTGTAAGACAGGATGACAGAAGCTTGCAAACAACTTGTACAAATGTTGTAGCTGAGCCTAGTTTGGAGCAAGATAAGTTAAGTGAAACTAATGTTCCTAAACAAGGCTTCTCAGAGCATGTGCCAGGTTTCTCTTTCAAGCATGAAGCCAACATTGTCTGCCGTGATCAGTATATGCACCCAAATGAGAGAGGCTGCTGGGGTGGTAATGAGAACTTGAACTCTGACTCACAGACTGTTCTCCATTCTAACACAAACAAACATAACCGTAAAGATTATTCTGAAGAAAATGTACAGAGAGATGGCAAAGTAGAGTCATCTGGTTATAGGCATTTGAAAGAGTTAAGTGATAATAACCTTTCTGTTGATGACTCTGTTTTGGTAAAAACAGAATCTTCCCAAACTGGAAAACACTTCGATATGAATTCTGAAGAGTTTTCTTACCGCAGCATTCAAGCACAAGCATCTGACTTAACAGTATGTGCACAGTCTCAAATTTCTAAGACAGCAGTCAGTGATACATGTGAGGACCCTCCCCTGACTACAGAAAATCAGAAAAGAGTTCAGAACACTGGGAGCTTTGGCTGTCGTTTGTCATCAGTGGAAGCCAATAATCCTCTAGTAACACAACTTCTACAAGGCAACTTACCTTTGGAGAAGGTGTTGCCCCAGCCTCGACTAGGAGCCAAGTTAGAAATCAACAGGCTTCCTGTGCCTTTGCCATCAACGCCAGTATGCAAAACAGCTGTAACTGAGAGAAACACAAATGACGCCTCTCCTGGCTCTCCCAGTCCAGAGAGTAAGGGGCTTGCCTTGGAAAGCAGTGGGCCATCACACACACGAAAGCGTGATAACCCTCCCAAAAAGAGAATGGCCAGGTCTGTAGGAGAATATGCCCAAGTAAAATGTGAGCCTTCAAAGCATCTGTCAGAAACAGAGGCCAAACTCGCACCTTGTGCATACAGTGCTAGTATGAATCAGTTGAGGCAAGGACAGCCATTCAAACACGAGTGGATGAACAAACATGTATCCCATAACAGAGTGTCCAATAGTCCAGAGATTAAACAGCAGAAGAGACCACTGCCTGCATGCAGTTTTCAGCACAGTACAAATATTGACAAAAATGGCACCTTTCCATCAGAAGTTTGTGCTTCACAAAGACATCCTGTTTACCAAATGTCAGCTGCTGTAAGAGGTCCTATTCCAGCATCAAATTTGCTGCAAGCAAGCACAAAGACCACATCTAGCTGTAACACACTAAATGCTTATGCCTTTAGACACCAGGAGCAGCAGGGTGTAGAAGTCAACATCTCTTCCTCAGCAGACCAGATGAGACAAGGACATGTGTTTTCACCTAATCTACAAATTAAGCAAGCAGATGATCTTTGTAATATATCGCAGATGATGCATAAACATTCTCCCCCTAATGCTGGAGAAGCCCAGTGTGATCAGAAACAGCCGTCTCTTACAATGGAAACTACAAAGAGGTTGAGTTGGCCTTCTCCAGCAAACACATGCAGCAGTGTTAAAGTAGAGCCTATTTCATTTGATGAAGGGTTAAACAGCAGTTGTGAACAGGCAATTAAGCAAATGACTTATGAGCAGAATGAAGTAAAAGAGCAGTTAAAAGCATTTGCATTAAAAAATTCAGAGGTTTCTTCCTATTTAATGACAGAGCAGCAGAAGGTGTTTAACCAGCTAACTGTACAGAAAACCCAGCATAATTTACAGCAACATCAGCAGCAATCATCTGGAAACTATCCCACAATACACTTTGGAAGCACTAATTTCAAAAGAGCAGCGTCTGTAATTGAGAAATCCATTGGAATGTTGGGTAGTGGCCCAAATAACTTGTCTGGTCAGAGTACATCAGTGCCAGTTCAAAAATTTGCTGATGGCAGCAGTACAGAGGAGCTGGAGTTGAAATGTTCTTGCAGACTGAAAGCCATGATTGTTTGCAAAGGCTGTGGAGCCTTCTGCCATGACGACTGCATAGGTCCATCTAAATTATGTGTAGCTTGCTTAGTAGTTCGATAAAGTATATTGTGAAAAAAAGCAGAATGTATTGCTGAAAAAACTGAAAAAAAAAGGTTTTGTGAATGAATTCACATTCTGAAATATCAGGTATCAGAATGATTCCCTTTGTGACAGTCCACATCAAACGTCTTCAGTTTTTTACTTGAGTGTTCTGTTTTGATGTATGACACAGGAAGTAAATCAGAATATGACCTGGAGCTAGGATTTGCAGGACTTCTTGGGATTTCTTCCATGGGAAAATGGGGCATTTTGATAAGCATTGACTGCTGCTAAGTGGTAAACGCAATTATAGCACACTACAGAAAAGGAGTAGAAGAAAAGGGTTTACTGTATTTGGCCTCCTTACCTTAAGTGCAACTCTTTATAGGATGATATTCTTGAAACTGAATAGTATGCATTTACATCCAGTTTTTGGAGGTTTTTATTTATCAGAAGTAGGGTTTAGAATTGTCTGCCACCGGTGTAGGTGATTTTGAGTTTGTCTCAGTAAGAGCAGCTCACATTTGAGAGATGAAATGGCGATGTTATTGCAAAGAACTGTAATTCACACCGTAACTCCAGTAAGCAAAGCAAGAGAATTTGAAGGGCATTCACTCCTTTCTTGAAGAAGGTACAATACACTTTGGAATTTGTGAGTAAATGTGAACATGCAGTATATAAGCACTATTATCCTTGTGACATTAATGAATCTTGTTTCTTCTACTACTTTCCAAGAAGTAGTAGTTCAGAAGTGGATAGTTTCTGTTTAAGAAGACTGAAAATATTTCTTCACGATTCTATGGCACTCTGGTTAGAGAAACTGCAGCTTTAACAGTTAAGCTGAATATTTATACACTATTTATGATGATGCTTTCAGAACTGTAGTTGTGTTCCTTTAGTGCCATCCCAATTTTTTTTTTTTTTTTTTTGGGGGGGGGTGAAATTATGTTTGCAGTTAGCAGGTTTGCACTTACTGGCAGTTTATTGCAGTAGATGAAAAACTATGCCGTAAGTCAAACTGATGTCTTGAAAACAACCAGTAAAATATATGCACAGGAATTGTTTCATCTGTATGTGGGATCATTTCTGTCTTGATACTAAACTCTTTTTAGCCTTGGAGATGGTAAAAGACAGATGCAACTTCAGAATACCACTAGGTTTACAGGACCCAATGCATATGTGTTCATCTCCAACAGCATGCCACTTTATTTTAATTATTGTTAATATTATTATTATTATTGCTATTATTATTTTTGAAAGACATGGTTCAAAGTAGTTCTATTGCTTAATTGTGTTGCTTTGTGAATGGTTTAATATTCCAAGTGTTCATCTGCCAGTTGCTCGTTGAAATACAATCTGTATTACTTTATACTTTTTCTGCACTATCAGCTTTTTCACTTTGCTGTTTCAGAGACATTTTTAAGGCAGCTGTTCTATAAAAGACACAAAGTCCAGAACCTGGTACTGTATTATATTATGTGGGTCCCACTAATAAACCTTATGCTAATGGTTAGCAGAATTAATGAAGACTGTCATAAAGTTGCTCTTTATTATATGTCTCCAATTTTTCTTTTTCCCTTTAATTTGGGATCAGTATTTATCTGCAAGCTTAGCACTTTAGCTGAAGTGTTCCCACCTTGCTTCAGTTCTTGTCTGGCAGTTTGGCATATAGATTTAAGGCTATGAACTGCTACCAAGCTCCAGCATGCAGTCTTGCTGCTGTCCATAATCTCCATTCACAAACTGTGGCTGAGCAAGTCACTTATTCAAGCATTGCTCCCTTGTCACATCTTGCAAAGAAGCACTTGTGCATAGTGGGCTTACCCAGTTACCGGATAAATAACAGTAAGTCAAACAGCTGTCCTTAAAAAAAATCATGATGTGGGCAGCTCCTCTGTGAAGGAAGGGGAGCCTCAAATGCCATTAAGAAATGTCTTTCTTTGGGTTTGATGGGTAATAAGTTTGCATGTGTGCCTTGCCTTCAAGTGAGCTATGATATCAGTTCCCAGCTGCTCTATGCCTTCATCTGAAACCCCTTTAAGTAGTGAATGCACAGGACAGCCCATGCCTCTACATACTGTGCCCCACCTTTCAGCCACAGATTGCATCTGATGCAGATTTTAAGGTGCTGCTCTTCTCCAGTGACAAGCATAGGTCTCGACCTCTTAAGAAGTCAGTGTGCAACACAGACCCTGACAATGTGTGACAAACGGGCAAAATTTGAAACAGCCTATTTCCTCACTGTGTGAAAACACACCATTTCCATGGTGCCAAGCTGAAGTGGTCTTTCAAGCAAAGTCAGTAAGTTAAGTGTATATGAGCCAAGAGTAAACACTGTAAAAAAACAGTGTGTAACTGAACTTAAAAATGTGTATTGTATAATCAGAAAAACACTCCCATAACAAAGTACGCAATCAGTGGCAAATCATGCACTTACAATCAGAAAGCAAAAGCAGCAATTCTGCATAAGACTGAGCTGTGATAACCTATGCACTTTTCCACTGAGCAATTCACAAGATTTTTTTTAAACAATACCTCTCAAGTGTACTTCATTATAAGGAAAATTCCTCGCTTTGAGTCTTAAAATATCCACGTTCCTTGAAGTTCCACATTGAAAGGGTCAGTCGCATAATTAGTGTTAAAACAGTTTTAACAGATATTCATAGTAGAAACTGAGTCATATTAATCATAAAAATCACTTGTAAGTATAAATTAACTCATTTTTACCATCCTGGGACCTCCTAGTTGAAGTTATTAGTAAGCTGTTCTGCCCTCCTACAGACAGTGGGGAAGGAGAGCTTGAGGTGCAGCCCTGTAAACATAAAACACTTAAGCTGCCAGAATCCCCACCCCACTAAATGCACAGCATAGAATTCCCCTGTCCTCTACAACACTAATAAACTGTAATACACAAAAGGCTTATCTGTTATTCATGGTAAGTAATACTGAGTCATATTACTCAGCAAAATAACTTAATATTTGTGTATTATGTGACCTCCTAACTGAAATTATTAATAAAGTGTTCTGCCTTCCTACCCTATGTACAAAAAAAAAAACCTGCTAGAATGTCCCTACCCCTCTAAAAACACTAAGCTGACAGACTTTACCTACTCACTACCAAATGTACATCAGAGAACTCCGCTGTCCTGTAGAACACAAACTACAAAAATATACAAATATTTACCTATTCTTTCTCCACTGTTCTAGCAAGACCTGGACTAAAAATTAGGCTCTTAGCTGCAGCTAAAGATATACCACCAGAAGGTATGATTCCCCAGGGAAGACATCACAGTCGTTTTGGGAGTAGTGGTTTGCACACTGTACTGTACAATCCACTTACCACCAGTCTTCTGCTGTGTTCCATGATCCTGATATCCATGTTTGAAGGTGAACTGCTGCACACCCCAAAAGTTTGCTGGCTGCTGAAATAATCATCCATGCTGGGAACCTCCTTATCCCTAATGCTGCTGCCCTTCTAAAGAAAAAGCCATTGTTGCCTTAAATCCACAAAGAAAAGTGCTGCCTGCATCACAGTGGCATGACAACTGCCACCCGGAAGTCTCTTACTGATTGTTTATTTTCCTGTTTCTTCTGGTTGGCTCGCTTTGCATCTGTAGTCAGTCTCTGATTGGGCATGTTACATGTATGCGGATTGGCTATTTTTGCAGTATATGAGCCAGTCAGAATATGAAAAGCGAAGCCAACACTCTTAATGTGGAACTGTGGAATTTTGTGAGCTCTGTGCCTTAATTGTGGCACATTCCACATAATCCGGAGCACTTGGAAGGTGAGGTGAACAGGCATTCACTGACCTACACCATAGCTCCCTTTTCAGGGGAGAAATGGTAGTCCAGAGATGCTCAGTCTTCCCATACTGTGTGATCCTCACAACAGTCTAAGATTATGACTCAGTATTGATTGCCAGCAGTGCGAAGTGATGCCTTGCCTTTACATAGTGGACAAGTTTTTAGGTCACCTGCTTTGATACAAGGTATTTTGGAGTAGAAAGAATGTTAGAATTTCATCTGTGTATTACTTTGCAAAATGTATTTTCTTTAGTAAGCCATATGCACTGAGCTCAAGTCATTCATAATGTAGAAATTTAAAC
Organism: Protopterus annectens; assembly: GCF_019279795.1. Lineage (NCBI taxonomy): Eukaryota > Metazoa > Chordata > Ceratodontiformes > Protopteridae > Protopterus > Protopterus annectens. Next base: position 111,607,252 of record NC_056732.1, on the reverse strand, counting down.
TCGCATCGGTTTATCAGTTCTGGTTTTGGTGTGTGTGTGTGTGTGTGTGTGTGTGTGTGTGTGTGTGTGTGTGTGTGTGTGTGTGTGTGTGTATATGTGCGCGCACTTGGGTGCCTTGTCATTGATGGCCATATTGTTATCTGTGCCAACTAACCGCTACCTTCACCCCAGCTAGTTTTTGTCTTGAATTTACATGATGTGTCCCTCCCATTCCCCTACCACCACACACAAAAATGCTTCCATACTGATCAAAGATAGTGGTGATTTTAAAAAAAGGGGCAATTATTTATGACAAAATAGTTAATCCTGTCCTGCTGCCTCTTTGTTCAGCATGCCTGCTCTGCTGAGATGACTGTGAGAAGATGAGCTGAGAAAGGTATATGGCAGTTTGGGTGAAGCTTTTCAAACTGAACGATTTTTTCCTTCCATTTATCATGATGTTAAGTTCCTCTTGCCTAAATGTATAATTGTCCATCCCAGTTTAACAGTAGCACATGAGCAGGTGGTGAATGTTACACTATTTAAGCGAAGTGACAGTGCACACAGAAATACTACCCAACAAAGAAAAATGTAAAATGACAATAGAAGAAAGTTTCTGACTTTCTTGAGGGTTTGTTCTTTCTGAATCTTGTGTACATTCTGCAAGGGTTTAGATTCTATAACCAAGCTGATCTGAGAAAACAAGAACTCTTTGAATTGTCCCTTTAATGTAAGAATTAAATTATAACCATCACAAAGGGCACACAGAAAAGTGATATTTTCATACATTGTAGTGTTGCAGATTTCAGGAGCAGGTAGCTGCAAAGGTAGCTTTCTCCTTTCATTTCTGTGCTAAATGTAAATTTTTATTTCTTGTATGACTGTTATTTATATTCCTTTCACCCAGCATTGGGGTATCCTGTGATAGTGCATCAACAGTCTTACAAAATATGTCAGTATGTAGCTTTAACAAATACATTTCAAGAGTTAAATTACAGTAAAGCAGATTTATTTCAGCTGTTCTAATTTAAATGTTTCATTTTTGGCCATCTTAAAAGTGCTAACTTAAAAGAGCTCTTTGTTTACAGCTCTTTTGTTTGTTTATCCATTGTACTGTGTTTCAGAAGTTTTTTCACTAAATCAGAAAAATTGTGTTGTATGTGTACTGTTTGTGAGTGTTACAAAAATGTGTTTCATGGTTGCCATAACTTGTACTGATGTACAGTGCTGTTTATATTTACCAAGAATACTAAAAACCTGCTCTGTTGTTTTAGTACAGTCCTTTTGTCAGTATTCTGAATGCTCTTTTTCTTTGTATACTTGTTTGCCATTCTGTGTATTTCTTCAAAGGGGCTGTTTATTGCGTCTGAAGACATTTTTTAGAACATCTTGTAGTTTACCCATACATGCAAGGTATAAACCCGGAGAAGGAAAACTCCCAGGTTACTGTTCATGGGTGTATCCATTGTTTTCTGGAAACAAGCCTCACATAGTTGTCTACCAAAGAGAAGTTGAGTCCAGCAGGACAAAATCACATGTTCACACAGTTCTTCAAAGGGCAGATCAGTCTGTCTGTGACCAATTTGCTACCATGCAAACACTTCATTATTTCACTTTGCTACCTGACTAAATGTGAGTGACTACAAAGCATCTTAACTGAGAATCAGTGTTTTGTTAGAAATCAGGGATTGTGCTTTCTTTAATGGTGCTGTATTTTTTATATTTGTTGCCTACAAAAGTGACTGCTTACAAAATGCTATAAATTAAATAAAAAAACAGATTTACCACTCCACATTTTCATTTCTGTCTCAGTAAACTTTAGCCATGTTGAACAATGATTTGCCAAGTATTTTTTTTTCACGATTTTGTTAGGCATTGTTTTCTAAAGTTCCAAAAATCTACAGAATTGAGAAGAATAAGATCTATCATGCCTTACAGTACTGAACAAACAGTCTGTAATATTCAGCTGAACTTGAAACATTTTGCAAGTATTTCTTGACTTCTTTCATTTTTAAAGTAATAAGCATTCAGCATTTTAAAATAATATGTGTAATGTACAATCTCAACATAAGTGCTTGTTTTGCATGTGTGTATTGTGGACCAAACTGTACATTGTTTAATTTTTGGGAACTTTTTGCTTCTAGAAGACTGTAATGTAATGAAAAAGACCACCTGGGACCTTTGTGGTCTCCCTTCCCCCACTTGACTGCCCTATCTGTAGGTTGCAGCACTTTTTGCATTGCCATTACAGTGTTGATCATGTCATGTGCCTGCCTGTCTTTTTCTTGGAATCCTTACTGTTATTTCTGTTTCAGCTTCTTTCCACAGATCTACTGATATTTAGATGAAAAAAAAGTATATTCGGACATCCATGCTCAGTTTCCTTGGTCTTTTTGGGGTCTTTCCACTCCTGTACTCATAATTTGGGGAGAGTTTTATATTTGAAAGTTGCCTTGTTAACTTGTACAGTTTTCTGTTTGTGTCATTCCTCTTTCTTTTCTTGAGTTTACAACACATGGGTCGCCGCTTTAGTTTTTTTTTTTTTCTTCTGAATAATTTTCCTCTTACTGCACCTCTCAACTGTACTTTATTTTGCCTGTAATTTTGCCAATTCCTTCATAAAAGGTTTGTTTTACTGGTAAATCACTAAGTATTGCAGGCTGTCAATAGTGCCATATATAAAATGAAATGAACAAAGGCAGACACAGCGACAACACAAACTGGACAAGAACACACCCAGAGGTAATGAATCTAATAAAAGTTTTAATAAACTCCAAACAGCACAAAAGGTGATGTAAAGCGCTTTTCGTCTGGTCGATTCACCAGACTTCCTCAGACAAACTCATACAAAGCAAGCACCAAGTTTAAATTAAATACTTTTCCCTCCAAAACTACATCAGCCTGTCAAACACATTGTTCAATTAACATCAATTAAAACATTAAAGGTATATAACAATGCAATACCCTAAACCTTGTACTTAAAGTTGAACAGTTCTTTTAAAAACATTTTATGAAAAACCTTACTTGTCATAAAAACCTAACCTAGAAAACTAAGACATGAAAAGTGGGTACTACTCATAACCCTTATAAATATAAATATTAAAGTAATACAAAACACTTTTATAAAAAAAACTGTTTTACATGTCTACGTATCATCTACTAAGGCTCCTCAACTTAAGAATACAAGAAATGGAGATCACCTAATTTAGACCCGGTTTCTACTAGAATCCAGGCTAAGCTGCCATAATACTTCTTTTTTCTCTAATAGTAAACTTAAGGCACCACGCCTATTGTCCATCAAAATCTGGTCTATCACCCTAAATGAAAAAGAATGCCCCGGGTTACTATTACCATGTCTAGCCAATGCATTTTCATTCCTTCATTTAGCAATGCTATAAACATGTTCATAGACCCTCTCTTTCAACTTTCTGTCGGTCTTACCAACATAAAAGCATTGGCATAACTGGAATTGGGCAAGATATATCACAGACCTAGTATTACAATTGTACCTACCGTTGACCCTATAAGACCTATCCCGAATAGTAAATGTACAGCCAGATGCCATATATCTACAGTAGTTACAAGCTTTGCACTTATACATGCCAGGGGTACGTGCATATATCTGCCTAGGGAATTCCACTAAAGATTTCAGATTCCTACTCTTCTTGAAAATAACCAGTGGGTTATGGCCTGTTTTATCAACAATTTCTTCCTCTGTTGAAAGAACCCTCCAATTCTTATTTTGTAAGCATCATATATTGCGTGACAAAACTAGAGGCAAAATCCTTTGTCTGGAGGGAGCGAACTGTATCTCTACCCAAAACAGGGACTACATTTCTATTACCATTATCTACCACTGACAATTCGCCAGGAAAACACAAATAGGTTTATAAATCCCTCTCCTCATTTTCTCTAAAACTTCTACTACAATTTCTCCAACAAATTTTTTAGGGTATCCTCTGTTCATAAACATCTGTTTTAACAGGTCACACTCATCCAAAAATTGAGCTTCCTTAGTGACCATCCTTGCAACACGAACCAACTGCCCCTTCACCACTGATCTCTTTTGGTGTAGGGGGTGGCAACTAGTAAAGTGCAGCATAGTGTTGGAATACGTTATCTAAACAAGAAATGCTGTTTTCCTTGAAGGAACTGGTAAACCTTAAAAAAGTTGTAGTTGAGTTAAAGTATCTTAACAGTTCATTTGCTGATGCCCCGTTCCCCCTAAATAAAATGAACACATCATCTAGGAACCTCATATAAAAACAGATAGGTTGCATGATGTCTGTGTTGTTAAACACATAATGGTATTCCCATTTATAAGGTTTTTCATAAAATGTTGTTTTTAAAAAACTGCTCAACTTTAAGTACAAGGTTTAGGGTATTATATTGTTATATAACTTTAATGTTTTAATTGATGTTAATTGAACAATGTGTTTGATAGGCTGATGTAGTTTTGGAGGGAAAAGTTTTAATTTAAACTTGGTGCTTGTTTTGTATGAGTTTGTCTAAGGAAGTCTGGTGAATCAACCAGACGAAAAGCGCTTTACGTCACTTTTTGTGCTGTTTGGAGTTTATTAAAACTTTCATTGGATTCATTACCTCTGGGTGTGTTCTTATCCAGTTTGAATACTGCCATATATAGAAGAGTTCCATACTTCTTATTGTTCAGAAAATGCATATTAATGCAAAACCACCTGTTACTTTACTAACTTTTTGAATGAATTAGATTAATATTTAGAAAATGTCCCTGATTTTGGGGCCTTTGCCCTCCTTTATTTTGGCTTTGTCCAGAATGAGTGTTAGACATTACAGCTGAACTGTTATTTTAATTTCCTGTTTTAGTGCCGCTTACAGTTTTATATCTTAACTGCTCTGCTTCCAGAATTTCTGATTTTTGTAACATTTCTGAGCTGAAACATGTCACTAGATGTTCTTCGTGTTTCACTGTTGCAGTCATCACATTTGGATTATCTGCTTGCAGTAGCCCTCAGTCGGCCTGATTATCAAAGTCTTGGGTCCTGCATTGGTTGCTGTCTCTTCTTCCGTGACGTCAGGGGTATAAAACATGCAGCCAACGCTATCACATCAGTCTTTCTTGCTGTGCGGTGCCCGAAGCAGAAGCATTTTGCAAGTGCCGGTCGGCCGACTCCTGAAATTTTTGTTTTCATGTTTCAGAACCGAAGTCTTCAACTAAAAGCTAAGTACCCCGTTGGGGAAACTTTTTCTTGCTCTAAACCAGTGTCAGTAAAAGTAAATAATTGCATTTCTTGTGGAAATACCTCATAAAGATTTTAATTCGTACTGTATTCCTTGCCAAGGCCCTGACCACGACGTACCTCGCTGTCGGTTTTGTGCCTTATTTAAACCTTGAACTATCCATCGTCGGTGTATTTTCGCTTCTAAATATTTTGGTGCTCAGTTTAATTATCTTGATATGTTTCGGTAAGCCATCCGACTACCGATATTCTGAAAAAACACAAAGGTAAAGACAGAGATAGGCTACCTACGTCCAAAGCTGCCAACGACGCTTTTCCTACGCCAGTCGCCAGTTCACCAGTAATCAGTGAGGTGCTTTTGCAGCCCCTGATACCCGTTACATCAGATTCGCAGGCCTCTACTGAGACCTATTCGGAGTCCGGTATGCCGTGAGATGCTTCAACTGTGGAACCTGCGGATGTCTCTACCTTGGATGGGTCCAGAGCTGCTGTGCAGGCACCGGCTTCTGAGGGTGTATTCAAGCCTACTGACTTGCATATTAAACCGGCGCCATCTTCTTCTTCAAGGCCTAAAACTCGAACCATGCGTAGAAAACTGACGCTCGGACCACATGGTCAGGCCTCTGTACCTAAAAAACAAATGGTAAGAATGGCTGAAGACCTTATTACTGAAGCCAACCTTCCCCCTCTAAGAGACCTAGGACTGATTTTGCTTATGATACTTCTGACCAGGATTCTGAAATTTCTGTTTCCTCTGACGGCCAGGATTTACCCTTATCTACCTCTGAGGATTCTGATGCTGTGGACTCTATTCCCTCTGCTTCCCCCCAGAGGATTTCTCTTTTGGTGAAACCTTGCATACTCTCAGGTAGCATTTTCATTGGGAAAGTCAGGATTTCTGTGATTCTAAAAAGAGGCTTAGGGATTTCTTACTCCTGCCCCAGCACAGGCCTTTAGCCATACCTCCTGTACTAGACATTGTTGATGATGCTTTTTCTGAATCTAGCTTGGCCCCTGACTCTTTACTCCCTGCTCTCAGAAAACCTGATAGATATTACAGGGTTTCCGACTCTCACAAGTTCCTTTTTAAAAATCCTACTGCGGATCCCGAGACCATTTCACAGGGACCCAAGGGCATTTAAGCTACTACTGCCAAAAATCCTACCCCCTCTGATAGAGACTCCAGGGTGATGGATAGATGGGGTAAGCCCTTGTGCAACTTTGGCCATTAGGACCTTAAACTGCCAGTTTCATATGTTAAAGTATCAGCAGCATATTATTGGATTGCTTAAACAGAAAATTATGTTAATTCCTGATTGTGCTGAAAATAAGGATTTACAGGATTTAATGCATTCTGCTGAACAAGTTGGAAAACATACTTTGCAATGTGGTTTTGATTCACTAGAGGCATCTTGCAGGGCTGCTGTAACTGGGTCTGTACTTAGAAGGCATGCTTGGCTTAAGGAGCAATCCTTGCCAGATAATGTTAAAGCTAAATTTCTGGATGCTCACTTAAATCAAGACCGCCTGTTTGGCAACAAGGCAGAAGAAGTTCTTAAAAAAGATGGAGGAAAAAGCTAAATCTATGCTAACTGTTAAAAGATTTTTTACAAGTACAACCTCCAAGATTTAGTAGGCATTGGCCTTCTAAGAACTGGTCCTTTTCTGCCTCTAACAGACCTTCTCAGTCCAAACCAGATCCAGCGGAGCACCCAGGCTTTAGTCCCAGGGTACGCGCAGGACTAAGCAGTGGGGGGGGCCTCCACTTCCAAATCTGGGAGTAATAAAACTCCCCCCTATGGTAAACTGTCTCAATGACTTATTTTTAAAACTTCCAAGCACTTCTTGACTGACTGCCCCTTTGGGGGGAAAGATTGCTCTTCATGCAAAGAACTGGGAACTCATTACCCAGGACAAATGGGTTTTAAATATAGTGTCCCAAGGATACAGATTTCACTTTCACACGTTACCAATACCAAGCAGTTGGCCAGAGCTACCCCCAAATCAGTGGGCAGAGGCCCAAAAGCAAGTACTCTCTCTCTTAAGCATAGGGACTATTCAGTTGGTACCAGAAGAAAAGGGACAAGGCGTCTACTCTAGACTTTTCCTGGTACCCAGAAAAGACAATTCATGGTGTCCTATCCTGGACCTGTCTACTTTAAGCACCTTTTTGGTGATTCCAAAATTCAAGATGCTGACTCTTCACCAGTTGCTTCCTATGCTAGGCATAGATGCCTGGTTAGCAACACTAGATTTAAAGGAAGCATACCTGCACATCTCAATCAGGGAATCTTGCAGAAGATACCTATGCTTCAAAGCAGGCTGCATGCACTATCAGTTCTCTGCACTGCCCTTTGGCTTATCTACTGCGTCCAGGGTATTCATAAAGTGCCTACCTCCAGCCATTGCATTTTGCAGGCAAAGAAATATTCACATATACCTATACCTGGATGATTGTCTAATTCAGGCTGAAAGCCAGAATATATTTTAGAGTCATCTGGCCTTTGTTCAAAGGGTGCTGACTTGTCCGGGGTACACCATAAATGAAAAGAAGTCACACCTGGTACCCTGTCAACAAATTATATTCCTGGGAGCAAGCCTGAATACAACTTCCCAGATGACTTTCCTCATGCCACAGAAACGGATTCATTTGACAACCTACTTCAAACAAGTGGCCACAAAAACCCAGATATCTGCAAGGCAAGTACTGCAAGCCTTGAGGTTCATGGCCTCCTGCATTCTTCTAATTCCATATGCAAGGCTGCATAGGAGGAAACTACAATTGTATCAACATTCACAGGATCTAGAAGCAGTGATTCCTGTCATACCTTGCATGTGCCTAGAGTTCCTTTGGTGGGCAGAGGCCTGCCACCAAAACAGGGAACTACCATTCACACTACCCCCTGCTGCCCAAACCTTAACAACAGATGCATCAGACAATGCATGGGGGGCTCACCTGGCAGGGAAGTGCATTCAGGGCAAATGGAACCCAAGTCAAATGCACCTGCACATAAATCAAAAGAAAATGTTAGCTGTAAGCATGCTCTGACAGTCTTCAAGGACCGCATTCTTCCAGGACAACTAATGGTAAAGATGGACAACACCATTGTCATGTGGTACATAAACAAGCAGGGGGGGTACACATTCTTACCCCCTCTGCAGACTAGCCATGGCATTGTGGAACACAGCCTTGAGCTGCCAAGTGACTCTACAAGCTCAATTCCTGCCAGGAAAACTAAATACACTGGCAGATGGACTAAGCAGAAACCTCATGGACCCACACGAGTGGAAACTGGAACCAAGGATTTTCAGCATGTTGACAAGCAAGTGGGGGAGCCCAGATATAGACCTGTTTGCCTCCCCCCAGAACCATCAATTGGACAAATTTTGCACAAGGATTCCCCACAAGCTAGCTTGGAAAGTGGCTGCTCTATCTTTCAGCTGAAAAAAACTATCAGTTTATGCCTTTCTTCCTCTGCCTCTGCTCTCCAAGGTACTACTAAAGATCAAACAGGACAAGCCAAGGACAATTTTAATTGCACCAGACTGGCCACGCCAACACTGGCACCCCCTCTTGCGCAGTCTGTCATGCTTGTCTCCATGGCACCTGCCTCAGACTCCTTCCCTGTTGTCTCAGCAGGAGAACCAGATTCTGCACCCTCAGCTGCAAACCCTGAACCTAGCAGCCTGGCTAATTACCTAATCTCTCCTTTACCATCCCTCAGTAAATCAGTGATGGATGTAATTTTAGAGGCAAGGAGGTCTAGTACTAGAAAATCTTATGCTGCAAAATGGAAAAGATTTTGTGCCTGGAATCAGTCTCAAGGGATGAGCATAGCAGTGCCCAATTTACATCAGATTCTATAGTACTTGACTGAGATGCTTCATAAGGGCTTGTCATTTTCCTCCATCAAAATTCATGCCTCAGCCATTTCAGCTCATTACAGCTCAGAGCCTCCCCTCTTCTCTCACCCACTGCTCAAGCAGTTCCTTAGAGGGGCCAAAATTTTAATGCCACCCAGGAGAGCTCCAACTCCAGCCTGGGACCTTAACTTAGTCTTGGAGAAACTTACTCTTCCTCCATTCGAGCCAGCTGCTACTGCAGATTTAAAATTCCTTTCCTGGAAAACAGCTTTCCTTTTAGCAATCACTTCTGCAAGAAGGGTATCTGAATTACAGGCCCTTATGGCAGTGGAGCCTTTCATCATCTTTCATGCAGACAGGGTGTCCCTCAGAACCAATCCCTCCTTCATGTCCAAGGTGGTATCCAGTGTGGCTCTTAATCAGTCCATTCATTTGCCTATCTTCTTTCCTAACCCCCAGAACAAAGGGGAATGGATACTGCACTCCTTAGATGTGCACAGACAACTTAGATTTTACTTGGACAGGACTAAACCTCAAAGGAAATCTGAACAACTGCTGGTGGCATTTGCTGCAGGGGCAGAGGGGAAACCTATTTCAAAGCAAACCATTTCAAAGTGGATAGGCCACTGCATTCATTTCTGCTGTAAGCACCATGGAAAACCTATCCCACAGGGCATCAGACCCCATTCAACCAGGGATGCATCTACCTCCACAGCCTTTCTCAGGGGCGTTCCTACCAGGGACATCCTAGAAGCTGCTACCTGGAGTTCTGTACATACTTTCACCAAGCATTATCATTTGCCAATTTTCTCTAAATCCAGAGCTGGCTTTGCTACTTCAGTCTTGCAGGGTCTTATAGCTGGTCCTAATTCTATTTAAATTCCTCCTCCCAACCTTAGCTTTGGGAATCTACCCAAATGTAATGACTGCAACAGTGAAACACGAAGAACATAGTACAGTTGTGTACACTTACCATAAATGTAGATGTTCGAGTGTATTCACTGTTGCAGTCCTGGTTACCTTTCCTCAAGCCCCCTTTCTTCTTTTAGCTATACCTCTACTCTCCCTTACTATGCTCAAAAAGCTTTTTGTTGTATTTGCTTTTTTGTTGGCGGTATATCCTTGTAATTATAGATTTAATTGCTTCCCATTAGGGGGACACCTGACATATTGGGCAAGGAAAACTGATGTAATGGCAATGGCTGCATGTTTTATACCCCTGACGACCTGACGTCATGGAAGAAGGGACGGCATCCGATGCAGGACCCAAGACTTTGGTATTCAGACCGACTGAGGGCTACTGCAAGCAGATAACCCCAAATGTAATGACTGCAACAGTGAATACACTTAAACATCTACATTTATGGTAAGTGTACACAACTGTACTTTGAGTACACTTAACATAAATGTAGATGTTTGAGTGTATTCACTGTTGCAGTCCTGGCTACCCTCCCTCCAGCCCCCTGACTTCTTTTGGCTATACCTCTACTCTCCTTTACTATGCTTAAAAGCTTTGTGGTGTATTTGCTTTTTTGTTGGAGGTATAACCTTGTATTTTATATATTTAATTGCATCCCATTAGTGGGGCATCTGACACCTGGGGCAAGAAAAACTGATGTAATGGCATCAGCTGCATGTTTTATACCCCTGATGACCTGACGTCATGGAAGAAGAGGCAGCAACCGATGCAGGACCCAAGACTTTCTTAATCAGGTCAACTGATGGCTACTGCAAGCAGATAACCCAAATGTGATGACTGCCACAGTGAATACACTGGAACATATACATTTATGGTAAGTGTACACAGCTGTGCTTTCTTTTATCATTTCATCTGTATTTGCAAAGTAGTTGCTTGAGTAATTGATTTAGTTGTTTGCTGCACTGATTTGACTTCTGCTGTTGCAATCTTGTGTGACATTTTTTGTTTATTTTACTGAAGTTAATCATTCGTCATCTCTATGAAGATAATTATTTTTGTCTCTTCCTTCTATTAAAGCCACTACTTCACATATGTACTGGTAGTCACCAGGAATGGCTCTAGTATATCCACCTATCCATTTTAACTTTTTTGGTTTCATGGGAAGGTAGAGCCTACCCCTGCAGCCAGTAAGCTTAAGGAGGGACCCAATGCAGGATGGTATAACAGTCCATCACAGAACATACATGCCCACTTGCATCTACATACCTAAGGGTAACTTGGGCATCATCAGTCCACCTTCCTGCATATCTTTGCAATTTGAGAGAAAGTCAGAGCCACCAGCAAAAACTCATACAGACGCAAGGAGAACACATAGGCTGTGTAACAAAGAAGGCATCACATCCTGGGACTTCAAGGTATACATTGATATTTTATTTAGTTTTGTAAACTGGATAAGATCACACTGAGCTATCAGTCCTTCTCTTAATGAGATCTGTGGGAGTTAGCAACCATGAACATAGTTTTTACATACTTATTAACATAGATATTGCAGTATACATTTAGAGATTTAAAAACCACTGAAATTGTGCATGAAATAAAAAAAATGCCTTACAAGTTGGTTTTCAGTTTGGGTTCCTAGCACTGTAACAGAAGATCCAATGTTGTCTTTTCCTTCTGGGTTCAACCTGTGGGTTATCGATTCCAACTCTAATTTGATGCCGGCTGATTCCCAAGGCTTCAGCTCAGCAATCTCTGTCTTCTTTACCAATAACTCCTCACATTACTAGAACTGCCTCAGATCTGGTTTGCTGCTGTTCCAGACAACAACTTGATTGTTCACGTTTTCCCGTATCCCTTTTTAGGCAGGGGTTTTTGCCCCTGTACTTGTTTTTCTGGTTAATATTAGCTTAGTTTGTGTGTTTATTGTTAGTGATAGGCCTGTATTTTGTAATTTAGATTTATTAGCTGGGTTGGTTAGTTGGGTTAGTGCAGTCACTTTTCTGGGTTTTTGGGACTTGTTCAATATAGTTTGTTGTATACATTAGTGCTTAGGATGGAGAAAGGTTTTAAAAAGTGTGTTTCTTGTAGTCATAAGCTTCCCTTATGCAGTTTGTGAGGGCTTTGGCTCTTGCGCTGTCAGTGAGAAAAGTCCCAAGCTCGTCCCTAAAGGACTTTTGTACTCTGAGGAAGACTTTTGGTGTGGGCCCATATATGTCCTGGGTGGTTCCTCCTTGGACACTGTTATTGCTTTAATGTCCCAGTTGTGTGGAAATAGCCCAATATGGTTAAACTGATCTCCAAAAGGCCCAGTAAGAATCTCGCTCCCCCAAAGATCAGCTTCACTGGAGTAAGGGTCCTGCTGTGGATGCTATCATGGTGTTGGCTGCCAACAAAAAGAGCATTTTAGAGGAGAGCTCCTTGGTCTATTCCCTGAATAAAGGGTCTCGGGCATTGGATCGCTTAGGGAAGTGTGCTTTTACCTCAGCCGCCTTTGCGCTAAGGGCATTAAATTATTTGGCTCATTTGACCAGGCTTCAGGAAGATATTGTGTCAGAAGTGTGAAGAGCAGTGAAGATACAGCAGTCTCCAGACACTCAGAAGATTCTGGAGACTAAACTGTCCACTCTTCAATTAATTTCCAACATGTCCATACATCTGCTTTTTAATGCAGCTAATGGTACATCCAGAGTAGCTGATAACTGGCCTCACTGTGTGTCACCACACTTGGATGAGATTGTGTGACTTTATGGACTGCTTTAAGCCATCCTTTGTGAACTCCCCATTGATAGCTCATCTGTTTTGGGGCCATAAGTTAAATACACTTTGACCAGGTGTGAGCAAGTTGGAAAGACGCTGTCTGCCATTGGAGCTTGTTTTGCTACCCCTCAAAAGTCCTTTTCTCGAAACCAGAAGGGGGGTGTCTTCTTTTTTTAGGAAATCTCAGCAGTCCTCTCAGGAGGCTCCTTCTGAGGTTCTCCCAACAGCAAGGGGGTAGTAACCACAACTGCCCTCATGGCAAAGGAGGTCCACACAACCAGGGCTTCTGTGGAACTTTTTCAGGAGGAACTTTCAACAATACTGAAGGGTTGCCCAACTGTCCTGCTGTTGAGGCATTTGGAATCAGTTGGCTCTACACCCAAAAGCTTTGAAGGTCATCACCTTAGATGCATAGATGTTAAGAGCAGTATCCAGCAACTATTCAATTATGTTTTTATAAGTTCCCTGTCTAACTCCCAGATGACTTCCAGATAATCCACCTCATCAGAGAAGAGCAGCAGCCACTAAACTTCAAAAGCTGCTATGAAATCAAGTCATCCAAGAGGTCACACCAAACCAAGGATCTGGAGTATACTCAAGGTTATTTTTTGGTTCCAAAAAAGAGCAAGGACCTCAGGCTGTTTTTGGATTTGAGCAAGATGAATCAGTTTGTAAAGCAGACCAGGTTCCTGATAGCTCTGTTGAAGAAGGAAGACTGGATGTGTATGATCAATGGCAAGGGCATCTGCCATCATATAAAGATTCTGAAGTGGTCCAGGAGATTCCTGCATTTCCAGCTGAGGTCGATCATTACCAATTCAGAGTGCTGCCATTCGGTCTCACCTGTGTTCACCAAGTGTGTAGCAGTGGTAGCAGGTTGACTCAGGTTGCAGCCATTCCAGGTCTTTCCTTACCTGGTCAATGGACTCCTTATAGCCTGTATAAGAGCATCCCTGATCATGGCCAGGGGTACCTTAACTTTGCAGTTACTTAGCAATCCCAGTCAATTACCAGAAGTCCATTCTCCAGCCACTTCAGGCCTTGGAATTTATAGGGTGTCATTTAGACACTGTCTCCCACATTGACAAACTTCCATAGTCCAGAATATTGAACCTTTGGGATCTGGCAAGGTCTTTGATCATGTGCAGAAAACTTCCAGCATACATTATCTTCAGACTTTTGGGGCAGCTGACATTTGTTCAGTTTCCTTGTCCAGGTAGTTGGCACCAGAAAGACAGGTTTGTTCTTCCCCCTCCTCAGACTACCATCACAATGGACACCTCTCTTCTGTGGTGGGGGATGAGGCATTTCAAAGAGATGACAGTCCAGGGAACCTAGTCTGCAGCTGAGGTCAATTTACACATGAAAGTCTTGCAGATGAGAATGGTCCTCCTCACACTGCCAACGTTTTAGGACATTCTCACCAAGGGTGGGCTTTCTCTCCAGATGGAAAGTATGTTTGCAGCCTGGTATCTGAACAAACAGGAGGGAACCCAGTCTTACTGCATCTGTGGGGAGGCAATGAGGGTCTGTCAATGGTTGATTTTGACTCAACAGTTTCTGATTGCTATGCATAAGATGGAGAAATACTATATCTTAGCAGACACTTTGAGAAGAAATATTCTCCTTCCTCACGAGTGGTTCCTGAATCCAAGGGTTGCTGCGCGGATATTTCAGTGCTGGGGCACTTCATGTTGTGACCTGTTCACTTCCCTATCCAGCACCAAATGCAAGAGCTATTATGCCTTAGTTCCTCCTCAGGGATTGTCACCCAGAGATGCTGCCCTGTATGCGGTCCCGTGGGTCTTTTGCATACTTACCATCTGACTCCATTGATAATAAAGTTTCTTCAGAAAGTGGCCTATTGCAGAGCAGTTGTAATTTTCAGTGCTCCCTTTTGGCCTTGCCAGGTGTGTTTTCCCTTCCTTTGGCCTCTACTGAGATACCCTCCTTGAGTCCTGGATAACATTCTGGATCTGATTTCTTACCTGGCAGGAATTGATCTTCTCAACTTTCAAACTCACAAGTTAACAGCTTGGTTTCTTCAATTCCCTTGATGACTAAGAATTGCAAGCTTTCAAACCATATTTTTCACATTTTAACATCTTCCCAAAAGTCATCTGCTTGTAAGGTGTATGTTAGTAAGTGGAAATACTTTGCATTATAGGTTTTCTCTTAGGGTTTGGATCAATTTTCAGTATGCCTGGAGGCTATCTTGGATTTTCTTGCAGGTTTGTTTAACTGTGGATCTTTGTACTCCATGATTAAAGTGCAGTTTACAGGTATTTCTAATTTTCACAATGGCAGAGGTAATAAGCCATTGGCTGCCCTTAAGATCTCTGAGGTTTTTTTCTAAAGGGACTTTGCTACTGCATCCTCTGGTACGAGACACTGCTTCACCCTGGGACTTGTCTTTTATGCTTCAGAAGCTGACTGCTCTTCCCTTTGAGCATTCTGTTACTGCTGATCTGAAGTTGTTGCCATGGAAGACCTTGTTTTTGTGGCCATTAATTCTGCCAAGCATTTGTCAGAGTTACAGGCCCTCTCTGCCTTTCCCTTGTTATCTTTTTTTTCATCAAGACAGTGTGATCCCCAGATCGGATCCTTCCTTTTTGCCTAAGGTGGTATCAGAAAATAATCTGAAGCAGATCATTTATTTTCCAGTCTTTTTCCCCAAATTTCCTAACAGGGACAAATATCTTCTACATTGCCATGATGTTCATAGGCAGTTGAGGCTCTACATGGATAGAACAAAGTCCTTTAGAAAATCTAGTCAGTTACTTGTCTCATTTTCTAATTCTCGGATGAGTGCTCCTGGTTCCAAGGTTACTTTGTCCAAACAGCTTTCTGATTGTATTTCCTTTGGGTATGGTTTGATGGGGAAAATAGTTGCATTTTAAACACAAAGGTCATTTTACCAGAGCTACGGGCACTTCTGCAGTCTTTTTCTCCAGAGCTGCTTTTAGATGACATTTGTGCAGCTGCAACTTGGGTGGGTCATCACACCTTTGTGTCACACTGCAAATTGGATATCCAAGCCAGGTTTAGGGCTTTGTTTAGTTCAACTGTATTGTGCAGTTTTTTCCTTGAGTCCTTCTTAGGGTGCTGTGTGGCCGGGGACTCTGTCCCACAGGTTGAAGCCAGATGGAAAAGACATCGGATACGCACGTTATGTACTCACCCTAATGACAGTTCATCTGGTTCAACCCCCACCTTCCCCACCACCCCATCTATTGACTAAATATCGACAAATGCAGACACAAAACCAGGAACCACCAAAATCCAAGGCCACGGGACCCAAATCTCCAAGGAATGTACTTTCAAACCAAATAGGTTAAAAACAACACCTTTATTGGTACGTAGTCCAAATCACACCAATGAACAACCAACAATAGACCAAGCGCTTTCGCTCGGTTATTACCGAGCTTCTTCAGAGTTGAAAAAACTCAGTTTTTTCAACTCTGAAGAAGCTCGGTAATAACCGAGCAAAAGCGCTTGATCTATTGTTGGTTGTTCATTGGTGTGATTTGGACTACGTACCAATAAAGGTGTTGTTTTAACCTATTTGGTTTGAAAGTACATTCCTTGGAGATTCGGGTCCTGTGGCCTTGGATTTTGGTGGTTCCATGTATTGACTAATCCATTATTGCAGGGATTACAGACCAGGGAGTCTGCATTATTGCTTTGGGTTGCTGGCCTTTTGGCCTTTCTCCCTTGAGGTCTAGATCTGAGTGTTTAGTGGATGAAGAGTGGGGCAAAGTAAATCTGAGTTCTAGCAATGTGAGGGGTTATGGGTAGAGGAGGCAGAGCTTGCTGAGCTGTAATCTTGGAAATCGGCCAGCATCAGATATGTTGAACCAGGCAGAAAAGCACAGCATGGATCTGTTATGGTGAGTACATAACTGTCGTATATTATTTTTAAGAAGTATTATACCAGTAAGTAGGAACTGGGTATATCTTACCTTTCTCAATTATTTTATTCCAGAATTATGCTTTATTATTAGTCATTGTCTTTGACCAAAAATTTACCTTATGTGGTCTTTATTTTCATTGCAGAATGTCACTGTATTGCCTGTTGTGTGTGCATTTGAGAGTTACCAAGTTGCTAGTCATCATTACAAAGTCCTTACAGGAGTCCGAATGGAGAGATGATATGGGGGTCCAGATGGCAAGATGATAAATCAGCAAGCAAAGGAGAGTAGCATTGCTGGAACTGAATTCATCCACAACTGTTGGTGAGTACCTTGATGTGGTGGACCCTGTTTTTTACAAAATCTCACCAAGACAATACTGATATATAGACTATTTTATGTAGCATATATCATGGACAGAAGTAGGTTAAAAAATAAAAAAGACAGCTGGCTGCACAAGTCCCCAAATATAGGAGAAACCAGAAACCAGTGGAGTGGAAAACATCTGATGAGTTGCCATATGAAGATACTTTGGAGTCTTCAGCAGGAAACCAGTATAAAAGTTCAGTTGGAGTCACACAGCAAGGAAAGGAACAGGAAACTGAGGCTAACTGATGTGATCAATGTTGTGGAGTGATAGGCCAGTGAGTTCCCATATGAAAGGCAATGGATGACACAGGATGAAACTGAAAAGAATTTGGCACAGGAGGATGCTCTGGAACTTTCTCTAGAATGCCCACAGGAAATGGAGAATGAAGAATGTGCCCTCAATTTAGAAGAAAATAGTCTAAGGGAAGAGTTGCTTGATTTAATAGAGATGGATAGACATATTAAGATCAATGAAAGAAATAGACTACAGAAAGTCAATAATACCCAAAATGTTACAAGTGTGATGAAACAAATAAAGACAGTAATCAGGACTGTTCAAAGGAATTCATGTGATATAACAAATAAATAGGATATATTACTGTGCAGCTAAGTTATTAAAAGATAAAGTCTTACCACAAAAATACAGGGCAATAAGGGAAGAAATCAAATGCTGTCATGGAAGTATCGAATACAGAAAACTACAAAACAATTAAGAAAAGAACTGTCACTGTTAGAAGAGTGAAGAAGAGGGAACAGATCAACAAAAATTCTCAGAAAGATAGACTTGATAAAAGTAATGCACAGTATCAGAACAAATCAGGATCTATCATACACTATTGGAAATGATAAACTAAAGACATCAACACAGGCAGAAAAGCTTAGAAGATAAGCAGAGAAATATAAAGGAAAACTACAAAAGCAATTTAGTGATGACCCAGAAAAGTTTTTTAGAGAATTGTGAAACAAGGCAAAAGCAATAGAAACACCAAAAAAAAAAAAAAAGAGAGAGAGAGAAGAAACTGACATATTTTGGAGAAATATCTATGTAGATCCTGTGGCACATAACAAAGATGAATGTATAGAAGAAGTAAAAGAAAGAATAAGAAGATCACATGTACAGGATATGAAAAATGATGAAGTAAGCCAGATAAATAGAAACAAAAATTAAGAAAAGCTCCTAAATGGAAAACACCAGGCCCAGATGCATTACCTAACTTCTGGCTAAAAGTATTAACAACTTTACATGACAATTTAGCCATGAGTAAGAACGGTTTATATGCGCACCCTGAACAGATGCCAACTTATCAACAGGAACAGCAATATTCCTCCTTAAGCACAAACCTGCAAGCTATTCTTAAAACTGTAGACCAGTAACTTGCCTTCCAGTAATGTATAGGCTGTATACTGGAATTGATACCAACAATTCCAAGGTGAGTCTGTCACCGCTGCTCTTTTGTCTTGACCTAATCTGTCATGTAGACAGCTTAATGGGTTAAGGGCATGGCTATAATTTGCCTTCCAGAAAAGAAAGTGTAAAGACTTGTTTTTTTTTTTTGGATGATTAAAAACTGTGTAGTTCATCAAATGATGAACTGAAAGCATAACTACAAGTGGTCAAAACTTTCTTAGCTGATATAAGAATGTCATTTGGTCTTGATAAATGTGCAAAGGCACATTTAAAGCAGGAAAGCTGCAGCACCAAGGAAATATTAGTATGGGACAGGAATGTGATATAAAACAACTTGAAGAAGAGGGAGTGCATAAATATTTGTGAATTGATGAAGAATCAACAATTAAACATGGACAAATGTGAATAAAACTTAAGGAATATTTTAGAAGACTAAAATGAATACTGAAAACAGCTTTGACATCTAGGAACAAAGTCCACACTATAAACCAGTTTGTTCTTCCTGTCTTCATTTACAGTTTTGGAGTGATTGCCTGACACCAAAAGATACTGGATCAGTTGGACAGAAAAACAAGAAAAATGCTTCATGCTTATCAAATGATTTATAAAGATCAGTGAATACCAAGATTATATATCCCTCTTCCTAAGGAGGTAAAGACCTCCTCAAAATTGATTACATGTATAGATCTGCAGTCATAGGACTACATATATATCTGTGGACCTCACAAGATCCAAACATAGTGAAAGTTTGAAAACATGAGGAGAATAAGTCTAAGATGACTTCCCTGCTTAGTTTAGCAGAAGCATATCAGTTTCAAGTGGGAATGGAAATCAAATCAGAAACAGATAAAAACAAATTAGGCAGGAACTGAATGTGCCATAAAAACAAAAGAATACAAGGTGAAGGATCAGATGGGAAGGCAAGAAATGTGGAACATGCATAAATATAATTAGCACGTACAGAAAACTCTTGGAACAACCTCATGTCAATCATGACTGAACGCAGGAGTGGTTAAGAGGTGAATTTAAACCCAAAGACGAAAGGTTAATATTGGCGGCCCAGGATAGTGGACTCTGTACACATTGGTTTACAAAGTCCATCGATCATGTGGGAGAAACAGACAAATGCAGGTTTTGTAAAACAGACTTGGAAATAGTCACACATCTTGTGGGTGGGTGTGATACACTTTGCTGTAGGACTTTATGCTGAAAGGCATAATGTAGCAAGACTGCTGCATTGGGATTGTGCAAACATAAAAAAGCATTGTAAACATGAGCCACAAAGCATTATAGAAAATGATGAAGTTTATATCACATGGGATCACCAATTGCCAAAAGTTCAAAAAATAAATGCAACAAAGCCCGATGTATAGTAGTCCATGAAAAGAAGACAAAATCAGCATTGATCATTAAAATTACTACCCCCAGTGACTGTAATGTTTAACATACCAAGAGAAACAAAGTCATAAAATACCAGGATTTACAGGCAGAAACAAGGGCAATGTAGAAGAAGGTTACCCAGATACTTGCAATAGTAGTAGGAGCAATCAGTCATATAAAAAAGAATTTACAGTCATACTTAGATATATTACCAATATATGTTACTCTATGAATTGCAGGAGGAATCAGTTCTGGGCACTTTGTGGATGCTGCGGTGAGTACTTATGGCTCACATCAAAGATTGAAACAATACTAATTTCATGAACTTCAGTCATACTTTGATTTAGCAATGAGGTCCTTTCCTGTCATGGTATTAGAAACCCAAAAGACTTGGAGAAATTAAACTGGGGGAAAAAGTTTCATGTGTTCTCTTCTGTGGATGACTGCATTCTGGTGGCCTTCATCTGTGGACTACCTGGAAGAGGCCCATGGGTCTTTCCATGGTTGGGTCATGGGAATAACTATAAACTGGGAGAATCCCTGTATGGGCCCAATAAAGAAATTGCCTTCATTTTGATGAAGCTTGATAATGGTCTGTATTGGTTCTTCCTGCCTACAGAGAAGGCCCAGCAAGTCTTAGCCATGATGACTTGGATAATGTTTCCTTAGAGGTTCTACCATTTGATAAGGACTCTTTAATATTAAATTGTTGTGACAAGAAAATAAATAGTTCTTGTATATTGTAGTGTCAAGGCTTTAATTAATCAGTTCCGCATGAATTCATACCACTGAGCAGTTCTTGGCTAAATGAAGGACAAGACATAATTAGCTATCATGGATGTCACTTCCTGCTTGTATGGAATCCAACCTGGATGGAGACTATGCCTGATTGCTACATTGCCATCAAAACAGACTGAAAAGGTTCTTTGTCCTATCTTAGAATCTTTGAATCTTACAGCACAGTTGATTGCACCTTGATTCCTAATAGTAGTTTCCATTCAGATTCAATTTTTTTGTAATTATTAAAAGCGGTTAGAAAGCTACCCATTAAGAAATCATAAGCAAGAGGCACATATTATCACTTTGGAAGAGAGATGAGAAATAATAGATGAAAGTGTTACATGTTAGATTATTTGTAGTTTTATTTCTTATATTATTTAGGATTGCCTTACTGTTCCATGTTGCAGTGCTATCGTACTGCTTGAATTTGCCTTTTCCTTTTGCTACTTATCTGTTTTGAAAAATGTTTGAGAGGGACCCAAAGACTCACTAGGTACAGTCTGTCTCTTGATTACAATCCTAGTTTCATGCTAGAAGTGACTGGAATAACAAGTACTGTGTAGCCTGGAAGACCCCTATTCTGGAGGTGGTATCCTGTTAAAGAATATTACAGCAATATGCACAAATGAACATTAAATTGGGATTTTCCATCAGGACAGTTTCTTTAAAAGCAAATTCTACATTTATGCCCAAAATGGTTACAGAAAAGGATAAAGGCTACTTTTCTTGTAAAAAAAATTATGTGTGACACCACTCTGCCAGATAAATAGTCTAGCATTCCACATAAACTATTTATGCACACAGTCCAGCATACAAACAGATGGATATGCACAAACTCAAAACACACCTACCTACTTACACAGACATTTCTTGCACAAACTTGCACCCACACCCACCTAACATTAATATTCAAACTTAGGTTTAATTTACCATAGAAGAAATGGCCTGATGACCCTCAGAGTTTCCAAAACGCAATGTAACACAGCAGTCACATTCACTCCAATTTTAATAAACTTCATCACACAAGTTCAGCCACATACGTGCACGACACCATTTGGAACACATTTGCTCTTGAACATCATTCATATGGGTAAGACACACACCCACACACAAAACCACTTACTTGTTCTTTTGGCAAATACCCATGATTATGTCTTCCTTCAGAAAAAGTAAGAACCAGTCAGTTCAGTTCTGTGCATCTTTTCTGAAACAAAAGAATAAAATGGAATTGTTAATATAGCTTTGAGGATCCTGCTTGACAGTTCCTGTGATAAGGTTCCTCCTTCCAGTGTGGCATTTTTCTCAGAGGATTTCCTACTCCATGGCACATGTTCAGTACTAATGCATGTCATTTCCAAACTACAATATTATGAAAATTTACTGAGTCTCTGAGTGCTGGAGTTGTTTTGTGCTTGTGCTTCTGCTTCTTGCCCAGTTTGGATGTTATTACTGAACCTCATCAGTGAAAATTGCTAAACTTTGATGCTTTACTATAAACTCATAAACTAGTGAGTGGCATTCAGCATGTCAGCCAAGACCCAAACCACCATTGTTTTTGTGTGTCAGAGAGGAGTACACTGTCAGACACTGCCATTTGTGCCAGCATTTCAATTCTGCATTACCAACATCCTTCAAATGGGATGTTTACTGGAGTTTAGGTACCTCCCAGAGTCAGGTTGATTAATCAGAGCTTGTGGCTGTCTGATTTTATCCTGAGAACCAGCATGGTGAGTTACCTGGCCAGTTATTATGTGTACTCAAGGGCAAGATATCCCTTTCCAGGGCTTCCCACAGCCAAAAAAGGTCTTACAGTCCCAGCTGAGGTGGCATTTGGGTCGGTTTTCACCAGGTCTGATGGCTGAAAGCTCTAGTCAGTAAATATACATTTGTCTGGTAGGTGTTTGAGTCAGAGGTGAGAAACAGAACTTGTAGGGAATAAGGCCTGAGGCCAGCACTAGGCCCATTGTAGGTCTTTGTCCCCCAGTGCAGCCTATGATGTGTGCTATGTTGACACCTAAAGTGGGTGGGAGGATGGCATAATGGTTAAGGTGTTTACCTTGGAGACACAAGGTGCAGGGTTTGATTCTCACATTGGGTTATTTGCTAGGCTTAAAATGGCCCACAAGGGCAGTTAGCCTAGTACTAATCTATGAACCTAATAATTCCATATGCTTTCAGGCTTTTATGAGAAGTCTGATAATCTTGAGGCTACTGTCTCTGAGATAGGCAAGGACTTGAGATATCTCCCATTCTCCTCCTGGATGACCATTTATTAGAAAAAAACACGATCATCATGAAGTCCAGTGTGGGCTAACCTTGAGTTGCTATTTCTACCCTTCAGATACATCTGAAGGACTTGTTGAGGGGAAAAAGGGTAAGGGGGCCCTCTGTCATACCATATGCAGAGCAACTAATCAGTGATACTATTTTAACTGGCTGGAAGCACACTGACTTGGTTCCTCTGATCCCCAAGGAACCAGATGGCCTTTTCAAAAATATGGATATAAAGAGCAAGTTCCTTACCAGGAATGATTTACCTGACTCTTCTGTGATCCCTTTGTCCTTTGTAGAACCCAGAGGCTGCAGCATTTTGCTACAGTTTAGCTTTACAGTAAAGTTTAGTTTACAGTAAAGCTCTGAACGGGTAGTAACTGTAGACTGCTCTGCTGTATTGTGCTAATGACCTTCATTTAGTTGTACTTGTCTACATTGTAGTCATCCCTTGTGGAACAAGTGATGGAAACACTGGCAGACCTCCCTCATTCTTAGCTTAATGTCAACCTCAGCCTTTTATGAGAAGGACTTTCAAATGTAGTCATACCCAGGTGATTACCTATTGGTGGCCTGATCCAGAAACATCCTGGAAGCATTTTTTAATCCATACCATTTTTGGACATATCACTACTCCTACATGCAAGAAGAAAATGGTGGTTCTGCTACTGTATCAAGTATAACTTTTGAAAAGTTGTTAAAACTGTAATATTGAAGCAATTCCATCTTCCAAGAAACAGCTATGGAGGCAGTATTTTGTCACATCATTTTCTAGTTTAACCACAGGATCTGATGTCTTTTCCATCCATTCCCCAACAGATGGGTTTCGAACCCAACCTCAGATCTGGATTAAGCTACTTCAGAGCTTTGCATCCAGCACTCAGGCTCCTCCCCAACCCATAATCCCCATGTGCAAAACATTCTAGCTCAGATATTGTTTGCTGCTTTCTGTGCTGGATGGTTCTTTGGTGATCGGGTGTAGTGGTTGATATTCCAAGGATTTATCAACATATTTCCTTCAGATAATTGCTTTCTCCATTTCTTCCTTCCCTGTGTAGCCTCTTATAATCTTCTAAAAACTTCTATTAATCTCTTTTTCTTAGTTACATAGTATAGCTTTAGGTTAGAGTTAGGATAACAATTTTTTTCTTATTGTAATAGTTGTTAATATTTTTCTTTTCTCTTGCATAAAGCTGTGTTTTTGATTTTTTATGGCTGGCAAGCCAGCTGGTTTTAAAAGGTGTGTGTCATGCACACATAAACTCCCTAATCCGTGTGCACACAGTAAATGTGTGTACTGCCTTAGCCCCCTTGCACCTTGATGTATCCTGTTCTAATTGTAAGACTTTTGGCTAAAGGGCTTTAGTGAAAAGATTAAACAAGTTAGTATGCAATTGTCTTCTTCAACCCACTTCTGGAGAAATACCCTTTTCTGCTTCAGGAAAGCCAGAGCCCACTTCATTGTCGTCTTCTCTTGCTTTATCTTCTAAAAGTGAGGACAAACCTAGATCATATGACAATTAAACTCAGAAATCTTCATAGAAGAATAAATCAAAATCTGCTAGAGAATATTCTCTGGAACTGACTACTTCATCAGCTCTGGCAATAAAGTTCAGCAAACCTTTGGAGCTAGTGCTGTTTTTGGATTCAGTAATTATCGGATCCTTGACTCCTCTTAAATTCTCTTTGGAGCTGGTTTCTCCCAGACTTTGGTCTTCTATCCTAAAAGACAGACTGCCGTACTCATCCAGCCTGACGATTGTCTTGGACCTGAGCAGATTCTGTTACTGAGCTGCCTCCAATGGTTTCAGCTGTGAAGGCCATGCTTCTCAGATCTGCTTCAGGCTTTGTGTTCATGGTTTTTGAAAGAGTACTCTTCAGCCTGGAGTAAGGTCTTACCTCTCGACCTGGATCTAACCCACCCCCATAGGATCTCTAGGGTCTATAGTTTTCTCTCAGCTGGACAGGCAGCTCTTGAGAGCTTTGAACCTACTCTCCTCAGAGACACCTTGCATGTTTCTGAATTCTCCCCTGAGCAATCTGCAGAGGAGATTTATAGGAAACACAAATGTAAGAGGAGACACTTGGATTCCCTAGAGAAATCTTCTACTATTGATACAGATTTTGATGAGGGAGAAGGTTCCCCCAGATTCCCCACTGAGGATATCTCAGAGAGATTCTTGAACTTAGAAAAGGGAGTTGGTCTTCCCCAACTTCTTTTCCTGAGGAATTAGTCTTTCTCAGGGCTTTAGGCTCTGGCTCATCTACATCCTGGGTTCAGAAATCAGAAGACAGGGAAAAGAATTTGGCTTTGAAAATCTCAGGGATTTTCACCTGACTGTCCTGGAGAAGAGCTCCCTGTGGCAGAAGGGAAACTCGGATAATGGACGTCTACTGAGAAGCAGAGGTGGTTCATTCTCTGAAAAGTATTTCCAGCTCTCTTGAAGGGTTGTCTGATGGTCACTGTCTGGGGACATCTCTACATCCATTGACCTGGACAGCCATCACTTAAGACAGGTGGGTGTTGAGAATAATTTCCAGAGGCTGCCTTATTCCTTTTCATTTCCCTCCATTGAATTCCAGATGTTCCACCCTCACAAAAAAAGGAAGCCACATTACAGATAAAGCTTTTAAACAATGGAGTCATCCAAAAGGTCCCACCAGACCAAAAAGGATATGGAATTTACTCAAGGTTCTTTTTAGTGCCAAAGAAAAATGGGGACCTAATGCAATTTTGGATCTAAGTTGCTTAAACAAGTTTGTGAAACAGACAAAATTTCTGATGGTAACAGTTCATTCCCTTCTACTGTTGATAAAAAATGACCGGATGTGCTTGATTGAGCTCCAGGATGTATACTACCACATAAAAATTGATAGACAATCAAGGTGATATATCCACTTCCAGCAGGGAGCCAGTCACTTCCAAGTCAGGGCTCTGCCCTTTGGATTGTTTGGATTGTCCACAGCCCCCCATATGTTTACCAAATGCATGGCAGTACTTGCAGCTCAACTACAACTGCAGGGTTTCTGATTGTTCCCCTATTTGGATGACTGACTCATCACTGCACCTTCCAGGAATCTACTCATTCAAGCCAGAAACTCCTTGCACAATCTATATAATGACTTGGGAATGACAGGCTACAGAAATCCAAACTGCAACCAGTTCATTCTCTGGAATTCATCAGGACACTTTTAGACCCAAGATATATGATAGCAAGACTCCCACTAACATGAATCTAGTTCTTCCACCAACAAGTTCATTAAGTCCTGTCCTGTTGGAGACCACATGCCAGGTTGATTCTTTGTCTTTTAGGGTTCATGACTGCCTGTATTATGTTTGTTCTGTTAGGCAGGTTCCATATGTTTGTCCTTCACTGGACACTGATGGTCCAGTGGTTGATCAGAAAACATCTGATGTCCCATCCAGTCATCATCACAAACAGTTGCAGAGATCACATACAGTGGCAGATAAATTCTCTATATCTTCAGCATGGATCCCTTTTTTGTACCCCCCAAACACACACACAGGCAACAGTGACCTCAGATGCCTCCCAGTTGAAATGGGGGCATTATCTGGGAAGGACTGTTAAGGGCACGTGATCTCAAACAGAGGCCAGTCTTCACATCCAGTATATTGGAGATGAGAGCAGTCCTCCTAGTGTTGCAAACCTTTCAGGAGACTCTCCCCTTGGGTGTGATCTGTATTCAAAGAGACAACATGGCTGTGGCTTGGTACATCAACAAAGAAAAATGAACCAGATCATACCCCTTGTGTCAAGAGGCTATGAGAGTGTGGCAATGTGCGATATCTTGTTGCTTTCTTATAGCAATGCATATCCCAAGTAAGTAGAACATTCTTGTGGATATGTTGAGCAGATCCATTCTATTTCTTCACAAGTAGACCCCCAATCCACTGGTAATGAAGCAGATTTTTAGCTGTTGGGGCCAGTGTTGTTGCGATTCCTGTCTGTCTTCCCTAAACACCAAGTGAGACAAGTTCTTTGCTGTAATTCCCCATGAGGAGGAGGAGTCACCAGAGGATGCTATATTGCATCCTTGGCCCCCAGGGCTCTATTCTGCCTTTTCTCCAACACCACTGTTCCAAAAGTTCCTACAGAAAACAACATTGGAGTTTGAAGTCATCTTCATAGCCCCATATTGGCCTCAACAAGAGTGGGTTCCCTTTCTTTGGCATTATCTGGTTCACCCTCCGTAGGTGCTGGGGTCGAACCAGGACTTACTATCTCACCCATTGGGATGTCGCATCCAAACATTCAGGCCCTCAAATTGACTGCATGGTTTCTCCAGTTGCAGTTATGTTTTGCAAAGAAGATAATGAACATTGACTTGTGTTATGCTTGCAAGGAGCAAAAATAGAGGATATATGAAACAAGATTTAGAAAGCCTTAATGTAAGGAAGTATGAATCTATTATTATTATTCATGTGGCTACAAATTATCTCATTCACTGACAGTTGGGAACTTATAACCCTCTTAGATAGTATAGTTTGTACTTGTGTTAGGATGTATTTTTCACAAACCACATATAGAAAGTAGAGTCAGTTCACTGTGAATGAAAAGGCTTTTTGGGTAAATACCTACATGAAAAAAATGTCCCATTTAAAAAAAATGGAAATGTGTAGAGCATCCAAGCCTAATTTTGGGCACAGGTGTTCAGAGAGAATGACGTACATTTGTCAAATTCAGGGAAGAGAATTTTCGCAGCCGATTTTTTGCAATATTTGACAAAAGAAAACAGGTAGGACTTTTGGCAGGTTGAAAATTAAACATTTCATAGATAGCAACATTTGATGCATTTCTGGTGGTTGTTAATGCTAGCAACATTAATAATAAAGTTTTGCTATTGTAAAATTTGCTACATTCCCACAAGATTGATGTTATTTGTAAAACATGGTTAAATAACAGTGACTGGAATCCATTTCTGTTAGTATAAATGCTTTTACTGTAACAGACATTCTAACAAAAAAAATCAGGTGGAGGTGTTATGATAGGGATTAAAGATAGTTATGAGTCCTGTGATTATTACATGTTCAGTGATAACACCAATACAATAGCTTGTGTAACTATGACAATAAAGACAACTCTGGAACATATAGTAATTGGAGTTTATAGACCATCAAAGTCAAGTGCTGATAACCTAGTGGAATTTATACATTTCTTGCATGAAGCACAGGAGGGAAGAATAATAGTGGCTGGGGACTTAAATCTACCAGATGCAGACGGGAATAATATTTATTCAACAACATTACTAAGGAAATTATTCACAATGTATGTTCATGACCAGCAATTGCTTCAGATTGTAAAACAAACTACCAGGAAAAAGTACAAACTAACTACCAGGAAAAGGAACAAACTAGACATTGTTTGTGTTCCTAAAGAAACTAACGTTACTTCATATCAAATTTTACCACCATTGATGTGCAGTGATCATGGGGTTTTGAAGGTTAACTTGTTGCTAGTTATTTATGCCAAACTAAAATCTAAATCAATGCACAGAGGATTAATTACAGATCTTATGGAAGCAAAACAGTCAATATGTAAAACTAATTGGAGTGATACATTCAGTGGAAAGACTACAGAAGAAATGTAGAAAGTTTTAAATTGTTTGAGTGCACAATTCAAAAAATGTTTACCATCAGGATCTATGCATACAATGTCTGGGATATATTTCCATGAGAACAAGATACCTGATTAAGGTGAGAGAGAAAAAAATGTAAGAAACAGAAAACGTGTCAAAATACAACTTTGAAAACTGAAATAAACAAGCTGGACAAACAAATTAAGCATGGCGTGAGACAAGATAAAGAAAAACTTGAAAGGATTTTATAAACAGATCTTGAGCATAATAGGAAACCATTTTATAGATACATATAAGATGTGGAAGAAGTGAAGACATACAAATTGATAAACTGTCTGTAGATTCTAAAATTTATTCTCAGACACAAGAGATTATACCAATATTTACAAAATCATATCTAAAACAGCTTGGCTTCACAAAGAGGGTGATAAGTTGTTCTAGTGATATACAGGTAACCTTAGATGCTGGAATCAAAATAGATTATATTTAAAAAGAACTATGTCAGCAAGAATTTATAGTACCATTATATCTATTATGTAGTATTTCATGTAAATAAGGAGAGATTCCTCAAGATTGGAAATGTGCTTATTAAACTGACTCTAAGGGAAAGAGGAGTAGGGCAAACTTGGATTCATATAGATCCTTGTCTACTTTTCTGTTGTGGAAAAATAATGGAGAAGGTAATAATTGGATAAGTTATTGTCAGAATTGGAAAGGTTGGGACTTGAAAGCATACATCAGCATGCATATGTTGAAAATAGATCCATTACCACTTGTAACATGATGTTCTATGACAATATAATAACAGGTATGAATGAAAAATTGTGCTGTGATGTAACTTGCATAGATTTAACTTCAGCATTTGACAGGGTCATAGACAAAACACTGAACAGTAAATTACAACTGGGTATTGATTTACTCTTGATAAGATGGATAGTTGCATGACTTACGTGTAGGACATGGCAAGTGTCATGCAGCAATTGGACAGGTGAAATTCTTGGTTACAGTTAGGGTGTCCCACAGGGCTCTGTCCTAGGCCCTTACTTGTGTATCTTTCAGACCTATGTTTTTAATCTGAGGTGTTCTATATATATGTATGTATGTATATATATATATATATATATATATATATGTGTGTGTGTGTGTGTGTGTATGCAGATGAACTGAAATTGGATAAACTGATTGCATGTGTTACAGGTAGAGCATGTCTGCAAAAAACTTGACTAAATTAACCATTTGGGCACAGGAGAATAATATGCTGATAAATACATCAAAACCTAAGCATATGAGTTTTTGGAGACATTAATTGAAATGTGAATATTTAATACAGCACACAGTGATTAAAACTGTAGATTCATTTAAGGACTTGGGTATTAGGGTAGATCCAGCTTTGAGTTTTTCTAATCATGTCAACCATTTGGTTAATGACAGTTGCACAACTATAGGTTGTATAAAAAGATTTATAAAGTCTAGGAAATCAGAAATTATGATGTCATTTTTGGTTAATTACATTAGACCCAAACTTGAGTATGGAATATGGAATAACAATAAGGAAACATAAGAAAACAAGTGTGAGTAAACTGGAAAGAATTCAGCCTGGCTTTTCCCTTATTTTTATTGCAGATACTCTCCTTTTTCCATTTAAAATATATTACAATGTTTCCATCATGGTCTCCTAAAACTTTTTTTTTTTTTTTTGGGGGGGGGGGGTGAGCAAACTCGATCTGAGATAGTGTGTTATGCACATGGGGATTATGGGTAGGGGGAACAGTTTGAGCACCAGATCTGAATCTTTGAAGTGGCTGAAGCCAGATTCAAGGTCAGATCAGAGACTCATCTATTGAAGAATGGAATACAACACAGATAGGGTTAAGTTCATAACTTTCATTTAAGATATGAAAGCATGTGGGTTTGAATTTATTTTTGAGGTAAATGACAACAGAAGATAAATATTTTGATACAGAACTTTACATAGTTAAAATATGATTTGCTCTATATTGTTTAGAAAGGCTACTGTAGGTAGTACCTTATTTTTACAAGCAAACAGTTCACACATCTCACGCACACAACTCACTCAATCTTTACAATTTTTTTTTTAAATTATGGGTTTATAAGTTTTCCATTCCTAGGAGGAATTTTAATCAACCAGCAAAGAAGTATTTTAAGCATTACAGCAGAGGGATTATAGTTCTAACATTTTACATCAAGCATAGAATAAAAATTAATATAGACTAAGGAACAGTGATATAAATGTACTCTTAAGTCAAGTAGAGGAAACACAGTTTAGGGAATTTGTATTTTGTTATTAATTGCTTTGCAAGTGTATCAAATGCAGAACTAATAATTAAAAAATACTGAGTGTATTACTGGCATATCAGCAGGTTTGCAGATAATGCCAGACATGTTTAATTTCACACATATATAGTAAAAGTCTTGGGGACTATTTGGTAATGCAGCTTGAGACCATAAAGGAACAGATCTATGTTCAGGTCCTTCTGCCTGTCAATATTTAAGCAAAGACCCAAGCTGCATAGTGTATAAAATGGAGTGCAGTGTCTCACAACATTTATTGATTTCAACAGTAGTTAAGTTATGGATTGCATGAGCTGTGACTGTGTACCACCAAAATTGTTTATGTATTTATTTATTTATTTATTTATTTATTTGAAACAGCAAAAAAAAATTGCACCTGAGAATCTTGAAACATTTCAGGGATAGACAAAATTGCTTCTGGAAGAGTGCCTTCCATAATTAAAAACTAAAGGTTAGGGAAGTATATCAGGTGCCAGTTAAAAATCAGGAAGATATCTGTTGCATATTGAACTGTGATACTTTAATGTCAGCAGGTTTAAATAAAATGTAGAAATATTTATTATTGAATAGCAGTGTTAAAAAGGAATGTGTTTCTTAATTGATAAGTATCTTCAGACAATTATTAAATGTTTTCCCTTGTGTGACATCCAGATGATACCCCACTGGACTGCTAACAATAATGTGACATTCTACACAGTAATTTCCAATAAACAAGCAGAACTCAATCAACAAGAAAATGAAATAAATACTGAAGGATAGAAATCTATCATTTAGAAAAACTGATAAGTTATAATTTCCCTATCTGACTAAAGAACACTGTCCCTGATCAAAATTAAATTATTATAACAGAACAAAGACATGCTTACAGTTCTTGGTGAGTCATTTTGGGTATCTACTGCACAGTACAACTGCGAACAACTGACAACTGTAACATCCTGTAACCTGACAACTACAACTGGCTGTTAACTCATTCACTCCAATGGAGCTCAGGAAATCTGCACTGTAACTTCCAATGGGAGGGGCCTAAGCCTTTTGACAGAATCAAATCATATCCTCACATTTCAAACAAATGCTCATATCTCTGGAACCACAGGGGTTATGAAAGAAATATAAATGGCATACTCTTCAGCACAAACTATTTTTATAGTGGTAATATTCTATAGGTTCTAGGTCTTAAATCAAATTTTATAAGGCACAGTAAACACAGTAACTATTACATTTATAATATTTTGTAAACAACTTCCAATATCTTAGCAACCACTCAACTTAAACACATACTGTCAGCAGCATTTTATTCATCTAGCTGAGAGCTTTCATATGAGACTAAGGGGTTCTGTCTATATTACTTGGTTGAGATCTTTAGAAAAGTGAGAACATTATATCTATATAAATTAATGTCATAAAAACAACAGTTAATACCTATTTATCTGCACTAGACAGTGGCCAAATATTAATGCAGTTAGGTTTGCCATTGTGTAAGCTTTAAGATGAAATCTTTTAAAACCTTGTATATGGTATGGTTTAGGAATTATTGATGCAAATATGAAGAAGGTGCATTTGGCGCCTAAAGATGTCAGTAGGAGTTAACTGCAGATGCACCTGGAGGTGTCACTCGGATGTGATGAGTTAACTGACAATTGACTTCAGCTGTCTGCACAGGCTCTTTTATAGACTAGCCTAACTATTACAACCAGTCCAGTTCTAATTTTCATTTCATATTTTGAAAATCAACCAACAGCTGTTTACTGAAGATGTTCATCGTGTTTCACTGTTGCAGTCATTACACTTGGGTTATCCTGCTGGCAGGCTAACCGCAGTCAGCCAGAATTCCAAAGTCTAGGTTCAGCATCGGTTGCTGTCGCCTCTTCCCTGACGTCAGTGCACCAGGGGTATAAAAAATGCAACTGACGCCATTTTCTTCAGTCTTTCTTGCCGCGCGGTGCCTGAAGCAAAAGCAGTTTGCAAGTGCCGGTCGCCTGACTCCTGAGATTTTCGAAATTGAATTTCAGAACCGAAGTCTTCAATAAAGCTAAGTACCCCGTTGAGGAAACTTTTTCTTGCTCCAGACCGATGTCAGTAAAAGTTAACAATTGTATTTCTTGTGGGAAGCAAATACCTCATAAGGACTTTCACTCTTACTGTATTCCTTGCCTAGGCCCTGATCACGATGTTACTAGTTGTTGGTTTTGTGCTAGATTCAACAAACGCACTATTAAGCGTCGGTTTGATTTTGCTTTACATTACTTTGGCCGAAGATTTAACTACATAATGCCGTCGGAACAACTGATGACCGGAATTCATAGAAAATGCAATGACAAGGAAAAGGACAGGCATCCGAGGTCCAAAACCGACGACAAAGCCTCTTCTAGGCCAGTTGCCGGTTCTCAGTGAGGTGCTTTCGCAGCCCCTGACACCCGCTACCTCAGAGCCACAGGACGTATATGACTCCCACGTGGAGACACCTAGGCCTCTGGAAACTCAAGGTATTGGGCCTGCGGAAACTATTCTCTCCGATGGGTCTGGAGCCGCTGAGCAGGCATCGGCTTCTGAGAGTGTTTTCAGACCTTCACAGCTTACTATTAAGTTTACTACAGCAGCCAAGGCAAAGTCAAAAACACCATTAAAGACAAGGAAACAAGTACAGCATTCTCCTGGACAGTCATCCATGCCAAAGAAACAGATGCTTAAAATGGCTGAGGACCTAATTACTTTGATCAGGGGTTCCCATTCCCCCTCCTGATAAAAGGCCTAGGCAAGACACTGACTATGACTCCTCTGACCAGGTTTCTATTTCCTCTGATCCCTCGTTAGATCAGGGATATTCTCTCCCTCCCTATGAGGACTCTGATGCAGAATAATCTATACCTTCAGCCTCTCCACCTGAGCATTATTCTTTTGGGGAAACCTTGCACACCATGAGGGAGCATTTCCATTGATAGAGCCAGGATTATTCAGAATCCAAGAAAAGGCTCAGTGACTTTCTTTTATTACCTCAGCACAGGCACCTGGGTATCCCCCCTGTGCTTGATATTGTTGAATATTGTTGATGATGTTTTCTCTGAATCCAGTCTGTCTTCTGATTCTTTACCCCCTGCACCAGTCAAGCCAGACAGGTACTACAGGGTCCCAGACTCTCATACATTTCTTTACAAAAACCCTGCTGCTGACCCAGAAACAATTTCTCAGAGTCTCAAAGGGGTTAAGGCTTCCACTGCAAAAAATCCTGTCCCCTCTGATAGGGATAGCTCTGGATAGATGGGGGAAAAAAAGTTTACACTTCTGCTACTTTAACTGTAAGGGCTTTAAACTGCCAGTTTCACATGCTTAAATATCAACAGTACCTCATGTCTTTGTTAAAACAGAAAATGCTTACAAACTCAGAAAGTCCTGACAATAAGGAAATGCAGGATTTATTGCCTACAACTGAACAAGTGGGAAAGCATACTCTGCAATGTGGTTTTGATTCATTAGAGGTGTCTTGTAGAGCCGCAGTTACAGGCTCTGTTATTCAAAGGCATGCTTGGTTGAAAGAACAGAGTTTACCTGAACATGTTAAAGTAAAATTATTGGATGCACCACTACAGCATGATACTTTGTTTGGTGTTAAGGCAGAAGAGGTGTTAAAGAAAATGGAGGATAAAGCAAAATCAATGCAGACAGTAAAAGATTTCTTACAGGTTCAACCACCCAGGTTTAGCAGAAACTGGCCTTCAAAAAATTGGTCCTTTCCGGTGTCAGACAGGCCACAAAGAGACAGATACAGACATCCAAGAGGCAGATCTCAGCCCCAAGGCTCCTACAGACCTAAACAATGGGGTGCTTCAGACCCCAATGGAGGAGAAGACAAATCATAACCTTATAGGAAACAGTCCCAATGACTTCCCTCTACAAATGCCAAGCACTTGCCTTTTGGCAGCACCCTTAGGGGGAAAGCTAGCACTTTTCTCACAAAATTGGCACAGTCACCCAGGACAAATGGGTACTGAATATTGTTTCTCAGGGTTACAGGTTCCACTTTCACACCCTTCCAAAATCAAAAGGTATGCCGGACCTGCCACAAAACCAATGGGCAGAGGCACAAAAACATATTTCTGCTCTCATGGACATGAGAGTTATTCAAAGAGTACCATAGCAAGAACAGGGACAAGGATTTTACTCTAGACTTTTCCTGGTACCCAGAAAGGACAAAAATTCAAAATGTTAACACTGCAGCAACTTCTACCCATGCTGGGCAAGAAGGCTTGGCTAGTCACTTTGGACCTCAAGGAGGCATACCTGCATGTTCCAATCAGACAATCTTGCAGAAGATACATCAGATACATAGCTGGCTCAATGCATTACCAATTCTCTGCACTGCCCTTTGGCTTATCTACTGCGCCCAGGGTTTTCACAAAATGCCTGGCACCAGTAATTGCATTTTGCAGACAAAAAGGAATTCAAATATATCCCTACTTGGACGACTGCCTTATTCAAGCAGACAGCAAGAACATTCTACTAAAGCATCTGGCATTTGTAAAAAGATTACTAACTTGCCTAGGGTACACAGTAAATGAAAAGAAATCAAAACTAGTGCCCTCTCAAGAGATAATATTCCTGGGTGCAAGCTTAAATACAACTGCCCAGATGGCTTATCTCACGCCAGACAAGCAAAGGTAACTGACTCATTACTTTCAAATAATGGCAACAAAGATCCAGCTCCCTGCAAGAAAAATTCTGCAGGCCCTGGGCTTCATGGCATCTTGCATTCTACTAATTCCATATGCAAGACTGCATATGAGGAAACTACAATGGTATCTAAAAAGTGTTTGGACTTAACATTGCCGCAGCCTGGAAACAGTAATAACTCTAATTCCCTGCCTGCAACAGGAGTTTTGATGGTGGTCACTGGCCTGTCACCACAACAAGGGACAGCCTTTCACCTTACCCACAGCCAGGTAGATAATAACAACAGATGCTTCGGATTATGCCTGGGGGGCACACATGGCAGGAAAATGTATTCAGGGCACGTGGCCCAAGGAGCAAATGCACCTTCGCATCAATCAAAAAGAGATGCTAGCTGTACAGAATGCCTTGACAGCCTTCAAGGATCTATTGCATCCAGGACAACTACTACTAAAGACGGACAACACCACAGTTATGTGGTACATAAACAAGCAAGGGGGTACACATTCCTACCCCCTCTGCAGGCAACCCATGACTTTGTGGAACACAGCACTGACCTATAAAGTACATCTGCAGGCACAATTCCTGCCAGGAACAAAAAAATACACTGGCAGACGAACTAAGCAGATATCTCATGGATCCTCACAAATGGAAACTAAATCCATAGGTCTTCAGCATGATAACAAGGAAATGGGGATGCCCAGACATACATCTTTTTGCCTCCCCTCACAACTGCCAACTTCAGAGATTCTGCACAAGAACTTATCACTCACAAGCATGGAAAGTGGATGCTCTATCATTCAGCTGGAAAACCCTGACAGTTTATGCCTTCCCTCCACTGCCTCTTCTTCCTAAGGTGCTTCTAAAAGTCAGACAAGAGAAACCAAAAATTATCCTGATTGCCCCAGACTGGCCACGCCAGCACTGGCACCCAATCCTGAAGAGCTTGTCTCAATGCCCAGCCTGGACTTTACCTCTAATTCCTCATCTTCTTGACTCAACAAAACAATCAGATTCTGCACAGTCAACTCAGAACCTTAAATCTGGCTGCATGGCAGATAATATAGCCACTCAGACCACACCTCTCTCTAAAGCTGTTATGGATGTCATTTTAGAAGCCAGGAGGCCTAGCACTAGGAAATCTTATGCAGAAAAATGGAAGAGATTCTGTGCTTGAAACCAGGCGCAAGGACTCGAACCACTAGTTCCAAATATACCTCAGATTTTACAATACCTAACTGAGATACTGGACAAGGGCCTATCCTTCTCATCAATTCAATTAAGATACATGCCTCTGCCATTTCAGCTCATTACAATACAGAACCTCCTATTTTCTCTCATCCACTTTTAAGACAGTACCTCAGAGGGGCAAAAAACATAAGACCCCCAAGGAGAGCACCAATACCTACTTGGGACCTCAATTTTGTTTTAGAAAAGCTCACACTGCCTCCTTTTGAGCCAGCCAATACAGCTGATATAAAATTCTTATCATGGAAAACTGCTCTGCTCCTAGCAAAAACTTCAGCAAGAAGAGTGTCAAAAGTTACAGGCATTAATGGCAGTGGAACCTTTCATCATTTTTCATCAGGACAGGGTCTTTCTAAGGACAAACCCAACATTTATGCCAAAGGTGGTATCCAGTGTGGCTCTTAACCAAACCATTAATTTGCCAACATTCTATCTAAATCCCCAGAATAAAGGGGAGAGACTTCTGCACGCTTTGGACATACACAGACCGCTATGATTCTACTTGGACAAAACAAAAGCTTTCAGAAAAACTGAGCAACTGTTTGTAGCTTATGCTGCAGGATCACAAGGAAAGCCTATCTCAAAAAGATTATTTCAAAATGGATAGGACACTGCATTCGCTTCTGCTATTCACAACATGACAATTCAGTGCCTAAGGGCATTAGGCCACATTCTACCAGAGCAGCAGCCACTTCAGCAGCCTACCTCAGAGGAGTACCAACCAAAGACATTTTAGAAGCTGCAACCTAGAGTTCAGTGCACACTTTCACCAAGCAGTACCACTTACCTATCTACTCTAAATCCAGAGCAGGCTTTGCCACTGCAGTTCTGCAGGGCCTGGTAGCCTCTCCTAATCATATGTAGGCCCAGCCACCCAACCTCAGCTTTGGGATTCAACCCAAGAGTAATGACTGCAACAGTGAAACACGATGAACATAGTACAATTGTGTACGTACCATAAATGTAGATGTTTGAGTGTATTCACTGTTGCAGTCCAGGTTACCCACCCTCCATCCCCCTTTTCTTTGCTGGGACTTTTCTGTACTTCTCAATTCTATACAACCTATGTGGTGTATTTGCTTGTAGATGAAGGAAATGTTTATTTTAGTACATGCATGCTTTTTGGCATAATTTTTTCCAGGCTTCCTATTTGGGGGCACCTGACATCTGGGGCAAGAAAAACTGAAGAAAATGGCATTGGCTGCATCTTTTATGCCCCTGGCGCACTGATGTCAGGGAAGAGGTGACAGCAACCAACGCCGGACCTAGACTTTGGAATTCTGGCCGACTGCGGGTAGCCTGCCAGCAGGATAACCCAAGTGTAATGACTGCAACAGTGAATACACTCGAACATCTACATTTATGGTAGGTACACAACTGTACTTTCCTTCTTGTCTTTCAGCTTCTGTCAGTAACACATAGCAGCTGTCAGCATTCAGATGATGTCAACAACAGAACAGCTGATTCTGAGACGGTCTGCATTTAGAATCTTCTTCACAAGTATATGCAGTTAGAAATGTAAAGGAACACCGTTCAAGTCTTCAAAACACTCCATACAAACACAGACCACAAATCAACATGTAAGAACTTATTTACAATATCATAGCTAGTCATGCTGGTGTACAATACACTGGCCAATCTAAAAACATGTACAAAACCCTCAGCTGGACATGCTAGCACAGATCACAGTGTCTAATTTTTTCACATTTCTCCCCCCATGACTCAAGCACAGTTTTCAAGTGACCCTTGAAAAATGACGCTCGTGGAAAAATGGGTCTGTCTGGGAATATTAACCCGCTCCTCTCCAGGGAAATCCATTTGCATAACTTGGCTGAGTATAGCCCCCGCCCCACAATCTAAAGCATCCACTTGCACAACAAACTCTTTACTATAATGTGGGCTGGCTAACACGGGGGCCCTCCCAAAATCTCTGTCTTTGGAATGCTTGTTCGCAATCTGTGGTCCACACTACCTTATTCAGTTTATTTTTCCTAGTTCGATCAGTAAGGCAGGAGTGTAGCACTGAATCAAGAGAGGTGGTGACAGTTAAAATGATACCCTGACCCCATGTAGAAAAATGGAAAAAAAAGAGGATGATGATGATGATGATGAGATCAGTAAGGGGTGCAGCCACTGCACCACAACTGGGCACAAATTTTCCACAGTACACCGCTGTCCCTAGAAATGCTCTTGCTTGCTTTTTAGCAAAAGGAACTAGCCACGCTTGCTTTGACAGGTTTTGGCTTAATCTTACCACTCCCTACTCTGTGTCCTAAGTAAGTGACCTCTTCCATACCCACCTGACACTTACTGGGTTTAATAGTTAACTTTGCCTTTTTAAACTGGACTGCAGATGCCCATAGCATAGTCTTTAATGTAGAGTTTAACCACTCCACAAGACCATTAGTCTGGGGATGGTAGGGGTGATCTTAAAATGTTCCACCCCACAATATTTCCACAAACAAGTCAGCAGGTCTGAAATGAAGTTGGCACCTTTGTCAGTCAGTATCTTTCTTGGAAAACATACCCTGCTTAAATTTTTAGCAAAGCATTTGCCACCTTTTCTGCATCCATATCACCTGCAAAAGAAATATTAGGAACTATAACTAGAAGTGGCAGATGGCAGGTTCTAGGCTCCACCAACTGCTGCACTACTTTACCTTCCAGCCCTGCCTTAGGAGTTCACTTTCTATACAGCAAACCTTCCTTCTCTGCCTCAATATCATCTGCACAAGGAATATTAGGGACTATAACTAGAAGTGGCAGATGTTGGGCTCTAGGCTCTACAAACTGCCATACTACTTAGGAGTGCACTCTTTATACAACAAATGTTCCTGTATACAGACTCACCTTTTCCTTGATGCAAGTGCTTCCTTAGCCATCTGCCTCAAGCTTTATAAAGTAGGGTCCATACGTTGAGCCTGTCTCAACTCTACATTTGTGACCCTCCCAAGCTCCCCTTTCACAGGAAGCCTAGTAACTTCTGACAGCTATACCTCACTGTCAATCTGGGCATTATCACTCGCCTCCATCCATGCAGTCACTATGTCCAAGGGAACATCAGTACCTACCAGCAACTGTGGCTCACTTTCAGACCTACTGCTACAGGATAGCTTCTTCTCTGAAACAGCCACAACACCAGTCCCAGCTTCAGGTATGAGATCTGTCTGGGTCTTCCCAGGCTACTGGACCTACATGCCTATCTCCATACCTGACTGCATGTTACTCCATGCACACAAGGCAGTGCATCATCACAGTCATTCCATATCAGGATATCTGCAGGAATATTTTCAAACACAAGTTCCCCTTCCACAGGAAGCCTAGTAACTTCCAACAGTTGTGCCTCACTGTCAATTTGTGTACTATCACTCACCTCTGTCCTTCCAGTTACTGTGTCCAAGGGAACTTCATTAGCTACCAGCAGCTGTGGCTCACTTTCAGACTTACTGTTACATGACCGCTTCTTCTGTGAAACAAGTACGATATCTGTCTGGGTCTCCCCCAGGCTACAGAGCCTACATGCCCATCTCCAAGTTTGAATGTGTGTCACTGCATGTACACAAGGTACTGCATCAATAAAGTCATTCCTTATCAGGACATCTGCAAGAATATCCTCAAACACATCCACATGCTTGCTTCCTCTTCCACCCTCCCAGTAAAATGAACTCTAGCCAAAGGTATTTGGAGTTGGGTCCCTCCCAAAGCTCTGACTGGGGTGGACTATCCAAGCAAGTACCTCGCTTCTCTAATCATTGCAGGCCTCACAATGGTTATGTCAGAAGCTGTGTCCCTCTTAGCAGTAACCTATTTATCATCTACTAAGATATATAAATTTTGGTGATAGATTGGCACCCCTGTTGTTTTCAAACAACTTACCATTGGCAGTTTGTCATCCCCACTTGCTGGCTCCCTCACCTTTTGTTTCTCACATTGCGTCAAAAGACATTTGACTTCTTTGTGTCCCCTCTGGTTACCTTTGAAACATCTAATCCCTAATCGTGTACTTGGACTAATAGTTTCCCCTGTTACTGGAATACTCTGTTGGAGTGGTTTAGACTGCCCCCTATGGGTTCCCTTATGTCCATGTGCAGCATTGGGTATCCCTTTCTTATGCATTGGTGCTCTGCTTGCTAAGTAGAGATCCCCTTTTCTCCCCAATTTCTCCACATAGTTGCACTCTCTGTCTGCTAACCAGATTCTCATGTCATTAGGCAAAGTACTGAGGGCTTGTTCCTGCACCAAAAGGTCTGCCTGTCCCTCAAAGATGATGACCTGACACCCACTCACCCATCTATAAAAGTAAGTACTTAAATCAGCAATACACTTTCATCTGCATTGTGTCTGTGTTCATGAAATGTTTTTCTATAAACTTGAGGCGCTAGTTTAAAACAATCCAAACAACAATTCTTAACTTTATCATAATTCAGACAATTTACATCAGACAGTTTTGATGTGGCCTGAACAATTTTATCATGGAGTTAAGGGAGTCAGGAGCTGAACCCAAAGCTCATAGTCAACATCATACTGTCTACATACCCTCTCAAATATATGAATAAAACTGTGAAAGTCATCCCCATCCCTGTATTGAGGAAAAGGTTTACTGACCTTTACAGCTTCTGGGGTCCATTTATTCCCTTCCCCATTACCTCCATGACCCTCTCGAAGGGTAAGAAGCTTCACTTCATGCTGGTGCTGTCTCTTATTTTTCTCGCCTTCTAAATGTTTCAGTTTCACTGCTGATTCCAGTTCAAGGCATTGCATTCTTCTCTCTGTCTCCAGTTCATATTGACCCTGATTCTCTTTCCTCAGCCTCCATGTGTAGTCTGTCTAACTCCAGACGGATTCTCAAGTCCTCTGAAGAAAACAT
This sequence comes from Protopterus annectens, assembly GCF_019279795.1. Classification (NCBI taxonomy): domain Eukaryota; kingdom Metazoa; phylum Chordata; order Ceratodontiformes; family Protopteridae; genus Protopterus; species Protopterus annectens. The sequence goes on along the minus strand of NC_056732.1, from coordinate 111,565,707 downwards.
GAACTGTCCTGTCTCAAGTAGGCTGCACCTCCCCAATACCTAACTGGATATCTTCTGAAAGGCTGGTCTGAGCTGAAGCTGCAACTAAGGCAGAAATCATTGTTTCCTTAGTCAGGTTGGCATGCGCCAGTCCTCTGGCTTCACACTCCTTGGCCAACTGTTTTTTTTGTCAGCTTACTATAGTCTTCTGTTGACATCTTTGCCCGCTGTCCCTGACAATAAAACTGTGGTGAACTGAGATTCTTTATGTTTACTTTGTGGCTGGCAAGAGTACACTCCTTAATAACAACTACCCACAGGCTACTGCAGTCCAGTTAAAAATCCCACACCACTGCCACCAATTAATGTGACATTCAGACAATACCCTACCGGACTGCCAACAATAATGTGATGTTCCCCACTATCCAGGGTCAGTAACTAAGGAGCTTCATTTCTCACTACTAACTCCAGTGTGAGACCGTCACTTAAACAGGAGTAATATTTCACAATTTCCCCTAACACTACAACAGTAACACCCGCTATAACCTGGGATTGGACTGTATACTTATGTTCACCCCAAATATAACTCCTTATTACACACTTCAGAGCAGTGTGTCCCAGTTTAAGACCTCTGATGCACTCACACTTAAATTAAACCTCACACATCCAAACACTTCTGGGAAAGCCTGACACAGATTTTCAGCTGTGCCCCTTCCCCAAAATACAGTACAAAATACACTGCCACCAACCAGAAACTCTACATGTCCTTTTAAAGGGATGCCCAGTTATGAAAATTAGATATTAACACAAGTGATAGCAAATGACCAAAAGCAGCCAAGCTTTTGGAGTGGTCATGTAAGTTATCAAAACAAGTATAAGCACTTTCAAATCACTAAAGAAAGCACTGATTAACCAGCCACAGTATAAGTTAAAAAATATTTAATAATGAGCAAAATTATTAAAATTATAAAACAGTAATTTCCAATAAACAAATGAAATAAATACTGAAGGATAGAAATCCATCATTTAGAAAAACTCTGATTAGTTATCATTTTCCTATCTGACCAAAGAACACTGTCCCTGATCTAAACTAAATTATTACAATATAGCAAAGGCAGGCTTACAGTTTTTGGTAAGTCTGTTTGGGTATCCAGTGCACAGTACTACTGTGAACAAACTGACAACTGAAACTGGCAACTACAACTAGCTGTTAACTGACAACATCTGACTTCAACTGTCCTCAGCAGGCTCTTTTATAGACTAGCCTAACTGTCACAACTGTTCCAGTTCTAATTTTAATTTCATATTTTGAAAATCAACAAACAGCTGTTTACTAAAGTTCCTTCCTGTCTTTCAGCCTCTGACAGTAACGCACAGTAAATGTCAACATTCTGATGACATCATTTGCAGAGCAGCTGATTCAGAGACAGTCTGCATTTAGAATCTTCTTAACAAATATGCACAAAAATGTAAAGGAACACTGTTCAAGTCTTCAAAACACTCCGTACAAACAGACCGCAAATCAACATGCAAGAACTTATTTACACTATCACAGTCATGCTGGGATACAATACACAGGCCAATCTGAAAGCATGTACAAAAACCTCAGCCAGACAATTTCTTCACACCTTGTCTGTGTTATGGCATAATGTGTCATACTGTGAAAAGTGATCAAAAAAGTTATATATAACTGTATGATCTCAAATGCTTTAATTAACCAAGCAATTAGTATATAAGTTTAGCTTAAAAATGTGCTTCAGTAAAAAGGTCTTACCAGAGTCTAAGAAGGTTTGTAGTTGAGATCTCAAATTTACAGAATTAAAGAAGCAAATTTGTCTTGTGCCTCTGTGTAGTCAATTGATTTGCCCTGAAATGATTCTGATAAATTTGGAAAGAAATGAAGAAGATAATAAGAAAACTCCCTGAAGGAATCACTGACATTGACATTCTAGTGTGCAATCCCAGTGTAGCAGTTTTCCATAAACTGAAAAAAATCCTGATTCCCTTGCACAGAGTGGTCTTCATAAGGACAGAAATGGACACTCCTCAGTGCCTGTCATTCTTGCAATGGGTGAGAGTCCAGGAAGTTATGGCCTTAGCATCTTAGGTAGTGAAACAGTAAGTTTCATCCTTGACCATGCAGCACTTTGGTTCATGATTGCTAGCATCTTTATGGCACCATGTGCACACTTGAGGAAGCAAGTGTTGCAGTAGACTGTGAAGCACTAGTGACTGCAACATAACAGGTAATCACTTAACATCTGGTGTCAGGACCCTGTCAGTGAGTCATTGGCAATTTGACAGTCCCCACCAACATTTGTGGTCTTTCACTTATGCAATAGAACAAGTCTCACAGGTCTTAAGGCAGTGGAAAGCTCAACTAGGGTTCAAGCCTAACACCAACCTACCTCATATTCCTACACAACAGCTGGTGGAAGGAGGAGGAGCAACCTCATAAGAGTAATTTATATATTAACTTTACTCTTATGGGGTTCCTCCTCCTTCCACCATCTTGTTTTGGCATTGTGCCAATGTTGTGTAAGAACAAAAGCTATGTTGGAGTTGGGGCTTAAACCCTAGTTCATGAACTCCTTAATCCCATACTCCCACACAATACCTTTGGGGGTCCTGTTGAAGAGATAGTGGGTCCTTTTGGGGAGGTTGGGGCACCTTGGAGCAGGAGGAGAAGGGGTCCAGGGGGTTGGGAGGGGTGAACGGAAATTTGCTGTTACAGAAGTTGTATTATATATTGGATTATATATTATATAGTGGTATACATGATCCAACTTCTGTTCCAGCAAATTGCCATTCACCCCGACCTCCTAGGCTCCTCCTGCTGGCCAAAAGGGCCCCTGAGAGTGTGGTATGGGAATATGGGATCAAGAAATCTTGTTTTGGCATGGTGCCAATGTTGAGTAAGATTATGAGAAATGTTGGTTTTAGGGTTTGAACCCTAGGCCATGAACCCATTGATTTCATACTCCCACATCACATAATTGGGAGTCCTGTTGGAGTGGTAGGGGTCCTTTTTTCAAGCTTGGGCTACCTTGGAGCAGTGGGAGGAGGAGTCCAGAGGGTTTTAGGGATGAATGGGGATTTGCTGCCACAGACGTTAGATTATATATTGGATTATATGTTATATAGTGGTATATATAAACCAGCTTCTGTTGCAGCAAATCCCTATTCACCCCAACCCCCAGGACTCATCTTGCTCCTGCTCCAAGGCACCCCAACCTTGACAAAAGACCCCTAGCTCTCCAGCAGGATGCCCAATGGTGTTGTGTAGGAGTATGGGTTCATGGTGTTGAAACCCCAACCCCCAACATACTGCATGTTCTTACACAATGTTGGCACCATGCCAAAACAAGATGGTGGAAGGAGGAAGAGGAGTAATCTCATAAGAGTAATTTATACATTAACTTTACTCTTATGAGCTTCCTCCTCCTCCTTTCTCCATCCATTTTTGGCATGGGGCAATGTTATGTAACAATGTAAAACAAAGCACCTTAGACTCACAAAGTGGCAAAGTGGCAAACACAGCTTTAATAGTCACAGTCCAACAAACACAAGCATGAGACGTCCACAAGAGCAAGATTAACGTTCACAATGTAAATCCCGTTTTCGTCATCAACTTCATCAGATAACTAGATGTCCCATTCATCCCCTTTTATACATCCATTAATTAAAATGTAGCCAATGACATTGAAATTCAATTAAAACATGAACCTTTGAACAGTGTTCTACGTCATTAACTAACATCAAGATACAACATTGTAAAGAGAAATGTGTTTAAAACATTTAAAAACATTGATAAAACTAATGTCATGAGAAAATATATATATATATATATATATATATATATATAAATATATTATAAAAACACTAAAAGTATCCCTGTACTAGTAGTTAAAACTAGAATCTAGTGAATTCAATAAAAATGTCCCAAAATAAGCTAATGGTTCCCTCTAGTGGCAAGTTCTAAAAAACAAGTAAATATTATATGATAAATTAACATTGTATTTAAATTTTCAAAATATATTTACTTCTACATCTAAAATGATCCATTAAATATAAAATATAGAAGGTAAAATATGAGAATAAACATTAAAATTAAGATCTCAAAGTTTTAGCAGATCTTAATTTAAGTACTGGCAAAAAGGAAATCATGTCATTAAGATCTGGAGTCTTAGTAGCTTCCAAAACCAGTTGCCAGTACAATTCTCTATATTCTACTAGAGTTTCCCACATGCCACCCCTTGGGTCAACCACTACTACTTCTAAAATGGTAAACTGGAATTCAGCTTTACTACATAACACACTGTGTTTGTATAATGCATTGGTTTCACTTTTGGTCCTAATATCATACAGGTGTTCATATATCCTTTGCTTTAATTTCCTTTCACTTTTGCCTACATAAAAAGATCCACATTCTTTACAAACAGCTAAATAAATAATACCCTTTGTATTACAATTAGCATATGTATTCAAAACTAATTTCCTTTTTCTAGCTTTTAAGTAGAAAAATTCCCCTGTCACCAGGTAAGAACAAAAATTACAGCTACCACATTTATATAAGCCCTTTTTCTTTTTTGAGCCATTTTCAAAAAAGTGTTTGCCTGAACCTTTTTCTAATAAATTCTTAATAGTATTTCCTTTACGGTAAATGTATTTTAAGATCATTGTCAAAAATATATTTTAAATCTGATAATTTGGCAAAATGTTTCCACTCTGTCTATAATTCTCCTAACTAGACTTGAATGGCCATCGTAGGTAGTTATAATTCCTGAACTATAATTCTCATTTGTAATTTCCTTGGATACATTGTCAATGTGACCTTGTGGTTTCCCTAAAAAAGGAGCAAATTTACTTGTTCTTCCCTCTGTTACTTCTTTCCGTATCTGGTCAACAGGTCACTTGGGTAACCACTATTCAAAAACAGTCCTTTCAATTACCTCACACTCACTATTAAAAATCTCATTGTCAGAAGTCATTCTACTTAAACGCACTAATTGCCCTTTCACTACACCTTTCTTCTGATGGAATGGGTGCGAGCTTGAATAGTGCAAATAAGAATTAGAAAATGTATCTTTTCTATAAATCTTGGAAGTGAAACCATCCTTGTTCTTTCTAATGTTTAAGTCCAAGTAATTTAATTCCTGACAATCAAATTTATGTGTGAAGCGTAAGAAACTGGTTGTTCCATTAATATATTTTACAAAGGACTCAAAAGTGTCTCTTTGTCCTTCCCATAAAAAACATAAGTCATCCAGAAATCTACCATAAAAGCTCCAAAAACTTTTATATGGGGAATTTAGAATGTAATTATTTTCCCAGTAGGCCATAATAATGTTAGCATAGGTGGGAGCACAATGTGCCCCCATAGCCACACCTCGAGACTGTTTGAAGTATTCACCTTCAAAAAAAATAAAATTATTTTTGAGTACTACTTCCATCAGGACCAAAACAGTTCTAAATTCATTGTGTGTTAACCCTTTGTATAAAACAAACCATTCAAGACTAATATCGTGTGGAATACTGGTGAATAGATCCACTACATCTAAGGTTCCAAAAGCTACCCCCTCATTAAATAAAGAATGGTTTAAATTTCTCAAAAGGTCCCACAAATCTTTTAATATATTATTGTTGTTAAGGACTATTTCCAAGTCTACATATTTAGTAAGAGGTGCAGTGACAGAACCTTCAGCCGAAACTATTGCTCTGGATCATTCATATCCTTGTGCACCTTTGGGATACCGAAGATAGAGGGCACTTTGGGTTTCTCAACATGTAAATATTTGTATGTGTCCATGTCCAGGTAAAACTACAATCTATTCTGCTACAGGCCCCATGAAGGGTCAGTGTCTCTCCAACCTAACACCACTCTTAAGTATTCAACTCTGGTACCACCTTTAACATTCCTATAAGAAAAGTGCAGTCCGGGTCTGAACTGTCTGCAAACAGCTACAGTTAACTTTGAACCTAACACCACTCTTAAGTATTCAACTCCAGTACCACCTTTAACATTCCTATAAGAAAAGTGCAGTCCGGGTCTGAACTGTCTGCAAACAGCTACAGTTAACACCACTCTTAAGTATTCAACTCCGGTACCACCTTTAACATTCCTATAAGAAAAGTGCAGTCCGGGTCTGAACTGTCTGCAAACAGCTACAGTTAACTGAACCTAACACCACTCTTATGTATTCAACTCCGGTGCCACCTTTAACAGTCCTATAAGAAAAGTGCAGTCCGGGTCTGAACTGTCTGCAAACAGCTACAGCTAACTTTGAACCTAACACCACTCTTAAGTATTCAACTGCGGTACCACCTTTAACATTCCTATAAGAAAAGTGCAGTCCGGGTCTGAACTGTCTGCAAACAGCTACAGCTAACTTTGAACCTAACACCACTCTTAAGTATTCAACTCCGGTACCACCTTTAACATTCCTATAAGAAAAGTGCAGTCCGGGTCTGAACTGTCTGCAAACAGCTACAGCTAACTTTGAACCTAACACCACTCTTAAGTATTCAACTCCGGTACCACCTTTAACATTCCTATAAGAAAAGTGCAGTCCGGGTCTGAACTGTCTGCAAACAGCTACAGCTAAATTTGAACCTAACACCACTCTTAAGTATTCAACTCCGGTACCACCTTTAACATTCCTATAAGAAAAGTGCAGTCCGGGTCTGAACTGTCTGCAAACAGCTACAGCTAACTTTGAACCTAACACCACTCTTAAGTATTCAACTCCGGTACCACCTTTAACATTCCTATAAGAAAAGTGCAGTCCGGGTCTGAACTGTCTGCAAACAGCTACAGCTAACTTTGAACCTAACACCACTCTTAAGTATTCAACTCCGGTACCACCTTTAACATTCCTATAAGAAAAGTGCAGTCCGGTTCTGAACTGTCTGCAAACAGCTACAGCTAACTTTGAACCTAACACCACTCTTAAGTATTCAACTCTGGTACCACCTTTAACATTCCTATAAGAAAAGTGCAGTCCGGGTCTGAACTGTCTGCAAACAGCTACAGCTAACTTTGAGTATGTGTCTAACTGTTTGAGCCAATCTTCATTTTCGCCTGGAGAGTACTGTGCTTTGGCTGTAAGCAGCCCCCCACCAACACCACCACCACCACACACACACACACATCTTCCACTTTCTCTTATTCCCTTCTGTTAGCAAATAGTATCAATAACTGATCAATACTGTGTGTTTGTTTATTTAAACTATACCACAGTAGCCTACTGATGGGTTATCCTGGTTTTCCACCTGAGAAATTAAGACAAGACTTACAGTTTCAGAGCAGTCCTTGGTCAATTGTGATTGTTCTTAACACATACTTGTCTTGCTTTGGCTCATTAGCAGCAGTACAAAGAACTGCCTGCTCACACCCTTGTTCTCCCCTTCCCTGTTTATTACCTTAAGACAATCCCAGAGTTAATAAATATTACCTGTGGCAGGCACCATTTGTAAAACTACAATCCACTCTGCTACAGGCCCCATGAAGGCTCAGTGTCTCTCCAGTAAGTGTTTTACAACTGTAAATGCCTATTTATGTTGAATTGTATTAGACATTTTACAACTGTATATGTTTATGTTGAATTTCAAGCCTGTACTCCAATCTGCTTACTTACACTATCAGACTATTTACCCCACTCATAGGACCAAAAACTGGGACTGGGTTAGCCCCGCTCCGCTTCGCCCTCGCTACGCTCGGGCTCGCTTCGCTCCCCTCCCTGCCCCCTTATCCCACCCGCCCCCACTGTGTCTACATTTATAGCCACTAGGCCACACCCCTACTTCCTCTCCAACCTACACAACTTCTCCAATCCCCCCCACCACTTTACTGTTTAACCACTACTATTCCTCTGAAGCACATTGACCCCACCCATTGATGACATATAACATGTCTATAAATAATTATAAACTCCTTCCTCTTATCTTACCACTCTTAATTCTGCCATACTTTCTTACTAGCTATGAAAATCTCACATTCGTAGGTTTCTCTTATCCAAAATGCCAAACCAAGACCCCCTACCTCCACTGACTGCGGAACTTGCCCACTACTACACTACCCCAAAAATTATAAATTCCAACCACTTGCTTCTAAAAACCACTCCAATCAACACCAAAATCCAAATATGAACTAAAACTACTATTCAAAGTTATTAGACTACTAGCGTATCTAAGAAAAAACATAACCAAAGATGGGGACATCCATCCTAATCCAGGCCCAACCTTAACTCAAAATCCTACCAGCCCACCACTCTCCCACTGACTGGTCAACTCCCTCCTAATATGCCACTTAAACATTAGAAGCCTAAACAATAAGATACATAGCCTGCATGCTGTACTAGCCACATACCTTCCCAACATAATGTGTCTATCTGAAACATGACTCCGGCCATCAACCAAAGACAATGAGATCCTGCCTCCTGGTTACAATATACTTAGGGCAGATAGAGTAAAGAAAAGAGGAGGTGGAATAGCTGTCTTATATAATAGCACACTTAACATCATAACTAACCCTATACAACCACCCCAGGTCTCTAACGCTGAAATACTAGCTCTAAAAATTCTACTAAATAATCATAAGGGCATTAACCTAATTGTCACCTATATTCCCCCTGGGAACAATGTAGAAACACTAGAGGTCATTCTACATTGGATAGCCAAACAACTACCCTGTTATGTTAATATTGACTGGAACCAATGTACAGCACAGTCCAACCCCATCCCTGTTAACCTACATGGATTCTCTCAGATAATATCATCTACCACACGTACAGGTAACAATAACCAAAAAGAGAGTATACTAGACTGGATACTCACCAACAGTCATCCCCAGAACTATATGTCTGGAACTTTCCCTAATGATCTTAGTGATCACCTGCTCACATACATCATGAAAGACAAAATTAATTGTACAAGCTTACCTATTTATAGGTCTATCAGATCCAAGAAAAACTTTGACCCAACTAAATTTCAACTTGAACTCAAATCATGTAACTGGACAAAACTAAAGTTCCTTCCCCTTGATGAGGCAGTGTCATCATTTAACAATTCATTCCTTACTATACTTGACTCGCATGCCCCTAAACGCTCAATAAGAATTAAAACTCAACTAGCACCCTGGCTAACAACAGACACCAAAACCAAAATAACAACTAGAGACAAAGAGTGGGATAAATGGCGCACTACCAAACTACCCCTAGATCGTATCAAATTCCAGCAACTTAGAAATGAGACTAAAAAAGCCATCATACTAGATAAGAAAAATGACTTCTACAATCTGCAACATAAACATAAGAATAACCCTCAAAAGTACTGGGCAGGCATAAATAAACTTCTCCAACCAGGCAAATCCACTACTCCGACCCCAGGAACATTATCTGACAAGAGCCAAGAAGATATAGCCAATTCATTCAATACTTTCTTCACAGAAACCATCCAGTCATTAGCTAACCAACTTTCTCCTCCCCACACTTCTATAAACACTATACCCGATTCACCACTCTCTTTTAACTTCCAGCCAGTGTCCACATCCTTTATCAGATCCCTTTTGAAAAAACTGAAGCCAACCACCCTTTCAGCTGATCTTCTGCCGGCTGAATACCTGCAAATTGCTGCAGATGTCGTAGCCTACCCTATCTCAATCCTAATTAACAGAACCATAACTGAGGCCTCAATCCCTCAATTTGGAAAATATCCTATGTTATTCCACTCCACAAAGGAGGTTCATCCACAGAACTATCCAACTATAGACCTATAGCCATACTATCACCACTTGCCAAAATTATGGAAAAGTGCATGCACAACCAACTAATGCTCTATCTAACCCAAAATAAACTACTCACAGACTCTCAACATGGATTCAGACCCCATCATAGTACAACCACTGCCCTCCTCTCTTTTACTGAAAACATTAATCTTAACCGAATAATAAAAAATATCCTCCGCTCTCTTCCTGGACCTATCGAAAGCCTTGATATGGTAAACCATCAGTTACTTCTATATACTTTAAAACCCTGTATCTAGATACTCCAGCCCTTGACTGGTTTCAAGCTTACCTCACTGGGAGACAACAAGCAGTAATGTGGCAAAACAAGCTCTCCTGCCTACTACCAAATACCATAGGAGTTCCCCAAGGTTCCATATTAGGACCTCTCCTCTTTTCAGTCTTCATAAACAACATCCAAACAGTCATCCCTGAAGCCACCTGCATTCAATATGCAGATGACTCGACTATAATATGTTCCAATGCCTCTCTTGCAAATCTACTAACTACCACCCAACATAGCTTCACCAAAGTCGAAAACTGGCTTGACAACCATCTCCTGATCTTAAATCCAAACAAAACCAAGTTACTTCTCTTCTGCCCAACCAATAGATCTCCGACTGAAAACTTCACTATAAAATCCAATAATGGGACCATCATCTCCCCAGACACCTATACAAAGCTATTAGGAGTAAACATTGACAATAAACTCAGATTTGATATACATATCAACCAAGCCATTAAGTCAGTCAACAAGAAACTTGGGACCCTATATAGAATTAAAGCCTTCCTTACCCCGAATGCCAGGGCAGCCACAGCCCATTCACACCTTCTCTCTACCCTACTATATGCCTCTCCTGTCCTCACTCACCTTAACAAATCTGATCTGGCCAAGCTCTCATCCTGCTATAATCACATTGCCAGGTTTGTTACAGGCCTACCCTACAGAACACACCAATGCACTAACCTGAAAAAGCTTGGATGGATAGAATTCCCACACCTTCTTCACCAGTCCCAACTCATAGAGGCCTTCAAAATCCTTAAACAACCTGAGAATACCCCAGCACTAAAAAACTTAATGACTCCCTACTCCAATCTAAGCTGCCTTCGCTCAGCAAACAGACTCCTTGTCCAAACAACTAAATCTCTCAACCTAGGTGGTGACGCGCTATTTGCCAACACCACTGGTAAAATATGGAACTCTCTCCCAAATAACATCACGCTTGCAACTTCTCTAAGTCAATTCAAAAATAGTCTAAAACTCCACTTCAAGTCACACTGGCTATGTCCTTGCTCAAACCCAGACTAGCTCTGTGCCATTAACTAAAACATAAACAACTAGCTAAGATGATAAGTACTTTGTATACTGTGATAAAGAAATATGTATCCTGTCTAACTCTATGTCATTATACTGCCTACCGTCCTTGCTAATATGTTATTAATGTTACATTTGTAGTAATCTCAGAAATAGTAATGGCAGTCTTGTACTTGTATGTAAATAGTCTATGTTTTTGTTAAGTTATTTCAGCTCATTTACTGTACCTAATTATCAATGTAACTCTGTTGGAGCTTTTCTCCCCGGGCCTCCGCTGAAAAAGGACATGTATCCAGTCGGACCATCCCGGTTAACAAATGTAAAATAAAATAAATAAATAATAAATAAATGTCTATTAACCCTTCTAATAGTAAATCATTTAATAAAACTCGTATCTTATTATATGCTATGTTAATTTCATTTCTTGATATTCTCGTGTATTTATCAGAATTGTTTAAAATTTCCATCATTTTTCCTTCGTACATAATGTAGTCCATTAGCACGAGTCCCCCACCCTTGTCAGGTTTCATACACCTTAAACCCCCTATTATTACTAATTTCAGTAAACATTTTCTGCTCTGGTAAAGTTAAATTAGATTGTACGTAATGTTGTCTCAGTGAAGTACTTAATTTACTCTCCACAATAGTTTCAAAATTTTTTAATTGTGGGTGCAAAGGTGCGTTAAACATGCTACTACGTTTCAAACAGTTTTCTTTAAAGCTAATTTTCTTACCATTAAAAAACAACTCCAAATTATTTTTCCTAATAAATAATTTAAAATCCACCAGTAACTTAAAAATGTTTGTTCTTTGTTTTGGAATAAAACCAAACCCTTTGGAAAGCAAGTCAAAAGTAACAGTAGTTATAGGGATACTAGAATAGTTAAAAATGTTGAAACCTTTATAGGTCCATTTAAAACCATCAGTTAAAATAGTGTCTACTGTTTCCAAACTGGTTGATTCCCTACTTGGGGTCGCCCCTGCCTGCCCTTGTAGTTTTTCAATTATAGTCAACAGGTTGCTTAGACATTAACCTTTCAGACCTTCTTAATGGAGGAAATTCTGAAACATCAAAACTATTTTCATAAAAAATATTTTAATTTTCTCTAGTTTCACAATTATCTTTGTCCTGATATTCACTGACTCTCCTTCCCCTGAACTTGGGTTTAGGATAATGTGTCATAGTCTTATATCCCTCTCAATCTTACCTGTCTTCCTGTTTTGTATTTCCACACATTTCAATTCTAAATTCTTAAGCAGTTTGTAATATTTAATTTTCTCTTCAACAGTAAATAACAGGTCACTAGTAATACATTTGTTGATATGCTCAATGTTAGTGTGTAATTTTTCCATTTCAACTTCATTATTTTTAATTATTGCTCTCATAATGTCAAAGCCACACTTGTCAAAAGCAATCAATAAATCATGATAAAATTCACTGTCATCCATTACATTGTTAGGAAATTTGCAGACTCTTAGTCCTTTTGATACAATGTTCAGTTGTAGACAGTGTTTGAGATATGAGTTGTCCATATCTAACATTTTATACTTGTACAAACAAAAATCTAAATAATTGAGTAAGTTAATATAGGTCCTGTTGTTACCAGCAAGTGAAAGCTTTCTTTTAAAATCGACTTGAAAATAAAGGAAATAGTCCTTAACAACAATAATATATTAAAAGATTCGTGGGACCTTTTGAGAAATTTAAAACATTCTTTATTCAATGAGGGGGTAGCTTTTGGAACCTTAGATGTAGTGGATCTATTCACCAGTATTCCGCACGATATTGGTCTTGAATGGTTTGAGGAAATGCTTGTTTTATACAAAGGGTTAACACACAACGAATTTAGAACTGTTTTGGTCCTGATGGAAGTAGTACTCAAAAATAATTTTATTTTTTTTGAAGGTGAATACTTCAAACAGTCTCGAGGTGTGGCTATGGGGGCACATTGTGCTGCCATCTATGCTAACATTATTATGGCCAACTGGGAAAATAATTATATTCTAAATTCCCCATCTTGCTCTTGTGGACGTCTTGTGCTTGTGTTTGTTGGACTGTGACTATTAAAGCTGTGTTTGCCACTTTGCCACTTTGTGAGTCTAAGGTACAATGTTAATTTATCATATAATATTTACTTGTTTTTTAGAACTTGCCACTAGAGGGAACCATTAGCTTATTTTGGGACATTTTTATTGAATTCGCTAGATTCTAGTTTTAACTACTAGTACAGGGATACTTTTAATGTTTTTATAATATATTTATATATATATATATATATATATATATATATATTTCACATGACATTAGTTTTATCAATGTTTTTAAATGTTTTAAACACATTTCTCTTTACACTGTTGTACCTTGATGTTAGTTAATGACGTAGAACACTATTCAAAGGTTCATGTTTTAATTGAATTTCAATTTCATTGGCTACATTTTAATTAATGGATGTATAAAAGGGGATGAATGGGGCATCTAGTTATCTGATGAAGTTGATGATGAAAACGGGATTTACATTGTGAACGTTAATCTTGCTCTTGTGGACGTCTCGTGCTTGTGTTTGTTGGACTGTGACTATTAAAGCTGTGTTTGCCACTTTGCCACTTTGTGAGTCTAAGGTGCTTTGTTTTATGATTATTAGTTTTTTGGCACCATCCGTTTTTCAAAGTTGTGGCAGTGTTATGAAACAGCACCAGGTATGTTTGTGTTGGGGTCTGAACCCTAGGCCATGAACCCTTGACCCCATACTCCCACATCTCATCCTTGGAGATATGGCTCTCAACTTCTTAGTTCAAGAAATCTAGACAAAGCCATAAATAATGGGTGGGACAAAGGCCCAAAACAGGGACACTTTTTAAATATTGCTCTTATAAGTTTGAGAAAGTTGATAGAATACAGGTTTTGCATTAGCATGTATTTTCTGAAGGGTATAATGCCTGAAACTCAACTATCTCTCATTATTTTCTGATTTCAATCCTCAATGATTTGTCAGTGATTTGTCAGAAAACTACAATTTTATGAGAAACAGACCAAATAGCTGAGGCAAAAATCTGGACATTCTGCGAATATCTGTACAGTTCAGAAGTATGGGTGTCAGTTACTTTAGCTCGGAAGATTTTGCAGTTGCAGCTTTCATTGTGTTTGCACTCTTGCACTGTATTTCATAATAATGGAGTTGCTTATCTGTCACTGCATGCTTTATGCCAGAGGCAATGTCTGACATCAGAAGAGAATGTTGCATTTCTTATCAACACCATCAGAACTCTGATGAGATAATTGTGCATTATACAGATCCTGTGAGGCAGCCATAGGCACCTATCTTCAGAATAAATGCCCAGAACATCTGAACAACATTTTATTTCACTTTTTCTAAACCACTAAGTACCTAAGTCAGGAAGAATACAATTTCTACCTGGGTATCCAGTTATATTGGATATTGCTGTGACTCTACTAGCAAGCCTGTTCAGGTATTTGGCCCACTGTTCTGCCACTTCCTCTGAGGCATTTTTAGAGGGACTAAGTGGGAATATATGCACCTGACAGTCAACACAGTGGTCTGCACATAGACATTAGCCTTACCTTCAACTGCCATGTAGCCATAGTGGGGGGGGAAATCCTTTTATATTGCACAACTTATTAGGAAGGTCATGGCATCTAAGTCTAACAAGGTCATTATCCTACTACATTCGGCCCTTATCGTCTGTTAAGGGCCGAGTGTAATAGGATAATGACCAATCATACAGTACAATGCTCCCTACGGTATGTACCTGAGCAGGCATATGCAAAAACTAGAGTGACCTCAGAAGTTCCTTACATAAAGAATAGTGGATGTAACAAACCTGTCTTATGCAGAGTGTCTTAAAGCCCTTTTCCTTTACTCAGCCTCTTATAGATTGCTGATGGGTGATCTATGTCTGGCTTACAAGTCATCCGCAAACTCCACACTTATGAATCTCATGCATATTCGTAAGTTAAACAATACCAGAAATTCATGGTCTGAGGACCTGAATTTTGTCTGTGACTTAAATAGAACATGCTTGAGTGACAGATATGTGTCCCAGAGACTGACCCTCCTATGAAACAAGCTTCTCATCCATGTGAAGATAAGTTTATCTATTATCTAATTTAAGATCAACCTAGACCAGTGGATGGGGAATAGGACATTTACACTAGACATGAAACAGAGGTAGCTTATAAATGCCTGGCTGACAATGTCCTATTTAGATACAGAATGTCATTATTCTTGGAGGAGCAGTGGTGCAGCGGTTAACGTTGCTGCCTCACAGCAAGAGGTTCTCTGGTTCGATTCTCGGCTGGGGTGCCTTCTGTGTGGAGTTTACATGTTCTCCCTGCACTTGCATGGGTTTCCTCCCACATTCTAAAGACATGCATCTGGAGCATTTCTCCCTGGGCCTCCACTGAAAACAGGCTCTGTGGAGCCTAGTCGGACTTTCCCGGCCAACAAATGTAAAATTAAAATTAAAAAAAAAAAAATTATTTTGGGGAAAACTTGGCTAGACTTAGAATTTGCCATTTGTAAAGCTCTGATTTATACAATTTAACATCTAACAGTTTATGAAATTTGATAAAAAATATAATGTAATTTCAGCATATGTGGCTGGGTCCATGGTGAAGAAGGTAAAGCCCTGAGTGCAGTCCAAATAAATCAAGTTCAATTAATGAGTCCAGGAGCTGGAAGAACCAGCATGGGAGCATGGGGTGAGTGAACAATGCCAGTTCACATAAGCTGCAGAGAGGGAATGGTGATTCTGTCCTGCTGTGCCTGCCACTGCCTGCCACCTGCAAGTGGAGACTTGACAGTGTTGGAAAGCAGCAGAGATTGTGGATGTGGATTTGGTGTCAGCATGCTATTTATGGTAACCTTCACTGGCATGTGGGTGAGAGCACAGACGTACATAAGGGGAAGGCGTTGTAGGGCCTTGGGATGATGCAAGTTCCTAAACTGTATTGTGGAACAAGGCGATGATAAAAGCATTATCCATGTATTGAATGAGGACAGGGTTCCACAATGTTGCCACATATTTATGATAATTATTAACAGGGTTGGTCCCATTTTGAGCATTATAAGAAATCTGTTGCAGAGGTTTTGGAAATTAAATGTGTTATACCACTTTCCACTGTGTGGGATTGGTAAGATGGTTAGGCCTTCCTCCCTCCCTACAGTGGATGTTTAATTCCAACACTACCTAGCTTACATAGAAAAAACACATACCTGACAAAGACACAATGGAAAGTGGGAGAGGAATGGCATACTTAGAAAGATGCCCTATTAAAGTTCAAGCCTCTGTACTGTAAGCCCCAAAACTGTAAAATATTAGATATGATTCATAAGAAATAACAGTGAAGTTCAAAACTCACAATTGCACATTAAAAGTGTTATTTACAGGAAAGATTGCCCCTGAAACACCAATATGGGGGCTGGTCTTCCACCCCTCTGTTGTTACTTATGTTTACTGTCGTCATGATTTCTGCACCTCAGAGAAGAAGGAATTATTCATGATACAGCAGGCCAAGCATAATATATATTTTGGTTCTACTATAAAATTCCAGGTAACAAGATGCTGAGGAACTACATCGATGATCACTGATGGCTGAAGCAACAAAATGGTGAAAACATGAACTGTAAACTGAGCATATTTTAAAGTCATTTCTTCATCACTGTGAAGAAACTCAGGTAGATGGAAGGGCTGTCTATATGTGGATGCAGTAGCTGATGAGGAAAAGTAGTTCTGAAGTAGCATTTGGTGCTACAAATGCTCTTCTATGCTGCCCAAGGCTGTATATATCAATTCCATAGCCTCACAAACACATACACAAAAAAAGTCTACCAAAAATAAATTACTGCCACCATACACCGAAACTACACCACCAGTGATTTTCTATGGTGCCACCATACACCAAAACTACACTACCAGTGATTTTCTATGGTGCCACCACACCCCAAAACTGCACTACTAGTGATTTCTATGATGCCACCATACACCGAAACTGCACTACCATTGATTTTCTATGGAAATTTTATTCCTTGGCATCCAGTGCCTCATGCACTAGACACTTGCGGAATGTGAACTCAGTGGTCTGTAGAAAAGCCATAGTTTCCCCCTAACAGCATTTATATTTTAAGAGTTCTGAGACACACACATACCTTCCTCAAATGTACATTGTGAAACCTCTTGGAAATTTATAAAAATGCACCCAGTCATTGGCTCTTACTTTGAAACACTTTCAACAAGATTTAATGCTTGATGCATTTGCAGCACCAAATGGTACTTCAGAACTACCCTCAGGACACAGAAGTACCCTTCCTCATCATCTACAGCATCCATATATAGACAGCCCTTCCATTTTCCTCAGTTTCTTTCAAAAGTATGCAGAAATTACTTTAAAATATGCTCAAGAAACATCTCCTTCATCCATTTCACTTGTTTCTTGGTTTGGAATTTATTCCTTTCCATGTGGCATCTGTGGGTATCAAGTATCACCCTTTCCATTATTCATACTTTATGCTTCATTTACTTATAGGCCATGCACAATAAGCAGAGACACCACGGTGCTACACCTTCAACGAGGTGATCCACAAACAGCACAGAAAAATTCTGTAGACAGTTATTTGCTCGAGAAGAAGTAAAGATCCCCCTTTCCAGATCTACTTCAGTAAACCAACTTACCGTAACACTGAATCACATAATTGAGACGACAACACAAAGTTCATTTTAACGAACATTCTGAACATCATAATTTTAAACCGAGAAAACAATCAGTTGGCCACCACCACAACTCAAACAAACCATAGCAAATTAAACCCACCCAAGTGGAAGGCTTCACTCCCCACATCCCCCTAACTAAATATACCAACTCCAAGCTCACACTACAGTGTGGAAAAGGGCAAAGTTCACCAGTTGACCCTTTTCCCGTGTTAAAATTATGATGCTCTGAATGTTCATTAAAGTGAATGTTAGGTGTTATGGTAAGTCGGTCTACTGAAGTAGACCCCCATTTCCATATTGTACACCCCTTTAAGAGCAAAAGGCATGCTCTCAGCATCTATTGAAGCTCACCCAGAAGATGCACCCATTGTACATTGTGGGCTTTGGCATTGCAGATTTTAAAGTATTTAAAGGTCATAAATGCCTTTGTCTTCCCTGGGCCAGGTTGCTACCTCTTTCTCATGGAATAGCTGCCAGTTGAAGTACAGTCAGCATGCCCAGAGTGTATTTTTGTCCTCCATGGCCCTGTGACCTGTTCTAGTGCCTTTCACTGATCACCACTTTAGCCACCACAGTCTTCCTGCTGCTCATCTGATATGCTCTGAGTGTCCTGGCAGCCCCTGACACTCATCCTCTCATATGTCAACAGTTACTGAGTTATGATTCAGGCTGTGATGGGCATGGGCTATGTGGTCAAATCAGAAATTGTAAAGTCATTGTAATGAAATGGCTGACCAATAGCAATGATGATGTCCACAGCTGGCTGCAAATAATGGTCAGAGAAGGCTTTGAGACAAGGATAAAAAGATGTGGAAGTTGACTGAAATGAAAGCCTAGAAATTCAAGGAAATACTAAAAGCCTATAATCTCGGGAATAATAGTAATAATAATAATGTGGATCTGAAGAATGACAGCTTTTCCAAACAGATTGTGTGATAGAACAGATATGTATTCTAGGCAGTACAGAAATAAGTTATATAGGGAAAGCAGAAGTCAAGGAAGTTATGAAATGAATGCTGGACTGCAGGAAGAAGTGGGAGATAGAAATCATGGGCTGGGGTTATAAAGAAGAGGCTGAAAGAACAGACCCAGTGGGAAAGAGCACAACATCAGAGAACCTCTACCAATTTCTAGAAAGTGATCAGCAGATGGCACAATGAAACTAAATAAGGTTGCAAGGCAATGACAGAAAGATATAGAAGGTAGTTGGTAGAGGCCATTCATAAAGGATGTTTGCAATAATCTCTTAACCATCCTAGAGGACATAAAGAGCAAATAAAAAGAGTACTTCAAGAAGCTTCTCAATGAAGAAAATGGTACAGAAGCTGTACTGCTGCATGGATAGCCTACAATGAAAGAGGAAGTAGATTCCACCTCAGAAGTAGTATGAAGAGCACTAGGGAAAACTAAGTCAGGGAAAGAAGCATGCTCAAAATGAAGTCATGCAGATAGGCAGGCTTGTATGTGGAACACTAGTGATCAACATTTGTGTTGATCGCTAGTATTCAGCTGGGCAGCTTTCTTAGTGTTGGTTTGATCTACGAGTTGGCATATAGAAGTAGTGGGCCATGTAGGCAGGCTTGTCCCCTTACAAAAACACTTTTTACTGTGATTTTTCCTCCTGAAAGCAAACAGTAATTGGAAGGTTTCACTTATTTGTGATAGCACTTCTGTGAGGTGATCACAAATGTGTCACAAACTTGTTAAGAGAATTGCTCAAGATAGGTGCATTTGGGGAGAAATGTTTCCTGAGTGCACTTATTGTGGTATGGAGATACAGATGTATCCAAGATTACTTAAGATTAAACATTCTAGTGGCAGTACAGAAGCACAAAGAGTGCACTTATTGTGGTATGGAGATACAGATGTATCCAAGATGACTTAAGATTAAACATTCTAGTGGCAGTACAGAAGCACAAAGGAGATATTTACAACTGTGGGCTGAACAGATGTATCAAATTTATGTCACACTTCAGGAAAGTGCTAGGGATGGAGGTTAATAAGTAGAGTAGTAGAAAGTAAGATGAGAGATGAGCAGTTTAAATTCAGGTCAAGATGCAGTACAGCCAATGTGATCTTTGTAGCAAAAGAGATAATCTAGAAGAAGTTGGAGATGAGGAAATAGACCAACTAGGCATTCCCAGTCTCAGCAAAAGCATATGACAAGGCCCAAAGAAAGCTAATTTTGGCAGTCCTATGGTTGGAGGTTCTAGAAACAATACTAGCAGGCTGTGTACTAGGACACAATGACACAAGCACAGTGTACAGACTCACAGGGTGGTTTCCACTGTGATTGTGTGTGCATTTGGGTACATCTCTGAGCCCACTGCTGCTCATACTGGTGGTGGGCTACACTAGCAAATGGGTCAGAGGGGACAGATCAAAAAGCTGCAGTATGCAGATAATGTGGAATCACAGGCAGACTCTGAACATGAACTTCAGCAAATGACAGGTACATGGAATGCAAAAATAAAGACACATGGCATGAAATAAGATAGTTGCTATGGCAGCAAATGAGAGAATCACAAGAAGCTGAAAACTGACATAGAGGGGAAAATAATGGAAGAGGTTAACAGCTTCAAGTATCCTGGAGGGATGGCTGAGGAGAAGGGAAGTCTAAATAAGGAGTTCAAAGCTAGAATTAGAGATGCTGCACCCAAGTGGCCCAGAGTGTAAAGTGCAGTGTATGACAGAAGAATGCCAAAGAAACTGAAATGTAAGAAACCTAAAACAATGGTATGTCCAGTGCTTCTGTATGGTGCAGAAACCTGGGTAGTGAAGGCAGAACAGCTAAGGAAGCTTGAAGGGATGAAGATGAAGTGCCTGAGATGAGTGGTAGGATGCACATTGTGAGACAGATGAAGAAATTACATCGGAATGGGAACCAAAATAGCCTTAGTTGCATAAAAGGTCAAGTAGACTAGATTACAGTGATTCAGTCACATGTGGTGCAGGAAAGCAGAAGACAATTTGCCGAAAAAGATTTGGGAGAAATAGAAATAAGACAAGAGAAGAGAAGGACATCCAGTCAAGAGATGAATGAAGCTACATAAGAGGAAACCTGTAACAGTTGGGCATGACTGTGACACTTAATCGAGAGAGGTGGAAACAGTTCAAACATCTCCATGCCCCCATGTAGAAAAATTGAATGATGATGATTCTGAAAAAAGATTATCTAAATTTTATTTATATCTCATGCCCAGAGTGGACAAACTGAAAAATTGGACAAGGCTAGGTTTCTGTCCATTTTTGTCTTTTCTAGAGGTTAGTATCAAAATCATCTATCCCTGGAACTCAAGGAAAATAGCGTTTTTCACACCAGATCAGCTGTTTCATTACAGAGTCCTGACTTTTGGTCTCCACAGAGCATCAACAATATTCCAGAAGCTGATGAACAAAATCCTTAGACTCCATACCAGATATGCACCACTCTAACTGAATGATGTAGTAATATTTTGAAGACTGGTGTGATGTCCCCTCCTCTCTGCCAGTAATAAAGGAGCCTGAATCCTCACCTCTGATACTGGAGAGGGGCATTCACTTGGAATAAAGATAGATACATACAGTATTTCCAGATGCAGCTCTTTGCACCAAGCACAATGTCCCTTAAGATTACAAATGGAACACACTCAGTATGGGGTCTTGGTTCCCCCCTCTCCGGGCCCCCAGTAAGACTCCTCACTGGCACAGCTATAGAATTGAGTTCAGCCAAGTGTCTTAGGCCAAGTCATCCACCACCATCTCTGTGAAACCAGTGCTCTGGTTCCCTGCTCCAAGTAGCTGACACACGCACACTTTGAGATTTCATTTTCTCAAACACACACACACCTGGGAAAGGCTGGTACAGATTTACTATCTATGCCCCTCTGCCCAGACTATAAGGTAAATACTGCCACCAGGACACTCAAAAGCCAGCTACTCTAAAACTCTTACCAGGGTATCCAATTATACTGAATAAAATGAATACTAATACAAATGGTAGTGTTTGACCAATGCAGCAAGGCTTCCAGGTGTGGCCACAGTGTCATCAAATATAAGTACTCCCAAAGGTTAAAACATAAAAAGTCCAGCTGTAATGAATAGTTTAAATATATTCAATAATAAATAATGAACATGAAAATACTAAATATCTATGTACAATAACACCAGAGTTTCAGCCACAGAAAATATTAAAAATAACACAGATGGATAGATTCACAGAGATAAGAAAAACAGTACTTAACTAATCTTACTATATTTTCCTGACAGATCTAAATAATTACTATCCCCTAGCTCACTTACTAGAGCAAGGCAAGATGTTGTAGGTGAGGGGTCTTTCTTGTCAGGTTTCAAAAACAGACTGCTCTGAGACTTCTGTCGCATCTAGTATTAAAACATCATTTCAGTGCTGGATTACAAAATTACATCACATACATCTGGTCATCTGACTTCTGGTTCACATACTACCCACCTTTACTAGAAACTGAATCAGAATCTTGCACTTATGTGTTACCATACACACAGAGCATTGCTAAGATGTGTTGCAGATCTGGAAGCCATAAATCCATTTCAACACTTCTGGCGTTCCAGGGTAGCAATTAGTTCTCTGCTAAGAACAACACAGCAGGATTCCTAGTTCTTATTTTCACAAACATTTTTGTCTCTGGCTGCAATCAGAACTGTAATATACAATCTTTATGGACTAAACCAGGTAATTTAATTTCAAACTATTTTTCAAAGTTAGCTGGACTGAGATTAATCTCTTCTCTTCCAGTATCCTCTGTTACAATATTAATCTCAACAGTTATAATACAGTCTGACATTATAATACAGTCTGACATACAGGTGCATTGCTTTTTCTGTCCAGCAGGATCCACTGTTGGTACATTTTTTAACATACACAACTTTACAAATACATTTTAACACCAGCACCTGTACAAATCAGTTTGATATACAAATAACATATACTTGTTTACAAAACTCCAGCTGTCTGACATATGTTAGACATCTACTGCCCTACTTCTCCTGGGATAGCTGGCAATACCACAGATTGTCACAGTTGGGAAAGCCACCTCCTTAAATTTCAAGGTATTTTGCATTCTCTATATCAGCTGAGTTGACTGCTAACCTAGTTAAGTTCAAGTTAGGCACAGTAGGACTTTTTTTTTAATTTCTCCAAATCTTTTCGGTTTCTAATACCATGACGGGAATGGACCCCATTCCCAAGTCAATGTATGATTAAAGTTCATGAAATTAGTGTTGTTTCAATCTTTGATGTCACCCAAAAGTGTTCTTCGCATCACCTGCAATGTGCCTAGTAATGACTCCTGCAATTTGTATGGGGTTACATGTATTAGTAACATATCTGAATATGACTGTAATTTTTTTTTATAAGACCTGTTGCTCCTACTACTATTGGAACTGTCTGGGTATCTTTCTTCCACATTGCTCTTGTTCAGGCATATCCTGATATTTTATGACTCCATATGCAAGACACTGTAGTCACTGGGTGTGGCAATTTCAATGATCAATGCTACTTTTGTCTTCTTTTCATGGACCACTATATCCAGTTTTCTAGCATCTACCTTTTGAACTGTTGGTAATGGGTGATTCCATGTGATGTAAACATCATCATTTGCTATGATGCTTTGTGGCTCATTTTTCCAGTGTTTTTTAGCCACTTCAGTACCACAATGTTTGCACAATCCCCAGTGCAACAGTCTTGCCACATTATTATGCCTTTCAGTATATAGTCCTTCTGCCATTAATATGTCACAACAAGCAACGAGGTGTGCAACTGTTTCCAATTCAGTTTTACAAAACCTACATTTGTCTTTTTCTTCCACATGTTCAATGGAATTTGTTAACCAGAGTGTATGAAGCCCACTATCTTTGGCCGCAAATATTAACCTTTCATCTCTTGGTTTGAATTCACCTCTCCTTAACCATTCATATGTTCCTTCCTGATCAACATGAGGTTCTTCCAGAAGTTTTCTATACTTGCAACTATATTTATGCATTTTCCACATTTCTTGCCTTCTCATCTGGTCCTTCACCTTATATTTTTTCTTTTGTTTTTTGGCACATTCATTTGCTGCCTGATTTTTATTTACTTTTGGTCTGATTTCCATTCCTGATTGACACTGATATGCTTCTGCTAGATTAAGCAGAGAAGTCATCTTAGATTTATTCTCCTCATGTTTTCCAAAACGTTCACTAGGTTTGGGTCTTGTGAGATCAGCATATATGTGTGGTGTCCCACAATTGCAGATCTATAGATATAATCATTTTCAAGGAGGCCCATCCCTCCTTTGGAATGGGGAATATATAATCTTGGTATGCACTGATTTTTATAAATCATTTGGTGAGCATGAAGCATCCTTCTTGTTTTCCTATCTATTCTATATAACACATTTTGGGGGCCAAATCAATCATGCCAAAACTGTAAGTTAGGACAGGAAGAGCAAATTGGTTTGTAGCTTGGATTTTGTTCCTAGATGTCAACACTGTTTTTAGGATTAATGTAAGTCTTCTAAAGTATTCCTTGCTAAGTTTTATTTGCATTTGTTCATATTTTATTGTTGATCCTTCATCAATTCCCAAATATTCATACACTCTCTCTTGTTCAAGTTCTTTTATATCACATACCTGTCCCAAACTGATGTTTTCCTAGTGCTGAAGTTTTCCTGCTTTAAAGGTTGCTTTTGCACATTTATCAAGACTCCTCTCTTTAGGCTATGCAGTAGACCATGAGATAGTGAAACCACAGTCAGAGAAAACTGAAGCAGTACAAAACTGATTGCCAACCACTAAGAAACAGGTTAAGGATGTCTCAATTATGGCAACCAGCTCTTATCATTAATATATGCTTAATTTTCCAGCCATGGTCCTTCCTCCAAACTGACCTGAAAAATGGTAATGCTTCTTTTAGGGTTATGTGGACAGTTGACAGAGAACAAGTATTTAAGCAACTAAAATATACACTGGGATCAGAACTACTAATGACAACAGACTTTTCCAAATAATTCTTCAAACATACAGTTATCTCTGAGATAGGTATAACCTCAGTCCTGTCTCAGATTATAGATGAGAATGAGCATCCCATCTATTATATAAGTAGAAAAATCAGCAGTGCTGAGAGACATTATTCAACTATATGGAGATAATACCTTGCTCTCACCAACCCAAAGGACTATTTATTTGGTAAGGTGTTTGTGCTCTACTACTAGAAAGGTTGTAAGCCAAAATTGTCCAGATGGGCTTTAATCATAAGCTTAATAATTTTAAGAACCATTATCATCCAGGCTGCAGTCGCTTGAATGCAAATGGGCTTTCCTTAACTTATGTCCCATTTGATAGGGCTAGAATTAGTAGTTCTATGCTGGTGGGGAGTCTTGTGGCAGAGTGACTGATGAAGCTGAAAAAACATTGCCTGTATTGGTATTTTATCTGCTGTTTGTGCTACGTTTACTAAAATATTTGTTTAAGAATGGAAATGCTGAGTTCCTGAGGAACACAGAGTGGTCCATAGCTTCTCCCAATTGTTTACATCTTCTGGTGCCATTGACCAAGGTGAGACTTTTATGAACCTTTTTACTCTGCTAAAAAGCAAATGAACTAACCATTTGAGTAATTGTTTTATTTTAAATTGAATCCTTATCCTGTCATTTTTTGCATGTGAAGTGCCTAAAGTAAGGACAATGAAATTTATTAGGAAGTAGAAGTGAACTAGTAGCCATTTACGTTCCAGTCTTCATTGACCATCAATACCACTGTCTGTTGTTTCTTGGTTTGGTTTTTGGACTTTGCACGCTTTACTAGTATAAGTTTCTGATTAGGGTTATTTTGGCTGAATTAATAACAATATATGACAGCAAACAGAAAAACAGTAAAATGACAAAAGTAGGAGTTAGAAATAGGCATGTTTAATAAAAGTAAAAATGATGAAGAACGTCACAACACTCGACTGGAGATAAAAAACTGCTTTAATTACACAAACGGAGGCAAATACCACAACAACTAAGTGCTTTCACCTCGAGTTCCATAGGCATCATCAGAGTATTTGATGCACCTTTTTTGTCTTTTTACTATTGTTTGCTAAATTAGCTTTTTGTCAGTTTTTTATTTATATGTTTAGCCTGCTAAATGAGTTCTTTTTCTATTTTTTTTATTTCAGTGTTGTTTATTGTTTGCTAAATGAGCTCTTTTCTGAGTTTTTTTTTTTTGTATTTCAATGCTTTGCATACTTCTATCTAGTCTCTCCATCCCTGCCAGGAGAGCAGCTCCCATTCTTAATCACATCATACTATGTGTCTGCTGCTCTAAACAACACTTTGATGGTACTCTTGACTGGTAGGCCCATAATGAAAATATTATGTTGAATGGACCTTCAGAAGCAGTTGGGAATTAATTGAGTAAGGGTACTTTTCTCCTGACAAGATGTATTGCAATGCCATATGGTGGTCTGTGTCTATATGGCTGTCTCTTATGCCTGACTCATGCATGTTGAGCCCACAGTCTTAGTGCCATATCTGATGCCCACTAGCAGGACTGCATCACAGACTCCTGAAGATCATGGTACATGTGGAGCATCATCTTCCCCAGAGTTTGGGAGACTAGGCAGTTGGCCATGAATTCCCACCTCCTTAGTTTGTACTCTTACTTGCAGGTTACTAATTTAACCTGCATTTCCAGCAGTATTGTCATGAATTAAGTCCCTTCAGTAGTGCATTCTGTCTCACTGATGCAATCACTTTGAAAGTAAAGTATGGTGTAGCATAATGAAGTAGAATTCATAATAAATTATTTATAGGAATTTCAGCACTCATTAAATTCTGAAACATTTGCTTTGCATCTAGACAGGCCCTCGATGGTCTAGATTGCCTTACATATACTTAGCAAGGGTTGCATTAATTTGCTTGGATAACCTAAGCTCTAGTTAAAGATACTCTAATATGATAGCACACAGAATTTGCTTGTATTTTATTGTCCAGTTACCAGTAGAGCAAGATCATAAATACTTGCATGATAGTGAGTTGCAACTCATCCTGGGTTGGCGCATATCAGTAAAGGGAAGATAGATGTTACATTGCTTGTCAGTGATTGCTGTTTCTTTGAAGTGCTGTGACCTTGGAGTACGAATAATAAAGTAAGGTGTGTGCAGGTCAAAATCATGGGAGGTTCAGGGGGGAGATTGCTGCCCTGCAAATAAATGTTTTGTATTGCTGTCACACTTACTTCTAAAATTACAAGCTCAAATCCATTGATGGACTTCCAAAATGGCTGCACACTGAGTAACAGCTTAATTTCAGAAACAAAAGCCAATGAATTTGAAAGTAGAAAACACTGACTGTGAAGAATCCTTCAACTGTTCAGAAAAACGCAGTTCAATCCTCAGCTTCGGTGCAAGACATGGCTTCCAGTAATCTAGAGAAAAAATAAGTAAAATATACTCAGAGCTGATTAAAATAAGTGAAACACTGAAGGAGTATATTTACTCAAAAAACAAAAGGCTGGACAAAATGGAATAAGCTTTAAACAGACGTTCAGATGAGGTGATAAAACTGCAAAAATCAGAGGCTGAAATGAAGAAAAGGCTGTCTTGAGTCTGAGACTGCTCAGGATGAGAGATTTCATAAAATGGTAAAGTTAGATAACATAGCATGTAGGGAAAACCTGAGATTTCTGCTGTACCAGAAAAACTGGAAGGAACAGACTGTGTGTATTTTATGAAAACGCAAATAAGCAACTGGACTGGAATTCCACAGGAGTTGTTAATTAACAGGGCACATTGTGTGTATCCTCCAAACCTGGCCATGATAAAGCAGGCAATACCTCTAATAGTAAAGATACAATCCTATCAGCAGAAAGAGTTGATTCTGACAAAACTGTGGCAGAAGGACAAAGTAATAATAGCTGGAGACAGTAGAATGTTTGTGGAAAATGATTACTCACTGTACACCAGGCAGATGTGGAGTAAATGTATTCTAGCAATCAGAGAATGCCGAGATGTAGGTGTGAGATTCAAGCTGCTGTAACTTCAGAATATTGTTTTCCTGGAGGATCAAAATCATTTTGTGATGGAGAACATAATAAAGAGGAAATACAAAAGTTTGATGAAACAAAAAGTGAGGTATTAAACAGAAGGGGACTCTGCTTCTTATTCTTCTGATAATAAAGCTCATAGCGATTTTGCCAGTTAAACCTTTGTCAATGCTCCAGAGGAAAGCACAGGATTTTGCCAGTTAAACCTTTTTCAATGCTCCAGAGGAAAGCACAGGAATTGACTAGAAGAATCAGAAGTATGTTGGAAATGAACCAGAGACTGGAATTGGGAGATGGAGATAACCGGAAGAAAACTATGAACATGAAAATGAATGAATAAATGTGGGAATACAAAGCATCAATCACATTTGTGAAATATGGCTGAACAAGGTAAAACTGGAAATATTGGACTTTTTTTTTACTTTGTTAAACTTATAGGAGACTCCAAACCTTATGGCCTACTTTGTGTCATTAATTTTTGGGAGAACATTAAGGAGAGGGGAAGATAAGGGGAAGAGGTAACTGCAGATAAAACCATTTTTGCTATAATGTCATTTTCATTCATTCCTCAGCTGATGGGTTCAGATCAGAGACTTAGATCTGACTTGGATGCTTCTACTAGATCATCAGATCCTACAACTCTCAAACTCCAAGGGCCTCACAGAGACAGCTTGGTGTCAAAGTTATGGCCTCAAGCTCAATGCCAAGAAGTGCATTGTCATCCCCTTTGGGAAAAACTCGGTACCCATGAACTACCACATAGGCGGTAGCTCACTAAACACTAAAAGTGTGATAAGAGACCTTGGGACACAGGTGGACAGTAGTCTCTCCTTTGATAACCACATCAGCACAGTAGTCAGGAAATCCTTCTGCATGGCACACACCATCACAAAAGGGTTCTCCTCTAGAAAAAAGGAGGTCATTGTTCCTCCATTCATCCCTCATCAGACCCATTATAAAGTACAATGCCCTTTTTTGCATGTATCTCACAAGACACCTACAATTGGAAAGGCCATAGAAAAACCTCACTAAGAGGATTACTGGCCTCAAACAGATGTCATACGCAGACCGTCTCAAAAAACTCCAGCTCTACTCCATCTCATATCGCTTACTCAGAGGCGATCTGTGCCTAACATACAAAACTATGTCAAACCCAGAACATGCTACACTTAAAGAAATCCCAATCTGTCTGAACCACATACTCCAGGGGCCTAAACCTTGTCACCACAATAAACAGAACATGCCGGAGGGATAGATTCCTGTCCCAGAGACTTTCCATACTCTGGAACAAACTAACCATTCATGTCAAGCAACTCTCCTCATTGGCCCTGTTTAAAAAAAAATGTTGATGACTGGATGGGAAATGGAAAATTCACCCCGGGGATCACTTCTGCAGCACTGCTTGACAGGGGCACAGGAAAATTATTTTCTTGGGTGGCGAAAGCCAGGGAAACTTTCTGGCTAGGCTTATATAGGCCCTAGGGCCGATAGCCTAGTACCTATCTATGAACCTATGCCCTGCCAATCTAACATACCTCAGATTTTGTTTGCCACCATTAGGTATCAGATGTTAATTCCTGGCTCTTGAGCATTTATTGAATGTTCTTTGACTTTTTTCGAGTATTATGAGTTATTTGAGTTTGTAGTAGTGACTTTATTCTTCCTCCCTCCCATATTTTACAGTATTTAGTTTACTCTTAAATAATTTTCTCTTTCCCCTTTCTCTTTGTCAGCTACCATTTTTGGTACCTCTTTCTACTCTTACAGAGTAATCTGTTTACTGGTGTTGGTAGTTTCTCTTTCTTTATTAAAAAAGTAATAATAATATAAAGATAGTTATTTCTTCATAGCCTTTTCAGGTAGTCTTTACTAGTGGAGTTGCTTTTTTTGCTGGTGGCAGTTCTTTCTTATACTTTAAGATGTTGGACAAACCTTCTGGGTTTAAAAAGTGTGTTTTCTGTGGGCACAAGCTTCCAAATTCAGATGCCCACAGGGAATGTGTATAATGCCTTGGTCCAGCACATCTTGATGTTAACTGTGTGGTCTATTCGGGGTTTAATTCTAGGGCATTGACAGATTGCAGGAGCAAATTATTTTTGCAGGGTTTGTTGTCCTCTACATATTCTTCTTTAGTGGATGGGACTCAAACTCCCTCAAAAAAGCTAGAGAAAGCTAAATATGATACTCTACCTAAAGAGAAGGAGTCCTAAAAAAGGTCTCCAGATTGATCCACAGTATTGACTTCGCCTCCTTCAATGGCGCCTTCTGCTAAGATTCATAAAAAGTCAGATCCATCAGTATTGGATCCAATAACTAGTAATCTTATGTATTCTTGGATCCATACTGCACTGTTTCTATCGAATCCAATTCCATGCAGGCTTCCTTCTCCCTTCCTAGAGGGTTTACGTCAAAGGCATTCTAGGCATCCTTCCACTATGTCCTCTCGTCAATCCTCCAGAAGTCTTCCAGAAGCAGATGTGGACAGGATGATGAGGATGTTCCTCAGAGCACAGATACAGATTGGGTTTTTCCAGGCTCTGACCCCTACAGGGCTTGGGAGCTGGTTACTCTCTGCTTTTCCTCCGGTATCTCCTTCTTTAGTCTGACCTTCTGTTTTAGAGCCATCAGATGGAAGATTCCTGGAGGTGTCTACTTAGGATCCAAAGACTGTTTGCTGTTCAACTCTGATGTTTCCCTGAAATGACCAGGACTGAGTAACATGGAGCCAGAGGACCCTTGGAGCTGAAGCATCAGCACCAGATCCAGGATTTGGAGTTGACTCTGAAGCTTTCAGAGCCATCTCTTCCCCTCAGAGCTTTGGCACTAAATAGCTTGGATATGACTCCCTCCTCGGGTGGAGCTGTGGTGGGGTTGCAGCAGTCAACGATCCAAGAGGTTCCTGCCTTGGAACCATCAACTTCTGTTTCTCCAAGACATTCTGCCTTCGAGGTTTTGGAGAGGGTTTTCTCCATTGCTAGAGAAGAGACATCCCTACCCCCACTCTGAGCAGACAACCCTGCCTCAAAAATGCTCTTTGCTCTGAGCTTCAGTCATATCTTACACTGGGTCAGCCAATCTGATCAAGGTGTCACTTGGTCCATCAGGATATTGTTATTTCTTCCTACACTTGTCCAGAACACCCCACTGAGGAAGTTCTTGGAAGAGGACCTGTAAGGGGAGACACTTAGATCCCCACCCAGGAGTGTCACACAGAGGACACTGATTTTGATGAGGGAGAAGGGTCCACCAGATCACCACCTTTTGATGCCTCCTTTGGAAACATTCTAGAGCTCCTGAAACACAAATGTGGTTGGTCTTCGGACACCCCCTCCCAGGAGGAATCTGTGTTCCTGGAGGCTTTGGGTCTTGCTCTTATACTTCTTGGGTGACCCCTCCCCCCAGCTGATGAGCTTATTGACCTAGTCTCTTGGTGGGTGTGGAAGGAGCCAGACATTGTTGAGCCAATCCCAAAAAGATCAGATAAATTTCTTGCTCAACCCCCAAAGACCATGCACACTGGAGCAAGAGAGCACCAGTTGATGCCATGGTTGTGGCTGCAGCTACATAGAAGGAAATGGCAGAACAGAGTTCTTCAGTCCACCCCTTAATAGACAGTCTAGAGTGTTGGACAGATTTGGGAAGTGTGTGCATGCTTCAACAACCTTTGCCCTTAGGTTGCTGAATTATGTGGCACATTTTATGAGACTGCAAAGAGATTTGATCAAGGAACTTACCAAATCTCTTTCTGGGTCCAGGTCTTTTAAGGATGAAAACAGAATCTCTTCTCAACTGCCAACCCTCCAATCTATTTGAAATGCATTAATAGACTTGATATCCCATTCTGCAGAAGGTACCTCACGGGAAATGGTTTCAGACATAGCCTTCAGGAGATATGCCTGGATGCTCTTATGTAATTTTGTGGAACCATTTATGTCTTCATTCATCAATGTGCCTTTTGATGAATCTTCTCTGTTTAGCCCAAAAGTTAAGGACATGCTTTCTAGGTGTGACTAAGAGGAAAGACCTGTCTGCCAAGGGCATAAATGTTTCTGCCCCTGAAAGGCCCTTCTTTAGGACTCAATGAGGTGGTAGAAAAATGTGCTTTGATAAATCCAGGGTCCTTTCCATGATTCACATGCAGATAGTTCCTCCAGGAGCAGATGGTGAAACTTGAATGGAAGATGCCATCCTCACAGCAGAGGTGGCCCACAGAACCAGGAATTTAGAGATTCTTTCTCAGATAGGCCCTATCAACACTCCTGAAAAGAGGCCCAACTGTCCCTCTCTGGAGGCAATCGGGAAGTCATTTATCCCTGCATCAGAGAGCCTTGCTTGCTATCACAAAAGATTCATGGGTGGAGAGGGTTATATCCAGAGGTTATACCATACCATTTTCCCTAGCCACTAAGGTTATACCATACCATTTTCCCTTTCCACTGTTTTGAAGAAAATCCCTGATGTTCCACCCATTCAGAATGAAACAGCTTCTCTAAAATAAAAAAAAAAAAACTACTAGAGTTATCCAAGATGTCCCCTCAGACCAAAGAAGGTCCAGAACTTACTCAAGATTCTTCTTGGTGCCAAAAAAGACAAGGGGTTGGATCTGGATCTCAGCAGGTTAAACCAGTTTGTTCAGTATACAAAGTTTTGGATGGTTGTGGTTCAGTCCATTTTGCCTCTGCAAATTATGTGCTTGATGGATCTTCAGGCATTGAGTACTGCAGGCAAGGGACTACTTGCTCCAGTTGTGTTGCCATCTAGGGATAACAGTAAATTACAACACGTCTCACTTCACCCCAACACAGAGTCTGGAGTTCATAGATACTTGTTTAGACACAGTCAGTCAGGTAGATTCTCTTCCCTCCATTTGGATAATTACTCTATAGTACCAATTCAGAAAAGTGATCCTGAGTTTGTCTCTTCCAGCCCAATTAATACTACAGGTATTTGTCTCCATGGCAGCAACTATCACCCTGGTTCTGTAGACCAGATACCTTATGAAAATCCTTCAATGGACTTTGTTGATTCAATGGTCCATTTTCCATTATCAATTATCCATATCAGTCAAAATCACTCAGGTGTGTCAAGGATATCTTCCATGGTAGATCCATTTGAATCAGCTCCCTTTATTCTTCCCCTTCCCAAGGTCATGGTGACCACAGGCACCTGCCAGCTTCAGTGGGGGAGGCACTACTTGAGAAGGAAAGTCCAAGGTACATAGTCCCCCTGAAAAGGCCAAGATGCATATCAATGTCCTGGAGGTGAGAGCTGTTCTCCTAGCATTGCAGGCCTTTCAAGATACTCTCCCATCCAGGACCATTGCACTATGGATGGACAATATGTTAGCCGTCTGGTACATCAACAAACAAGGGGAAACCAAATCTTACCCTATTTGTCAAAAAGCTATAAGACTATGGCAATGGGCAATCTCCTCCAGTCACTTTCTAATAGCAATGCACATTCCTGTGAAATCCAGTGTGATGGCAGACAAATTAAGCAAGTCAATTCTGATGCCTCACAAGTGCTTTCATCGTCAATGTGGCAGGCAGAATTTTCCATGAGTGAGATCAACCATGCAGAGGTCTATTTATCTCTCCCCTCAACAACAAGTTCAGCAGATTCTTTGCCCTGATTCCCCCATTAGGGGAGTCACCAAGAGATGTTATAATTTATGACTGGTGCTCTGGTCTCCTGTATGACTTTCACCCTTACCACTAATTCTCTAGTTCCTTCAGAGATAAGTTTGGTTGAAGAGCACAGTTAGCCTTATTGCACTCTGTTAGATTGAGGTTTTTCACTTAAAAGTAGTTGTTAGGCATAAATCAGGATATAGAGTCAGATTTGTATTTCCATTTATGCATACAGTGTCAGGGAAAGACAGTTTAATAGAAGGGAAAAGATAATCCTGCTGGCTAAGCATGAAATGTGCAGAAATAACAGTTCTCAAAGGAAAGCTGCAGAATGTTCCTCTCTCAAAGGAAAGATATGTGTACTTGCAATGGAATGCTAGATAAAGAATAGACAGGCACAAGTCCCGAGAATCAAGGTTAAGGGGGGGGGGGTGGATGCAGCACCCAGAGGAAAGTTACTGGACTGAAGTAATATTATATGTATGCTTAGTACAGGCAAGTTCAGTTAAAGTCTGGTAGAAGACTTGTTCAGATATCATTATGAAACTTCTTTTGTGCTTTCAGTTATTTGATGATGCTATATACTATGTGAATATGCTGCTTGCTATGACATTTATATCTGCTGCTATTATATATGTTATTCACTACAATGAGCTATTATTAAGCAATTTGTGGCAGCAGAACAATGTTTCTTACAATGACAACTTAACAGGCCTACTTGGGGAGAGAAAAATTATTCTTGTAACCCAATAGCTACTCTGGAGATCCATGATCATAGACAGCTGTAGTAAGTAACCCTTTTGAGTACAGTTTCAAGTGTAGCAGCCAGCTTAACTTCAAGGTTTCAGTTTTGCAGCATTTTTTTTTATTTTCATTAACAGTATACAGTGACACTTTTTTACAGCCTGTTGGTAACTACAGCAGAAGTTTTGTAACAGACTTTTCATTAGCATTTTCCAGATAGGAGACAGCGAACTCCATACAGAAGAAGGCCACTGCCGACAACACTACAGTACTCCTTAGAGACCACACTTTTTAGTAAGACACTGCTGATATTCCAGACATGAACTTCATACAAAAGACAGCCACAGCAGGTGACGCACCCCTACATACAGAAATTGCAGCTGTTAGATTGCAGAGCACCAGTGTTTATTCAAAACACTACTTAAACACTACTTTAGTAAAAACCTCAAAGAGCATCAGCAGAGCAAAAGTAATTCAGAAAATCTACAAATTTCAGCAGTGTTTTTCAGAGCATAAGATATTATCCAGTTAACATCAATGTATTTCACCATCTCCAAAACCGTTCAAGTTTCCAATGTGATGTCACACAGCCAACAAACAAGAAAAAGTATAAAAATCTGCAGATGACAGGACACAATCATAAAGTTATGCAAGAATTCATGCTTGCTATTCACTTTTTAGCTAAATCAGATCAGAAAAGTTTAAATACACCAGTAAAGTCACTAGTATAAACATGTCAACCAATACTTCTATATAAAGACACCAGTGTATGTTTGGTTTAAAGTTACAAATTGGGTAAAGCAGTCTAAAAATGCGTTCCAGAAATATTCATTTAAATTTAAAGATTATTAGTTCAGGAATGTTACATCTTTCTAGATGCAAAAGAGTTAAATCACTGAAGCACACTGCAATAGACACACTGTCTCATGATTCGCAGAATGAATCAGTTTCTATCAGTATGGTTTCAGACTTAAATAACATAAATTCTTGTTTACAGTCTTTAGAAATCAGTGTAAATAATACAGCACTTGTAATTCACAATACAGGTCTATATTATTAGCATGAAAGCTAATTAACAGAGAATACATATTGTGTGACACGTAAAGAAAGAACTACATAGTGTTGAACAGCATATTAAGCAAAAAAAGAGTACATCAAAGTGTTAGTTGGCCCAACCAAAATTTCAATTGCATATGACACTTGTCTGCATGTCCACCCTTACCAAAGAAAAGGAAGACTCTTGAGAGGCAATATCACTTGCAAACTGTACTTGACAGACATGCAGAGTATAGTACACAGGAATTTTAGTTTCAACGGAGATCGTGGTAGGGAATATTTCCCTTTACTTTAATGTAGTGCGAGCTCAGAGTTGGTATATTTAAGTAGTGGGGGGTGTGGCATTTGCAGGGGGGCTTGCCCCCCCTGCCCGGAGCATTCAAGCACATTTTTTGTTTTTTTTAGTTTTGTTACAGCACACTAGGAACGTAGTGTTGGCCAAACATAAATTTTCGCTCTTTTGGATTTCGCTATACTGGGATTTCACTATTGTGCGTATTCATTCCACATGTGTTGATTTATGTGTATTAGCTGTTATTAGCTTTTGTGCTAATAATATAGACACCAAAATACAGTAATAAGTAGCAATATTGCACATACAAATGTCAACACAGTCAATGTACATAGGCAGATTTCCCGACCAAACATAAAGCAAACATCTGCAATGTCTCAAGTTCAAGTTATTTCAAATACACATGTTCAGAATGTCATAAATTCAAGCTTACATGTAATTCAAAGTACAGAGTTAAGTAGCAGTATTGTAGATACACATATAAACACAGTCAGTGTATGTAACATGCAAATTGCCAGACCAATTACAAAAAAAAAAAAACATTTGCTATGTTTCAAGTTCACATTATTTCAAATACATATGCTCAAAATGTAATAAATTCTAGTTTCTTGTTTTCAAAAGCCAGTGCAAATATTGCACTGAGGGAGGATAAGAGGGATCTGAGTGCAGAATTTGATCAGTCTGATAAAATAAACACCAGCATACATGATATACAGATTTCAGAACAAACTAAAGAAGCAATGCATATCTTACCTCAAATTAATTTTGTTACTAGTGTTTCAGGGCAAAATAAAGAAGAAATGCATACCATAGCTCAAGCCAGTGTTGTTGCTAGTTCTATAAACAAGGATTTTCAGCTTATCTATAAAGGGTCTGCAGTCCAGCACCAAACCATATTATTTATCTGTCATTGTCCAAGGTTGAAAGAAATGACAATATTTAATTATTTACAAGAAAGAAATTATAGAATAATGTGCTGATTAATACATGCAAATCAATTTCAGTTACAAACAGATTTCAACTAGAGAATACAAATGCAGTTTTGTCAGAATTTAAAGGGTGAAAGATTACAGCAGTTAACAGTTTGAAATGTAACAGCTCCATACCTGGTATGCTTATGTCATCAGAGTTATACATTGTTTTAGACTTCAATAACAAGATTTTATGGAAAAATAAAAATGCTACAGAATGTACAGTAGTGCACACAACTGACACTAGTAAGAATTTGCATGCAATAGATTGTGGAAATGTACAGAATTTGAAGAAACGGTTATGATAGGAACATGCAAATGTATGGGTTAAAGATAAAAGAAATTCCAGTTCACTTGACATGGCTGAAGTGCTCAGATAGAAATATTGGTAGTGGCCAGTGAAAAAATTACATGGAGCTGCTTACTGCTTGGTGTGATGGATTTGAAGTGTTCTTAAGACACTCAGTCTTGCTGGCTGGATTCTGCTAAAATTCAAAGTCTGGTTATATTTGTATTCACAGTCTGTTGCATACAGAAACTTGCAGAATATACACTGATGAGAGAATATACTTTGCAGCATCAACTTTAGAGAGCAGTAACAAATAACTTTTTATAATAAATCAAACGGAACCACGTTGCAGCTTAAAAGTACTGTTCCAACTTTACTTCTCATATAGTACAGATGATGTGAGAGATATAACATTTACCTTAGGACTTGTGTCCCTATCATACCTCTAACATAACTGGATTTATACAGCTCTTTATATACAGTTTTAGTCCTGTAGAAACAATACTAAGCTTCCTTGTTTAACAATGTCTTGTAAGAGACCAGCTTTTCTGACAGTGTGAATATCCTGTAACAGTGTCCTGATGTCCATGTAGAAAAACATATTTTGAGGAAACACATTGTTCTGTATTCTATTTGGATCTGTGTATATGAACATATGTTCTTGTGCCAATGCTGATAAGCATATCCTGTTTTTTATGCAGAAAAACATATTTTTGAGAAAACACATTGTCACAGTGTCATAAACATATCCTGTTGTTTTAGGAAACATATTGTGTCCATCCTGTTATTTTAGGAAACATATTGTGTCCATTTTTATATGCAGAATAACATGTCATTGTTCTTTAAAAGCAGATTTTGCATTTTGTTCTTGCATACATCCTGTTTGAGTCTGTAAGGGAAAAATGTCCATTCTTTAAAAGTAGATTTTGTATTTTTGCTCTTGCATACATCCTGTTTTGAGTCTGTAAGGGAAAAATGTCCATTCAGCAGATTCCTTTTCCAAGCCATGGTAATTTAGTATGGATGCTGATTACATATTGCTAAACTCTATTTCTACATTTAAGCAAGCTTTATCTTATACATTATTTATGTTGCATAATTGCAGCAAAATTACTTTCAACCTTAGTATATTGTTGAGCACACTCTAACAATTCCGTCTTTTTTATTTCAAACTAGAGAAATAAATTCAGCATTATTTGGTAATACTTTTCATTATGACAATTAACAACAGTAACTTGACTAGCTTTTGCTAAGCAGACTTTAATACATGTAAATAATATGCAACCAAGCATTACAATAACAATAAAAGAAATTAAAAATACAGTGATTTTTCCTGTCCATCCTGTAAATAGATTACTAAACCATTCACTCCAGTCATCATTCCAGTTTTTCTAGTATGTTGAGACACTTGTGCAATCACTTCTAAATGTGCTTTTACAGATTCTGTTTTGTCTGGAATAAATGTACAACATTGTTCTCCTATTAAAGCACATGTACCCCTTGTGATGCTAATATGTAATCTAATGCCATTCGATTTTGCAAAACCATAGTTCGTATTGCTGTCATTTCGACAGTAATGTCAAGGACTGCATTGAAAGTGGCATTTGCCAATACCTCAACTAGTTTAGATAGTTTTCTCAGTTCCCAGATGGCTTTTGCAGCCCGTACCAAGGGAAAATACCTGCTCCAGAGATTACATCATCTCCTAAATCCATATCTTTTAATTTAATATAATCAAGATTTTTGATGATATATACGTGATGTATCTAAGGTGTCTACTGGATTTTCTGGACTTTCAATTACAGGTAATATATCCCTTTTCTTTTTTGTATTCCTAATGTTTCCTTTTGGTAACTCTTTTACATGATGCATTGCTGGTACCACTAATCCTATATAACAGGTGCCATCCCATCCCTTTGGTAACCATTTATAAGTATATTTACCACAGATGTAATATAACCCATCTGATAGAGCAACACTGCTATTTACCAGACTGCCATTTACTTGCCCCATAGTAGGAGTTTTATCATGTACAACTGTAAAGTTGTTATCTGTTTTACTTCTCCAACATGTAATATTAGTTTTAGTCATTTTTGTCATTTTGTGAAAAGTGAAATACTGCTGTGTCACTTAATATTAACTGACCCTTAATTGGTATTAAAATAGGAAAACCATGAGAAAATACTCCACGTACTGGTATGTGGTTGTGAAAATTTATCATTTCAATTGTTTGAATACAATTGCTATTACCCACTGGAACAGTTCCATTTTGTTGAAAACATGTGATCCCCTGTACTATAGCAGATAACTGTACTCTTGCTTTACGTAATTGTACATTTATAACTTGATCTCCTGTTTCATTTATTAATACTCTCCAACTACTAAGAGAATTTAGTGGAATAGGTATTAGAGGCATTACCCTGTTATTTTTGGTATTAAACTACATACCCAACAATTAGAAACATTCATGCTTTTTGCATACCAACATTGTCTTGCTAAGAAAGTGTTAAAAGATGGTGACCAGTCTTGTTCATTTTTCCACATTTCTTTACTCTCTCTCTTATGTAACTTTACAGTTTGATTAACAGGTTGTAAGTATAATTTAATACTAAGCGATACAATAATAGTTAGTATAATAGCTATTATCAATTTAAAAAAAAACATCCTTTAAATAGAAATTCCATTGTTGAATCATTTTGCCTTTGGTCATCCGAAACTGGATTTCCAAAAGGATGCACTTTAAACCATGTCAATTTCATTAGGGTTTTCTCTGTTGGAAACCTACAAAAGAATACATTTAATCAGATTTACATTGTTCACTATTTTTTATCATTCTTAGTTGATCTTTATGTACCAACATTGTTCTGTTTTTCTTTTTCCTTTGATTTTGTACACTAATGGTCCAATTTGTTCCACTACTTCAAAAGGGCCTTGCCAATTGCTAGCCCATGGTCCTTCCATTTGGAATGTTTTTACCAATACTTTGGTTCCACAGGGAAGGTTTTCTTCAGCTGGTATTATTGGCACCTTTTTCCATAGATGGAACGCTTGCTCCCTTGCATTATAGTCACATATACTAGTAAGTTGTTTTAGCCATTCCTGATGTTTGCTAATTTCTAGCATGGGCCTACCATTAGGTAAATCTGGATCAAATGGTAATTGTATGGGCATTTTGCAGCCTGTCATTATTTCATATGGGGAAATACCTGTTTTTCTGTTTGGTGTTGCTCGAATACCCATTAAAATACCAGGCAGATGATGTACCCATGTATTGCCCTTTTCCAAGCATGCCTTTTTTAGATGTTCTTTTAACGTCCGATTCATACGTTCTACAATGCCATTAGATTGTGGATGGTATGGTACATGAAACCTTTGCTGTATGCCTAACAAATTACACATTTGTTTAATGAGATCACTAACAAACTGTGGGCCATTGTCTGACTCTATAACCCGTGGCCATCCCCAGTGACAGAAAATATTTTTCCATAAGGCTTCTGCTGTTGCCTTTGCTGTCATGGTTTTGGTAGGAATTGCTTCTACCCATTTTGAAAAGACGTCCACTACTACTAGTAGATATCTGTAACCTCCCTTTGTTGTTGGTAATGGACCTGCATAATCTATTTGAACTGCATACCATGGCCCATCCGCTGGCTGTACTCGATGTAACTGAGGCCTTTTGCTTTTAGCATTTACCTGAAGACAGATTAAACATTCCTCTATAATCAGTTTGCAGACCTTTTTTAAATTTGGGTTCCAATACTTTTCTTTTACAACTGCCCATAACTTATCAGTTCCTATATGGCCCAGTATTTGGTGATTTAACTTGACCAACTGGTGTGCCAACTGAAATGGTACGTATGACAACTGTAACCCTTTGGAGGTTGTGTATGCATAGTACTCCTTTGGTGGTATACCTGCCAATCTGCACTGATCGGTTTCTTCTTTTAAGCCCTGTTGTTTTTTGTATATTTATTTACAAGGTCTTTCTCTATTGACTCTTTATCTAGCTCTTTTAAGACACTAACTCCTACATTGGCATACTCATATTCTGGAAGTTCTTTTCCATTTTGTGCTGCTTGTTTGGCCAAGGTATCAGCTAACACATTTAATCTGTAAGTTTCACTGGTTGGCTTTTGATGTGCTTTTACTTTTAAGATGCTATACTGTCCTTGTTGTTTTGACATTGTTATAACTTTATATATGTCTTTTAATACTTCAGCATGCCGTAATGGTTTACCTACACTATCCACAAATCCTCGTCTTACCCAGGTTTCCATATGTAGTCTTAAAGAATTTACTACATAAGCACTATCTGAAAAATGTTAATAGGATTGTAATACTTTAGCACATACAATACTGCCTCCAGTTCAGCTCTTTGAGCTGACATATGCCCTGGTAACTTGATTAGTTCAGGAGAACCCAATTGTGGATTCTCTGGAACTATGGCAAATCCTGTCCAGTATCTGCCTTGGTCCCAATATCGTGCTCCATCCACAAAGATGGATGGCTTAAAGTGATCAAAATCAGATGCTAAAAATTGCACCTCAGGTGACATTATCTTTTCTAAACAGTTATGCTGTTTTCCTTCATATCCCATATGGTTTGACAAATGGTATTTATCCCCTGTCTATATAGTAACAGTTTTCATTCCAAAAAGTGCCATCCATTTTGCAAAGACTGCCTGACTAATACCATCTGTAATTTTATTCATTTCAAAACTGTCTATCAAAGCTTTTACAGCTTGATGTGGTGTTTGTACTATAATGCTGGAAAATACGGTCAAATATTCAGTTTGTTTAATACCCCAGTAAATGGCTAATAACTGCTGTATACATGGATGGTAACCCAATTCCACTGGAGTCATCTTTCTGCTAAAGAAAGTGACTGGGCGTAATGTTTTTTCCATTCTGTTGTCACTACCATGTGGCCATTCCTGTAGTAGTACCACAGACAGTGTTTTTTTTTTCCTGCTGCTGCTTGTAACACAAATGGTAACCTTGGAGTGGGCGCTATTAGTTCTGTAGCTTGTGCTAGTTTTATTTTTATCTGTGAAAATGCCTCCTCTTCATGAGATCCCCACTCTAAAAAGTTTTTAAAGTTAGTCAGGAAAGATTCTTTTGTTCATGTAACATTTTGTATAGGGGAGCAGCCACGGCTGCATAATCCTCTATAAATTCCCTATTGTAATTCATGACTCCCATGAATTTATGTAAGTCTGCTATAGTCAGTGGCTTTTCCATTTGTAAAATGCCTTGTACATGTACAGGGCAAGGAGATCTTCCTGTTGGTTTTATAATAGTACCTAGAAACTTAACTTTTTGTGTCATAAACTGAATTATTTCACTTTTAACCTTAAACCCTGCTTGCTGTAGAGTATGAAAAACTCTCTTAAGAAGCCGTACATGCTCCTCTACTGTTTCTGACTGAATTAAAATATCATCAATGTAATGTATTACTGAATCATCCTTTTCCAAATGTTGTAGAATGGATCCTATTGTCTGATGAAAAATAACTGGACTGTTTTGAAACCCTTGTGGTAACCTTGTCATAACATATTGCTGGTTTTTAAATGTAAAGGCAAATCTTGGCCAATCTTTTTTCCTGAGTGGCACTGCAAAAAAAACATTTGCTAAATCTATTACTGTAAACCACTTACTTTGTGGCTTAATATGTGGAGCCAACTCTGGAACTCCTGGAATCAAGTGTGCTCTAGGAGTGGTATATTGATTAACCTTTCGTAAATCAATAACAAGACGATAACTACCAATCTTTTTTCTTAACTGGCCAGATTGGTGAATTTGTAGGACATTTGCCTTTTTGTATAATCCCTTCTCGTTCCCATTCTGCAATACATTTTTCCATATGTTCTTCTGCTTCCCTAGGAATAGGATATTGTTTTTGAAAAGGTGGTATATAGTCCTGATCACTTCCTATTCCTACTGGGCTTTCTAGTTTCCCACAATCACTGGGACCCTTGGACCATAGATTTGGGAATTGCT
Organism: Protopterus annectens; assembly: GCF_019279795.1. NCBI lineage: Eukaryota > Metazoa > Chordata > Ceratodontiformes > Protopteridae > Protopterus > Protopterus annectens. The sequence continues at coordinate 111,522,899 of NC_056732.1, read as the reverse complement.
GTTGTAAATGCTTCCATACATCCTCACTGTCTGTATTTATATAGCCTGTAGGTTTTTCAGGTTTGTCAGGTAGAGAGATTGCATAGCAACCTGTATTTTGCTCTTCCTCTCTTTGTTGTTTGTCTCCCATCCACAGAATTTTATTAGGTAAATCAATTACTATGCCTAAAGGTCCTAGAATGTCCATACTAATAATGGTATTTGTGCAAGATGGATGCATAAAAAATGCACCCTTCCATATTTGTCCCTCTTGACTAAACTTTATGTCCACATTTTGGCTAATCACTGCATAGCATCCTGTGCCATTAAATGCTGAAATGCAATCCTTTTTTATAGGATTTACTGGTAACTGTCTGTTTGTGACAGATACTGCTGCTCCTGTGTCTATTAAGACATTTTTCCACAGTGACCCCTCTACCCAAATATCAATCAGTGGTCGTCCATCTCGACCCTTTTTAAAGTTAGTCAGGAAAGATACCAGAGTAGGGGGGGCACATCCCTATTGTAAGGAAATCCACTCATCCTCTCCTTTATTATCAAATGCAATATGACACACCTCATGTTTTTGTTTGTCATCTTCTTCTGTGTCTGAATGATCTACATATTTAGGTTTTTCAATCTCTTTTTTTAACTGTTGCCTAGCTATTCCTTCTGCCTGTTCTAAATGTTTCGGATTTACAGGTGAAACTGTTTGAAAATCTACCGGGCATACTTTCCCTTTTCCTGTATATTGATGGCTCTTATAACTGTTTTTACTAATATTGTAAGGTTTTTGTACATGATCCTGCTTTTCTGACTTTTCTTGTAAATTTGTTTGCTCTCTTTTTGGAAACACTCCCTGTTCTTCCTTCTTTTTGCGCCAGGCTTTGTAATGATCACAATTTTGCTTAACGTGTCCTATTTTTTTACAAAAGAAGCATGTTGGTGCTTTTTGCTCATTACCTGTGCTTGATCCTGGTACTACAAGCATAGAGGCAGGAGCTGGTGGTGCTGACACAGCTCTTTCTGTTGGTGGTTGGTCACACCATCTTTGCCTTCCCCTGTTTTTGACTTCACCAATTACTTCAAATGGCTCACTATTATCTTCACATGCAAAGATATGGTGTGAGTATAAAGTCCCATCATCGGCCATAGTCCGTCCCCTCATTAGTTTTTGTAACAAATCAGTGAGGGTATCAGAATTTTCTTCGTAGATACATTTAATATCCCTGGAACCCCTTTGACTTGTTCTAAGAAGCAATGTATTAACTGTTTTTGTATGTCTCTTTTTCCCATGTCTCTGTCTGTTTTTTATATATGATTTGAAATGCAAGTCTAAAATGATCACTTTGTTCCATTAATTTATCTGTGATAGTAATTTTAAAATTATCTAATAATTTGGCTGTGAGAGGCTGCCCTTGTGTAAATGCCATTAAAATGGCTGTCATACGTCCTACTTTAGTGTTCAACTGATAATCATCTTGCTTTAATTGTATGAAAGTTTTAAAACATTTGGGAATGAAAATCCAGAAACATCTAAGTAATGCATCTGTCCATATATCAGATCCTGCTGTATATGTCACCCATTCTTCGAATGTAAGCATGTTATAAAATATGCCTTTTTTTATCATTCCACTGTGGTAAACTCTGTAATAATCTAGACTGCGTATATAAATCTGTAGTGGTTCCCTGTCCCTGTTCTATAATTTGGACTGGTTTTGTGTTTTTTAACTCTTCTTTAAGCTGGGATATCAAAATAGTATTTTGGAGGTTAGTCTCTGTAAATTCATCTAATTCTTCTTCCTTTTCCTTCAGATGCTGTTTAAGGTCTGTCATTTCTACCTGTAAGTGTTTAAGGGATATATGATACCTGTTATTGGATTCCTCTGTTGACTGCAGAGCTCCTATGCACTTTTGACAGAGATCTTGAATGTCAGTTTTGAACATTTTAAATTCATTTTGTTTCTCTTTTAAAAACGTATTAAAGTCTTCTGTCAATGTATCATAAACTTTGTTTCTGTCCTCATCTGTATGTGTAGCCATGGCATCATTCCATGCTTGTACATAATTTTTAAAGGGAGTTACAAGATCTACAGGGGACTCTGTCAATAACAGATTTGATTGCTGTTGTAATTCAGAAATTAATGTAGACAGGACATAACTGCTTTACATCTGGATATAATGAAAACTGTGTATTATTAATTAATTCTTTATCATGAACAGATCTGTCTGCACAGTCTAGTTTTTTAGCAATATCATGCAATACTTGTTTATGGCATATTACACAAAATGCAGTTTCCTTTGAATCACACAATAAACATTTACTATGATATACTTCATTTTTTTGTTGCAAATACCAATCAAATGTTACAATCCACTTACATAATGCTGGTATGTCAACTTGCCCTAACAAGGGTTTACACTTACTAATGTGTTGTGTATACCAACATTGCAATTTACTCCATATTTTATCTGGTTGTTCTGCTACATTAAGAGTAAAACTTGGCTTACATTTGCTAGAATTCTGCCTGATAGCATCCATACTAAAAAAATGTGACGTAGAAAAAAAGTGAGCAAGAAAACAGGTGATCAGGCTGTTGTTGCAGATGGCTGGAAATTTTTCAAAGTCACTTGAGAAGCTGGGAAAGCACAACAGGCAGCGGACTGCTGTGCTAGTGGATATTCCCCTTTTCTTAGCGAAATTATGGCACTGTGACTGGAACTTCAGTCTCACTCCGGATGTAGACGTCTAAAAAACTGTACTACTGCAAGCTGCATAAACTGGAATACTTCTGTTCAGAATTGACACATACGTACAAATGTTAGTTACTGCAATTTAACTGAAGTGACCCTCTGCAGGTCTTACCATCACTCCTCCTGTGTTTGAATGCAGATTGTAGGTTCAAATGCAGGCTAGCTTGCCATTGAAAAATTACATGGAGCTGCTTACTGCTTGGTGTGATGGATTTGAAGTGTTCTTAAGACACTCAGTCTTGCTGGCTGGATTCTGCTAAAATTCAAAGTCTGGTTATATTTGCATTCACAGTCTGTTGCATACAGAAACTTGCAGAATATACACTGATGAGAGAATATACTTTGCAGCATCAACTTTAGAGAGCAGTAACAAATAACTTTTATAATAAATCAAATGGAACCACGTTGCAGCTTAAAAGTACTGTTCCAACTTTACTTCTCATATAGTACAGATGATGTGAGAGATATAACATTTACCTTAGGACTTGTGTCCCTATCATACCTCTAACATAACTGGATTTATACAGCTCTTTATATACAGTTTTAGCCCTGTAGAAACAATACTAAGCTTCCTTGTTTAACAATGTCTTGTAAGAGACCAGCTTTTCTGACAGTGTGAATATCCTGTAACAGTGTCCTGATGTCCATGTAGAAAAACATATTTTTGAGGAAACACATTGTTCTGTATTCTATTTGGATCTGTGTATATGAACATATGTTCTTGTGCCAATGCTGATAAGCATATCCTGTTTTTTATGCAGAAAAACATATTTTTGAGAAAACACATTGTCAGAGATCAGCTTTTCTGACAGTGTGAACGTCCTGTATTTTATTTGGATCTTTGTATAAAAAACATCTGTTTTTGTGCCATATCCTGTTTTTCCATGCAGAAAAACATATTTTTGAGAAAACACATTGTCACAGTGTCATAAACATATCCTGTTGTTTTAGGAAACATATTGTGTCCATCCTGTTATTTTAGGAAACATATTGTGTCCATTTTTTATATGCAGAATAACATGTCATTGTTCTTTAAAAGCAGATTTTGCATTTTTGTTCTTGCATACATCCTGTTTGAGTCTGTAAGGGAAAAATGTCCATTCTTTAAAAGCAGATTTTGCATTTTTGCTCTTGCATACATCCTGTTTTGAGTCTGTAAGGGAAAAATGTCCATTCAGCAGATTCCTTTTCCAAGCCATGGTAATTTAGTATGGATGCTGATTACATATTACTAAACTCTATTTCTACATTTAAGCAAGCTTTATCTTATACATTATTTATGTTGCATGATTGCAGCAAAATTACTTTCAACCTTAGTATATTGTTGAGCACACTCTAACAGCCAGTGAAAAAAAGGGTAACATTACACATTTACATTGTGTAGGGTATACCAGAAATGACAGTCAAGTTAATTCACAGAATAAAAGGTTTACAATTGCAGATTTATAAAAAATGTATTGTTTGTGTTATTGTTTTGTTTAGCAGGCATTGTTAAGCCCTTGTGTTATAGTAGCAAAGTGGTGCAGTGCATAAATAATATCTTGATATAGAGACAAAAAGCATTAACCGATATTGAATGATGCTTTGCTAGTTTACAGAATGTAAAATTTAAAGTTAATGCTACAAGTAACAGTACAGTCAAAAGTTCAGATCCCATGCAAGAAAAGAGTGCATCATAAATATTATGTGTCATTAAAGCCACGGGTTCAACTCCTATGTTATACTTGTATGAAAGGCAGATAAGTAAAGTTCCAGAATTAGATCAGTTCAACTCTAGTAATAAATGTGTATACTAAACTTCACATACTTGCATAAAGGATGGAAAAGTAAAGTTCCAGAATATGTCCGTTCAACTCTAGTAATAAATGTGTATACTAAACTTCATATACTTGTATAAAGGACAGACAAGTAAACTTCCAGAACAAGATCAGTTCAACTCTATTAATTGATGTGTATATAAATGGTTCAAGACTGTATATACTTCATGCAGAAATTGAAGTTTACCAAGTGCACCAGAGGCACAGACTTGGTTATCAGGTTACAGGCCAGATCAGCAAGCCCTATTAAAGAGAGTACTGTATGCTATAAACCAGTATGGTAAGGATCAATTCAATATTCTTAGTGACAGTTTATGCAGTTACAGTTCCTACTATTTACCCAAGAAAATTGTGGATAGTAATTATAAATCCTTGCAGCATTCAGTAGTACTGAAAAAAAATAAATTACATCAGCTAAAGGAATGGCTATGTTAAGGCAGTGGGTGGAGATTTGCACACAGAAGGCTATTTTGTGACCTGATGGTCAAAGAGTAAACATATAAAGTTCAACAGTTAAGATTAATTTTATAGAGGTGCAGAAATGAAAAAAAGCTGAAATATTAATATAGCATAAGATTCCTGCTTTAGTTTCATTTGAGGTTATGACAGGAAAAACAAAGCCAATGAAGTTTCTATTTGATTTAATAATAAAGTCACAGCCTTTCCATTTCACTGTAGTGCATTATCAGTTCAGTTACAGACTTGCAAGAATGTATTTATTAATAACATTCATTTAGTTCACTATAGTACATTATCAGTTTGCTTACAGACTTAGAAGAATTTATGTTTATTTCATGCAGAAAATTTTGAACAATGTCAGGACAACAAGCAGTGCATTTATTAGTAACATTTGTTTAGTTTACCATAGTGCATTACTGGTTTGTTTGCAGACTTACAAGGGTTTATTATCAACAAATGTTTATTTCATGCAGAAAAATGTAAATACAGTCAGAGAAACAAGCAATGGTATAATTATTAAAGTTGCAAATGTTATTTAAGGATCTGACACTGATGTTCTTCATGTTTCACTGTTGCAGTCATTACATTTGGGGTAATCTGCTGGCAGGTTGCCCTCAGTCAGCCTGATTAACAAAGTCTTGGGTCCTGTGTCAGTTGCTGTCCCTTCTTCCATGATGTCAGGTCATCAGGGGTATAAAACATGCAGCTGACGCCATTTTCATTAGTCTTTCTTGCCGCGCGGTGCCTGAAGCTGAAGCAGTTCGCAAGTGCCGGTCGGCCGACTCCTGAAATTGTTGTTTTCGAGTTTCAGAACTGAAGTCTTCAACCTAAAGGTAAGTACCCCGTTGGGGAAACTTTTTCTTGCTCCTTACCAATGTCAGTAAAAGTTAATAAGTGTATTACTTGTGGGAAGCAATTACCTCATAAATATTTTCATTTGTACTGTATTCCTTGCCTAGGCCCTGACCACAACGTGCCTTGCTGTCGGTTTTGTGCTAAATTTAACCAACGCACTATTAAGCGTAGGTATAGTTTTGCATCAAAATATTTTGGCTCAAGAATTAACTATCCAGAAATGTCATTGGTTAGCAATCTGACTATCAGAATACATAAAAAAATGCAAAGAAAAAGACAGAGACAGATCGTCGAGGTCCAAAACCGATGACGCTTCTCCTAAGTCAGTCGCCGGTTCTCCAGTACTCAGTGAGGCACTTTCCCAGCCCCTGATAGCTACTTTTCATTCACAGGTCTCTACTGAGAGACCCATTCTGAGTCCGGTATGACACGAGACACTTTAAGTATTGAACCCGCGGATGTCTCTACCTTAGATGGGTCTGGAGCCACTGAGCAGGCATCGGCTTCTGACGGTGTTTTCAGGCCTAAAGATTTGTATGTTAAACCGATGCCATTTTCAAAACCTAGGCCAAAATCAACTTCTATGTCTAAAAAAATGATGCTTGGGCCACGTGCACAGGCCTTTATGCCTAAAAAACAAATTATCAAAATGGCTGAGGATTTAATTACCTTGATCAGGGGTTCCCATCCCCCTCCTGCTAAGAGGCCTAGGCAAGGCACTGACTATGAATCATCAGATCAGGTTTCTATTTCTTCTGATTCCTCTTCTGATCAGGAATTATCTATTCCACCTTATGAGGACTCTGATGCAGAAGATTCCATCTCTTTTGCCTCTCCTCCAGAGGATTTTTCTTTTGGAGAAACTTTGCATACCTTAAGGAAGCACTTTCACTGGGAGTGTCAGGATTTTTCAGAATCTAAAAAGAGGCTTAGCGATTTCCTTCTTCTTCCTCAGCATAGGCCTTTGGCTATACCTCCTGTTCTAGACATTGTTGATGATGTTTTCTCAGAATCCAGCATGGCTCCTGATTCCCTGCTTCTGGCTCCTAGTAAGCCAGACAGATATTACAGAGTTCCTGACTCCCACAAATTCCTCTTTAAAAACCCTACTGCTGACCCTGAAACCATTTCTCAGGGTCCCAAGGGCGTTAAGGCTTCTATTGCTAAAAAATCCTACCCCTTCTGATAGAGACTCCAGGGTGCTGGATAGATGGGATAAGAAGGTTTACACATCTGCAACCTTTGCAATCAGGGCTTTAAACTGTCAATTTCATATGCTTAAATATCAGCAGCATGTCATGGGATTACTTAAACAGAAAATTATGTTGATTTCTGACTGTGTGGAAAATAAAGAGCTGCAGGATTTATTGCATTCAGCTGAACAGGTTGGCAAGCATACTTTGCAATGTGGTTTTGATTCCTTGGAGGCGTCTTGCAGGGGTGCTGTAACTGGATCTGTGATAAGAAGGCATGCTTGGCTCAAGGTGCAAAATCTGCCTGATCATGTTAAAGCAAAATTGTTGGATGCTCCTTTACAACAGGGCAGTCTATTTGGTAATAAGGCAGAAGATGTTTTGAAAAAAAATGGAAGATAAAGCTAAATCTATGCAAACTGTAAAAGATTTCCTACAAGTGCAGCCACCCAGGTTCAGTAGGCACTGGCCTACTAAGAATTGATCCTTTCCAGTACCCACCAGAGCCACTCAGGCCAAACCCAGACACTCCAAAGGTTCCAGGTTTCAGTCACAAGGAACTTATAGAACAAAACAATGGGTGGCTCCACCTCCAAATCTGGAAGTAACAAGTCACCTTCCTACGGCAAACAGTCTCAATGACTTTCCTCTGCAATCACCAAGCAATTATCTTTTGGCCGCCCCTTTGGGGGAAAACTGGCACTTCATGCACAAAACTGGCAACTAATTACCCAGGACAAGTGGGTTCTAAATATAGTATCCCAGGGATACAGATTTCATTTCCACACGTTGCCAATCCCAAACGGATTGCCAGATCTGCCTCCAAATCAATGGGCAGAGGCCCAGAAACAAGTTATGTCCCTCATGAATATGGGGGCTATTCAACCAGTACCAGAAAAGGAAAAGGGACAAGGTTTTTATTCAAGACTTTTCCTGGTACCCAGCAAAGACAAATCATGGCATCCAATTCTGGACTTATCCATTCTAAATACATTCCTGGACATTCCAAAATTCAAGATGCTGACTCTACAACAATTACTGCCTATGCTAGGCAAGTATGCCTGGTTGGTAACTCTAGACCTAAAAGAGGCTTACCTGCACATCCCAATCAGGGAATCTTGCAGAAGATACCTCTGCTTCAAAGCAGGCTATTTGCATTACCAGTTCTCTGCACTGCCCTTTGGCTTATCTACTGCACCCAGGGTCTTCACAAAGTGCCTGGCACCAGTAATTGCATTTTGCAGACAACAAAACATTCAAATTTATCCTAAACTGGATGATTGTCTAATTCAGGTGGAAAACAAGGACACTCTTCTAAAACATCTGGCGTTTGTAAAAAGATTTCTAACTTGTCTAGGGTACACCATAAATGAAAATAAATCACAACTAGTACCCTCTCAAATAATTACATTCCTGGGTGCAAGCTTGAATACAACTGCCCAGATTACTTACCTTACGCCAGAAAAGCAAATTTAATTGATTACTTCAAACAAGTAGCCACAAAAAGCCAGCTATCTGCAAGGCAAATTCTGCAGGCCTTGGGGTTCATGGCTTCCTGCATTCTAATAATTCCATATGCAAGACTGTATACGAGGAAACTTCAATGGTACCTAAAAAGCTTATGGAGTCATCATTGTCACAGCCTGGAAACAATGATTCCTATCATTCCTTACCTGCAGCAAGAGTTCGTATGGTGGGCAGAGGCCTGCCACCAAAACAAGGGACTGTCATTCATTCAATCCCCTGCCATCCAAACCCTGACTACAGATGCAACAGATTATGCTTGGGGGGGGGGCATCTGGCAGGGAGATGCATTCAGGGCCAATGGAACCCAAATCAAATGCACCTACATATCATCCAGAAAGAGATGCTAGCTGTACAGAATGCTCTGACAGCCTTCAAGAATTATCTTCATCCAGGACAATTACTGATAAAGACAGACAACACCACAGTCATGTGGTACATAAATAAGCAGGGGGGTACCCATTCCTACCCCCTTTGCAGACTAGCCATGGCTTTGTGGGACATGGCCTTGACTTATCAAATACATCTACAGGCTCAATTCCTGCCAGGAAAGCAAAATACTCTGGCAGATGAACTAAGCAGAAATCTTATGGACCCACACGAACGGAAACTGGATCCACAAATCTTCAGCATGTTGACACGCAAACTGGGGAGCCCAGACATAGATCTTTTTGCCTCACCCCAAAACTATCACTTGGACAAATTCTGCACAAGAATTCATCACAAAACAGCTTGGAAAGTGGATGCTCTATCCTTCAGCTGGAAGAACCTATCAATCTATGCCTTTCCCACTCTGCCTCTGCTGTCCAAGGTCTTACTAAAGGTCAGACAAGAAAAACCAAAAATTATTCTGATTGCTCCAGACTGGCCTCACCAACACTGGTACCCGCTCCTACGCAATATGTCGCACCTTCCTCCGTGGTACCTGCCTCAGACACCTCATCTACTGTCTCAGCAGAACTATCAAATTCTGCACACTCAGCTCCAAACTCTGAATCTTGCAGCATGGCTAATCAACTAATTTCACCAGTTACATCTCTCAGCAAACCTCTGATGGATATCATTTTGGAGGCTAGAAGGCCTAATACTAGAAAATCTTATGCTGACAAATAGAAAAGATTCTGTGCCTGGAACCAAGCACAAGGAATAAGCACAGCAATGCCCAATATTCCACAGATTCTGCAATATTTAACTGAGATGCTTCGCAAGGGCCTATCATTTTCTTCCATCAAAATCCATGCCTCTGCCATTTCAGCTACAACACAGAGTCTCCCCTCTTTTCTCATCCCCTGCTCAAGCAGTACTTCAGAGTGGCCAAAAATGTAAGACCTCCCAGGAGAGCAGCAACTCCTGCATTGGACCTCCTTTTGAGCCAGCTGCTACTGCAGACCTAAGATTTCTCTCTTAGAAGACAGCTTTTCTTTTAGCAGTCACTTCAGGCAGAAGGATTTCAGAACTACAGGCTCTCATGGCAGTGGAGCTTTTTATTATATTTTACCCGGACAGTGTGGCTCTCAGGACTAATCCATCCTTTATGCCTAAAGTGGTATCTAGTATGGCTCTTAGTCAGACCATTCATCTGCCAACCTTCTTCCCAAATCCACAGAACAAGGGTGAGAAGATTCTGCATTCATTGGATGTACATAGACAACTAAGATTCAACTTAAACAGGACAAAATCTCTAAGAAAATCTGAGCAATTACTGGTGACATTTGCTGCAGGGGCAGAGGGGAAGGCTATTTCAAAGCAGACTATTTCAAAATGGATAAGCCATTGTATTCGTTTCTGCTACATGCACCATGGTAAACCTGTCCCCAAGGGGATCAGATCCCATTCCACCAGGGCTGCATCTACTTCTGCAGCCTTTCTCAGAGGGGTTCCTACCAGAGACATTCTAGAAGCTGCTACCTGGAGCTCAGTTTATACGTTCACCAAACATTACCATTTACCTCTATTCTTTAAATCCAGAGCAGGCTTTACCACTGCTGTTCTGCAGGGCCTTATAGTTGCTCCTAATGCTGTATAATTTCATCCTCACAACCATAGCTTTGGGATTCTACCCAAATGTAATGACTGCAACAGTGAAACACGAAGAACATAGTACAGTTGTGCACACTTACCATAAATGTAGATGTTCAAGTTTATTCACTGTTGCAGTCCTGGTTACCTACCCTCCAGCCCCCTATTTTTTTCTTCTTCTTCTTATTATTTTTTTTCTTATTATACCTCTTCCTTCTTTTACTATGCTTAAAAGGCTTTTTGGTGTATTTGCTTTTATTTGGAGGTATATTTTTTGTGTTCTAAATTACATGTATATACATATATATATATATATATATATATATATATATATATATATATATATAATATGTATTTTGCTCCTGGCACCTGACATCTGGGGCAAGAAAAACTAATGAAAATGGCGTTGGCTGCATGTTTTATACCCCTGATGACCTGACGTCATGGAAGAAGGGACAGCAACTGATGCAGGACCCAAGACTTTGTTAATCAGGCCAACTGAGGGTAACCTGCCAGCAAATTACCCCAAATGTAATGACTGCAACAGTGAATACACTCAGACATCTATATTTATGGTAAGTGTACACAACTGCACTTTTTTTTATGCTGTGCAGAAATAATTTCCAGGTTGGTTTTCCAGTTTTATTTTAAATACAGTCAAAACATCAGTCACCAATCCTTGCACAAGAGATGGAAAAGTGGAGGCTTGAAAGACCTAAGCAAAAGAGCGACACAGAAAAGGACACTTGAAAACAACCTCCAATACTTTAGCAGTAACTGGAACAATGCAGAGTAAGGCCTAAATTGGCAAGAGCTGTGGTGCACAAGTTGACTATCTATAGAAAATCATTTCAGTTAATTCTTTAATATTTGTTTAACTGTGTTTATGTTTTCAGAGAGTTGTATAACAGTACTAGTTTTCAGTTGTTTTTATCTATATTCAGACAATACTGACAGAAAAAAGGTTTAGTTTTCAGAATATAACATTTACCAGATTTCTGTAATGCTTTTATCTGTGTTCAGATAACACTGGCAAAAAGAGTATACTACATTCCAGTCAGATTTCAGAATATAAAATTCATACATTACATTTCACATTATCCAATCATTAGTATTAAGAATAAAATGACAGAATTATTTCTAAACAGCATGAATACATCACGCATCACAATCAGTCATTAGTTTTAAGGGTAAAGTGACAGTTATTGTAACAGGCTTATTAAAATAAGTTATCTAAAGAATAGGTAGTAATATTTAATATACTTAAGGCATAACAGGGCAGCCTACATATTACAGTTCACTTTACATCATTATTGTACATTAGACAGACAGTTAAATGGACACTCACAAAGTATGCAAAGGTATAGATATGAAATACAGAAAGCATAGGTTTTAGGAAACTATTATAGCTCATAAATATTGGCAGGATATCTAAATCGCAAATTTAGAAGGCAGACGTGTATTACAGTACATAGAAATTAAAAAGGTAAATAGAATTATTAATAAAGCTAGCTGAAAATTTACAGACAAAAGTTAATACAGTATATGGTAATTATGCTTCAGGACCAGTTATAAAGGTAACCCTCTAGTGCCAATTTCAGTTAGTCTTCAGAGAATAGCCATCATGCTTGATAGGCTATATAATAAAAAAGTGAATGGACTTAACAGTGCAATATTAGAGGATTTAAATCTATTGACAACAGATAAAGGCTTCATTTGCTAAAAGAGGGAGGCATCATGGAACAATAAAGCACCAGCTCATAAGGTAAAAACATAGGCAATAGACAGTATAATTTTACCATTACAGCATACAGAAACAGGGAAGAAAATTAGGCAGGGTAAACAGTTCATACTCTGTGTAACTTGACTGAAGACTCACAGAGACAAGTTGAGAATGTGTATGGCATTTTCTTCATGTTGTTTCTGGAACAGCTGGGTTGAAAGCATTACCTTACCTAATCAGTTTTAGACATGATAGAATTAGATGCAATGATTTTCAGAATAATGTGCAGGTTTTAGATATATCACACATACATCAGAATGTAGACTTAAAGACTATGGATCTAGGTAATGGGGTAATCACTGGATTTCCTGCATATAGAACTATTAAAACTATTTGAAAATTACATAAATTAGCCAAGCTGCTGGGGGTATTAGTTAATAATATATTCAAGTGATAAATTACATCTTTATCTATCAAGACACATCTGCAGATTATGAGTGAGGTGACATAAAGCCTGTATATTCAAACCGGATTATGGTAGTTAGTAATACAGCTATAAGGCAACTACAAAAGAAGGTACCTGTAAAAACTTTCATTAGGGACGTTAGGGGGAGCTGTGAAATTGAGGTTTTTCACTTAAAAGTAGTTATCAGGCATAAGGCAGAATATAGAATCAGATTTTTGTTTTCATCTATGCATGCAGTGTCATGGAAAGCCAGTTCAGTAGAAAGGAAAAGGTAATATTGCTGGCTAAGCATGAGATGTGCAAAAATAACATTTCTCAAGGGAAAGCTACAGAATGTTCCTCTCTCAAGGGAAAGATATGTGTACTTGCAATGGAATGCTAGTCAAAGAATAGACATTTAGGCACAAGGCCTTTTAACCAAGGTTAAGTGGGGTGGATATGGCTCTTAGAGGAAAGTTATTAGATTGAAGTAATATAATATGTATGCTTCAGACAGGAAAGTTCAGTTAATGTCTGGTACAAGACTTGTTCAGATATCTTTATGAAACTGCTTTTGTGTTTTTAGTTATTTGATGCTGTTATATACCATTTGAATATGCTGCTGTGACATTTATATCTGTTGCTGTTCTATTATATGTTGCTCACTACAATAACCTATTATTAAGCAATCTGTGGCAATAGAACTATGATTTCTTACACACCCTTTTGGCCTCATCATATTTGGTTTCCATTCTTCTGGCCTTATCTTCAACATCTACTCTGGATTCTGGATCCATCTCCAGACCTCCTGTCTCATTGACAGGCATGACTCATTTGGACATAACAGGCCTCAAACTGACTTCAAGGCTTTTCCAGTTCCATTGATTTCTAGATAGCCCAGGCTCTCCACCCCGGTTCATCCTATTTTTCTATCTTCCCATAAGGCTTCTACTACAAAGACTTAGAAGAGTAAATGGAAAAGATTTGTTGTCTGGGTCCTTAGCAAAGATCTGGATACTTTTCAGTACCTGTACCAGCATTCCTTGAATTTTTAGCTTCAATCTTTAAAGAAGGAGATAGTTTATATGTCTTATTTCTACACAGGCAAAAATAACACATTAGCATCATCTAAATTATGCAAGGCCTTTCTCAATGCAGTCTTTTTGCTATGACCTCCATTAAAATATCCTTCTCTCGTTGAGATTTAAATATAATGTTTCAGGCCTTAACTCAATCTCCCTTTGAACCTTCAGCCAATGCTTACCTAAAATTCTTATCTTGGAAAACCATTTTTCTTGTGGCTTTTACATCAGCTAGAAGGGTATCTGAACTACAGGCTCTGTTTTCAAAGCCTTCTTATCTGTTTTTTTCACAAACACAGTTTGCCATTGTGTACTAACCCATCTGTGTCAAATATTAACCAGGTCATTATCTCCCAGTTTTCTTTACCCATTTTTCAAACAAAGGGGAGTACATTTTACACTTGTTGGATGTCCATAGACAACTTTGTTTCTACCTTCATAGAACCAAAGACTTTAGTAAATTTGACAAATTGTTTCTCCTATCCGAATAGGCAATCCAGTATATAAAGTTTTATAGTGGCCAGATGGTTGACTGTATAACCTTTGTCTGTGATAAAATTGGAATTATTTTTACTAAAACCTCCTAGAGCCCATTCTACAAGATATATGGTGGTTTTATCAGCTTGTTGGTCTAGAGCATCTTTAGATGATATTTGTACAGCTGCAGTTTGAGTTAATTTCTAGACATTCATTGCTCACTACAAGTGAGATTTGATTTCCAGAAATAGAGTTGCCTTTGGTTCAGCAGGGCTCCAGAGGGCCTTTCAAGGTTTTTAGTAGCTGGGACTCTGTACCATTAGTTGAGGAATTATTGAAAATGAGAACATCAGATGTAAAAGTTGTGTACTCACATAATGTTCTATCTGTGTTATCCATTTTCGTTCTTCCTCAACTCCCCACCCACCTACCCCCCTCCTTTTTGCTTCTGTTAAGATCTAAGAGTTGTACAGGAACCTCTGTTCCTTGTTTGAGGTAGTATTTTCTGCAATAGGTTGTCCTTTTATATCTAGGGGCAGCAGACTCAATCTGAAGTAGGTTAGGTTGGCAGGCATTATGGATAGAGGGAGGAGCTAGAGAGTTCTAGGATCTGATGATCTGGTAGAAGCAGTCAAGTTGGATCTGTGTCTCAGATCTGAACCCATCAGTTGAGGAAGAATGAAAATGGACAACACAGATGGAACATTTTGATGAGTGCATAATTTTTTTTCTTAACAGTATTTTTATAAAATATGACTTATACTTCATGTTCTATAGTAAAGCATTTTCTTTTGTTTTTGTGTGTTACATGGATATTAATGTAAACAGGTGCCTTTTTTTCTTCTTTCTTTCTTTCTTTCTTCTCATTTAGTTTTAAGAAATGTGGGCACTACAATGTAAAAAGAGAAGACAGCTTGCACAAAAACATGCTAAAATAATAAGCTGTAATCTTGTTTTATTGAGGTGAAGGATGGGTTGTAAAAGTATACACATCATGATATAAGTAAAATTGTTATGCTTTTTCTTACTTTTGCATATGGTAATGACTGGATTAAGGCCCTTGGCATGATCTAATAAGTTTTAAGTGGAAGCAAGTGTATAAGAGAATATTGAATATAAGGAAAAGTATTCCTTTTACAAATAAATGTTCACAGTGCAACATGAAAAGCTTGTAGCTGAAGGCAACTGTGTTGCTGGATCTCATATTTCTATGGAGACAATCTGATAAGAGGGCAATCAAACAGAATACTGTTTTTTCAATGGCTAAAAGATAATGTCCTCTGGAAGAATTCAAGTTGTTTAATACATCTGGGAATGGAATAAAAGCTAAGACAAAGACCACAACCCTTAGTGTAAGTAGAAGCATAGTCTGTACCATGCATCTTAGTATGGCTAACCTTTATTATAGGTCAGTTAAAGCCTGTGAGTCTAGCTGTCAATCTGGGACATTTCTTCCTATTAGGAATATAACTTTATTATTTGAGGATGTATGTTTGTGTGTGTGTGTGTTTGTATTAAAATAATAGGTTAAAGGGTGTTTCTTTTGTGTGTGTGTGTGTGTGTGTGTGTGTGTGTGTGTGTGTGTGTGTGTGTGTGTGTGTGTGTGTGTGTGGTGTTTTTTTGAGGATTTTAATTAGAACAAAAAGTTTTGTAAGATGTGACATAGGTTCAAATGGATGGATATGACAAGAAACAACTGTATAAAAGATCAATCTGCCAAACATTAGTGTATGCATGTAACACAAAAGCTGAAACTAGACATTTAAAAACATCTGTTATACATAACAGGTGGGAATAATAACTTATAATGGCAACACTGTTTATATTATCTATAAATGTGAATGGTCTCACGTGTTTACAAAAAAGAATGAGTAGAGCACTATATTAGGATATGCAGAGTGAAGACAGTCATGCTACAGGAGACATATTTGAAAGGAAGTGAGCATGTGAATTCGATAAAGAAAGAATGAATTTCAGGATGGTAATTCAGCAGACTATTTGGGACAAAGGAAATGGGGAGTACTTGTATTAATTGTTAATGGAGCTCCAATAGTGCTAGACAAGGAAAAAAGACAATAATGATAGATTTGTAGAAATAAGGGGCTAATGACAAGGGAGGATGGTTATGCTGGTATTCATTTATATTTCACCTAAAACCACTACAATGGAGGTTAAGAAAATTCTGTAAGAAATAATCAGCTTTCAGCAGAGAATATTACATACAGGTGGGGACTGGAATTTTATTTGTAACAGTGAGGACATATTGGGGTGCTAGAAGGGAAAATACAACAAAAGACAGTAGATGCCTGAAGACTTTTATGAAAATATTTCATATAGAAGATATGAATTCTGTAGTAGGAGCTTGGAAAGAATTTACATATTATTCCCCAAGGTACAAAAATTGAGGTAGGCTAGACAGAAATCATATTTCAGAGGAACGTGTGCATTTAATTAAAAGTTTTGACATGCATCCAGTAACTATTTCAGATCATGCATCAATAATAATAAGTAAAATAAAAATGCAGGGTAATGAAATAAAAATGAAACACTGGTGCTTCCCCATCTATATGTTAAACAGAGAAGAATTTAAGGAATGGGTAGTGAAAATTATTTGGGAGTTAGAGAAGATAGAAATTTCTTTAGAAAATATAGCTATGGTAGTCAGATAAAATGAAAGTGAATTGTAAAAACAGGGTAGAAATTTCTTTAGAAAATATAGCTATGGTAGTCAGATAAAATGAAAGTGAATTGTAAAAACAGGGTAGAAATAAAAGAAAAAGACATAGGATTAAGAACTAACAAGACTTATTTAGAGGGATTGACAAAGGTTAAAGTATTGCAGAAGAAGGGGAATTTCGCCGTACAAGAAGAAGCACCACTGCATAATGTTAAAGAGAAAATAAGAGACTACTTGGATATTATGCATGAGTTTAGAAAGATTACTGTTAAGCAACTGTTTTCTGATAATAATTTCAGAGTCCAAAAGATTTTAGCACAACAGCACAGGCAATAGTAAATAGCAAATGCTGTTGTCATGCTTAGGGAGGCTATACCAAGGAAAATAACCAGACACCCTGCAGATGAATTACAAATATTCTGGAAAATTTTAGGAAAATCTATATAAAGCAAGAAATGTGAAAATCAAGAAAAAATAAAATGGAATTATTTATGGGAGAATTAAATGTGCTAAGGTCAGAGGTAAATGAGGCTAAATTATTAGCAGTTAGGATAGGAGGGGATGAGATACAAATGTGATGTATAACTGAGCTACAGGAAAGTGTCTGAGAATAGATGGTTTTCCTGTGGAAGTTTGGAAGCTAGGAGGGAAGAAAGTGATAAAGATATGAAAGGTTTTGTTTAATAGTATTTTAAAAGGAAGAGAAGCACCAACAACCTGGAAGAAAGCTGTGGTGGCTGTAATACCTAAAAATGGTAAAGAGTATCAGCTCTAACTTTATATCATCCCATTTCAATTTTAAACCATGATTATAAATTGTTTATGTCTATAATGGCTAAAAGAATGGCAAAGGTGTTGACAAAATTAATAGATATGGAACAATGTGGTTTTGTGGCGGGAGGTAAATATTTGACAACATTAATAGAACAATGATGATACAGAGGGAAGAAGAATGTAACAAAATATCATTATTATTGATGGATCTTGGTGCATTCAACAGAGTAACCTAGGATTTTCTGAGTAGGTTAATTAGGAAGATGTATTAGGGATCAGAAGTGAAAATTAAATTGTTGGGGGTCCTCTCTGATAAGTTTTGTTTGAACAGAGGAACCAGGAAGAGGTGTCTTCTTTTTCCTTTGTTATTTGCATTGTATTTAGAACCATTGGCAAATAAAATAAGGGACTCAGAAATTCAAGGATATAATTGGTATGGTAATCAAGAAAAGTTGGCTTTATGGATATGGATAGCAAGTTACAAACAGTGAATTTAGTTCCTTTAGTTTTACACACAGGTCAGGTATATTTTTATCTATCAGAAGAGAAGCTGTGGATAGCAATTAATAAAGAGTTGAAAGATTTTTTTTCTGGGAGGGGAAGAGGGCAAGAGTCAAGTGGGATAAGCTGATCCTTCCAGTAGAATAAGGTGTTTTGGGATTACCTGATTTGAAGGGATATTTTAGGGCTACACAGTTAAGGCTGTTATACATAGCACAAGCAGAAAGCTATAATTCAAATTGGAAAGGGATGATGATGAAACAGGAGGATAAAATGGGGGAAGCTCAAGAAATAAGAGACTGGGATTTTGGATCCAGAGAATTACAATAGCCAAACAGAATATTATTTATATATTATATTCATAAAGCAGCAGAAAATATTCTAAGAACTAAGCCAACATGGGAATGAAGAAAGGAAATTCTGCCAATAGGGAAGACTGCAATTAGGGGTACAGAGAAAAGACAAGAGGGGGCTAGAATATACTGGAGAAAACTGACAAAGGAATCAGGGTATTGAGAGCAAGGTAATAGAATGGGAAGAGGCCAAGAATGCATTTGTACTACAGGCTGGAGACTGCCTTTCCTATTAAGGATTGATGTCAGAATATGGGCAAAGAGAAAGGAATAGGAGAATCCTTAGTGAAAGACCAGTAGTGGTAGAGTTTTTATTTAAATCTAGAGCAGAAGGTGATGTTAGAAAGGGATAATTAGTAGAGCACAGAGGGGAATCATGGTCAAACTGGGCCCTAGGCAGGGTAATGGATCAGGCCACCCCCAGCCGCTCCAGTGTCCTATTACTTGGCTATTTCTCCTCAGTTACCATAAACACTATTCAAACCTGTCAGTTTGCATACTATTTTCCTATTTCCTTCTACAATGATTAGAGTTATTTAAAACTTTTATTTCAAATTTTATATCACAAACACTGATAACCATTTGCTAAGCAAAACAAAGCAACATGGTCTCACAATGCAAATAGACTAAGCATGAACATTAAGCTTCTCTGTCCATGAGAGTTGCATTCATTGAAACAGCATTGAAATCCACATTCCAAGAAAATGCATTTGGCCAGTTGCAGATAAAGTTTACCATAGGCCCCTTGCACACATTTTCATTTCCATGCATATCTGCATGTGGTCTTTGCTGCATCATCCTAATTGTATTAAATTATATTATTTCTATAATACACCACCTCTTGTTATGAGTGTGCTTTAAATTTGTAGGTTTGAACATTTTCCAATAATCAACAAAACAAAATGTATGAACCAGTAATGACAAAACTACCCATTACAGAACAAAAGGCCACTCAAACCTCTGTCATTACAATCCATCAATATCTGTCAATGTACATACTAGTCTTTGCATAAGAAAAATCCTGTGAATAATTCCACATTAAAGAGATCTATAGCTATCAAGGATGCTGTTGCTCATGTACAAATTCAGTGCTTGCTGCCCTTGAAAAATAAATTGCCCATGTTACATTTAAAAAAGAATGCTAAGCTGGTAATATTGCAATAGTGAATGGCTATCAAATCAGCAAGAGATTCAGTTACTACACATTTTATCCAAGGGAGGGCACAAACAGGAGAGCAGCACCCCCATCCCTCCTTAAAGTACACAGCAATCCCAGCTCTCCATCTACATAGTATGGGATTAGAACCCACAGCTTTTTACACTAAAGGCAAGTATGCTACCTGTTGTGCTACTAACAATGATGGCCATTTGCTAAGGAAAAACAGTTGCATATTGAAAACAGACTTAGCATGAACAACAGTAAACTTCTCTTTTTTTGAAACTCAACATTTTTGAAAATGCAAAGAAACTCAACATTCCTTGAAAATGCAGAGAAACTAAAATGCAGTGGAACTCAACACCTTTTGAAAATGCACAGAAAATTAACAGTCCTAATAAATGCACAGAAAATTAACAGTCCTAATAAATGCACAGAAACACAACAGTTCTTAAAAATGCATCTGTTTAGTTGGTATACAGGATTCTCACTCTAGTTTTCTATACTCAAAGTACAGGGTATGAGCCTGAATAAGTTCACCAACCTGCCATCCTTACCTGGGGCATTAAACACACACAGACACAACAGCTTAGTTAACAAAAGGCAGTGCAGGATATTAAAGTGTATAACATATAATCTTCTACAATACACAAAACTATATAGTCCTACAGTAGTAAGAGAATCTTCTTCTTTTGTCTTTTTCTTGGTTAGGGGTCGTCACAGTGGATCACCTGTCCACTCATGATTGGCAGTGGAGTTTTTTACGGTGTGGAGTTGCCAGCCTGGCGCCCAACCTTCCACAGAAGGCACACACAGGCACATACTCATGTCTAGGGCCGATTTAGAGTATCCAATAACAGTGCTTAAATAAGGTGTGAAGAACCTCTTGGCATTAACATGGTACTTATCACACACACACCCACACACATATGCACTGAGCATACATTAATAGGGAACTAATCATATACATCTAAGGGCAAGCATGAACATTGTACTTATACAAATCTCTGGGAAATCAGTAACAGCATATTTATCACACACAACTGTGGGCATGAATTAACACCCACACACACACACACACCCACCCACACCATGGTGTGTATTAGCATGGTTCTCATCAACTCATCATACGCAATTATGGAAATGCCTATGCATGGTTCTTGCCATGTGCAACTTAAAGCATGCATTAAGAAGGCATGAATCTTTCTCTCACACACAAACACCCCCCCCTCCATTTGCAGCACTTCCCTGCTCCACACGCGCACCTCCATTCGTGGCATTTCCATGCCCTCCCCCAACACACACACACACACCCCTCTGTTCTCACCACTTTTCTGCTTCACACACATACATTTCCATTTGTGACACTTATGTGCACCCCACACACACACACACACACACACACACACACACACACACACACACACACACACACAAAGACACCCCCCTCTGTTTGCAGAACTTTCCTGCTCTACACACGCGCGCACACACACACACACACACACACACACACACACACACACACACACACACACACACACACACATTTC
This sequence comes from Protopterus annectens, assembly GCF_019279795.1. Taxonomy (NCBI): domain Eukaryota; kingdom Metazoa; phylum Chordata; order Ceratodontiformes; family Protopteridae; genus Protopterus; species Protopterus annectens. The sequence continues at coordinate 111,501,561 of NC_056732.1, read as the reverse complement.
CGTTCATGGCACTTCCCTGCTCCACACATCCACACACCTCTGTTTGTGGCACTTTCCTGCTCCACACACACACCTACATTTGTGACACTTTCCTGTTCAACACACATACACACCTCCATTTGTGACAATTTCCTGCTTTACACACACACACACACACACACACACACACACACCTTTGTTTGCAGCACTTACTGTTTCGGCAGGCTTTTCTGTGGCAGTTCAGTGCATGATGGCCATCAAATCTCTTACTGTTCATCATGCTGCTGTGACAGTTCCATTCTGCTCCATGCTGTCCATTAAATCTCTCATGCTGGTGTGGCAGTTCAGTCCTGCTCTATGCTGACCATCAAATCTCTCATGCTGCTGTGGGAGTTCATCCTCTGTTCAGCGGTGGTCATCAACTCTCCCACTCTGAGAAGTCTCTGAGGCTTGATATTCTTTCCTTATGGAAGTCATCCATACGGTCCTAAAGTCCTCCAGATTTAAAGACATTTTCAACTTACGTCTTCGGACTTTATTCATAAAAAAATTACTTTTTATCAAGTCAATATGTGAACCCCTAAGCCAACATGTCCCCCAGCCAACATGGACCCTAGGCAACTGCCTAGATCACCTAGTGCTGGATCTGGCTCTGGTAGGGCATATAAAATATTGCATGATAACTTTAAGAATCAATCTGAGGAGGTTAGAAAGGATTGGGAAGAGAGATTGGATAAGCAGTTCACAAAGACACAATGGGAAGATATACATATGACTCCTAATGTGCAACAAAGTTTAGAAGATTTTGGCTTTTTGCTTGGTAGTCTTTGTTTTGTTATTTGTATATGCCAAGCAGGCTCAAAATAAATTTTCCTTGGGTAAATTGCAAATGTTGGAGGTGTGATGAGGGAGAAAGAGGTAATTGGGAATATTTTTTGGGAGTATAATGAGCTGGCAAACTTTAAAAATTCTCTGCAGACCGCTTTGTCAGAAATAATGGGTGAGCAAATTGGATTAGCTAAGAAAATGCTTTTTGAGCTGTGATACAGGATCTGAATTGTCTAGACATAGTAAGGCCTTGTTGAGTTTAATTTTGGTGGCTGCTAAAAAACAATTGCTAGAAAATGGAAATCAGAGTCTAAACCAACTGTTTTAAAAGTAGTGAATATATTTACAGAGATAAAAGAAGCAGTTGTGGGATCTTTAGAAAAGGATTGGAACATACTATCTAGAAAAATAGGAATTTTGGGAACAATACCTGCAGAATAATGTTTTGGAGGAGGAAAGAGGTTTAAGGGAAGGCAGGAATTGAATAACCTACATAACTTTGATTGGCAATGACTGTATAGATTATATGTGTGTTTGCAACTGAAAATATGTCCATATGGTTTGTTTTCATTTATATAAATGTATGATTGCCTATACCATAAGTAATAATTCAATAAATATATTTTTGTTAATAAAACATCTCAAGTCCATGAATTATGGATTCAAGCTGTCAATCACAAGTTCTTGTCACTGAGGTACTGTGATCTGAGTTTGGATGGATCAAGCAGACATAGTGGCGCTGATGGGAAATGTCTAAATGTTAATGAAGTAATATATTTCATATCTAATGTCATATAATGGAGTGTAATTAAAACAATAATATATTTTTTAAAGAAAATATCTGCTTGTTTAGAGAAAAATTGTAGGGAACCTTTCAGATTTTCAAGGAGAAGATGGTTGATTTGTAGTGTTTTTTTGCATTACATTACATTTCATTTCATTGATGTCTGCATACTAAATCATCTGCATCCCATTTGCTTTTATCTGATTCAGTTCAACTGCTTGCAGTTGGTGGCTCTGTGAGTTTTTCATGCAAGGTTATTAATAGTCAGGTAAGGATAATTTCCTTTTTCTCCACCGTTGAGTAATCTCAGAGTTGGTACATTTAAAGAAGTAGGATTGTGGAGAAAAGAGGGATTGCCGCTGTGAAAAAGATTTTTTTTTACTAGTTTCAATGATAGTTTGATATTACTGTCATTAATATTAGTGTCATTTCTGATGTTTTGAGCTTTTGAATATTAAATATTTAAATATTTTTAACAACATTAGAAATACCTGATCAAAGGACCTAAACCTCATGTGTAATATAAATACAACATGTTAGAGGGACGGGTATGTGTCTGAGAGACTACCCCTACTCTAAAACATGCTTGCCATCCATGTGAAGTGGAGTTCATCCTTGACCCTATTCAAATGCAACCTGGACCGATGGATGGGGAATTGGAAATTACTCCTTGGGCCATTAGCTTAGTAATCACCTATGACCCAATGAACAGATATTTGTAGAAAAGTGGATGCTTTCCATGTGTTGTCTATCTGAGGATCACAAAAATATTGTGAAATCATGTATATGAACGAGTAAAGTACACTTGGCCAGCTGCAGTCATCTCCCCTCCATGACTATAATTACTGATGAACCAGGTAATTATCAGATGACTCCCCCCATAGCTTTTTGAGGAGCTGTGCACCCTGAATTGTTACAGCATATGTTAGTTTCTCATATTTTAGTAAGTATAAAGATATGCAATAATTCATACCTTTGCAAATCCTGATGTTTATATCATTGTCATTCCTTACTAATAAAATCTGCATCAGTGGTAATGACAGATGAAGCCCTGGTTACTGACAGAGTTTTTTACAAAATCTCATGCACTTAACAGAGCAGTGATGGATGGATAGATGTGCCCATCCTTGGAGAATGCAGAGAACTGACAGTGGTGGGCAGGTTGCTCATTGCCTTGGTGGGGGCTGAAGCATGAAGTAGTTGACAGATTGGATTTGTGGGCTGGTATAAAAATGTAAGCCATTTTACAGCCTCGCCCAGGGACATCTGCACAGGCCATGTCTCATCATCTTTCCAGCCTATGAGGCACCACCATCATGTGCGGAAGAGATTAAGTCTCTAAATAGACCTAAGTAGAGCTCCAACTTCCATTGGTAGCAGTGGCAGCTCACTGGCTTTCCTGTCATTCCTGTGTGGAACTGTGTCATTGCCAGTGATGGGGAGACCAGAGGGTTTGAAAACCCAGGTATTCATACAAGGACCCCAGGGATAAGGCAGCAGGTCATATTGTGAAGATAGCATAGGGGAGCCATGCTGCAATGGAGTATAAATACATTCACCAAGCATATACAGCTTGATTTTGAAACTACAAATGAATCTCATGTAAATTAATGGGGCTATGAATCTATGCCACTTTGTATGAATTTAAGGTAGTATATGCAGTTTGTTGTGCAGCCTCAAAGTGAATACAGGTAAAACAAAAGGTGTTTACTACATTGTATAAAGGGGCTATGCTTTTTTTTCTGTATAGTTAAGCTAAAACTTCTATTAATGTTAATATGGGATATACTTATTTTATCATCAAGCTCTTGATGTCACATTTCCTAGTACTAGCTGAAAACCACAGCATCTAGCAGTAGAAGAGGATCATTTCCATTTTATTATGTAACAGTCTACCTTTTTTTCCAGGATCAGGAAGGAAACTGAATTGCTTTGCAGATTATTTTCACTCCATGATTACAGCAGTGGGAGTGACTCTTAACACACGCCTTTTAATATCTCTGTGGTATACCATTAAGAAAATCAAAGAAATAATTCGTCTGTCTCTTAAATTTAATCTAAGATATAAAAAATCAGTATTGCTGAAAATAATACTCTAAGCCTACAAGCAAATCCTTTGTGATCAAACCCAGCCATTTCATTTCATGTGTAATGTCAGTTTTTGTGCAGCGGGAGCCTTTGTTGTAAAGAACCTTTTACCATGCTATGAGAGAACAGAAATGAGTGGAGTTCAGATATATTGATTGATCTGAAATCCTTAGCTATGATATATGTCAAAAGTTAGCATTCTTAGCTATAATATATGTCAAAAATCAGTACAATGCTGTTGAAATTAGAAAACAAACCAGAAATGTTGCAATGCATTGCAAGCGTAGAATACAGCTTTCTTTTAGATGGCATGCTAGAGCCTTGAGGTAGGATACATAACTTGCAGTTGCCCTGATCGATACTCACCCAGCTGGGGATTAACTCTTATGTCACTAGACTAGTTGCCAACTGGCTTGCAAACAGAATATACAGTCAAAATTGGGGATGCCAACTCTACTAGCAGACCTGTTAGCAGTGGTGTTCCACAGGGATGTGTACTAGGCCCCCAAGTATTTCGTATCTATTTTTCAGAAGTCCAGGCAAAAATAGATGGCCTATGGCTTACCAAGTTTGCTGATGACTGCAAATTGGGTGCAATCATTGAATCCCCTAAAGATCTTGTCAAAGCCATGGACTTAAGCTAAACACAACAAAATGCATTATCATCCCCTTTGGCAAAGGAGAAACCACAGCTAATTACAACATTAATTATACCTCCCTAAGTTCGAACCCAGTGTTGAAAGATTTAAGAATGTAAGTTGATAGCAGTCTTAATTTTGATCACCAGGTGTCCACAGTAGTAAGGAAGACCTTCTACGTTGCACATCTTATAAGGAAGGGTATAGCATCCAAAGCTAAGGAAGGTATAACTACCCTGTACTCGGCTCTCATCAGACCAATAATAGAGTACAATTCTCCCTTTTGTGTGTACCTCACTAGACATCTGCAGCTGGAGAGACCTCAGAAATTTCTCACCAAGAATATTCAGGGCCTACAGCAAACAAACAAAAAAGCAAGACATATTCTATGCTTGCAATGCATTGCAACATTTCTGGTTCATTTTCTAACTTCAACAGCATTGTTCTGATTTTTAAAATATATTATAGCTAAGGATTTCAGATCAATCAATACATCTGAGCTTCACTCATTTTTGTTCTCTCATGGTAAGGTGAATTTGAATCCTATGACACTTATTGAAACAAGTCAGGGATGTTCCCCAGTGCCCTGGCCAATTTCTCCTAGTCAGCATGAATACCACCTTATGACTCCCTCGAAAACAGGACATTGGTCTAGTGGAACTAACGTAGTCAACAAAGAGGAACTGAATTTATTCAATAAATAAAAGTATGTACATATTTATTTTACTTTTTTTTAACTGGGGTAGCCCTGTATGCGTATTCTCTTTGCAGGGGAGTCCTGTTGATGGTAATTTGGCTGGGACAGCAGGGAAATTCTGTAATGTCTCATTGGAAGGATAACATTTCATGAGTAGGAACATTCCCCTTATGTTGTACTGCAGTATCAGTATTGGAATCTGAATACAGAGATCTCTTATGGGTTTAGAACTCACAGATATTTCATCTTTCCAGCATCAAAGATGGGTGTCTTACCTGCTCAGACACTGTCACTGTATATTGTAATATATTTAAACCACATAAGGTATGGTATTGTAATTTATTTAAACTTTTAATATCTTAGATGTCAGTAAATATTTTATGAATCACTTAAATAATTTCATAAGTTTGAGTAGTTGAATTAAAATTATTTAGTTTCTATTTGTGTATAATATTTGTGGAGAGTTCATTGCCATCAGTTTAGCTTCTAGCCTTAACTGTTGATTACTATGATACAAATTTATAAATGATTTTGAATCTTTTTTTACCTCTTTTTGATTTGAGACTTTGAAATTCAGTGTTTGTAAGTTATCTTATTTTACAATTTTGCACTTGATATTTCCTCAGCTTGTTTACTGTATCTCCTGAAATGTCATGTACTATTAATTAAGTAGCCTCAAAGCATTGCTTTAAAAGCAGATCATCTAATATGTAGTGCAGCTGTTACACATGCAAAGTTATCTAGCGTATCACTCATTGTGTTGACACATAATTTTAAGTTTTCTCCACCTGCATGATATTTTTGAGTTAATTCTCCATGACAAAAAAAATCTGATATATATTTAGATAAAGTCTTAAATTAAAAGCAGAATGAGATTTAAAACAAATTGTTTCATTTTAACAAGTTAAAGCAGCAAAGCTTTAGAAAATAGTCACAAGTATATATAAAGAAAGAAGGAGTAGTGAAATATATTAAGAAATGCAGAATACAAATAGTTATGCTACAGTAGACACATTTAGAAAGAACTCAGCATGTGAATTTGATAAAGAAAGGATTTCAAAAAGGTTATTCACCAGAATATCTCGGACAAAGGAAAAGAGTACTTATATTAATTGCCAGAGGGGATTCAGTAGTGATAGAAGAGGGAAAAAAAGATAATGATAGATTTGTAGTAGTAAGGGGCTATTGGCAAGGGATTACACTGGCATGTGTTTGTATTCCACCTAAAACTGCTACAATGGAGGTTAAGAAAATTCTGAGAGTGATAATTATATTTCTGGAGGGAATATTACTTATAGGTGGAGGATGGAATTTGATTTGCAACAGTGAGGATGTATCTGAGGGCCTAGATAAGAATATATAACAAAAGAGAGTAGATTTCTTAATAAATTTATGAAAATATTTGGTATGGAAGATGTGAGTTCAGTAGTAGGAGCTTGGAGAGAATTTATGTATTATTCCCCAAGGTACAAAAACTGGGATAGGCTAGACAGAAATTATATTTCACAAGAACATGTGCATTTACTCGAAAGTTTTGATATGCATCCCATAACTATTTCAGATCACATACCAATAATAACTAAAATAAAAATGCAGAGTAATGAAATAAAAAAAAGACACTGGTGCTTCCCAATCTATCTGTTAAACAGAGATGAATTTAAGGAAAGGGCAATGGAAATTATACATCAGTTATTAGGGAAAAAAATGTCTTCAGTAAATATGGCTAAGGAATAGGACAAAATGAAAGTGGAGTTTAAAAATGGAGTAGAAATAAAAGAAAAAGAGATGAGGTTAAGAAGTAACAAGAATTATTTAGAGGGACTGCCAAAAGTATTGCAGAATAGGGAGAATTTCAAAGAACAAGAAGAGGCACAACTACAGAGTGCAAAAGAGAAAATAATGCACTACTTGGGTAATATGCATGAGTTTAGAAAAAAAATGCTATTAAGCAATTGTTTTTGATAATAACTCAAGACATTTTAGCACAACAGCTCAGAAAGTAGAACGGGTTGTTTCCAAGTTTAGGGAGCCTATAACAAGGAAAAAAAAATCAGAGATCCTGTACAGGTATTAGAAATATTTTGGAAATTTTATGAAAATCTGTATTAAGTAGAGAAATGTGGAAATCATGAAAAAGTGCAAATCAAAATATTTATGTAAGCATTAAGTTTGCCTCATTAGAGGTAGATGAGGCTCAAATATTAACAGTTAGGATAGGAGGAGATGAGATCAAAATGATGACGTATAACCGATCTACAGGAAATTCTTCAGGAATAGATGTTATTCCAGTGGAAATTTGGAAGCTAGGAGTGAAGAAAGTGATAAAGATCTGGAAGATTTTGTTAAACAGCATTTTAAAAGGAGGAGAAGCACCAATATCCTGCAAGAAAGCTAAGGTGGCTGTAATACCTATGGATGGTAAAGATCCATCATATCCAGCTTCGTATAGGCTCATTTCAATTCTAGACCATGATTATAATGTAATCCAAAGTAGCCAAGGATGGAATGTAACAGGAAAGACCAAAGATATTCCAAATGTTGATAAAAAACATTCTTTATTCACAGTAGTCCAGACAAATATAAGCGCTTTCGCTATAAAGCATCGTCAGATATAAAAACGTCTAAACCCAATGTTAACTTCTTATATATACAAATTTAAAATTCTCATACCCAATCAGACCTAGGAATCAATTAACTCATTTAAAGTAATATAGCATTGATAAAATCATAACAGTTTCTGTACAAATCTATTATAATATTAGTAAAACTTCTCAGTAAAATTGTGAAACATTTATATGAAGAATTATATTGTCGTTTCACTTATGAATAAGAAAAATAGATGTCAATATTGAAGGCTAGCTATCAAATTTCTCATGTAATAAATAATAACTTCTAGCTGGGCAAATGATGTGAATAGACATGTTACAAAGATGTACGTATTGATTTATATTTATATTTATATATGGACAGACCATGACCTGGCTAAAGCACAAGGCACTATTATTAGTAAAAATCCAGCTCAAAAATCTAGCAAACTAGTTAATAATAATTACTTAATGGTTAATATTCCTATGTTTGTGTAGTATAGGTTTAATAGAGGCTCTTTCATTCAGGCCTCTGTCTTTATCTGCCCTTAATTTTATAATCCAGTTCCCTTATATCTCCCTCATGGACACTTGGCTACTTTGGATTATATTTATTTTTGAACTCTTGGGGAGGAGTGTTTATCAGTATTGACAGTTGGCTCATTCATCATGATTATAATGTGATTGTATCTCTAATGGCTAAAAGAATGACAAAGGTGATGCCACAATATGGAAAATGTGGTTTTGTGGAGGGGAGGCAAACTTTTACAATATTAATGGATCAATGATGACAAAGAGGGAAGCAGAATGTAAGAAAATATCACTACTGATGCTGGGTATTCATATGGAGAATGCAACTGACAGAATAAGCTGGGATTATATGAGTAGTGTAATAGAAGCCTTGGCATTCACTGATACAATAATAAGATTAATTAGGACAAACATATGAGGGATCAGAGGCAAAAATCAAAGTGAGGGGGTTCCTCTCTCATAAGTTGTTTCTGAGAACCAGGCAGGGGTGTCCTATTTCCCCTTTGCTATTTGTGTTGTATTTAGAACCTTTGGCAAAGAAAATAAAGGAGTCAGAAATTCAAGAATGGAATTGGTGTGGTAACCAAGAAAAGTTGGCTTCATTTGCAGATGATATTATTTTGTACCTGATAAGACCAGAAAATGACATTTCAATTTTGTGGAACATTCTAAGACAGTTTTGGGATACAAAATGAATGAAGAAAAAGCAAATGGAATAAATGTAAACTATGCATTCTCACACAAATTGGTTCAGCAATACCCATATTTATGGGGACATTATAAAATGAAGTACTTAAGGGTATGGATGAAAAATGATTCTGTAATGGCAGCTAAGGCTATGTGAGAAGAGACTAAACAAAAGATAACACAAAAACTGAGAAACTGGAAGGCCTGTTTTTATGGATATGGATAGGACACAAGCAGTGAAATGTTTTTAGTCCCTTTAGGTTTATACACGTGTCAGACATATTTTTATCAATCAGACAAAAAGATGTGGATATCAATTAATAAAGAGTTGGAGGATTGTTATCTGGGAGGGGAAGAGGGCAAGAGTCAAGTGGGATACATTAATCCTTTCAGTACAAGTGGTTTAGGATTTTTTAATCTGAATTGGGTGTTTCAGAGCTACACAGTTAAGGATCCTGTACATTGTACAAGCTAAAATGTATAATTCAAAGTGGAAAGGGATGATGATGAAATGGGGGGGTTCAAGAAATAAGGACAGACTGGGATTTTGAATGCAGATCATTAAGCAGAATAACAAGAACTATGCAGAATACAATATTAATAAAGTAGTAGAAAGTATTCTAAGAACTAAACCAACATGGGAATGGAGAAAGAAGATTTTGCCAATAGGGATGACTGCAATTAGGGGTACAGAGAATAGGAAAAATGGGGCTGGAATTTACTGGAGAAAACCAGCAAATGAACCAAGGAAGGGGGTGAAAATAATTAAAGAGAGAAAGGCAATAGACTGGAAGAGGCCAAGAATGCATTTGGACTGCAGGCTAGAGACTGCCTTCACTATAAAGGATTGATATCAGGGTACAGGCAAAGAGAAAGGAATAGGGATTCCTAAATGATAGACCAGCACTGGTAGAGTTTTTAGTAGACTGTAGAACATAATTTTTTGTTAAAAAAAAGGATAATTAGTACGGTATATAAAATATTGCATAATAACTGTAGGAATCAATCAGAGGAGGTTAGAAAGGATTGGGAAGAGAGATTACATAAGCAATTCAGAAAGAAAGAATTGGAGGATATATGTATGGCTCCCAAATATGCAGCAAACTCTAGAAGATTTAGGATTTTTGCTTGGAAGTATTTGTATAGGTATGTTTATATCCAAGCAGTGTCCAAAGAATTTTTCCTCAGGTAAATTGCAAATGTTGAAGGTGTGACTGAGAAGAAAGAGGTAACTCGGAACATATTTTTTTGGAGTGTAATGAGATGGTAGACTTCAAAAATTCCCTGCAGACCACTCTGTCAGAAATACTGGGTAAGCAAATTGGTAAAACTAAGGACATGATTTTTTGAGCTGTGATACAGAATCAGAATTGCCTAGAAATAGTAAGGCCTTGCTAAGATTAATTTTGGTAGCTGCCAAAAAAGCAATTACTAGAAAATGGAAATTAAAGTCTGAACCAACCATACTAGAACTAGCGAATAGAGTAACAGAGATAAAAGAACTGGAAGGGGGATCTTTAGAAAACAGTAGCAGCAAATTACATAGAGAAAATGGGAATTGTGGGAACGATACATGCAGAATAATGTTTTGGAGGAGGACTAAGGTTTAAGGGAAGCCAGGAATTGAATGGGCTACATATGTTCAATTGACAATGACTGCATAGAAGGTTATATTTGATGTATAATGTTTGCAACTGAAAATTGAAAAAATATTTTGAGATTTACTTGCTTACTGCTTGGTGCTTACTTGCTGTGATGGATTTGAAGTATTCTTATGACACTCAGTCTTGCTGGCTGGATTCTGCTAAAATTCAAAGTCTGATTATATTTGCATTCACAGTCTGTTGCATACAGAAACTTGCAGAATATACACTGATGAGAGAATATACTTTGCAGCATCAACTTTAAAGAGCAGTAACAAATAACTTTTTATAATAAACCAAACTGGAAAACCGTTGCAGCTTAAAAGTACTGTTCCAACTTTACTTCTCATATAGTACAGATGATGTGAGAGATATAACATTTACCTTAGGACTTGTGTCCCTATCATACCTCTACCCAACTGGATTTATACAGCTCTTTATATACAGTTTTTAGTCATGCATAAACATATTTTGGAGAATTGCTTATCCTGTAGAAACAATACTAAACTTCCTTGTTTAACAATGTCTTGTAAGAGACCAGCTTTTCTGACAGTGTGAATATCCTGTAACAGTGTCCTGATGTCCATGTAGAAAAACATATTTTTGAGGAAACACATTGTCCTGTATTCTATTTGGATCTTTGTATAAAACACATGTTCTTATGTCAATGCTGATAAGCATATCCTGTTTTTTATGAAGAAAAACATATTTTTGAGAAAACACATTGTCAGAGATCAGCTTTTCTGACAGTGTGAACATCCTGTATTTTATTTGGATCTTTGTATAAAACATCTGTTCTTGTGTCATATCCTGTTTTTCCATGCAGAATAACATGTCATTGTTCTTTAAAAGCAGATTTTGCATTTTTGTTCTTGCATACATCCTATTTTGAGTCTGTAACGGAAAAACTTCCATTCTTTAAAAGCAGATTTTGTATTTTTGCTCTTGCATACATCCTGTTTTGAGTCTGTAAGGGAAAAATGTCCATTCAGCAGATTCCTTTTCTGAGCCATGGTCATTTAGTATGACTGCTGATCACATATTACTAACTTTGTTTCTGCATTTAAGCAAGCCTTTTCTTTCAGCATATTTACAACATAATTAATTTCAGACTAATATTAATAAAATCTAACAATTCCCTCTGTTTTTAAACATACTCAAAACATTTTATATAGAAAACACAAGAAACAAACCTTTAGTTTGATACAACAAATCAAAATGCAATTTTACATAGTTAATACAATGATATTAAGTATTACTACCAAACTGAATGTATTTCAAACTTTTTCTTTTGCAGACCATTCTGTGAAAATATTTTGTCAGTTATGAGCTGTGTCTGCTTTAATTTTACTTGATCAATTTATTCTTTTGCAATCATAGAATTTAATTTATGACTTAGAACTGTTCCATTAACTCTTTGCAACTGTTGAATTAACTATGAGACCGTAACCATGTGCTACTGCAAGCATTTATACACTGCTGAAAACACACAATTTCAATGTCATTTTAACCATAACATTGTGGTCATGTCTTTGAATTGCCCATTAACATCTTGGTAAAGTACTGAACTGGGCTTAGATAATAAATATTTGAAAGCAATTATTTTACTGGGGTAAAACCAATGATATTACAACTTGACAAATTACTTTTGAACTTATCACGATGTATTCTTTACAGTATGTATTTACACAGACTGTTTGCTGTTCATGCATTTCAATCTAGTAGGTATCCTGGACCCATTTTTTCTTTAAATATGTTTTTCACACATATTCATTACTAGACATTAATTTCATTTGTACTGAATTCTTCTGCATTTGTACATACAATGACTATAAAGTACATTTAGTCTAATCTTACAAATTTAATAACATTAATATTAAGCAAAAGTTTGGAAAATGTTTGTCTCTTTAGAAATATCTAGTGGAACTGGCACCAAATGCATATGTCATGTTATTTTAAACTACATACTCAGCAATTAGAAACATTGATGCTTTTTTATACCAACATTGTTTTGCCAAAAACATATTAAAAATAGTGACCATTCTTGCTATTAGAAACATTTATGCATTTTGCATATCTTTATTCTCTCTTGTATAGCTTTAATAAAGCAATTTTAAATCATCTCTTGTTTTTTAAACCATCTCTTGTATAGCTTTACAATTTAACAGGTTGTAAATACAATTTAATACTAAACAATACAATAATAACCATTATGATAGCTTGTAAAATATCTTATCCTGTCAGGTTTAATCCAGTTTACCAGTATTTCTAATACACTAATACCTGTTTTTCCTCTCCCTAAAAGAGTATTGTCAAGAAGGAATGAGATATTTTTTCCTCTAGCTTTATTTTAGACCCTTGTTGTTTATTTTTTTCTGTAGCTTTATTTCAGACCATTGTGCAGTACTGCTTATACAGTCAGTGTAAAACTGAGAAAGTGCCCCTCCCCCTGTAGTACTTCAGCACTGTTTTCCTGCCCTATGCTGTGAGAATAGAATGTATGTCAGCCTAACACTATGGTTATACATTTATTTTATTAAATTATGGACTTTTGTCTGATTTGATAATTTTTTATAAAGCTTTTGCTGTTTACTACCTCTAGTATGTATTTACACCCTCCTGCACAATTGATTTGAACTGTATATATACTATAGCCCATTTGCTGGCTGTACTTGATACAACTGAGGTTTTTTTTGTCCTTTTAACATTTATTTGCAAACAGATTATCAGTGACATCTATGCACAATTGTGACATTTTATTACAATTACTAAATAGTGTTGCCTGTAAATATTTTAACAATTATGTTTTAATAACAATGATGCTTTAGAAAAACTCAAGCTACTTGCCTGGCAATCAGTCTTGTTGTTTATCTTATCTTTTCAACATTTCCTGTAACTATTCATTCAGTCTAGGAAGGTCTGAGCTCACATTTCATACTCTGTAAACTATAGTTAATTCTTTTAGCATTTTTCCTTTAATGTGATTGTGATTTGCAGAACTATGCATTTATACAACATAAATAGACATCATTTTACAATTACCTTACATGGATTTCAGTATTTTTTTTTATTTATCTAACTATTTAACTATTCTGTCCTGCCATTAATTTTACAAAAACTGTTTGAATAATACCATCTGTGATTTTCTTTTTAAAATTCAGAACTTTAACTGTTTGGTGTTACTATATAATTATAAACAAATTGTAAAAAACAAAATAGATATTAGTTTAACCAACACATTTATATTTATATTATTTATATTTGCTGTTGTCTGACTGTTATTCTTGTGTATTGTAACAGATGTACTCTAGATGAAAAGAACATACATGCATGTCTGTCTTGTATCTGTATATCTTTATACAAGCATGTCAGTCTTGTGACTTTAAATTTTTACTCTTATTAACTATTTTTATTTAATTTTATATATTATAATACACTAGAACAGTTTTGTTTACCTTTTGACTATGCTAATGAATGGCATTCATATGCTTTACTTTACTGTAGTACTGATATATGTCTTGCTTTAACTGAATGAAAGTAAAACATTTAAGAATGATTTGTCCAGACATCAGATCCTACCATCCTACCATGTATGTTTAACCATTTTCAAAACATAAACATATTATAAAATATATTTCTTTTGCACAGATTAATTGTGTATGCAGGAAGTTCCCAGTCTTTGTCAGTTGAGCTAATTTATTTTCTTTATCCTGCAACTGCTGTTGATTTTCCTGTGATGTTGCATGGTCTTTCTGACATTCTTTAGTAAGCTGTTCTGCTGAATTTGAAACTCCTATGCACTTTTGAAAAGATGTATGTATAACTTGTCTAAGCTTCCTGAACTCATTGTGTCTGTCTTTTAGAAGTTTACTACATTCCTTTGTAACAAAATGTACTAGGGGTTCTATCAGTAACTGATTTGACTCACATGTGGTGACAGGACATAACTGTTCAACATCAGAATGTAATGGAAACACTTTACCCTTAGTTAATTCTTCAGATCTGTTTTTATAGTCTATTTTTTAGCAATATGATGCAATATTATTTTATAGCATAATACACAAAATGCAGTTTTTGTTGAAGCACACAATAAACATTTGTCATTTTTCACATGGTTTTCTTTGAGATACCAGTCAAATATTGTAATACATTTGCATAATGCCTTACTATCAACCTGCCCTAATAAGGTTTTACATTTACTAATGTGCTGTGTATACCAACATAGCAATTTACTAAAGTTTGGTTTACTCCTGCATGAATTATAAATAATATCCATACTGTCTAATATACAAAACTGTCGAATAGCAACCATACTAAAAAATGTGACGTAGAAAAAAGTCTTACCAGTGAGCAAGAAAACAGGTGATCAGGCTGTTGTTGCAGGTGGCTGGAATTTTTTCAAAGTCACTTGAGAAGCTGGGAAATCACAACAGGCTGTGGACTGATGGGCTAGTGGATATCCCCCTTTTCTTGAAGAATTTATGGCACTGCGAAGTTCTTGAACTAGTCTCACTCCGGATTGTAGACCTCTAAAAAACTTTACTACTGCAAGCTGCATAAACTGGAATACTTCTGTTTAGGATTTACACATACGTACAAATGTTAGTTACTGCAATTTAACTGAAGTGACCCTCTGCAGGGCTTACCATCACTCCTCCTGTGTTTGAATGCAGATTGTAGGTTCAAATGCAGGCTAGCTTGCCATTGAAAAAATTATATGGTGCTAGTCACTCAGCTGCCTCGCCATTGAAAAAATATTTTGATCTTACTTGCTTACTGCTTGGTGCTTACTTGCTGTGATGGATTTGAAGTATTCTTATGACACTCAGTCTTGCTGGCTGGATTCTGCTAAAATTCAAAGTCTGATTATATTTGCATTCACAGTCTGTTGCATACAGAAACTTGCAGAATATACACTGATGAGAGAATATACTTTGCAGCATCAACTTTAAAGAGCAGTAACAAATAACTTTTTATAATAAACCAAACTGGAAAACCGTTGCAGCTTAAAAGTACTGTTCCAACTTTACTTCTCATATAGTACAGATGATGTGAGAGATATAACATTTACCTTAGGACTTGTGTCCCTATCATACCTCTACCCAACTGGATTTATACAGCTCTTTATATACAGTTTTTAGTCATGCATAAACATATTTTGGAGAATTGCTTATCCTGTAGAAACAATACTAAACTTCCTTGTTTAACAATGTCTTGTAAGAGACCAGCTTTTCTGACAGTGTGAATATCCTGTAACAGTGTCCTGATGTCCATGTAGAAAAACATATTTTTGAGGAAACACATTGTCCTGTATTCTATTTGGATCTTTGTATAAAACACATGTTCTTATGTCAATGCTGATAAGCATATCCTGTTTTTTATGAAGAAAAACATATTTTTGAGAAAACACATTGTCAGAGATCAGCTTTTCTGACAGTGTGAACATCCTGTATTTTATTTATTTGTATAAAACATCTGTTCTTGTGTCATATCCTGTTTTTCCATGCAGAATAACATGTCATTGTTCTTTAAAAGCAGATTTTGCATTTTTGTTCTTGCATACATCCTATTTTGAGTCTGTAAGGGAAAAATGTCCATTCTTTAAAAGCAGATTTTGTATTTTTGCTCTTGCATACATCCTGCTTTGAGTCTGTAAGGGAAAAATGTCCATTCAGCAGATTCCTTTTCCAAGCCATGGTCATTTAGTATGACTGCTGATCACATATTACTAACTTTGTGTCTGCATTTAAGCAAGCCTTTTCTTTCAGCATATTTACAACATAATTAATTTCAGACTAATATTAATAAAATCTAACAAAAATATGTCAATACATTTTATTTTTATCAATAAAGATATTTCTTGTTAAAAAAAAGCAATATGTTTGACATGGACTGACTCAAAGCTGTGTCACTATACTTGGTAGCCAAGAAAATGTTAAGAGGTGACCTGTGTCTGGCATACAAGGCATCCTCTGACCCAATACTGATGGATTTACTGCACATCAGCAAGTCAAATGACATCTGAAACATTCACTCTAGGGATCTAAACCTCTTCTGCATTATCAAAAGAATGGCTTGGAAGGACAGGTATATCTCACAGTGGATACTGCTGCTGTGGAACAGACTCCCGATGCACATAAAACAAAGCTCTTCCCTGTCCATATTCAAGCACAACTTGGATCTATGGATGGGAAACAGAAAACTTCACCCAGGACTGCCACCAGTAATACTAATGGACATAGGCAGCTCCCATGAGTATGGATGGTGAAGCCAGTGTAACACCAAATGGGGTAGGCTAATTTAAGCATGAAATGGGAAAATTATTAATTGTAAAATGGCCCAAAAGGGTAGTTAGCTAAATGCTTATTTATGCTTGTTGAATAACTTATATTTAGTTATGGCATAATAAAATTTAATTTTTAAATCAAAGTTTGACATTCCATTTCAGCTTATAAATATTTCTTTATTAATATGGCCACACCGACATTCTTTCAAATTATCTATTACGAGTATGTCAATAATCCAATTTTTTTTATATTATGCAATTTACTGTGCAAGATATGGATTTCCTGAACCATTCTATTTTGGGCTGAATTGCTATTAAGGATCATAGCAGATTACTAGGCTATTCACCCGGAGATCATTTTAAGCATAGCTGTTTCAACCCAATGTAATACCACAGATTTACTAGTCAATACCCAAGATTGCATTTAGTGATGACTGCCCATGTCCAGGAAGGCTGTGTGCACTATCCCCAGTAATAATATACGGCACTCAATCCACCTGTCCAGGTTACTATTAAACAGTGTCATAGAGGTGCTCTGTTTCACATGAATTGGTAGCCTGTTCCAAAGACGTGGCAGTCACTGGGAGATAAATATGTCCCTCCAGCATGTCCTATTTAAATTGCGGGACATATTTAAGTCCCTGGAATGGGTGGACCTAGACCCATTTGATTTACAGATATGCAGTAAGTTCATTAGGTTTGGGTCTTGGGATGCTCTGTAGGTCAGGAATAAGTCTCCCCTAAGAAGTCTGTACGATGTGGAGTATAGTGACAGGGACTTTAGTCGGTCTGTGTAAGGCACATGCTAGAGGCCCTTGATCTTCTTTGTTAGAAACCTCTGAGGTCTCTCTAATTGCTGTAGATGCTTAGTACGGTACATACTGAATGGGAAGTTATACTCAATTATGGGCTGGATAAATGCTGAGTATGGGGGGGGTTAGAGCTTCTTTTGCTCTTGAGGCAATGAGCTACATGGAAAGATTTTCTTGTAATGGTAGACACGTGGTGGTTGAAGTTATGGTTGCGGTCAACCTGTGATCCCAGATCCCTTACAACTTTATGGGTACGTAGGGTATTGTTACTGATTTGATAGTTTAAAGGGACATTGTTTGTGTCAAATGGAATGATGGTCCATTTCTTTGCATTCAAGTTTGAGACCATGACTAATACAACAGAGAAGTGACTACTATCCACAGTCTCTGAAACCTTTTCAAAGATGCTTACTAGGTTCAGGAGGCAGGACTTGGCCTTCACTAAACCATACTGATTGAGATCTAGATCCATTAAGTTGCCTATGTCTGCATAAATGAGTTCTGCAATGATAAGTTCCATGGTTTTGCATATAAGGCTGGTGAGACTGATGGGCTTATATTTGCCTGGATCTTAAATGGCGGCCAGCCTTGTGTTAGAGAGTCATGGGGGATGTTATCCAGGCATCTGGCACAAGCCCTGTGGATAGGCTGAAATTAAAATGTTTAAGTAGAGGCTCAGACAGTACATATGTGGCACTTATGAGAATGCAGACAGGTATGCTGTCTGGTCTCATTATTACCTTTAGTCTTTTATGGGGATTTTCAGATTTGTTTCAAGGTGATTCAGGGGGAACTACATTTTCACTGCTACTGGGTGCAACAGAATATACCCAGAAAGGACAGAATAAATAACAAAGGTGATATTACTATAATATACATAAATACTCTACATATAACCCACACCCTTAAAACATCCCCAGTTTTAACATCACAGAGCTTTTCATCTCTGCTAAAAAGTAATAATTATAAAAGAATATGTATTTCAGCACTACATGTGCCACCTGGAGATATCAGTACAGCTGAAGATATCCTGTGCTATATATCTTATAACATACATCAAACCATAATTCTTGATGAAACTACAATGTCTACGCTACAATAAGGAATTATATCAGATGATTGTATAATACAAATGTCAGCTATAACAGCATAGAACGTAACTTCTGGTATACTGTATGTCTTGTATATTTTTTGTATAATTTCTTGTATAAGTTTTTGTATAATCTCTGTATGTGGTACTTTTCTCCCAGGGCCTCCGCTGAAAATGGGTTTTATCCCAGTCGGACTTTCCTGGTAAACAAATGTAAAATAAAAATAAATCTTTGCATAGACTTGCAGCTCACCAGTACAACCATCCCCAACTGCACAATAAATCTCTATAAACTCACCCAACTTATTAATACAAGATGCAGTAAAACTACAAATAAATATTCCACTTGACTGGATTCTTGTCTGCAACCTACTCAGTATAAGCTTCTTTGGATAATTTCCTGATGCAATTAGTGACCATCTCCCCACATTTGTATCAAAACAACTAAATAATACAAACAAAAATTATATTATCTACAAACAAGACAATAGTCTCACAAATCTACAAACAAGACAATAGTCTCACAAATCAGAGTGAAGAAGCTTTCAACAATAGACTAAGACATTGTAAATGTTCATCTCTAAAGACTACTCTTTAACAAAGCAATATGTAATTTTAGCACAGTATTTCTTAATATACTCAATCACCATGCTCCACTTAATACAATAAGTGTAAAAGGAACCTAGCCCATTAGCTAACTAAAAAAAACAAGCAACTCATGGCCCTGTGAGTGAAAACATGGACAAATTGGCTTAGAGTGCCTATCAAAATATTTCAGGCATATTAGAAGCCTTACTGAACAAAATATTAAATCAGAAAAGCAATCCTACTAACAACTGCTACAACACAAATATCATTGCAATTCACAGCATATCTGATCCTACAGTAATAAACTCCTTTATCCTGGTCAAGCCAATACAATTTCACCCCCAAAAAAACAACAACAATGACAGCATGCCTGATTCCAAAATACTACTTACACTGAGAGCAGGTCTTTTGGAATCTGGCCCCCTTTGTAAGCCTTTTTATAGATAAGTCTTAGACTGAAATAATTCACTAACACTCAGAACAAGTCTTTTAGAATAAGGGCAGACTTACAGTGAGAGCAACTGTTTTGGAATCTAGCCCAGTATTGCTTGCAATTTGATTCCAATTTTATGCAAACTGTTCTGGCTTTATTCAAGTATAACCGCTTTCTCCATCCACAATCCCATAAAAACCCGAAACTTTGTCAGATCAGTTTAATTTCCAGCCTGTCCCAAAAGCAACAATAAAAATAATATATGTGTACATTAAAATCAACCACATTAGGCAGACAATTTACCTGTTGAGTATCTGAAAATAGCAGACACCCTCGCCTACCCTGTCTCTATCCATATAAACCATTGCATCTCAGAAACCTATAAGTCCCCCCCCCCCCCAATCATGTCTCTATCCTTATAAACCATTCTGTCTCAGAAAACTATGTCCCAGCTCTCTGGAAAATGTCTTAAATGATACTTGTGTACAAAGGGGGTACATTCACAGAATTCACCAACTATAGATCTATACTTATTTTAACACCTCTCTCAAAAATCCTGGAAAAATGTATCCATTCACAGCGCTTAAACTACCTCATCAATAATGACCTCCTAGCACCAACAAGGTTTTCATCCAAACACAGTACCACAACCGGCCTTCTCAGTTTCACATACACCATAAACCACAGGAGAAATTCTGGCCACACTGTATTATCTATTTTCCTTGACCTATCCATTGGTATTTAGTTTTAGGCCATGATTTTGGCACCAGTTATTTATTTGGGACAAACCTTCCTGCAGGATGGCTAAGTAATTTGGGGAATCACTGACTGCTCCTAACATGTAATCATCTGCAAACTAAGTCAGCCAGAGTCTTTTGGTATTAGCTTTTACTTCAGAAAAGTAAATGCCAAACAAGAGAGGTCCCAGAATAGAACGGTGGGGGACTCCACTGGTAACTGGTCTCATTTGTGAAGGTATCTTCCCCTAATGTGATTCCCTGCATCCTATCTGTGAGCCAGTTGGCAATCCAGTGGGTGATATAGGGGTTCCCAGTTTATTTAAATTCTCAGTTTATTTAGCTTTTCTACTATGCTTGAGTAGGTAATTGTGTCAAAAGCTTTGGCCAAGTCAAGAAATGTGTGTATCATTTTTGCCTTCACCCATTGCTTTGGTGACCTTTAAAAAAATACATCAGGTTGAATAAACATAACTTACCCTTGACGAATCCAGACTGAGATGGATCCAGTGTTTGGCAGTTCTTTATGTTCTGCTTGATTAGTTCCATGATAAATCTTTCCATGGTTTTGCATATGAGTCTTGTCAGACTTACCGATCTCTAATAGCCTGGGTCTATGGAAGGTCGTGCCTTAGACAGGGGAATGACTAGCTGTTCTCCATTCGCTTGGTACAAAACCTGTATGGAGGTTGAGATTGAAGTGTGTTGTTACAGACATGGCTAAATCATGCTTCATGCTATTTAAGATGCATCCAGAGATATTGTCACAACCCATGGATGCAGTACTTTTAGCTTTTGATGGTCTTTTTAAGACTTCGACTTTATAACAGCTGGAGGTGAGAAAGCTTCAGGTATGGGTTGAGAAACATGGCTAAGAAAAGTCTCACCTTCTTTTAAATTCTTAAAAAAAAACTCTCATCAAACTAATGCTGTTCTCCCCTAAACATTTCTCAGACCAAAAACAATTTTTCAAAACAGTGTCTGAAAATAACACCAGAATACAAACAGTACATCAACCAGGAGTCACAATAGCTGAGCTAAACTTTGATATACACATTTTGCAACCTATTAAAAACACCAGAAACTTGATTTATTATACAGAAGTATACAGTATCTCACTGACAGCACTAGTAAAAAAATTGCATCAGCCTACATACTACCATTTCACCTTTATGCCTCCCCATCTTGACTAGCCTTCATAGCCCCCCAAAAATGAAACTAGACTGGTGTTACTAACAAGTTAAATTGCCACCAATCTACCTTCAAAAAGTCACCACTGCATAGCCTTAAAACAACTATACTGGTTAGAGCTCCTAGGATATCTTAATACTTACAACTACTTTTTACCCATAACCTAGTCCATAAACCAGAAAACTGTCCAGAACTACAAAACACCATAAAATATGATTCCTCAGCCAGGGAACTGTGCTCTCAAAATAAACCACTTTTACTCACCACTAAATCTAATGATACTGCTGGAGACTTGCTCTAATCCCGCTATGCCTCCAAACTTTGGAACTCATCACCACTACACTTAAAGCAAATTGCAAAACTAAAAGTTTTTAAAAATCAGCTTAAATAATACCTAATAACTCCTTATATAATTTCTCACTCTAGAAAGTTTATTTAAGTAGTAATCAATTACTAAACCTCTCTCATTTATCCATATCTATCTGCAGTGCATTCTCTCTTTCACCCTCAACTTGATCTTTGCCATCAAGTCAAAGTACCCACTTTTATTACTCACAAATATATACTACTGTATTATAAGTAACTTATATTTATCCAGTATATGTCAATGTAGTTCCATCACAATATTGCAGGATTTAAATTATGTTTATGCACTTGATAGAAAGTTTTTGTTTAATCCTATGTCTCTGTACTGCAATTGTAATTGTGTGTGACTTTTATTATTTGTATTAATGTATAACATTTTATAATTTTTGCACAGACATTTTCTTGCAGCCTCCTCTGAAAAGTTGCCCAGTCAGACTTTTTCAGTCAGCAAATGGAAATCAGGCAATCAATAAACAAAAACACGCAGCAGAAAACATAGATAATTTTTGAGGCATTTTTGGATCCCAGAAGCTGAGCATCACCAGCTCCTAAGGATCTCACCTCATTTACCAGGTATACTGAACCCAACTAGCCTTTTTTGAACTAACTCCAACCAATGTTAGGGACTGGTGCAAAGACTGAGGCTTCCTGGGGCAGCATCACACTGTTGTCAAGGAACCCTCCACCTGTATGCACCCGTCCTTTTCCAGCAAAGGTGTGTAATGAGTTATGCTGGGATATTATCCATACTTCTTCATGCTACTCAGCCGCATCCCTGACCCCGTCTGCAGACAACACATACTGCACTTCCCTAACCTCTACTGGGAATCATCCATGAAGATGCATCCTAGTGTGCACAGCCACCTTTTCAAGATGGTCATATGTTTCATCCTTACCTGTGCTACTAATCACACTTGGTTCAACTTGGATAGAGTCAAGGCATTGTCCCTCTGTTCCACTGGTGCAGGCATGCCAGCTGAAGCTTTATATGATGCTGAGGAATAAGTCTTTTGATACTTGTACTGCAGTTTGCGCTGACTGTGAGAAGCTGAACAAATATTTCATAAAAAAGTAACCACAAATAAATTATTTGTAATCAGAAATACACTAATGAAAGGAAACCTCCCAGATCATGATGCTTCATAGTTTAAACATCTTATAAGTCATTTCTCCCTTGCATTAAAGCAAACATTGCTGAAATCATCTAATGCAGGAAGGTGTCCCCTCCTATGGGGTAGAAAATGGTGACTGCTAGAAGATCAAACATTTAGTGTCTTCTTCTTGCCTCATCTCTGTCTACTAAAGATCATATCTGCCATCCTCCACTGGCTCTGTCTAGTAACATCTACATATACCTTTGCACACAGGTGTTGGGATTCATAGTGATACATTGTACTTTTGCATAATCCTTACAGACCTAAGTGGCACTACGTGGCAGCAGAGGAAGAGATTGACCAGGCAAATAAAGACATGCAGTGGTTATATGCAGCTAGATGAGCTGCAGGGTACATAAATGAGCTATGCAGCCTCTATGTAAATTAAGGCAGTTATGCAGTGAAACTGTGTAAGTAGACTCAATAGTTACGTGAAATTCATGTACAGAAGCAAAAGATTCACAGAGTGGCTATGCTCTACATTGCATGATTTTCTGAGACCAGAAAAAGTAAACTCAGATCACTGCATCTCAATGTTTAGCAGTGCTTATAGCAGCTAGGCTGCATATGTTAGTAGATCCCCTTGCATGATGACACCAAACATTGCGCAAAAGCTAAGCAGCCATGTTGTATTCCCAGCTGCACTGCTATATGTGGACAACTTTTGAATGCATAAAAGGAAGGGAAAGGGGTGTATAGGAAAGTTGAAAGACAGGAAAGAACAAGCAGATAGTCAGACAAAAGGACAAAATATAGGAATGTGCAGGATGGGGAGGAGAGCAATATTTATATTTGGGGGTAGGGCCTCCTTTTTTATATAAAGTGAAGGAAGGAGAGGAAAGAACGAAAGGAAAAGTGAGGTAAGAAAGGGGGTTAGGAAATGTGATGGAGACAGACAAACACAGAACAGTACAGGGAAACAGAACTAGAAGTGTACATGCTGGGCTGGGAAGTGTACACACTAAGATGAGTAGGCACAGAATGGGCATAGGCAAACAGAGGGTCAACAAATGGTGATCAAGGGGTTGGACAACATACAGAATATGGGTGGCACACAAGAGTAAGGGAGCATATACATGATAGGGTGGGGTGCAAGCAGCTGGCATGTCACCCCCGGTCCCAGAGGAACATTACAAGGCTCCATCACAGTTCAGGGTGGCCAGCTGCATGGCCTACTCCCTCCTGGCTAGTTGAACAGTGAGCAATTTGCTCTGGGACACTCTCCATCTGGGCCATATATCTACTTACTGCTGTCTCCATCCCAACCTTCAGCACTTGCTGCAGTTACAGCTGTGTCACCTCTGACAGTTGGCTGGCTGTCTGTGAGAGTCCAGAACCCCCACCCCCCACAGTAAGGTATTCACAGCCTAATCAATCTCAGCCACAGCAGGGACAGGATGTGGTATACTCACATGCTGAGAAAAAATTTCATCTTATCCGGACCAGCAGTGTGGAGACAAAATCAGAAGGTAGACATAAGTAAATGTAGTCCAACATTGAGTTGAATATATTTAACCAATATGTCAGCACTTGTTAGGGGATCTAACTGTGTCTGTCCTTAAGCCTGTCTTGACTTAAATGGAAGGAAACATGATTTGTGTCATACTCTGCTTGTGCTGAAAGAGAAAGGCTGCATCAGACAGCTATGATTACTGTAAGGTAAGATGCTAGAACAACAGGTGCGATACCATATCAGATACAATACCATGTCAGATACAATAACATATCAGATACAATGCCATATTTATTTCCTGTTAGCTGTATGATAGACAGCAGGCAACTGTGTGTCTTCTCTGTGAAGACATTAAGATACATAAACAAAATATGACAGCTATACATAAGGACACAAGTAAATCTGCAGTCACAGTGTGATGGTGCAGTGTAACCGGACTCCAGATAAGGGACCTGGGGTGACCCACACAAAATTTAACAGGCATATAGCAAGTAGTCTCACCACCACCATGTACACCTGAAATGAAAGATCCAGACAGTAGAAGACACCTGATTTCTAAGATGAACTTGACAAATACTTGTCATACAACAACAATCCTATACCTAAAAGAGGATAAAAGAGAAAATACAAAAATATAAAAAATATATACTTACTATATCATTCAGGGCATTGTTCCCTAATATTTACTTCTCAGATATCAATCATCAGGGCTGCTTTGCTATGGGTTATAAGAATGATACCTGTACTGTTCCACAATGCTGGTTATTGCCATGTCCTTCGGCAGGTCATACCACTCCAGCTGTCCATTGTTTTTAAATGCATCATGACAGGGGACCTGTAGATACTCTCTGAAATGGCCAAGAAGGAGATTAATCATGCTGTTCTTTATGTGCCATGCAGGCATTCTCTGACAGATACTATCAGAATCAGAATCTGCCATTCTCTAGAATCCTCTCTGAAAATGGTGTCAATTTCATGAGGAACAAAATTGTAGCCTGTGAATCACACCTACAATCTGATTTCTGTAGCTCAGTTATTCACAAAGTAGCTTGGCAAGTGTACCTCTAAAAGTCCAGTATGAGCTCATGCCCATAGGCTGTCAAAGGTGTTCATAAGAAGTAGGCTTAAGCCACAGGTGCACAGCAGCAAAATATAATGATTCATAGACATTCAGACCATCTAACCCAGCTTGTGCACTGTTGTGCAGATAGTTATAAACATGCATAATCTTAGAGGCATGCTGCCATTTTTTAGGCTACGTTATGCAGATTTGGGAAGCCTTACTCCATACTTCGACAGCAGTATTCGAAGGAATAGCAGCATTATTTGAATTTGTAAGCCATCTTGAGGAAGCACAAACTAGTGTATGTGGAAAGTTATTTTTGTATACATTCCTATAATTGCACACTGTTCACTGGAATTCACATTACAAAAGGCTAGCAACAGGAATATGTGTGCCTGCCAGTGTTTTGAGTTTGTAAAATTCAGGAGCAACAGACTATCCCACAATGTCATGAAAATCTGTCCTTGCACATGTTTGACACAGTTGTTACAACTGTGTCAAACATGTGCAAGAATGCAGTTGTTACACACACACACACACACACACACACACACACACACACACACAGAGTTGTAACAACTGTGTCAAACACACACAGTTATGTCCCGTCTAATATATGTGGTGGTGTCTGGTGGTGAATACAGCAGTCACAGGGCTACATATGTTTCCTTCATAATGCACTATGGCAAGACTATATATTGCTGGTTATTACCAAAGTGACCCCCATCTATTGGAAGCAGGGAGGACTGCCTCACCCTATCCATACTTCTAGGCATGTACACTTTTTGTGCAAATTCCCAAAGGATGGCACAAATTTAATTGAGTCTGACATTTTTT
The DNA here is from genome assembly GCF_019279795.1 of Protopterus annectens. Taxonomy (NCBI): domain Eukaryota; kingdom Metazoa; phylum Chordata; order Ceratodontiformes; family Protopteridae; genus Protopterus; species Protopterus annectens. Next base: position 111,475,091 of record NC_056732.1, on the reverse strand, counting down.
TTATTAAACAGGTAAGTCCACTGTACATAAGTCTCCATTTCAGGAGCTTCCAGGGAGTACTGCCATAGGATGATAGAGTCATAGGACATTCCTAGGCTAATAACCCTAGGACCCTTACAAGCCTAGCCAAATTATACCCTTATTTCAGTGATCAGCATCTATCACCCCAGTCCAAGAGGGACATAGGTGGAACCTCTGGGGTGAACTTATGGGTGAACCCATTCAATCATCCAGATTGTGTTTGAAGAGGGCCAATGAGGTGCCCTGTGAAGCAGAAGTCAGTTCCAAAGGTGTGGTAACCTATGGGAGACAAATCTGTCCATCCAGCAGGTTCTATTAATGTCACATACCAGGTTAAGGCCATTAGAGCGAGTAACCCATGTACCATTTGACTTACAGATATTTCCAATAAAGCAGGGTCAAAGATTGCCTTATATGCAAGGCAGAGATTGCCTCTTAGCAGTCTGTATGAAACAGAATAAAGTGTCAGTACTTTCAGACAGTCCTCATAGGACATATGCTGAAGACCTTGAATTTTTCTTGTGAGGAACCTTTGTAGTCCAATTCCTGCAGGTGCTTGGAAAGGTACATAGCAAAAGGGACATTGTACTCAATTATTGGCCTAATGATGGAAGAGTACAGGGAGGTTATAACTTCTTTTTTCCTGGAGGTAATGCCCTTACTTATGAGATGAGCAATAGGGAATGCCCTTCTTACCACTATGGAGACATAGTGATCAAGGGTAAGGTTGCTATCAACCGGTGTGCCCTGGTCTCTAACCACTGAGTGCGTACTTAGGATGTTGTTACTGATGTGATAGTTGGCAGGAAGCTTACGCTTACTGAAAGGGATGATAACACATTTCTTTTTGCATGGAGTTTAAGGCCATGATTTTGGGACCAGTGATTTATTTGTGTAAGACTCTCTTGTAGGATGTTGACATCATTTGGAGATTCTGTGACTGCTCCCAGTTTGCAGTCATCAGCAAAGTCACCCACCAACCTTTCGTTTTAGCTTGCACTTCAGAGAAATAGATTCCAAACTGTCAGGTTAAATGCTTTCCTCTGAGTCAGACAGTAGACAAATTGAAGGTGAAGGGAACAAATGCTGGAGTATAGGTAAGTAGCTTGTTAACAGTTTATAGCCTTAATCCTCTGTGTAAATTGCCAGATATGAATTAGTCATAGCTGTGTATTGGAACAGGTTTCACTGAATGTGTGCTGTGTTGTATGTATGACGGTAGGATCCATTTATTTTCATGCAGTTATTTCTAAATGGTAAGGCTTGGTTTGGTACATTGTGACTATGATGTGTGTTAGTGTGCAATGTTGTGGGTTAGATGGTGTGGTTTGAAGATGTGTTTTTGTAGTTTACATACAGGTAGTGTACAGCATGTGATTTTTCAGTCTGCATTACATGCATATTTTTGTTTGTACTGATGTAATTTATATTTACTGACATTGTTATACAGTGAGGTAAGGGGATCTAGTCCATTTCCCCACTATAGTATGATTTCAAAGTTAGTATATGTAAAGTAGCAGCAGGTGTAGAGCAAGGAAGCTTAGCTTCCGCTGCAAAAACACTGTAAATAATTATTTGTTTCATGTTGGTAGAGTGGGAAAAAAGGAGTGGCTGGACTGGGTGCAAACTCTTTGGGGACATGACTGGTGCATCAGAAGATTTTCCAGTTTGGAGCAAGTGCAGTAACGACATTCATTTAGGCAGCTGCAGCTGGCATTGTGATGGTTTAAATGAATGTCTTTATATGTTAGTAACTGCAGATGGAACTAGTAGAAACTCTTTGCTGCACTTCAGCCACAGCATTTCTGAAAATTTTTTTTATCCTTAACCTATGAAAGGAATTTTGTTTTGGTCATTACTTTTGGGTTGAACAAGGGTGGTAGTCCAGGAACTGTCCAGTGCACCAACTGACCTAGATATGGCTCTGATTTATTTTATTTTTGATGGTTTTGATGATTACATTGCTAGTTGCTTGGTCTCAGAAGCATAGCTAGGTTGGGGTGAAGGAGCAGCAAACTGTCTGTGTGTTGTGTGGACATAGCAATGATCCCACATTTGCCACTTACATTGCAGCTCAAGGAATGGTAGCTTTTTGTGTCACAAACATTTCCAACTGTGGGCCAAATGGGTCATTATTGCTATGTGTGTGCAATGTATATCACTTAGTACCTCAGAGAAGTGGGCAGTGTTGTAGAAGGCACTCATGATGGTAGGTCCCTCTGTCTTTTGATGTGCTAGTAAACATACATGATCCTCCACATGTAGAAGCATTATATAAAGGAAGTTGTTGAGTACTCTACAAGCAGAGGCCTATGAAATACCCACCATGTCCTCAGTTTGTCTCTGAATGATCCCGGTAGGTAATATTGTCTGATTCCTTGTGGAGATAAGACATGTCACTTGAGATCCATTCAGTCTCATGATCATCTTTGAAGGGATCACTTTTCTGTTAATCACTGAAACTGTGGTAAGTCAACTGCTATTCTTTGCATTGGTACTGGATAGCACCTTATACGTACCTGCAGGAACCAACAGAGCTAAGAATTATATTATGCTGCTGCTGCACAATGCTTGATGTGGATCCACTTGTTATCAGTAATGTCAAAAGTAATGTCAATATTTTTTGCATCCTTTGCTCTTTTACAGTCAGACACACAGAAGTGCACAATTTTCATTATATACAATTATGACTCACTACTGAGTATATATGAGTCAATATAGGGCTGTGAATCACTACTAGCCTCCGACAGGGTGTGTGTGTGTGTGTGTGTGTGTGTGTGTGTGTGTGTGTGTGTGTGTGTGTGTGTGTGTGTGTGTGTGTGTGTGTGTGTGTGTGTATATATATATGTATATGTGCGCGCGCGTGTGTGTGTGTGTGTTTGTGTGTGTGCGCACACGTGTGCCCGGGGGGGGGGGTAAATTCTAGCACAACTGTGTGCTAAGTACTAAACAACTCAAACCATAAATCCTGGCTATTATTTCTTGTTTCTGTCATTTTTCTTTTGCACTTTTTGCCTCTGCTGCTTTCCAGTCATCAGCCCATTTCAGTTTTTCATGACCAATGGTGAGAGTCTTCCAAGATGGTTCAATACATTTTGCTTATTGCTCTAACTCCCTGTGTATGTTCGGCTAAGTAGCAGAAGATGGTTGTGCAATGGGTCAGCAGTGTTGTTTGCCCCTTACTTCCACAAGGGATGTTGTCATAAGCAGCCTCACCCACTTCTCTAAAGAGCAGGAAGTGTTTCTTTCATCTCAACAGGTGAAATTGTGCTACATGTGCTCCTTGAGCTCCTCCCTCCATGTTAGAGGCTGTTATCACAAATTGAGAAACTGTCATTTTAAAGCTAAGTTATGTAAATGCTCTGCTTCAAAGATCTCTACTGATATAAACAAATGATGATATATGTTAACACTCATTTGCTTCAGGGAAAGATCATTTTGAGTTGTGAATGTAAAGGATTAGTAGATCAGCTCACCTAACTGGTAAAAAAAAATGTAGATTTCTTTACTGCAGAAGGTCATCATCTCATGTTGCTGCCAGTGATTGGAGGACTTTTTTCTATCTTTATTACATTTCTGTGAAAATCAAGGTATTAGATGGGAGTTAAACATCAAAATCTTTCTTAACATGAGTATCTGTGGAAGTCTTTATTATTTTTTTTGTTAGATAAAGCACATGAAAGTCTTTAAAGACACACTGGTGGTGTTGCGAGATTAATGTGGTAAAAAGTGATAATTTGGTTTTGATGTTACCAGCAACTTGTACTTGCATTGTGCATATGGATATTTTATGACTTTGCAGCATGCTTTTTAACCTCACAAGAACCATAAGTTGCTTTTTTTGCAAAATGTCAAGTATATCATTATATCAGTGGCTGTATTATAGAAAGAACAACTATTGTCTTTTATAGTACAGGCCGGTTTATTCATTAGTCATTGGCATATCTCTCAACCTCTTAGCTCAGGAATTGTGAACAAAGAAAAAATAATAGGTGAGACAAATGCTGGAAATAAGAGACAGACCCCAGGATTCAATAAAATGAATGTAGGCTCTGTGTAGAGCCTACATGGAATATATCTATGTACACAGCCACGGTTCCCCCTCGACAGTGAGCCATGCATATTAATCATGATGCTCTGTCGAGGGAGAGCATAGTAACAAGGCAATTGAATCCATATAGGCAGAATTGTAGAGGCTATCCTGTTGTTGTGGATTGTCCAGGGAATCCCTGGTTAGATGTTATGTACAGGATGAGACCCCCTGTAATGTACCTTGTTACTGTTGAAATGTGCTGTGCATTAATATTTTGTGTTTTCATTTTTAATGTCCATTTGCATGGTGTGGCATAGAATGCAGTAGTGCGAAGCTGTGCTGAGATATATGCAGCTGACACCTGCTAGACATCTAAAAACAGAAACCAGATGAAATTTGTTATTAATTTTTTTTTATTGTCCTTTTGTGCAGGGTGGCGCAGAGCACAGCAGAGCTGAGCCGTACTTACAGATACACTATTGACAACTGCTAAGCATCTAAAAATAGAAACCGGATGTAATTAATTATTCATGGCTGTTTTTTTAAGCCCATTTGTGTGGCATGGCATGGTGCTTAGCAATGGTAACAGGTACCTTAGTAGTATATGTGAAGCTATACTTGCATACATACTGTCCCAGTAGCTAAATGGGTAGAGTCACTGCCTAAAGCTTAGTGGGTCCTGGGTTCGAGTCCCTAGCGCTCATACAATTTTTTCAATGTAAATTAATTTTTTGTGTACTTTAAAAACAAAATTGTTACATTTGGAAAAGGTCCACAGTGCTAAGCACTGTTTGAACATGGTCAATGGCTATTCCTGTTTGGGCATTGCTAAGCTTCGCTAAAACATGGTTGTGCGAGTTTACGCACTGCTAAGCAGGTTTGTCTGATGCTAAGCAATGCAGTGCTTTTTTGAATGATGCAGTATGACGTGTAAGGGTGAGAAAACAGCCTATATTAAGGGGAATAGGCCAGAATTCTGCAGCATTCATTGGAGTCTGTGTAACTGTTGATATGCCAGGTGGTGTTAAAGAGGGTGCACGCTTTTGGGTACAGACATGGGGTGTGCTGGAGTCCAGGGTTTTTATTGGGCTCCTGGTACACAGTTATGAATCTAGGCTGTTGCAGGGTGGATACCAGGGCTCAGAATGTAAGGCTGAGTCCTGGGATTGATTTACCAGAGAACTTAGCAGTGCTACTGCTATCCCCTGCCCTGATGAGCAGTGTCATCACCACTGTGATGACCTGAAGCATAGAAAGAGTACACTGGTCATATGGATTAAAGAAGCCAGGGATATGTAAGTATTTCTTCCAATACTTTACTAAAATACAAGCTGAATTTGTGCAAAACTGGTATGCATAATGGTGTGCTTGTCTTCCAACAGCTACAACTGAGAGGGCTTGTAACATACAGTCCCATGCCCGGCGCCTGGCCAGGATGCACCATGAGTGCAGTAAGTATGGATATATCATGATAATTGTAGTGCAATAAAGAATAAACAATAAAAACTATAGTGCAATAAAGAATAAACAATAAAAACTGTAGTGCAATAAATAAACTATAAAAACTGTAGTGCAATAATCAATAAACAATACCAGTAACAGTAAGCAATAAAGTGTAAAGCAAGATTGTGATGTCATAACATAATTTCAGTAGAGCTGTATGCATTGTATGTCTGTTGTAATGTTGCTGCAGTCAACTATAAACTGCAATAACTGAGGAATGCAAAAGTAATTGCTTGAAAAATGTATTGCACAACCCATAGTACGGTTCAAGGCTGTCTCCAGGCCACTTTCAGTCACATAATGCTCTCTTTTCCTCCCACTCCAGGAACAGAAAGTGTATGGGTGTGGTAGCCCACTTTATGGGCAGATATCGTGTATACTTCACAGACATTTAGGAGCAACACCAGTAAAGTGTAAAGCAGGATTGTGGTTTCATAACAAATGTGTCTTAATACTTGCGGTAGGGCTGTATTCATTGCATGTCTGTTATAAGTTGCTGCAGTCAACTGTAACATTATTTTTAGATGTTCCCATACAGTCACAGCTTTTGGGTCCTACTCCCATGCCTGTTAACTATGACATAATGGCTGTCTAGTCTACTTAATGTACACAAACATACCACCCACTAGTCATAGGTGACTCGATAGTGAGGTACACTGATGTCCCACTCAGCTGCCTGTCAGGTGCCAGGATCTGCCATATAACGCATGCAGTCAGGTCCCTCAACAACAGGTACAAATATGACTATGTCATTGTGCATGTGGGCGTGAATGACCTGAGACGTACCTCCCCAGACTACATGAAAAGAGACATGGAGGAGCTCTTGGATTATGTAGCCCAGGTGGGTACGACCCTAGCCCTGAGATGCATCCTACCATCACCCAGAATGATACCACAGTACAAGCAGAAAAGATTGATTTCAACAATTGGCTAAGTTTCTGGTATCATTCTAAGGGGATCCAGTATCTGTCTGCCTGGGATGACATGATTGACAGACCTTGATGCTTTGCCAGAGATGGCCTGCATCTGTCACCCCTGGGATTCCAGATAGTGGCCAAGGGTCTTTTTTAGGCAGTGTTCCAAAGACCAAATTACCACTGTAACAGCTACAAAGAAATGAAATCTGAGGGTCATGCTGCTCAATGCTAGAAGTCTAAATCTTAAAATGCACTCACTTGAAGCACTCCTTAAAATGGAGAAAATCAACATTGGTGCTGAAACAGAGACCTGGTTTAAGGCAGCAGAAAGCACCCCTGCGCTACCAGGCTATAACTCATTCCACACCTTTCAGCCCCAGAACTTGGACCGATGCTCCAAAGGTGGTGGTGTTTCCATATTCATAAAGGATGTGCACACCTCCAGACTGGCAGCCCAACATAATGCATCAGAGAAACTTCAGGTGCAGCTAACATTGGGTAAGACAGCAAGTCAGGTTGTAGCCTGTTATAGGCCCCCAACCATGTCCCAAGACACTCACTCCATGTTCCTAAGCACCCTGGAGAATATTAGGGTCCAACCTAACACACTCATACTGGGTGACTTCAACTACCCCTCCATTAACTGGGAAAACTACTCATGTACCAATACACTTGCCCAACATTTTTTGGAATTCATTAATTCCAATGCCCTGGACCAGATCGTTCTTACCCCCACTAGAGATAGCAACATCCTTGACCTGGTCATTACTAACATGGACTACTGTTGCTCTACACCAATAGTCAACTCCTCCCTGGTTAGATCCGACCACAAACTAATCACCTTGGAAATCCACATCCCTCCCACCCCCCCACAAAGGCAACCACCATGAAAAACTTCTCCAAAGCTAACTTTGGGCTCCTAAGAACAGAGGTGGCTAACCTCAAGGCACCCATGCAAAAGGAGAATAGTTGCATGATCGCCGAATCATACACCAATGCACTGTATGAACACATACACAAATGCATGGATCTCGCCATACCCAATAGAACTAAGACTCTCTCCTTCAAAAAAAGGAAGCCAATCTGGAGGTCCCCTGCCATAAACAAACTCTGCAACAGAAGGAGGAAACTGATGCGGAATAAGGTGAAGTCCCAAGACTGGAAAAACTCCCTTATCAGCCTCAACAAAAAGTTGAGATCCCTCATCAAATCATCTAAAGCTAGCTACGAAAACAGAATTTAAGCAGATAGTAAAGACAACCACAAGGCCTTCTATAATTATGTAAAGAATCTTCATGGCAATACCCAGATTTGCTCTGAGCTACTGCACAATGGTACCTCCTATACTGAGCCAACAGATATTGCCAATATACTGGATGACAGATTCAGTGCCAACTTTACCCCCCCAAAGGACCAATCACAATACCAGTAGATTGCCAGGCACCCAGTATTACTGCTGCACAGGTTAAAACAGCACTGTCCAAGGCCAAGAATACACCTTCTATGGGACCTGGCAATATCCCTGGCTGTGTTCTATATGAACTACAGAGTGAACAGCCACCTCAGCTGTGTGCCCTGTTCAATCACAGCCTCACTGCAGTCTTTGTCCCTACCGAATGGTGCACTACTATAGTCACAAAGGAGGAGCGACTACAGATCCTGGGAACTATCACCCCATTAGCCTGACAAGTCTGATATGCAAAGTTTTGGAACGTATCATCATGGACCTACTAAACAAGGATATAGGGAATCTCCAAACTCTGGATCCCACACAGTTTGGTTTTGTGAAGGGTAGATCATGCCTACTTAATTTGGTCGACTTCTTTGAGTCAGTCACCAGAGCTGTGGATAAAGGCAAGGTGGTTCATACAGCCTACCTTGATCTGGCCAAGGCCTTTGAATACCATTCCCCACTCAGGAATCATAAACTAAAACAATGAGTGAGAAGGTCACTGAAAAACCAATCAGTAAAAACAAAATGAAAACACCAGAAAAGCTAGAACTTCTAATAAGTGATCTCCCAAACCTCTTGTATCAGAGGCACATGGGATATATGCCAATGATCCTTATGAACATCAGGTGTTTCACCTAATTAGCAATTCTGAATGCCTATGACTTGTTTCATCATTTTAATGGAAAATTTTAGGCCAATAAAACCAAACTCCACTAGCTGTCAATATACATATTTTGACCTTATTATGACCACATCAGCACAGCCCAGAGTGTTTAACTATGCATTAGAAACACAAGGCTGTTATACCCAGCTGATGTCCATTATCATTAGGGTCACTGCAAAAATATCCCAAACAACAAACTAAAACAATGAGTGAGAAGGTCACTTGAAAACCAATCAGTAAAAATAAAATGAAAACTCCAGCAAAGCTAGAACTTCCAATAAGTGACCTCCCAAACCTCTTGTATCAGAGGCACATAGGATATATGCAAATGATCCTTATGAACATCAGGTGTTTCAGTTCATAAGGATCATTGGTTGGTGTTAACATACTTACTGCTATGTTACTTAATGTTGTGTTCCACACAATATACCTTAATATGTATTTGGATTAATCAATATTATGTTCCATTATGTTAATACTATCATTGGTTTGGTTATTACTAACCTTAACTTATTTTTATAACTAAATTACTACAGCATGTCAAGGTAGGCCAGTTCCCAGTGATCTGCCTACCTTGCCTTCCTCTAGCTGTGGCACCAGGTCCCAGAACATTTGGGAACCAGACTGGTGGTGCCCCCTTGGATGCCCCACCACTACCTGTGGTGTTGGGTAGTTCTGCCACATGGAATGGGGCTGGATCCCCCTCTGGGAGCAGTGGTGGAGGGGAGTTGTCACTTTTTGGTGCATAGAATTGTGTACAGTGAGTTTGGATGACACCTGTGCTGGATGAAGAGCATGCTGACCACCCTGGTGAGGCAGACTCACCCCGGACCCCAGCCTGTACCACTGCCACCCCTGAGGCAGTGATGGAGCAGTGATGACAGTCCTATAGGTGGAGACATAAGTTATGCTGCTACCTTGTGGAGGCACAAGGGACTGTGATTTCACAACACCCTCCCCATCTAAGGTGTTCATCCCTCTTGTGTCACACACCACCCCATCTGCTGTCTTGTCTGTCTGCAAAAGCTTCTTCACCTACCCAAATTATCTCCCCCACATGTGCCTATGTCCCTTCCCCAACATTACACTCTCACCTTACATAAAATGGGCGCCTGCCCCCCCCAAAAAAATATTGTCCCATAAATAGCTCTCCATTTCACAAAAGTGTCCATGGGACACAAGTAATTTTGTCCAATTGACTTGACACCGAAGTTATGTTGTCCTTACCCCTCTCTCTGGTGGTGAGAGTCCAAATTCATCTACAAATTCTGTCAAAGTGCACAGTTGTTGCTGTAGAAGAAGTGGATAGTTATGGTCCTTTCCTACACCCTTCCTGCAAATACCTACCTGCCTTTCACTATATTTTTCCCTTTGCTTGCACCCCACTTCACCACTTTCCTATCTCCCCATTTTTCTTTTCTTTAGAGATTTTTTGCATGACGCTGAGTGTTGCACCACATCGAGCAGCATTGCTAAGCTCAACTAAATGGAGCTATATTGGTATATGTGTTTTAAATTATAATAAGCATGTACAAAATAATGTCTCCTATTTCAAACACAAGATCATCGCTCCTGCAGACCACTGCACTAATGTGTCATGCCACACAGCTGTTAATTAAAACAGGTGGTTTAAACAAAATATAATAACAGCAAGTCACTGTCATTAAGCAAGTTTCAGCAGAGCTGCGCATTGTGCCGTGTTGCACAAACTTGCTGAAAGAGAAATGGAAAAAAATGGGAGTGTAACTTGGAGTCTGGTGCAAGAAGTACACCAGTAGAAAGCAAAACACAGAATAATGGATGTAAGTGAGTTCTCTAATAGCAGACAAATGTGCACATTTACCAGCAACATTTACAAATGCACCTGCTGAAACATTAAGGGCAACATACATGTTCAACTGGGACTCTGGTGGAGAAACACATCCATATAAATCTATTCACATAATGATGCATGTAAAAAATGTATGTCGCAGCCTATATGTTTGCACCTATATCTTGACACAGTCTGTTAAATGCTGTGCAATTGATAACTTTTGCCACACACAGTCCTGGGTTCAAACCTAGTGATGTGTAGCATTTAAATTACATTATTGTGAAGCCAGCAATTAATGACTGAGTCATGCAATCTTTATCCACACAATGCATTCCAAATCAAATGTCTACATTTCACTGATGGAAGTCACAGGCCTGCAGATAGGAATACACTTCACATATTCCTATAGCAACACTATAAGTGCATAAAGTGTCAGGTCATTCATTAATATGCATTCACAGAAGATGCAAATGAGGCCCACTAATATCAGAGTGCAGCACACAATCCTTTCATAATCACATTACAGATTAGCAAAACTAACATACACATATGAAGACCCTGATAGTAACAACAACTGCCAGCATACACATTCCAAATGAGTACCAGACTGTAACATATGGCCTGACAGTTGCCCAGTGGTGGACATAATGTTATATTTATCCCCTATGTTGCTCAAGGACACAACAAGCATGATGTCTAGTACTCTGCTAGTGATACCCCTGCCTAACATACTTACCTTAAACACATGCCTTAATTTGAGTAGAAGGGATACCCTCACTCTGGCTCTGCCTCTACAGCAAGGGTGGCACAGCTCCCACAGTTGCTCTTACAGCTTGTTGTCTTCCAAAGTGTTGACACTGTCTGCCTATACATATTGCCTGCAACAGTAGTTGCAGCCTGTAGCACACATATCTGTATGTAAAAGTAAGCTGCTACAGATTTATCCTCTGTGATGACATAGTCTCCTTACCCCAGTAATGTCCAGCACAACATATCAGAAAGGGTTTCTAATCTACATGAAAACCTTGTATCTTGTTCAGTGGTTGCATGTTATTGGCTGATGATACTGCAAATCAGCTATGTTGGCTGCAGTTAGCATTTCAGAACCACAGATTGGTTAAGAGGCAATCACCTGGTAATGTGAATCATATTAAAAATGCAAATAGCTGGCTATGGGGAACCGGTCTGTATAAGGCTTTCTTTATACATGCATTGCCAAAAACTTTTTACAGCATATCTACACATATCAACAGAGGAGTATTGTACTCCATCAGGTATATAACCTTTTTGTTTAGAACATGATGCATATGTGTGAATATACTTAGGGTGAATGAGGAATGCAGCATTAAGCCTTTATTAGAACTGTGATAATGGCATGTCATTGATCTCCACATCTGTTAAACCTACAGAGGATGTACAATACATCAAGGGTGGAATGTTTTTTGTCAATATGGCACACTCGTCTCATCTCCCTTTATAGTGGTTGTAATAGCACACTGCTGTTTGTTTGTCACTGTTGTGTTGACATATTATCAGGGTGGTTGTCCTGGGGGACACACTACAATAGACTCCAGTGTCAGGTGTATGATCATACAACAGCATCTGTCATGGCACTCATGGGAATAGCTGACTATCACTAGTATCTTAGTTGTATTCATATGCTTAGTATGTTTGCACACTGTGGAATATGACATATGTGATCAAGCACTGGATACTGCCAGCCATTATGTTCATGTTGCATCTCTACATTGTGTACTTCCACTTATGTGATTCTGACATTTGTTCCCATTTTGTTGTCTTTCAGGATACATGTATCCCAGATGCTGTGCCCCTTTCACAGATGCTGAGAATGATGTAATACTGGAATGCCTCCATCAACATAATGAACTCCTACTGTCGAGGAGGAGGCAAAACAGAGACCAGTGGGCAGCATTGTGGGCTGACCTTGTCCATGACGTGAATGCCATAGGTCATCAGAGCAGGACATAATAGCAGGTTTGACACTGTGTAACAGGCATGATTAATGCTGCACTCAGAAAAGCAGCAGATGTAGCCAGGGATCATGGTATCACCGGTGGAGGCCCTGCAGCAGAATAACCAATCTCAGCCACTCAGGAGTTCCTGGCAAACCTAGGAACACATGAAAGCTCACAGGTATCCATCACACTGTACATCATGGATGTGGGTGCCACAGTTGCTATGGCAGAGGAGTGTCTAGGTAAGCTTAGTTTTATCAGCATTGAAATACAGTAGCATTCAGTGTGTCAGGGTGTACATACTGTTACATGGGTGTCAGGTCTTTGTTCTTTGGGCAGAAGGGGTTTAACTGCTGTTTGAATCACATGCTCAGATTTTGATCAAAATACCAATTAACACAGTAGCTACTGTAAATGTGAGAAATATGGACATATTACCTTGTTATAGTGCAACATGCAGTGGTACTTATATTACCTCCCTTCAACTTTTCACAAGTCCGTCGGGTATGGGACAAGGCCGTGGTCCTGCTCCTGGTAAGCACGACACTGTTTTGTTACATATGTAGATGTACAGCAATGTATTCCCTAAAGTGTCATCCCAGGCCTGCTGTCTAGATTGCTGTGCTGTCAGCACGATTATCAACTGCACAGATATTTTCTGATTGTACACCCATTAGAGTCATACCTATGCCTTTTAGGTGTGACCACACTGATAGACGTGACATTATTGTCAGGACATTACAGATTGTCATATGTGTCAACTGTGCAGAATTTTCACAAATGTCAACAGTGTGCCTCATTGTTGCAGATGGGATTGCTGTGTAAAGAGCTTTTATGTACAGGTAACTACAGCTGTGTGTGGAAAAAGTATTGTATTCATGTCTTACTATATGAGGTTAGATTTTAAACAGGTCTGTATTAGTGACAACAGTGTATAGAGGTTTACATATATTGTAACATAGTACTGCAGAGCATAATAGTGCAGGTGACCGGGGGTGTTGTTCTCTGTCACCTACACACCCTGATGTCAGTGTCTCGTCTGACTCTGATGATGTTGGTGGCCAGAGTGATACACATGTGGGGGTTTCAGGGGCTAAATTTGTCCCAGAGGTTGACATCCCTCTTCTGCCATCATTGTCACCGCACACAGTCAGTATGCCTACACATACCCACTCACCAGAGGCTACAGATATTGGACAGTCAGAGGGTGGGGACATTGAACAGGAAAGTGTGGCAACTATGGCTCCAGTGAGTGTAGACACTGGCCATAGCCAGAGAGCTGGTGAGGTTTCACACATGCGGATTGATAGGGGTGCTCATAGGAAGTCTGTTGTCCTTCCACCAACTGTTGCAAGTGTCACATCATGGGCCACTCAGCCTAGGTTTCGGGCCATCATGGAGGCACAGGCACATTCTGAAAGGAACTCCAGATGTATGTTCAGGGTTATGGATGCAGCACAGTCTGACATCCATGACTGCCTCTACCACATTGGTGATACCCTGGATTGGTTCACTGATTTTAGTGGAAAGAAGGTGATCACAGAATATCTGTCTTGGAATGCACATTATCTGTGCTGGAACATCTTGTTGGAGTTAAGTGTCGGACTCATGGGCATAGGTCACCAACCCCATCTGCTGAGAGTCCTCGTGGCTGTGCACAATCACGCTCCCCTAGTGGCAGTACATCCATTGCTACAGAGGGGAATATGCTGTCCACACCAAGATGTGGCAGGCCATGGGCTTGTGGTCCTTGGCATTCCCATGGAGGACATGTTCCAAGCAGACAGCAGTCACCGTCAGGTACTAGCACTGCTTTTGACCTTGGCCATGGAGGTGCCAGTGCCACTCCTGGCAGAACCAGTTCCCGTGTTTGGGGGTGGAGACAGTGAACTGTCAGCTCTACCATGCATGGTTTACAGCTGTCTATAGTGCTAGCACTGAACTTGACTGTGTTTATGCATGCACTCACACACCACTGTCAAATTCAGGTCACCTACAGACACACGTGGTACATTTCCATGGTCCATCTTGCCTGCTTCCCTTCCTGACTCACAAACATGCTTTCAACCTATTGGGTCAACCTAGGCCTCCTGCACCCTCGCACATCACCTTGTGCAAGTGATGATCCCTGTGCCACATCCCTGTCATCCTCGTCATCAATCCAGAAAAATGAAGCTATGCGTCTGATGCACAGGGTGACTATATAAATTAATATGTAAATGTGTAATGCAGTGTTGCTTTGCCATGCCACTTGTACTGGTCACTGACAGAGACTGTATGATGAAATTTGTAATGAGCAAACCAGATAATTTTGTGTACCTTATGTTGTATGATATTGTAATGGCCATATACTTACACAATGAAAGGTGTGTCAAGGACCTGTTTATGTTTCAGCTTCAGGAGTCTGTAGGGGACATCTATGGATACACAGTGGCAATAAACCCATAGATGTCACAGCACAGGATGGAATGTCAGCACAGAAGAAATATATCTTCAGCAAAGTACAGCAGTATAGGTGCATGGCTCCATAGGTTCATATGTGTATAACAGACTAACAAGGACAATGGTATCATCCACCCTATCATGCATCCCTAATCTATGAAAAGGTCTAATACCCTTGATAAGTGACACCAGGGTTTCAGGAGCTAACACATGTACAAGCTGTGGTGATGGAGATGACCCATCTACAAATTTCCTCTGTCCATTACAGACATTTGTCCTACACCAGTTATGAATGTATTGATATGCGTCCCATTGTATAACTTGCTCATGATGTGTGTTACAGCAGATGTGTGCTTCACATGCATGGAGGGCCTGTTACATATAGGGTGTAGTGTTTGTATCCCATACCTGTCTCTCCATCATGTAATAGTTATACCACAGTGATGGTGTAGGTGTGTAGAACAGGTAATACATGTTAGTCCTGTCTTGGATATATGGGCGGTACACAGTGAGCTCTAACAACTATGTGTATGGCAACCATACACATCCCCTCCAAAGCATGTAGGACACAGACTACACATGTACTGTCTTGACACAAACTGCATAGGTCATGTTATCTACAATGTGTACTGCTTTACCATGGAACCTGTGTGGCTGCTACAGTTGTAAGATATGCATGTGTACTGACATAGCAAAGGTGCAATTGCACTCATTGATAGGTGTGATGAGTGTCAAAGTTGGTACAACAATGACAGTCTGGGATTTACATGCCATACCTTTCTGTATAGGTTGTGCAAAATTAAATGGATCCCCACATCTTACTGACCAGTGAAAGTGAAAGGCTACATTACTCTCTGTGTCTATAACTCCATGAGTAATGGCTCAGCTGTATGTGGTGTGCAGACACTACCATATTTTCCAGGGGTGGATGACTTCCCATAGGATAGTATTGTGCAGTCGTTGGCATTTACTATTTGTCAGTGGCTCTGACAATAACTGAATGTGTGTCTCAGGCCATCCTGGATAACTGTTGGTTCTGTGTGGGATTAAGTGACAGCACCTAATATGCAATCACCTGCTAATGTAGGCCATAACTGCAGAAAAGGGAATGGCTAGAAGGGGTACTCCATTAATGATGTCTGGGGAAATCCACTGTTGATTGGCATCATTGTATTATAGTTTTCCCAATGCTATCTTCCCAGACTATGACTATCAGACACTTGCCTATCAACCAGCTGACGTACCACTCTGTAAATAACTTACACAGTTTTCAGCAAGGGCTGCTGGCCTAATGTTATCAAACACATTGTCAGGCTATGGTAGGTAGAGTGAGTCATATTCCCCTCATCCATTGCATAGTTTGACACTCACTGAGGTCCACCAGTTAGGGTAGGTGGCTGTGATCTGGCCTTGAGCAAAACAAACGGTGTGTGGTCTAGTGTCAGTAGGTGTGTGACATTGTTACTGCTCGTATCCATGCTAACTCCTTTCATGGTGTTTCATGTCACATGACTCAGAGATCTGGGGACACTGCTTGGCACTGCATGCTAGTTGTTCTTTGTGCAAGTAAGTATTGCAGTTACTTCCATCATGTTCCAAGAAGACAGTCATCCATATTGTCTGTACAGAGCACAAACTTGTTTGGGAAGTATAGTATGTATATGCTATGAAGGTAAGGTGGGGGATTTACCCAGGTATTCTGCAGCTGAACACCACCCAAGCAGTGTGTACTGGAAGGACGCAATTATCTTGTAAAGACTGTGGAAAGCAGGGGACATGGAATTGCCAGTGCCTGGCAACTACTAATACTGGTCTCACCAAAAACACTCTCACATAGGATACCATGCTCTGAT
Organism: Protopterus annectens; assembly: GCF_019279795.1. NCBI lineage: Eukaryota > Metazoa > Chordata > Ceratodontiformes > Protopteridae > Protopterus > Protopterus annectens. Next base: position 111,458,416 of record NC_056732.1, on the reverse strand, counting down.
ACATTTTCTTTCATCACACGCAAAATGTTACCGATCATGGTGAGAAGCAGGACACAGCCTGTTTGTTCACCCACGTACCTGTCCCATATCATGAAAGGCTCTGTAGCCTGCACATACCATTCTCCAGTTAGATACCTTAATTAGCAACCTGGGCACACAGTTGGCTTTTGCATGCATTATAGCTCCTATTCCAGTGTTGGTGGTATGTCACTAGGCAACTGACAAGATGGTGATTAAGAGCACTGCTGCAGCATCACAATATAATGTGCAATGTCCAGTGACATAGATGTCAAGGCTTGCTGAAACAAGCAGCACAGTGGTGATGATCCATCGTAGGTGACAATTTCACAGCAAGTCATGTATCCTGCCCTTCAACAGATTAATGGTGGATATCTGCATGACATGGCTCTGAGGTGTACTGCACCAGACTGGCTACCTTTGGCCAATGTGTGTCCATCTGGCACATGTCCTAGACATATCATACTGTACATTTATGTACCCAAACCACATGTCTGTGCTCCAACATCATATTACACAACAACCAGAGTACTGTCTGTTTGCTTGACAGGCATCGTACACTTGTGTGGCCAACATAATGTCAGCAATATTGAAAAAGTTCTCAATGCAGGCACTGGCATCAACATCTTCACTGCAAGGAGTGCCTACAAACACTGTATATCAAGCTGTGAACCCCAAGGGTGTAGCACCATGACACTAATTCTGCAGGACCTACTGATAAGAAGAGGAAAGTGTCCTCACTCCTGTACTCCTATGACACACAAACACAATGTGTGATAGATGTGACTGCATTTCAAACCTTCCTGCCATGGTGTCTCCAACAACAGTCATTACATATGTTAATGAACATTTTGCCAACATGCACAGCTCACATCCTGCACCACCTACACCCACATCACACACACCTACTTGTGTGCAGCTCCTTACCAGACATGTTCCCAAACAGCTGACACCTCAGCAAATCCTGCCTCTGGAGAGCACAGTACACATAATACTGCATATACCACTCTCTCACTGGTCAAACACCTGAAGCAAAACACAAAAGCACACCTTTTAGTCATAGGTGATTACATTGTGAGACACATTGTTTTCTGTGTTGACAGGCTACATATGGAAAAGATCACAGTTAGCTGTCTGGTGGTTGGCACAATATGCCATACCACACATTGCCACAAATCAAGGAATATAACTTCACATTATTTTGACATTATAGTTCCTGCAGGTGTGTACAATTAGGGATATATGTCACTGGACTGTGTGTAGACACAGGAATTAAATGAGCTTAGCCACTCTGTGTCTCTCATGGGTATGCACATACCTTTCAGCTGCAGTTGACCCTCCCCTAGGATGATGGCTCCATGCACACAGTAATTGATAGAAGTCAATAATTGCCTTAGCATATGGTGTCCTTGTAAGGGGATCTACTTCATGTGTGCCTGGGATGTCTTGCTTAGCAGACATCACTACTTCACCAGCGATGGTCTGCATCTCTCACCCCTTTGATTTGGAGTACTGGCCAGGGCTGCTGACACCCCCCAATGCATCTTATATGCACTATCTGGAGAGAAAGCATTGCAATGAGAACACCATATCTTTATACAACATCATGGGTCTACACACTGAAAATGGCAACACTAAACCTCAGTCTGTGGAACGTGTCTGCACTTTGGAATATGCAGACATGTGTGCAGTCAAGCACATCTGGTTCAAGGCTGTGGGCAGCACCGCAGCCATATCAGATTGCACATCTTTCCACATGTTCAGACCTCAAAATGACAATGTGCAAGGTAATGCAGGTGGTGTATACATACTCATTAAGGATAGCTGCACATCCAGATTTATTGAAACCCTGTGATTTCCCAGAGACACTGCAGGTGCCATTCACTACTAGAAGGGCACATAATCAAGCAATTGCCAGCTACAGGAGCAGTTCCATGAATCCAGACACTTGTGCATATTTGGATGTAGGTGTGTCTATCAAGATATATCATTACACCATTGTTTGGGGTGTCATTAAGTGACCACCAACTGTGTTGCTTAGCCATGCTGCAGATCACTTGCTCAAAGGTTAGAACATATCCTTAAGTAGAATGCCCTGGAACAGTTCCATGACATCCCCACAAGGGGAACCAGCATAATGCATCATGTGTTTACCAATATGAGTGACCACTGCAGCCCCCCAATTTGAAGTCCTCACTGGTGGGATCTAACCACAGATCAATCTCATGAAAACTACCAGACCTAACACCCCCTTGCAGGGAATACAGACATATATTTCAACAAAGCAATTTATTACCTCTTCTAGGATGGTTTGCATAGCTAGACTGCACATTTCCCCTCAGATAGGACAGGCAAGTATGCAGAGCTCTACACCCATGCATTATGCAAGCACCATTACAACTGCATGCACTCGGCTGTACTCACAGGAGAAACATAAGCTCCTCATGGCACAGCAAACCTGCCTCATGGTCAACTGCCATTAGCAAGCTGTAAAATAAGAGGTGGACATTGCTTTGTGACAATTGGGGTGAGGGTATGCCCCTAAAATGGAGGCACAAACTCCTCAGCTAAAACAAGCACATAATGTTGTTGTGACATCATGTAGACATGGTAAGTTACAAAATGAGCCACCCACACAAGGCAGAACCACAATGCACAGTGTAATTATATGTGTAAGCTCAAAGGACAGGCCCAGATTGTCAGGGAACTTGTGCACAACTATGCCCCTTATAATGGGTCTGTCCTCATAGGTAACCTGTAGTCCCCCAAGTTCTGCGTCAACTTCACTGTCCTGTCCCCATCACATGTGCCATATGACATTCCTACAACCTGTCCTATACCTTCCATATCTACAGAGCAGGTCATAACTGGCCTCTCTATGGTGGACACATAGCATCTATTAGACATGCTAACACCTCAGGCTGCATCCTACATGGGATCTAATGAGGATTACTAACACCATCAGGAATACTTTGCAATCATACTAAAACCACTGGCTGCACTCCAGCAGATCGGACAACAGCAACTGTTATACCCTTGCACATAGGTGGTGCATACACTGACCACTAGAACTATAGACCTCTTTGCCTGAGTGTCCATATCTCTATGCCCATAGCAATCATCATGGAGTTGATCAGCACACATATATGTGATCTACACAGTTCACTGTACACGATTTGGATGTCTGACAGGGGGATCATAACTGTTAAATATGGTGGACATTTCTGAGGAAGTCACCAAGGACTTGGGTGAGGGGACATCAGGGCATACAACCCCCTGGACTTAGCCAAGCTGTCTGACTATATCCCACACTCAGGCATCATTTACAAAAGCACCCACCTAGGCATCCGGGATAATATCATTGTAGGGGTCACTAAGTGGCCCATTGATGGCACACATACTCAACATAGTGACAGCCTCTCCAATAGCTGATTTGTGAGCAGCAGTGTTCAACAGGGCTCAGTCCTGGGTCCTCTCCTGTTTGGAATCCATTTAACCACGATGCAAGCAAATACAGAATGCCTGTGGCTAACAATGTTGGCTGATGCCTGAAAACTGTGAGCACTTGTAGAGTCTGTCAGTTATGTCTATATCCTACAAAAGGGTATTGATGAACAAATGCCTGTTGACATACTAATGGCCATAAACTCCATGCAGATATATGTGTAGTACCATTTTCATCAATAAGTCCTATGTGCTTGGTAAGTAGCACATCAGTTGCAACATGTGATGTACATATTTTAGGAGTGATACAACTGGGCACACAGGTTCATAGGTGTTTACTAGGCTAATGACCGCAAGGGCCTTTTTAAGCCTAGCCATGCATCCCAAATCTCTGACAAGTTCTGATGCCCTTGATAAGTGTAAGCATGGGCCTATGAAATTAACCATTTACAGGTTACCTGTTTGCATTAGAGACATAGGTGCCAAACCAGGAATAAATTTCCGGTTTCCCATCCAATTGTTCAAGTTGCACTTGAATGGGGTTTGGGAGGAATCTGCTTCACATAGATGGGGAGCCTACTCCATAGATGGGGTAGTCTCTGGGAAACATATCTATCTTTTCAGCAGGTCCTATTTATATCACAGGTAAGGTTTAGGTCTATAGAACGGGTAATTCTGGCACTGTTTGTTTTGTGGATATGCAAGAGGTCCATCAGAGTGGGGTCTGACAATGCCCTGCATGCCAGGCATAGATCTCCCCTCAAAAGCCTGTAGAAGACAGAATACAGGGATAGAGCCTTGAGGTAGTCTGCATAGGACATATTACTTATGCCCTGTATTCTTTTAGTGAGGAACCTCTATGGACATTACAGTTGTTGGCTATGCCTGGTTAGGTACATACCAAAGGGGACATTGTACTCAATGATAGGTCTGATGAATGCTGAATACAGTGGCACAATTACTTCCTTGGACTTAGATGTCATACCTTTGTTTATAAGTTGTGCAACATAAAATGATTTCCTCACCACTGTAGACACGTGATGATCAAAGGCTAGATTGCTACCTATGTGTGTCCCTAAGTCCCTGACTACTGGGTCAACTCTAAGGGCTGTGTTGTCAATATGATAGTTACCAGAGATGGATGACTTCCCAAAGGATACTATTATGCATTTCTTGGCATTTAGTTTTAGTCCATGAGACCACGACTCTGACACCAGGCCTGGCTCCACATGTTTACACCTATGTGCATGAAATCACCATGTCTCCCCAGTGGTATGATGGAAATCATATGTCATAACTGAGGGCATAGTCACTCGTAATTGACATACTCATAACATCCATGTACTCTTCCCTCAGCATGCCAATATCTGAGTACAATGGCCATTTGGTAATGTACCTTCCCAATCACTACTGGCAATTGCGCACAATAGTATGGTCCTTCACAAGGGAACTTCACGTCTTCTTTATCTGTTCAGTGGGGATCATCTGAAACCAATGTCATTATAGCCTTTGGCATATAGACTACTCATAGGTGATCTCTGCCTTGTATATGGGCCAATGTGTGATCCTGGTTGATTGTAAATGCATATCTGTAGGTGGCATGGTACATGGAATAATCACTCTAAGGACATTAACCTAGAATGTGACATTAATAATGCATGCTGGTGGGAGAGATCTCTCTAGTAGACTTCAACACACCTTTGAAACAGAACCCTGTCTAATGGCAAACAGAATGCCTCAGTGCACCTCATCACATGCCATCTGTATGATTGGCTGGGTGACCATCATTTCACCACAGGGCTTATGCCTGTTTTCCTCTTGGACTGGGGAAATATATGCTGATTGTGTAAGTAAGGATATAACATTGATGAGGATAGTGAGGGCTGTATGGCCATTATGCTAGGGAAATTCAAATGTCCTATGTTTCCATGAGCCGATGTAAAATACTCTAAAAGCCGCACACACAAACCTGGCTACATTGAGGATAGCACTTACTGCTTACAGGACACTGCACACACATAGTGCAAGTTGGCTGTATGTAGATTATAGCACTTACCTATCTAATGGTGCACACTACAGATCACAGTATGTGATGCATGCAACACACCTTATGTCTGCTATTAATATCTCTTTAGGACATATTATGCTTGATGAGATCAGCAAGTCTAGTTGTGGTCAGGCATTTGGAGGACGACATCACTTGCTACAAATAAAATACTGCAAAACCCTACCTTTTTTCTAGGTTACTGAGGTGATCAGTTGATCATATTTACACCATACACACACAGCAAGTGTCCTGGAGTGAGATTAGAACCTATGCCTAATTAGTCTTACAGGCTATAGATCAGAGTATTTATTGCACGTGCTATGGCTTAAGTCTAATATTACACTGGCAGCTGGTAGTATTAAGGCAGATGACACCAGGCCTTGCAAAAGAGGGAAGACTGGTATCCAGCAGTAACATACAGGGCTAAAAATGTTATCCCATTGCAGTTTGATAGCCACTGAGGGAGTCTCAGTTGTTTTGCAGGGGGATACCCATGCACACACAGCAAGTGTCCTGGAGTGAGATTAGAACCCCTACCTGTGAGGGATTCTCAGTTGTTTTGCATGGGGGATACCCACACAGCCACAGCAAGTGTCCTGCAGTGAGATTAGAACCCCTGCCTATCTAGTCTTAAACACTATAGGTCACAGAACTTATCACATGTGCCACGGCTGACGTCTATTTTATATGTGATTGCCAGCAAACTACTTGTGGATTACTCAAATTAGGCTTGTGCTGAACAGCATCTATGGCCTGCAGAGTGATACTACTTTGTACTGTTATCTGCATCTAGTATCCAAGCAGTCAGATAACTGTTATTTATTATAGCTATGTATCTACAGTTACCAGTATGGCCATATGTGGCTGTTTGCACTTAGATGGGCAAGCCTGTGGGCAGGACAATGTGCCCTGTCCATGCATGTGTAGCCAACATTATAAATTACACCACCTGCTCATCTGTTGCTGTATGCGTGGTGACATCCAGCAGGCATAGGGGTCTGTAGGTAAGTGCATTATATACTATTGAGCCCTTTCTTTGGATCTTTTGAGCAACATTAGAGATGTATGACAGTGCAGCTTTAATCACCATTATTAGTGTATGTAGGACAATACAGACATCCGCACACATTAATGTATATCACAGGGATGTATATGTCAATGTAGCTGTGGATGTGTATGATATACATATGCTCTATGTAGATACATGGGGAGAAACTGAGATGTATGTTTTTACATATATAGTAGAGATAAAAAGTGTACACACCCCTGTTAAAATGCCAGGTTTTTGTGATACAAAAATGAGACCACAATAAATCATTTTGAAACTATTCCCAACTTTAAATTGACCTACAACCTGTACAATTCACTTGGAAAGCAAAAAAATATGTTGGGGAAAAATACAGAAAATAAAAAAATGTTTGCATAAGTGTGCACACCCTTAAACTAATCTTTTGTTGAAGCACCTTTTGATTTAATTACAGCATTCAGTCTTCTTGGGTACACACCTGCCATCGATGAATGAGACTCTGATTAACTCCAAATAACGTTCAGCTGTCCTAGTAGGATTTTTCTGACATTTACTCAGTTGCCTGCTACAGCAAAATCCATGGTTCACAGAGGGCTTACAAAGCATCAAAGGAATCTCACTGTTGAAAGTTATCAGTTAGGAGAAGGGTACAAAAACATGTCCACAGCACTTGATATACCATGGAACACAGTGAAGGCAGTCATCAAAAAGTGGGGAAAATATGGGACAACAGTGACATTGCAAAGAATTGGAGGTCCCTCCAATATTGATGAAAAGACAAGACAAAAACCGGTTAGCGAGGCTGTCAGGAGACCTACAGCAACACTGAAGAAGTTGCAGGAATGTCTGACAAGTAGTGGTTGTGTACTATATGTGACAACAATCTCCCATATTCTCCATATTTCTGGGTTATGGGGTAGGGTTGGAAGATGGAAGCCTTTTCTCACACAGAAAAACATCCAGGCCTGGCTAAAATCTGCAAATCAATACATCAAGTCTCCCAAAAGCATGTGGGAAAATGTGTTATGATCTAATGAGACCAAAGTTTAACTTTATGGCCACAATTCCAAAAGGTACATTTGGTAAAAAACAACACTTTGCATCTCCAAAAGAACACCATCCCCATGGTGAAGCATGGTGGTGGCAGTGTCATGCTTTCTGGTTGCTTTTCATTAGCTGGAACTGGGGCTTTAGTCAAGGTGGAGGGGAATTATGAACAGTCCCAAATACCAGTCACTTTTGGCCCAAAACCTTCCGGCATCTACTAGAAAGCTGAAAATAAAGAGGATTTCACCTTTCAACATGACACTGACCCACAGCATACATCCAAATCAACAAAAGAATGGCTTCATCAGAAGACAAAGTTTTGGAATGGCGCAGCCAGAGCCCAGACCTTAATCCAATAAAAATCTGTGGGGTGACCTGAAGAGGGCTGTGCACAAGAGATGCCCTCGCAATCTGACAGATGTGGAGGGCTTTTGCAAGGAAGATTGGACAAATATTGCCAGGTCAAGATGTGCCATGCATTAAGAAGTACAATTCAATGAAATAAATGTAAGAAAAAAAGTTATTCTGCTCTTGGAGCCTCAGGGAATTTCTGCTTTGTCACAGTATTGAATCACCACTCCTCAGCCTGGTAAAAATATCAACTACATCTTGTGTAAACATCAATATGGGTCTAAGCCTACACAAAGGGGATATGAGGTCATGATTACTCCCTTCTGCTATTTAGTAACTCCACCCCATATGCATACATATCCATGCTCACAGCCTGGAAACTGCATGCAGTGTACAAAGCACCCACTTAGGCATCGACTGTACTGTCATTTTAGGGGTCTCTTAGTGTCCATTGATGGCACACATACTCAACATAGGAATATCCACCTCCAATAGCTGATCTGTAAGCAGCAGTGTTCAACAGGCTCAATTCTGGGTCCTCTACTGCTTTGAATCCATTTAACCATGATACAGGCGAATACTGACTGTCTATTGCTAACGATGTTGGTCGATGCATGCAAACTGTGAGCATTCATGGAGTCTGTGAGTTATGTTAATATCCTACAAGAGGGTATTGATGAACAAATGCCTGTTGACATAGTAATGGCCATAAATACCATGCAAATATATATGTAGTATCATTTCCATCACTAACACCTATGTACCTGGTAAATAGCACATCAGTCACAATATGTGATGTACATACTCAGGGGTGAAAGAACTGGACATATAGACCTGGTCACACAGGTTTGCACCTAATGTGCCTGAGATCACCATGTCTCCTCAGTGGTATGATGGGAATCATATGTCATAGCTGAGGGCACAATCACCCGTAACTGAAATACTCATAACCTCCATATACTCTTCCCTCAGCATGCCAATGTCTGAGTGTAATGGCCTGCCAGTCATGGACCTTTCCAAGTAGTACTGGCACTTGCACGCAACAGTATGGTCCCTCACAAGGGAACTTCATGTCTTCAGGATGTGTTCAATGGAGACCATCTGTAATGAGTGTCATTGTAGTCTGTGGCATATAGACTACTCAGAGGTGATCTCTGCCTTGCATATGGGGCAGCGTGTGACCCTGCTTGATTGTAAATGCTGCATATCTCTAGGTGGCATATTACATGGATTAACCACTGTAAGAACATTACCTAGCATGTGATGTTACTAATATGTGCTTGGTGAGAGAGACTCATCTAGCAGACTTTAATCCACTTTTGAAACAGAACCCTGGCTAATGGCAAGCAAAGCACCTCATTGCACCTCAGCACATGCCATCTGTATGACTGGCTTGGTGAGCATCATTTCACTACAAGGCTTCTGCCTGTGTCCCTCTTGGACTAGGGCAATATGTGCTGATCATGTAAATAAGGGTATACAGATGTCTACAATTGTGATGGCTGTATGGCCATTATGCTAGTGAAGTTCAAACGTCCTATGGTTCCATAAGCTGATATAAATTGCTCTAACATCCACACACACAGACATGGCTACTTTGAGGATAGCACCACTTCCAATTACTGCTTACAGGACATGGCACTGCAGACACAAAGTGCAGGTTGGCTATATGTAGATTAGAACACTTACCTATGAAATGGTACACACTACAGATCACAGTACATGATGCACACAACACACCTCATATCTGATAATACTATCGGTTTAGGAAATATTATGATAATGACATCAGCAGGCCTAGTTGTGGTCAGGCATTTGGAGGCCCAGATCACCTGCTAAAAATAAAATTCTGCAAAGGCCTACCTCTATCTAGGCTACTGAGGTGATCATATTTACACCATATGGACATACACACACACACACACACACGTACCAAGTGGTTTGGAGTAAGATTAGGACCTTTACTTATCTAGTCTTACACCCCATAGATCAGAATACTTATCACATGCACCACAGCTTACATCAGATGCTACAATGCCAGCTGGTAGTCTTAAGGTAGATGACATCATCAGGCATTGTAGAGGAGGGCAGTTTGGAAGCAACAGCAACTTATGGAGCAAAAAATGCATAATCAATGCAGTTTCATAGTCGGGGTGGCCTCAGTAGTGCAGCGGTTAGCATTGCCGCCTCACAACAAGAGGTTCTCCAGTTTGATCCTCAGCTGGGGTGCCTTCTGTGCAGAGTCTGCATGTCCTACCTGTGGTCGCATGGGTTTCCTCCGGGTGCTCCGGTTTCCTCCCACATCCCAAAGACTGTAGGTGGATTGGACACTCTAAATTGGCCCTAGGTGTTACTGTGTGCATGTGTGTGCCTTCTGTGGAAGGTTGGGCATCAGGCTGGCAACTCAACACTGTAAAACTCCACTGCCAATCCTGAGCGGACAGGTGATCCGCTGTGGTGACCCCTAACTGGGAAAAGCCAAAAGAAGAAGAAGAAGAAGAAGTGCAGTTTCATAGTCAAGGAGGATTTATCAGCTGGTTGGCAGGGGGATACACACACACAAGTGGCCTGCAATAAGATTATAACCCCTACCTATCTAGTCTTACACACAATAGATCACAGTACTTACTGTCTGTGCCATGGCTTAAGTTGGATGCTACAATGGCTGCTGGTAGTCTTACGGTAAATGACATCAGCAGGCCTTGTAAAAGAGGGCAGTTTGGAAGCCAGCAGCAACTTACCGGGCCAAAACTTGCTTAACCAATGCAGTTTGATAGCCAATGAGGGTTTCTCAGTTGTTTGGCATGGGGATACACACACACATGCAGCAAGTGGCCTGCAGTGAGATTAGAACCCCTAACTATATAGTCTTACACACTATAGATCACAGTGCTTATCTCACGTGCCATGGATGATGTCTGTTTTATATGTGATTGCATGAAAACTACTTGTGGATTACACAAACTAGGCTTATGTTGAACAGCATCTGTGGGCTGCAGAGTGATATTGCTTTGTACTGTTATCTGCATGTAGTATACTAGCAGTGAGATAACTGTTATTATCCTAGCTATGTGTCTACATTTACCAGTATGGCCATATGTGGCTGTTTGCACTTGGATGGGCAAGCCTGTGGGTAGGAACAATGTGCCCTGTCCATGAGTGCATAGACAATATTAAACATTATACCACCTGCTCACTTGTTGCTGTTTATGTGGTGACATCCAGCAGGCACAGGAGTCTGTAGGTAAGTGCATTATGTAGTGCTGAGCCATTACTTTGGATGCACTGAGCAACATTATAGATGTGTGATAGAGCAGCTTTACTCACCAGTATTAGGGTATGTAGGACAATACAGACATCCATGCACATATTTCTGTATACACCAGGGATGTATATATAAGTGTAGCTGTGTGTGTATGATATGTATATGTGTTATGCAGGTATATGGGGAGAGACTGAGAAGCATGTTTACACACACACACACACACACACACACACATATATATATATATATATATATATATATATATATATATAAAATATATCTCACTGAATTCTTGTAGTATGTCCCTGTCCACCCTGAAGTGTTCTACAATCTCTGTACTCCAGTGGTGCAGATTATTGGGGAAAAATTAGAATGTAGGGTGCATGCATACTTTGTAGAACTCTGCTGTAGGTGCAAAATGTGTGATTGGATAACTATGATGCATTCCACCTGCCTACACTATAATTAACATCATATGTGAGAGTGTTCAATCTCGCCGTTTGTTCTTACACGTGGGTGTCGGAGCCGATCCTCGGCTCCGAGTCAGCCGCTTAGCAAAGCTATGCATCTAGGAGAAGCTTGAGACCAACCTACCTCCCACAATTCCCTCTGCCTGTACCTCAGATCTAGTTTGCCGCTGCAATTGATCGCATCGAATTTTGAGAGCTCTGACCAACTTTGGGAAGATAAGATACTTCTAATTATATTTCTTGTGAAATCTTCTATTTGTTTTGAGGAAACCTTTCTTTAGTGCGTGTGTGTGTGTGTGTGTCTAGTTCAACTTCGCTTTTTCTATATATATAATTTTTATAGTTATATACATTGTTCCTTCAGGCCTACCCCTCTTAATTTAGGGTTGATATTGATATTGATTGTATTCTGTGTTTGTGGACTTGAGTCCAACCTTTTCAGACTGTTATTTGTTATAATTGTTTGCTTTTTCTTCAGGATATGGATGAAAAAGCTAAGTCGGGATTTAAGAGGTGTCAGTGTGGGCAAAAGATGTCTGTCACTGACAACCACAGCTCCTGTGTCTACTGTCTTGGCCCTCTCCATCTACAAGAAGACTGCTCTATTTGTCATTCTTTTAGTGGAAGAGTCATGACAGATAGACGCAAGAAGCTTATGGATAGGGGTCTTTTGAAGCCTTCCTTCCAAGAAGAGCTTGACAAGTCGGACCAGGCTTCTAAGTCCTCAAAGGGATCAAAGACATCGGAGCCCATGTCATCGGCTCCGACTTTTTCGTTTAAAGTTCGTTCACCGGTTCCACAGGCTTCGGGGCCGAGTGTCGAGCTTCTTACTGTCACCGAGCCTCGAGTCTTGGATCCGGTGTCGGAGCTTCCACCTCCTGCCTTATTAAGGTCGGTACCGTCCTCGGTTTCTTTGACCCGTTCTTCCAGGCCCCTCTCCGACACCGACGTAGATCGTGTGGTGCAGAAGTTAATGGAGAACACGGCCTTGTCCAAGCTCATTTCGGTCTCCTCCCAGTTGGTGTTGAGACTCAAAGGCCTTCCCTTATCTCCATCTGATCCTCCTCCGAAGCCTACACAGCTGTCAGAGCCGGGAGATGTTGATTTGATGATTGTGGAGCCCTTGGTGCTGGAACCGTCCCTTCCTCAGTCGGCACCATTGACCTCGACTCCGTCGGAACCATTGGCGGACTCGCGGAACCGACGATCCCTCCTTGGCTTCGGGACCGAGAGTCGAACCGATCTTTCGGTACCGACTCTCCCCCTCGGTGCCTCGGCACTGATCACTTCGGCTCCGTCCTCGGGGTCGATACTCTTGGCATCCGCGTCAGAGACACTTCCGCGATCCTCGGAACCGGGGGACTCTTCGACTTGGGGTCCGGGGGCCTTTGACCTCATGAGGAAGGTATTGTCTTCTCAGACAACCACGTCAACAGAAACAACTTCTCTCTCCCATAAAGGTCCGTTGTCTAATTCTGCACCCACGGCTACCCACAAGCGTAGAGCACCAGTGTCTCAGCCACTCCCAGAGGGAGCCCCTTCTTCCTCAGAGGCCTCATCAGAAGCCCCTCCCGATGACGTTCCGAGGAAAAAGTTGTGCAAGAGGAGGCACTTAGATTCCCCACAAGAATCTTTAACATCGGATACTGACTTAGTTGAGTCAGAAGGGTCCCTGAAATCACCCTCAGAGGATGTCTCCTTTGCTGACATCCTGGAGATCCTGAAGCAGAGAGGTGATTGGCAGGCCCTACCCCCTTCTGAGGATGAGTCGGTTCTGCTGAAGGCATTTGGTGCTCACCCTTCCTCCTCCTGGGTCACTCTGCCCTTCGATGAGTTAATGGAGTTAATTGCTCGAAGGGCGTGGGAGACTCCTGACACAGTAGAGCCTGTTCCCGGGAAACCTAACAAGTACATAACTGCCCCTCAGGACAAGTCTTACCTTACTAAGGGAGTTCCAGTGGACGCTATGGTGGTGGCCGCAGCCACTAAAAAGGAGATGTCCGAATCTTCCTCATCTGTCCATCCCTCTAACAAAGACTCGAGGACCATGGACAGATATGGGAAGCGCATTTTCAGTTCAACGACTTTCTCTATGCGATCGTTGAACTACTTGACACATTTTACACGATTACAGAGGGATCTAGTCAAAGAGTTGGGAGATACCCTCCAGGGTAATACAGATGCTGCTGTCTCGGACAAAGTGACAGCACAACTCAACACCCTTACATCCATAGTGAACTAGTCCATGAGGCTCATCTCGTATGCGGCCGAGGGATCTAGTAGAGCTGCAGCTTCAGCGATTGCTCTTCGTAGACAATTCTGGATGCGGCTGTGCTCCTTTGCGGAAGCCTTCAAGACTTCCTTTACTAACGCTCCCTTTGATGGTGCCACTCTTTTTGGCCCCAAAGTAAAGGAGACCCTAACCCAGTGTGAGCAGGAGGGAAAGACTCTGTCTGCTGTCGGAGTCCGTTTTTCCACCCCATCCAGACCGTACCCCAAAGGGCAACGAGGTGGAAAGATGTGGTTTCGTAAACCCCAGGGTTCTTTCCCAGGCACACAGGGTGATGCCCCCTCCAGAGGCAGAGGGGGGGCAGAGGTGGAAGACGCCACCCTGGCGGCAGAGGGGGTCCGCAGAACCAAGGTGACAGGGATACCATCCCTGGGAAGCCTTTCCAGCACTCCTGAGAGGAGGCCCGACTGTCCTGCTCTGGAGGCAGTCCAGGGTCGCTTAGCTTTATGCCCTCAGGCCTGGCAAAGCCTTACTTCAGACAATTGGGTAAAAAGCATTATTACCAGAGGTTACAAAATTCCCTTTGTATTTCCCCCATTACCACAAAAAAGATTCCCAGATGTACCACCCCATCTGCGAAAACCTGCAGCTATAGAAATCTCAAAGCTGCTAGAAAAAAGAGTCATCCAACCAGTCCCGGCGGACCAAAGAGGATCCGGAACTTACTCAAGGTTCTTTTTAGTTCCAAAAAAGACAGGGGACTGTAGGCCAATTCTGGACCTAAGCACTCTCAATACATTTGTGAAGAAAGAAAAGTTCCGGATGGTCACGCTTCAATCGATCCTTCCGTTTTTGCAGAAGGATGACTGGATGTGCTCAATAGATCTCAGGGACACCTACTACCACATCAAAATGGCCAGAGTGTCCAGAGATCACCTGCGCTTCTGGCTGGGAGCCAGCCACTTTCAGTTTCGGGCCCTGCCCTTTGGTCTAACCTCAGCCCCCAGGGTTTTCACCAAATGCATGGCAGTGGTAGCATCTCACTTGAGACGCCTAGGATTCCGGGTGTTTCCATATCTGGACAACTGGCTCCTTACTGCCACCACCGAGCATCAACTGATACAGTCCAGGGACTACACAATCAGCCTTTGTGCTCAGCTAGGGATTTCGATAAATTTCGAAAAATCTGCGTTACAGCCCTCGCAACATATTTCATTTATAGGTGCAGATCTAGATACCCGTTCTATGCTACTAAAACTGCCCCTTACAAGAATAGCTTCCCTGCAAGATCACATATCTCGTCTACTATTGTCCAAAAAGTCCCCAGCCAATCTAGTCCTGAAAGTCGTAGGGCTCATGTCAGCTTCCCTCATTGCAGTTCCCATGGGGAGGCTACACATGAGAGTTCTCCAGTGGCTGCTGTTCGCACAGTGGTCATTCCAGCAGTTACCCCTGACACACGAG
Source organism: Protopterus annectens (assembly GCF_019279795.1). NCBI lineage: Eukaryota > Metazoa > Chordata > Ceratodontiformes > Protopteridae > Protopterus > Protopterus annectens. The sequence continues at coordinate 111,443,053 of NC_056732.1, read as the reverse complement.
ATTCACATAACGAATACCTGCAAAGCACACCTGTCTTGGTGGTTACAGAATCACAACTTCTTCAGCGGCCGGCCGTTTGTGTTACCCAAACCAACAGCCACAGTGACCACGGATGCTTCCCTGATAGGGTGGGGGGGCATCTTTCAGGGACAGACAGTCCAAGGCGAATGGTCCAGATTAGAGTACAACCTGCACATAAATGTTCTAGAGATGAGGGCAGTGTTCCTAGTGTTGCAACACTTCTCCCCCCTTCTACCTCTAGGGACCATTGCAGTACAGACGGACAATATGTCCGTAGTCTGGTACATAAACAAACAAGGAGCAACCAAGTCTTACCAGTTGTGCAGAGAGGCCATGAGAATTTGGCAATGGGCAGAATCCATGGGTCGCTTTCTAATAGCAATGCACATCCCGGGGCTATCCAACGTCATAGCGGACAGGTTGAGCAGAGCCATCCTGTTACCTCACGAGTGGTCCCTCAATCAGAAAGTGGCGGAAAGGATTTTCCACAAATGGGGCCAGCCTTGCTGCGATCTGTTTGCGTCTCCAATGAACACCAAGTGCAGAAGCTACTTTGCCCTTTTACCCCCTCCAGGGGATGTCCCCAGGGATGCTCTGATTCACGATTGGCCCCCGGGTCTCCTGTACGCCTTCCCTCCTATACCACTGATCCCGAAATTTCTTCAGAAAGCCAAGGACCAGGAGAGGACTATAATTCTCATTGCCCCATTCTGGCCTCGACAGATTTGGTTCCCCTTTCTTCAAGCCCACCAAATGCGGGAGCCCTGGATTCTGGAACCAGTGCCAGACTTGCTGACTCATTTGTCAGGAGCTCCTCACCTGTCGCTCCTATCCCTCAAGTTAGCAGCTTGGCTGCTCCGCTTCCCTACTTAGCCAGGTCTGATCTTCTCTCTCCGGCGGTTCAGGACATTCTGGTCGCCTCTCACAAGGCTTCCACTACCAAAATCTACACCAGTAAGTGGAAATGTTTCATCCACTGGGCAACTACACAGCACTTGGATCCCTTAGTAGCCCCTCTGAACAAGATTTTGGAGTTCATGTCCATGCTATTTCATCAAGGAGCATCTACTGCCACTTTAAAAGTTCAGTTGGCCGCTATTTCTAACTTTCATGTAGGAGAGAACGGAGCTCCCATTATGGCTCATAGGCTTTGTAAAGCCTTCATGAAAGGGTCTTTTCATCTCAGACCAACAGTTAGGTTACCTACAGCTCCTTGGAATCTAAATTTGCTTTTATCCCAACTAATTTTACCGCCCTTTGAACCAGCTTCTTCCTGTTCCTTAAAGTTCTTGCCCTGGAAAACTCTTTTCCTAGTAGCTATCACTTCAGCCAGATGAGTATCAGAACTTCAGGCACTTTCCATCAAGCAGCCATATTTAATTTTTCACCCTGACAGGGTATCTTTATGCACCAACCCTTCCTTCCTTCCTAAGGTTTGTTCAGTTAACAACATTAATCAATCCATTGAGCTTCCTACATTTTCAAAAACCACTCCAACAAGCTGGAATATATGCTGCACAAATTGGATGTTCATAGACAACTTAGATTCTACCTGGATAGAACTAAGGACCATAGATAAGCGGACCAACTCTTTATAGCCTTTGCGGACAACAAAAAGGGCATGGCAGTGACGAAGCGCACACTTTCTAAATGGCTAACTGATTGTATAACTTTCGTTTATTCTGCTTCAAATCAGATTTGCCCACCAAACCAAAGGGACATTCTACTAGGTCAGTTTCCACATCTCTAGCTCATGCAGCTCGTCTACCATTGGATACTATTTGTGCAGCCGCCACTTGGTCTAAACCGCATACATTCATCACTCATTATAAAGTTGACAGGACTTCCAGGGACAGAGCATCTTTTGGTTCCACTGTGCTCAGGAACGTTCTTCCGTGAGTCACTCAGGGTAATGGAGCAAGGGACAGTACCCATGTGTAAGAACAAATGGCGAGATTGAACACTCTAACATAAAGAAGTTATGTCCTTACCATAACGTTCCATGTGGAGTGTTCATCTCGCCTCTGTTCTTACATCCCCACCCTCCCACCCTTGGATCTGGAAGAACATACGGATTTAGAAGTCTGGTCTGTTTGTCTCCCACTAGTGGTCTCTCTGTTGTTCCTACTGGCTTGAGCTAGTGTCTGGTCCTTTGTATACTTATGTATTCTCTTATACTCATAACCTGTGTTATTGCTGGATCTGGTTTTGTTGCAATCTAGATCTGAGGTACAGGCAGAGGGAATTGTGGGAGGTAGGTTGGTCTCGAGCTTCTCCTAGATGCATAGCTTTGCTAAGCGGCCGACTCGGAGCCGAGGATCAGCTCCGACACCCATGTGTAAGAACAAAGGCGAGATGAACACTCCACATGGAACGTTATGGTAAGGACATAACTTCTTTTTAATAGTCCTTGTTTAGCTTAAACAAGGGTCAAATCTAATTAAATACACTTTTTAAACACGTTCAGTACAGTAGCGTGCAGTGCAAACACATGCATAGAAGGGAAACAAAGCTTAGAAGTTAGTGGACATCCCCCTGAAGGGATATGCTCAGCCTGGTGGCGCACCATGCAAACATGTGCACCTAAGCTGAAATGAGCAAAGCACTCAGTAGACACCCTCCCTTTGTCCACTACCTCCTGTGTAAACAGCATGTAAGCCTACATGAAAGGGATATGCAAACACAATTACTCCTTTCTGTTTAGTAACTCCACCTCATTTGCATAGGTATTTGTGCTCACAGCCTGTAAACTACACACTTCAGAGCCCAACCATGTTAGCAACAGCATCAATGCACCATTGTAGAGACTCCATGCACAGTCCTGTAATACATTTCTGTCACATACTAATTAATTTGTTTTTTTGCCAGTTTTTTTTATTTTTCTATAAAATGTTTGCTCACTGTGTTGCACCATGCAGATATGCCCAGATTATTAAAAAAACAAAGTTAACTTATTTCCTTTAATTTTTTCAACATACAGGATGATAGTTTTGCTCATATATGTATGTGGTATGATATTTCTGTGCAAATATCGTCATTTTTACAACCCTTTTTGTCTGTCTACACTCCTGCACACGGAATGTTTCCTTGTACACTACAAACACTGACATGGAGACTGAAGAAATGTCTATCTGCTTGCTGGATCACTCTACCTGCCTCATTTGCATGACATTTACCTGCTTATGAGGTGATTTGCATGCCATAGACGTTTCCTTGGTGCGTGCATGTGTACTGTTCAGCAGCATTTACTGAATTTAAAAATGTTTGTGGCCATGTAAGTAGCGCAGCATGATGCCTACATGGCAAAACATGTAGGCTTTATTAAACTCCTCCCAATATCTTTTAATATGATCACATAAAAGGTTTGTAAAGTTGGTATTGGGGTGGTTTTATTTATGTGTTAAAAACCTGATACAGAAATTTCACTATTAGCACTAGGAAAAAATTTATTGTGAAATATGAAAATGAAAGGCAGCTTAATACACATATATACACACACACACACACACACATATATATATATATATATATATATATATATATATATATATAGTTATATTGAAATTAACGAAGAAAGTAGAAAAGGACATTGTAGACAAGTAGGTATGAAGAAAATCATGTGACAAACAAAACAGACTTCAGTTGTATGAGTAAAATACTGATTGAAATGGTTGAAAAGTGGGGTTTAAAAATGCTGTTTTTGTTGCGGTCAGTAGGTTGCCCCACTGGTTACTGACCATGGGAAAAAGTTCACTGAAACAATCGTTCAACAGATGAAGAGTTCAACAAATAGTGTTTGACAAAGAGGCATTTGACAATTAGTGAGTTTGACTAAGTGAAATAGACCCATGGTAGACTCACTTCCCTAATAACTTCTATGGTAAGAAATGATGCCATTTTATACTTTCTATATGGGTCTATATCAAGGCATTGAAAAGCCCTTTCATCAAATGGCTTTTAAACAGAAAATGTCATTAATAGAAGTCGATTGTGTGGAGGGCTGCACCCCCCCCCTCGCTAAATATGTATATCAACTCCGAGATCCCACTACAGTGAGGAAAGGGGAAATTTTCCGATCTCCACTGTACTGCAGTCTCACAAAAGTGACTTCTATTAATGGCATTTCCAATTTAAAAGCAGTTTGATGAAAGGACTTTTCAATCCAGTGACGTACACCCTTTCTATACACTTCTAAATATTTCTGTGAAATGAGTTTTTAGCTAAATGAGTTTTCAATGGGTTCAACCATTTGAGTTTTAGTGAAATGAAGGTTCAAGTGTTATAACAGGGACCCATTAGTTAAGTGAGACCCCACCCCTATACATCTCTTTGACCCTACATTCAAAATGTGCGCACACACACACACACACACACACACACACACACACACACACCAGGGGCGGCTCGTGGCATCGGACTGCAGCCCCCTCAGCCTTGTGGACAGTGTATAATTTAATTAATTTACTGTATTATTATTATTTTTTTTGTTTATTGTGTCCACGGTCACTCAGCATTGTCAGCAAGCCGGTCTTTCCTGCCTCGGCAAGTACGCGCATGCGCACTTTAACCGGCTCGGGTTGCGGCGGTTTTAAATAAAGACTTTTTTTTTGTTTGCTTTTGTTGCAGCCCGGTGAGGAAATTAAGGCATCAGTGTGATGCCCAGCAGTCTATGCGGTTCCAAACTGCATAGAATTAGAAGGGGTTCGGATTCCGACGTCCGCAGGCATGTACATGACGTGCTTGGGCTAAATGCTGCTGATTGGTTGTCGCTCTCTTCCTGGGCTTTATGTGCTGGGAAAAGAGCGAGAATCAAACAGTTTCACTTGCGAGTCGTGACTGACAAAGGAAGGAAGGATTTTATCATTTACCTATTTTTATATATATTTTTTTTGGGCGGCCTATATTTTGGTGCTGTTGCTGTGCTGAAGAAGAAGTGAAGAAAGAAGTAGAAGAAGAGGAAGAAGACCAGAGTAGAATACAGTGAGTATTACCTAGATATTTCTCCAAGGACAGACAGCACATTTGGTGGAGCACAGTCTACAGAGACTTTTGCAGAGTTTTTTTTTATTTATTGCACCCTGATAACCTAAGTGGACTGGTCAGTGACCCTTTTCACTCATGACCGAGGCTCCAGAGGAACAACAGTATATCATTTTATTCTAAAAATGTATCTTATATATGCCAGTTAATGTAATGTTACATAAGTTAATTTACAACATAAGCAGCAGAAAACAACATATTTGCAGAGACAAGTTAATTTAAAAGACAGAATGTTCATAGTTTGAACACTGTCAATATGTATAGATTTATATAGCCATCTATTTATCTCTCTCTCTCTCTCTCTCTCTCTCTATATATATATATATATATATATATATATATATATATATATATAGGGATTCCAGTTGCCTGGTCAAAGATTGCTTTCATTGATAGGTGGAAGTACCATGTTTTTTTGGTTGAACATCCAGTTTATCTAACATATTTTCTGTCAGGTGTGTGTGTGATTGAGAATGTGTTTGAGTTGGGGTTGGAGTAAGAGTTAGGTAAGGGGCTCAATTATGTGTATTTAATTGTGAGTGTTTACTGTTAGGGTGAGGTTAGGGGATATATTTAGTGTGTGTGTGTGCGTGTGTGTGTGTGTGTGTGTGTGTGTGTGTGTGTGTGTGTGTGTGTGTGTGTGTGTGTGTGTGTGTGTGTGTGTGTAAAATGCCCCAGTTGTCTATGTTTATAACATGGATATTTGAAATTTGTCCCTATTTTTGGGACTGTATTTCCCATTATTGGCTTTGTCCAGGTATTTGTGCTAAGGTTGAGAGTTATCTATGGTGAGAACTGTATTCATTGAATGTTTGGGTCTGTACTCCCTCCCCATTACTGGCTTTGTCCACATGTTTTTTGCTAAGAGGTTGAGAGATACAGTGAGAACTGAATTCACTGAATGTTTGGGGGCTGTATCCCCCCCATTATTGGCTTTGTTCAGGTGTTTTGTGCCAAGAGGTTGACAGCTATGCTGAGAACTGAATTCACTAAATGGTAGCCATTTAAGTTTATCTTCCTCTCTTTTACAAAACAGCTGATTTGGCATAGTGGTATGTTTCTCTGACTGTTTTGCACAGGGTCCCCTGGGTTAAAGACATGGCAGTGAAATGCATGGTGATAACACAGCATTTTATTCTAGCAACTTTCCAACATTATACAAGTAATGTTTAAAATGTGTCCCTGGTTGTTTCCCCCCACCAATAAATTTCAGCTTTTTCCAGATTTCTTGTGCTGTAAAGTTCAGAGATACAACTGCGTGTCGAGTAGATTTTACAAGAAGCTGAGAGCTGCAGGGGAACAAAACTTTAGTGCTGCTTATTCTGAGTCTGCTTGCATTAATAGCACAACATGTAGTGTACTTGCTTTTGATGCAGAAGGCTGTGGGTTCTACTCCCACAGTAGATAGATGCATTGCTGATACTGTACTGTGTTGTAAAGTGGGTGGATGCTGCAGTCTTTTTGGCAAAGATACCTAGAGTAGTAACTATGAACCTGTTATCAGTTTGCCATGCAGTCCCTATTGCGATATTACTAGCTTATTGTTTTTTTTAATGCATGCAACATAGGCAATTTATTCCTCAAGGGCAGCAGGCACTTTATTTGTAGATGAATAAACAGTGACATATAAAGTTGTTTGCTAGCAGCAACCTCTTCATTGTTACAGATTTCTTTAATGTGGAATTATTTAGATGACTTTTACTACTTCAGAGATTGTGCATATTTACTGATACTGGTGGACTGTAGAAGGTTGAGTAGACTTTTATGATGGAAATGTTCTGAATTGGGTAGTTTTGTCATTGGTGCATGCATTTTGTTTCATTGTTTACTGGAAAAATGTTCAAAACAATAAATTTAAAATGCCATCTAACAACTGTACTGTATTGTACAAGGAATATAATTTAGTAGAATCAGGAAGGTGTATCAAAGAGCACATGTATGTTTCATGTGCAAGGGGCCTATGATTTGAAAACAGCCCAAAGTTAATCTTTATCTGCCACTGGCAAAATGTATTTTCTTTGAATGTGAGTTTCAATGCTGTTTCATTGTGCGTTTCAAGGGCAGAGAAGTTTTTAATGCTAAGCCTGTTTTCATTGTGAGACTGCGTTGCTTTGTTTAGCAGATGTCTTAGTGTTTGTGCTGTAAAATGCAAAATAAAACTTTCAAATGAAATCCAGATCATCATAGAAGTAAAGCAGTATGCACATTAGTGTTTATGGTAAATGGAGTGATATAGCCAAGTAATGGATCATTGGAATGGCTGCAGGGGGGAGGGTTCCATTCGACCATAATTTTGTGAGGGGGAAGGGTGGCAAACTCAGACAGCCCCAGCTGAACTATACCTCCCAAATGTCCAGATTTTCACAGAATGAATAGATTTTTGCTTCTTATTTTTGGTTTGTTCCTCATATTTGTGGTTTTCTGGAAAATCATTTAGGAATTAAGTCACTAATGACACTGAGTTTCAGACTTTATAACCTTCAGAAAAATGCATGCTGAAGTAAGACCTGTTCTATCAACTGTCTCAGTTTATACAAGGGCAATTTTTAGTACTGTTTATGTTCCCCCAATATATTTGGCCTTGTCCAGATTTATTGCATTAACAGGTTGAGAGGTACATACAAATAAAATGGTTTATAGAATTAGGCATAGCCAAACCTCTCAACTGTCCCCGAATTTGGCTCAACATGTTGCTCTTCCCCTAATAATCCCTCCTCAAAATAGCAATTTTGGAAGAAAACATGGAGAGTTTACAATTTAGAAATAACTGTAATAATCAGAGTTATAGATTACTTTTATTTCAGAAATGCATGTAGATTCTTTTATTTTGTCAGCTGCTCAAGTTAGCAGTACTATTATTAAAAAAATGTCCCTTCTTTGACAGGTTGCCAGCTGTATTGTGTGGCTATTTTATATTTTTGCATCACATTTTTGGTCCATTTTTCATAAAATTGTGTTTTTTTGGCAAATTAGTGACAAATCATTAAAGACTGAAGTTAGAAAATAATGACAGACATTTGAGTTTCAGATTTCATACCATTCAGAAAATTCATACTAATGCAAGACCTATTATATTATCTTTCTAAGTTTATAAGAGCAATATTTAAAAATTGTCCTTATTTTTGGGCCTTTGTCCCACTTCTTTGTATGGCTTTGTCCAGATTTCTTGCTCTGAGGTTGAGAGGTATGACAAATGTGTCAGGGCCTTCACAGTCAGCCAGAGACATTTCAAATTGTGACATACTTGTTGCACCCCATTCCCCCATGTAGTGACTCTGGATATGTCGAAGCAAGGCAAGCAGTAGTTATGCAGTGTAAATGTGCAGAGTATCCCCCCATCCAAGGTAGACACAAGTACTAGAGTGGCTTTTCATCTGTCCTTGATTTTTGCAGAATGGTCTGGTTTCTGTCATATTTTTTGTACTGTTGATTTATGCTTATTACTCAAAGTGCCTGTTGCTCTGTGTTTAAGTAGCAATACTTTAATGACCATCAGGTAAGCTTGGCTGAGATTGTAAGATGCAAGTAAGCTTTAATAAGCATACTGTCAAAGAATTGCCAACATCGAAAGCCTTTCTGTTGTTGCCATGTAGAGAACACTTAACTAGATAATGTATAAGCCTTGGGTATTGAAATGCATATGACAGTATTTGTAATAAAGGACAGGATTACATTATTTTAAGAAGCTCATTACACTTGGAGACTTCCAGTCATCTCTGCAGGCTTTACCTGTAAACTAAACAGAATGCCAATTGTGTGGTCCATAACCTGTACAGTAATCCTTTTAAGCAATGTATCTTGAGCTTATTTCTTGTTTGCTTTTCATTTTTTACTTTGATCATGGTTTCACCATGAAACAAGTAGATAGTTGTCAGGCAGCAGGTCTTTTCTGGATAAGAAACATTTTTACAAGTGGGGGCATCAGAGATTTCTACTTTCAGCATGTTACTTGGTACTTTAATAAAGCTGAATATAAATTATAATTAGAACTGCAGTGCAAGAAGTGGTTTGAGTTGAGTGCTGCTTGTTTTTCTTATACTTGATTTTGACTGGCATTCCATTAATGTATTTAAAAAGTAATTTATTTTTTCATGCCTCACAACCTTTTTGTTTCCATCTAGATATTAAGTAAGCTGTCACGCAGCCAATGCATTGAAATATTTTTATTCTTCTACACTTCATTTTGTCTTGATTGGACTCTCATAATGATGGTTTGGCACCCAGGGCAGTGTATTTAGTTAGTATTTGTGGTTTTGAGCATAGCTCCTCCCTTTTCTGGTTGGTCACACCCCTTCCCATTGACCCCACCCATTCAGCTGTCTCCTGCAGCCCCCCTTTGATTTGAAGTCACCAGCCACCACTGACACACACACACACACACACACACACACACACACACACACACACACACACATACACACACACACACACACACACACACACATATGTGTTTGTAGTCGATTTCGAGGAGTCCCATGCCCCCCCAAATAAGGGATATATAATTGCACCATTCACTGTTTTTATATAGCCCAAGTCCCATTCCCCCCGATGTGGAATATATAATTATACCATGCACTGTTTTTATATATCCTGAGCCCCATGCTTCACCTCCCAATGTGGGATATACCATTTGAGAAACATGAAGCAGCTTTCTTGTTTTCCTGTTCAGTTGATCCAGCACTTTTTGGGGCCAGTCAGTTATGCCAAAGCTGTAAATTAGAACAGGAAGAACAAACTGATTTATAGCTTGAGCTTTATATGTAGGCAACCAATGCAGTTTTTAATATTAGTTTCTTCTGACATATTCCTTACTAAACTTCGTTCTCATTTGTACATGCTGTATTGCTGACCTTTCATCTATACCCAGATACTTACATACTCTATACTTTGTTCAAATTCTTTTATATTACATTCCTCTTCCAGTTTGATACTTTCTTGATGTTTCAAGTTTTTCAGCTGTAGGCATTGCTTTTGTACATTTATCAAGACTAGTTGCCATTTTTACATTGCCTGAAGAAAAAAAAATATTATTTGTAGTTGTGTTTTCATCTGCTTGCCTAATAAGCTATACAGTTTTAAATCATCCAGGATTGAATTTGATTACCAGGAAAGTCTGACTGGGCAGAAGCCCCTTTTCATTAGAGGCCCGTGGAGAAAAGCTCCAAATTCTTGCAAAACATTTTAAGAACAATAATTTTACAATATTCAGAAATAAAAACATCTGCAGTTTAAATAATTATAACAGATTAGGCATAATATAAAAACATTGGTTAAGAATTGATACAAGGTATATGACAATCATTTAATATTAACAGAAATTTTAGACTGTAGAGAAATGAAAGGTAAGTTAGTCTGATACAAATAGGAATTGTATTATGAAATGAGGGAAAACAGGCTTATAGTATATTTAGAGAGAAAGTCAGGAAAGAGAATTAGTTAGCAGTAAGAAAGTGAAGAAGGGAGAGCAGAGATATAAGGAATGAAAGAGTGCTTGTTCACATTTAGAGATATATTTTATCCTGGTTTTGAGAAAGAACAGAGACAGATTTAGCTAGGAAATCTTTCAGATTAGTTTTGAAAGATGGGAGGGATGGAGGGTATAGAATTGATGGTTACAGGTTCGGAGTTCCAGGCCTTAGCAATCTTGTACAATACAGACAATGCCCATCATAGCTGCTAGGTTTGTAGGCAGACAGGAGTTTTTGGTCACTTGATTGCAATGACCAACTGGGAACATAGTTGTGTAGAATGTTTTTTAGTGCTAGACAGACAGATGGCTGCCGGATAATTTTATACATGGTAAGAAGTTGTGTATATCTTAGTTGATGCAACAGTATTAACCATTTTAGGATTTTCAGTGCTATACAGTGGTGGTTCTGAAAGGGGTATGGGCTGCAAATTTAGCACTTTTGTTATAGCATTGCTCAAGTTTTCATTTTTGTGAAGCATAGAGGATTGTAAGGATGGGAGCACCATAAAGAAGAGTGGGGAGGAGAAAAGTAGTGGCAAATGTAGTTTTAGTTACGTTGGTGTGAACGTTTCTGGCTCTATAATGCATCCCTAGTTTTTGATGAGTTTTTCTTATGCAGTTTCGTATATGCAGGTCAATGTAAGATTATCATCTGCTATCAGCCCTAATAGTTTGACATGAGAAGTGACTTCAATGGTTGTATTATCTGGAGAGAGCATTTTAAATTTTATTTTTTTCATGAGACAGGGATTTGGGGAAAAAGTAGTAGTTTGGACTTTTTTGGATTAAGCATGAGTTGTGAGTTATGAAGTCATGTTTCAGTGGTTGTTAAAGCTTCACTGAGTAATTTTTTGGAGGTGTACCATGTTGTCAGATGTGCAAATGAGAGTGGGATCATCTGTGTATTTTATTTTTTTTTGGGGGGGGGGCTGTTCTGTGGAAATACAGAAGGTGTTGGTGAAAATGTTAAAGAGGAGGGGACCAAGTACAGAGCCATGCCATGCACTGGTGGTGACAAGGAGGTAAGGAGTAAGCATGGGTGCCAATTTACTGATTGATATGTACTGGACAGGCAGTGACAAACTGTGTCAAAGGCTTTAGACAAGTCTAAAAATAAAGAAAGAGACTAGATTGCTGTTTTTGTTGGCAATATTCACGTAGGTTAGAAGGGCAGTGTTAGTACTATGGAAAGGATAGAAGCCATGTTGTATAGAAGATAGGAGTTCTTCCTGCAGGACATAGTCTAGCAATTGTTTTTGAATACACTTTTCAAGTATTTTGTCAAGGGGAGATAAGATTGCTATAAAGCTAAAGTTATTAATGTCTGTTGAATTTCCTCCTTTGTGCAGAGGGATAATGTATGACTTTTTCCAGAGAGAGGGAATGTAGAATTCCTGAAGTGACCTATTTTTAAGGAATGAGACTGAATAGGCAATGCTATTGGCTGCTATTTTTAGGTAATTGTTTGGAAGGTCATCAGCTGAAGAAGAGCAAGGTTTAAATTTGTTTAAGAGTAGTTTTATATAGTATATGGGAACAGGTTTGAAGGTAAAAGTGGATGTGGTGATATGTGGCTGATGGGCAGGGCTGGGATTAAATGTTGAGTAATCCCTGGTTAAAGATGCTATATTATCTATAAAAAAGTGTTAGACAGTATTACAGTTTTGAGTACTGAGTTATCGGTAAAGTGGTTTGGGTTGAATTCTTGGTTGATATGTAAGATTTCTTTAATGGATGTCCAAAACTTTATTCTGAAAGTTATTAAAGTATAGATTTTTGTCTTCAATTATTTGCTTTTTAGTATGATTGTGAAGCATTCAGAAGTTTTCAAGATACTGAGGTGTTCCATATTTTTGCCATTCTTTCAATGCTTTTTCTCTATCCTGCTTTAGCATTGTACTCTTTTTGGACAGCCAAATTGCATTATTTGTTTTCAGTCTCTTCTGACTAGGAGGTGCAAGGTCATTTAGGATATTTAGAAAAGTTGTATTGAATTCAATTACAGCATCGTCTAAGGGGAGGATTTTTAGGAAGTTCCAGTTAATAGATGATAGTGTAATAATGAACATTTCTGGATTAAACTTGGAAAGGTTACGCATTGTTTTATAAATATGCTGTTTACCTGGATGTGTGAGATGTCTAAGTCATATAGATTGGGAGATGATCACTGAGAGAGTCTGACATTGTACCTCTGATGGTGTATTTGCTAGGGTCTGATACTAGGATCCAGTCTAATAGTGGATTTGATGTCTTGCTATAATGTGTGGGGCTATTAATTAGCTGTGTGAAACCATATATGTTCATGCTAGATGTAGGGGCATTAGAGTTTATATCCAACCAGTTGACATTCATATCTCCTAGTAATGTTTTTCTTGTGGAAATGTTATGGATATCCAGTGTAGGATATCTTCCAGTATAGCTATATTGTCACCAGAAGGTATATAAAAGACAGTAATACATATTTGTTTATAATTGTTTATTTTGAGTAAAGCAATAAGAAGCTCTGCTGAACTGAATTTTGGCATTGTTTTGCTGTACAGGGGAATGTGGTAGGTACTGTGAAATATTAAAGCAATAGCACCACCTTTCCTTTATATACTGTCATTACAGATAATATTATAGCCAGGAGGTTTACTTCAGAGTCATTTATGTTGGGTTTAAGCTAAGTTTCAGTAACAGCAAGAACACCAGGCTTATGCTGGTAGTCCAAGCATGTAGTTCTGCAGTTTTATTTCCTATACATCTAACATTTATTACCACAAAAATTAGATCACCAGGGTTGGGGATTGGCTGTTGTTGGGTTACAGAAATGTGGGGAAAAGAATTATCTTTGTGTTCATTGTGATAAGTGGTGCCAGGATTAGGGTGTATATCTCCTTCTAGAAGGATTTTAGTATATTAGAGAATTATGTGTACATTTTTGAGAAGATTCTTGCTCTTAATTTTGTTTGGCTTGAGCGGAAGTGAAATTAATCAGCCTATGTTTGGAATAAAGGTGAGGGGCAATATTAAATAGGTTAGGTGCAATATTTGGTGAGTGTAAAGAGGAAGTATGCATAGGTGGTTGGGACAGAGTTGGAGAGATATTGTGATATATTATTTGATTAGTTCAGAGGAGATAATAAAAATTCTAATACAGACTGTAAACTTTTCCTGCTGAAATCCTATTACCTGCTTTTAAACATGCTGTTCATTGCCTTCTGCCTAAACGTCGATCATAACCAAACCACAACACTTTTACCCCATTGCAGATCTTTGTCTCACCACTAAATCATTGCATTCTTGACTGTGTATTTAAGTGCAGGATTTGGTCTCTTGCTCAGCATTAGTTTCAAGAAACGTTCAGTGCTATATTAGACAATTATAGTTTTACTGATTCAGTGTCCTCAACATGAAAAAGGGGCTACTTACAGGTGATATTGTTGCAAACATGAGGAAAGCTTTTGTGGCAGTGGATTACTTCCATTTAGCCAATAAACTTAAAAAATTCTAATTGTTGCTGATGGCTATATTACCTGGATACAGAGTTAGCTTACAGCTTATATCTTTCAAATAATAGGGGGCTCTTTCTATTTATGTCTAGAGAACCACAGGAATCAGAACTAGTACATGTACTGTTTTTTTTTAATCAGTGATATAACTGTTACATGTTCTCCATTAGTTATCCATAGATAGGCATATTAATGATAGATATTAAAAAAAATCTGAGCAAAGATTTTACTTGTCTTTGGAATATGTTTACATCAAAACAAACTTGCTGTTAACATCAACAAGAAGGCCAAAGTGATATTTGCTACAATTCGAAAAGTTAGGGGAGATCCCATACAACTCTTTGACCCTAACAAACTAGTAAAGTGAAAAGGAAGCCAAAACGAATCCAAAAGTTTTATTTAAGCGCTTTCATTTTGTCAATAAGAAACTTCATCAGAAAGTAACAAAAATACATACTACCCAACTTAAATACTCCCCCTAATTAGCCATTTAAAGTGCTACGTACATTTTATATAAAAACACAGAAAAACTATAAACTTTCCACCTCTATACAATGATGCAATAATAAATAATACTTATACATCCGTCCTACTACCTCTTAATACAAGAAAATATACAATATAATTTATAAATTAATATAAAAATAAATAAATGTGCCTTGCTAAAAAACATATATGCATATAGGTATGTATTCAACAATCGCAGAGAGCAATACAAAAAATGTCCCAGACCCAAATGTCCCTGGCAATACAATACACAAATATAGCCAAAAAAAAATAGGCAATACACTTTTATAAAAATAATTCAGATCTCAACCTATGTACCGAATTAATAGATAAGGTACTATTTAGTCCAGGGTTTACACTGACATTAGTTCTTAACTGCCACTTTAGTTCTTTTAATTCTAGAAAATCATTTACTGGACCACCTCTCTCCCCAATACATGCTTGTTCTAGTATAGTAAACTTAAAATTGTGTCCTTGATTTTCCATAACATGAACTGCTAAAGCACTTTTTATTTCATTATGTAAAATGTCACGGTTATGTTGGCACACCCTGGTCCTAATAGCATTGATAGTCCTGCCTATATAAAATCTTGGACATTTGGTGCACACAGCTAGGTACACCACTGCCTTTGTGCTACAATTGAATTTCCCATACAAATTAATTTTACCATAATTGGGAATAATAACTGTATTTCCTTCCAACATATATTTACATTGCCCACAATAACCACATTTTGACATGTTTCCTCTCACCTGGTTGTTATTCAGACACCTTTCAATAATAGATTTAAAATTGGTGTCCCTTCGATAAACTATTTTTGGCCTATTAACTACAATATTAAGATGTTCTTTATTAATTTCAAATACATGCCAGTTTTGATAAATAATCTCCTTACATTCTTGAAAACCCTGGTTATAGGTAAGAATTAAAGCAAGTATAAGGAAAATATACCACTGCTATCCCAAAGTGTCCCACCAGCAAAAATGGAAAGAAACATATACAAATATATATATATATATTTTGTATATATCTATGGAATAAAGAAAGTTCATTTTATTCAAGTTATCAAGTTCTCGTGGTGTTCAAAAGTTAAGAATTAAAGCATTATTAAAGTCCGCCTCAGCCGGCTTCTGTTGTCCCATAACCATGTAGTCTGTTTTCCCTAGTAGGGGAACAAAGGTACCTGCTGATCTTTTATTAGTAACTTCCTTGAAAATATTATTTAAAAATTCCATGGGGTAACCTCTTTTCACTAACATATTTTTTAAGAAGTCCATCTGTTCCACAAATTCTACCTCATCACTAATCATTCTTGCCAGCCTAACAGTCTGTCTCTTCCCCAAAGATTTTTTTCTGTTGTATAGGATGCCAGCTATCGAAGTGTAACAGACTGTTAGGTTGGTTTCCTATATATAGTGGTCTGAAAACATTTCTTAATCCTATCCTTAATAATCAAAATATCCAAATAACTAATTTGATCAGAATTTATAGTAGATGTAAACTCTAAAAAGCCAGTAGCTGTCTTTAGATACTCAAAAAATTCCATCAACTCTACCTCACCCCCCTTCCAGAACACAATGATATAATCCAGGTATCTCCCATAGAAAGTCCATTTTAGAGAATAGGGACTATTCAAAATAAATTCATTTTCCCAATATGCTAAAACAATATTGGCAAAAATTGGGGCGCATGCAGCGCCCATTGCCACCCCTTTCTCTTGCTTAAATAATTGCTTTTCAAAAGTAATAACATTACTCTCCAACACCAACTCCATCAAGGTTTAAATTGTTAAAATATTCTCATGGTCAAATTCAGATTACTGACATAGATACCTGTAAAACCAATCCAGCCCCACATCATGTGGAATGACTGAAAAAAGGTGTTTGATGTCTGTTGTGACAAATATTAAACCATCAGTATACATTTCTTTCGATATTTTCATCAGGAGGTCCCAGGAGTCTTTCAGTATCCAAGTTTTCCCTTTCAACACATTTTTAGTATGAGAATCAATGAAATTAGCAATAGTGTAAGTTTTAGAGGCCCATGCATCCACAATTGGAGGGTTACCTAAATTCTTTTGGATTTTGGGTATACCAAAAATAGTAGGTGTTCTACTGTTTTTTGTCACAAGGAATTTGTATTCGTCTAAGGTGATCTGATTGTTCAAAACTAACTCTTGTAATGCAATATCTATTTTTTTATAGATAATATTTTTCTCGTTTAAACTTATTTCACTGTGTGTATCTGTATATAACAGTGAACACATCTTGCTGATGTAATCAACACTATTCATGATTACCAGGCCCCCTCCCTTATCCGGTTTCATGATTCTCAAATCATTTCTATTGCATACTTCTCTGAATAAAGTGGTTTCTTCTACCCTAAGGTTAGATCCATATTGGTGTCTGTTGTCATTTAACAAAGTTCTCACATCATGTTCACACAATTCCTTAAAGAGATACACAGTTGGATGTAAAACAGGGTTAAAGGTACTTTTTCTCTGACAAGCATCATTACTGATCCTTCTAACATTTTTGTCCTGGAAATAAAATTGTAAATTCAATTTTCTAGTATGGAGTTTCAAATTAAGTAAAGTATCATCCACCCTTGCTCCCCTACCTGGAACATAGGTCAACCCCTTATCAAACAAATTGGCAACATTCCTATGTAAACCACATCACTATAATTATAGACATTAAAATTACCATGGTCATTGGTCAGAATAACATAAGGTACATTTAATGTTGATTCCAAACATTGTTGCTGTGATACTGGCCCTTCCCCTTTCCTCTCCCCTCCGTAGAGGGATACTGTTGACCATTGTAATAATCCCCCCTCTCTGGTTCTTCAGTCTCTTGGACCTCCTCAGAGCAGGGTATTCTAAAGTGTCAGGGCCATCATAAATATCCTCACAGTCACCATTGTTTTCTTGCCCTCTGCTTTGTTGAAATACTCCCAATCTTTGTTGGTCCAAAGGGGGTGGCGGATATGCCCTACCCTCCTCATAATCATGCTTGTCCCTAGTCAATTTATTAAACTTTTTATGCTTAAGATCACTAATAATGGAGTCAGTTTTATAAAAAATATTAAAATATTGTAGCTTCTTATGTTCAAAAAGCAGGTCAGTATGAATTTTACTGTCCAATACTTTAATTTCTTTGTCCAGTTCACTGATCTGTCTATCATTATCTCAGACAAGGCAACTCAACAGCTCAGTACCTTGTTTATTAAAAAGAGCTAAAAGTTCTTGGTGAAGCATAGAGTTCCTTACCAGCCCAGACAGATATTTCCATGTTCTTAACCCTTTTGGAACACGTTTCACCCTTAAACATTCACGGAGGTAATTGTTCTCCAATTGCAGTTTACGGTATCTTAATGTAGACTTTTCAAACTGTACAATCATGTCATTCAAGGTACCTTGAAACTCACTGGAGATGTTACCAGGTTTATGCCAATCGATTTGTCTCTCCTCAAGCCATTGCAATAATGTGTTGCTACCATTATATGAAACGTCGTCTCTCAAAGATCCTCCAGGCAAATGCACCTTGTCCTGCCCTACCCCTGGTTGACTGGGGCCTATTGAAGGTTGCCTCTGGGCTGGAGTAATTCTGCTCAATGGATGTGAGCCACAAACCCTCTTGCCTTCTGTTTCTGTTATACCACTGTTTTCTGGTCCTCTCTGCGATGCGGGTCGCTGGGTTGTTTGTGTAAGCTGCTGCACCAACAGCGTTAAATTGATGACATTCTTATTAAGTTCAATAAAAGACTCAGAGTCCGTAAAGTAAACAAATCCATTTGCTGACCTCCCTCCATCCTCAGACTACAAACAACACGTAGAATACAGGTCCAAACAAAGTAGTAAAGTGATAAGGAAGCAAAAAACTAATCCAAAAGTTTTATTTAAGCGCTTTCATTCCATCAATAAGAAACTTCATCAGAAAGTAACAAAAATGCATACTACTCAACTTAAATACTCCCCCTAATTAGCCAAAGTGCTACATACATTTTATATAAAAACACAGAAAAAATGTAAACTTTCCACCTCTATACAATAATGCAATAATAAATAATACTTATACATCCATCCTACTACTTCTTAATACAAGAAAATATACAATATAATTTATAAATTAATATAAAAATAAATAAATGTGCCTTGCTAAAAAACATATATGCATATATGTATGTATTCAACAATCGCAGAGAGCATTACAAAAAATGTCCCAGACCCAACTGTCCCTGGCAATACAACAATACACAAATACAGCCAAAAAAAACAATAGGCAATACACTTTTATAAAAAGAATTCAGACCTCAACCAAAGTACCAAACTAATAGATAAGGTACTATTTAGTCCAGGGTTTACACTGGCATTAGGTCTTAACTGCCACTTTAGTTCTTTTAATTCTAGAAAATCATTTACTGGACCACCTCTCTGCCCAATACATGCTTGTTCTAGTATAGTAAACTTAAAATTGTGTCCTTGATTTTCCATAACATGAACTGCTAAAGCACTTTTTATTTCATTATGTAAAATGTCACGGTTATGTTGGTACACCCTGGTCCTAATAGCATTGATAGTCTTGCCGATATAAAATCTTGGGCATTTGGTGCACACAGCTAGGTACACCACTGCCTTTGTGCTACAACTGAATTTCCCATACAAATTAATTTTATCATAATTGGGAATAATAACTGTATTTCCTTCCAACTTATATTTACATTGTCCACAATAACCACATTTTGACATGTTTCCTCTCACCTGGTTGTTATTTGGGCACCTTTCAATAATAGATTTAAAATTGGTGTTCCTTCGATAAACTATTTTTGGCCTATTACCTACAATATTAAGATGTTCTTTATTAATTTCAAATACATGCTAGTTTTGATAAATAATCTCCTTACATTCTTGAAAACCCTGGTTATAGGTAAGAATTAAAGCATTATTAAAGTCTGCCTCAGCCGGCTTCTGTTGTCCCATAACCATGTAGTCTGCTTTCCCTAGTAGGGGAACAAAGGTACCTGCTGATCTTTTATTAGTAACATCCTTGAAAATATTATTTAAAAATTCCACCGTGTAACCTCTTTTCACTAACATATTTTTAAGAAGTCCATCTATTCCACAAATTCTACCTCATCACTGATTATTCTTGCCAACCTAACAGTCTGTCCCTTCACCAAAGATTTTTTCTGTTGTATAGGATGCCAGCTATCAAAGTGTAACAGACTGTTAGAATAGGTTGGTTTCCTATATATAGTGGTCTGAAAACACTTCGTAATCCTATCCTTATTAATCAAAATATCCAAATAACTAATTTGATCAGAATTTATAGTCGATGTAAACTCTAAAAACCCAGTGGTTGTCTTTAGATATTCAAAAAATTCCAACAACTCTACCTCATCCCCCTTCCAGAACACAATGATATCATCCAGGTATCTCCCGTAGAAAGTCCATTTTAGATAATAGGGACTATTCAAAATAAATTCATTTTCCCAATATGCTAAAACAATATTGGCAAAAATAGGGGTGCACATAGCGCCCATTGCCACCCTTTTCTCTTGCTTAAATAATTGTTTTTCAAAAGTAATAACATTACTCTCCAACACCAATTCTATTGAGGTTCTAATTGCCAATTTGTTTGATAAGGGGTTGACCTATGTTCCAGGTTGGGGAGCAAGGGTGGATGATACTTTAATTAATTTGAAACTCTACACTAGAAAATTGAATTTACAATTTTATTTCCAGGACAAAAATGTTAGAAGGATCAGTAATGATGTTTGTCAGAGAAAAAGTACCTTTAACCCTGTTTTACATCCGACTGTGTATCTCTTTGAGAAATTGTGTGAACATGATGTGAGAACTTTGTTAAATGACAATAGACACCATTATGGATCTAACCTTTGTGTAGAAGAAACCAGTTTACTCAGAGAAGTATGCAATAGAAATGATTTGAGAATCATGAAACCAGACAAGGGAGGGGACCTGGTAATCATGAATAGTGTTGATTACATTAGTAAGATGTGTTCACTGTTATATACAGATACACACAGTGATATATGTTTTTTAGCAAGGCACATTTATTTATTTTTATATTAATTTATAAATTATATTGTATATTTTCTTGTATTAAGAGGTAGTAGGACGGATGTATACGTATTATTTATTATTGCATTATTGTATAGAGGTGGAAAGTTTACAGTTTTTCTATGTTTTTATATAAAATGTACGTAGCACTTTAAATGGCTAATTAGGGGGAGTATTTAAGCTGGATAGTATGCATTTTTGTTACTTTCTGATGAAGTTTCTTATTGACGAAATGAAAGTGCTTAAATAAAACTTTTGGATTTGTTTTTGGCTTCCTTATCAATTTACTAGTTTTTTTGGACCTGTGTTCTACATGTTGTATGAACTCTTTGACCCTGTAAATCATTCCTTTCCCAAAATACAGTAGCATAAATACTAAGGCCTAGGAACTGATTTCACACTTTCTTTTACTGCTTATGTAATCGGCTGTTGGCAATACACAACTAAAACACTGCTGCCGACTTTCCCACTCTTTTTTTTTTCTTTTTCTTTGAGGCCAAAATGGCTTTGAGGTGAGATTTTATTATTCTTAAACAGGAATATAATCTATTCATTATAACCCTACATTTGTGCCTTAACATAAACCTTCTGAAACCTACTAAGAATGTTTGTCAGTTTTATAGCCCTATTCATTTAGATAGGGGATCATTGCTGCTTCCTTGAAACAGCAAACTGGTTGACTACATTCATCCTTTATTCAAAAAGCTAAAAAGCAATTTTTTCAACTACTCAGTTTGGTTATAAAGACAAGGATCTTGTAAAAAGTCCACTTTTGTTATTACTGGCTCTCTGTCACAATTGCAAAGATGACATGAATAGGCATTATTTCAGAATTTGTAATTTTTAAAAGTATGTTTTTCCACTTACACTGGGATACATTCCATTTGTGGAAGCTTCATCTCAATACTACCTACCTCATACCAGGTCTAGGATTGCTGCTCCTTGGAGTAAGGGTAGACAAAATGCTTAAAACTTCCAAAAGAGAGACCTGCACAGTAGAATATGTGAACATGTTTATAATATTAGGATTGGAACACCAAATAATGCTTTAGCTAAGACTGTTAGAGACACTAATGAATCACACTGCTTAAATTCATGGTAGATAAAACAAAAACCACCATGAGACAAGGTGACATAAGAACAAAAATGGAGATTAATGAATCAGAATGGATTATTATAGCAATAACCCACGCCTGGGTGTGGGTAATGCTAAATTTACCCACGGTTGGCGTGGTTTGGTCCCGAGGGCCCGAGGACCAAACAAAGCCAACCATGGGTAAATTTAGCATTACCACACCCAGAAGTGGTTATTGCTATATCATGACATTATTTAAGAAAAGAAACTGTTACTTTTCTTAAATAATGGCATAGTATAATGCCTGTTTACTGCCCTTCCGCAGATGTCTGGCATCTGCGGCAGTTCTGATGTACTGCGCCTGCGCAGTACATCAGAGTAATGAGCAAAAACGGAGAAAGCAAGATCTCCGTTGCTTTTTAGTCTCGCTATGTTAAATGAGTTTAACATAGCGAGACAGTTTAAAATAAGCAACGGACATCTCCGTTGCTTATTTTAAAACTGTCTCGCTATGTTAAACTCATTTAACATAGCGAGACACTAAAAGCAACGGAGATCTTGCTTTCTCCGTTGCTAAACACTGCCTCGCTATGTTAAATGGGTTTAACATGGCGAGACAGCTTTAAAATAAGCAACGGAGATCTCCGTTGCTTATTTTAAAGCTGTCTCGCCATGTTAAACCCATTTAACATAGCGAGCAGTGTTTAAACGAGTTATACTAATGGAAAAAAGTCCGGGCGACCGGACCTTTTTCCATTAGTATAACTCGATTTACAACGGGCACGCTGGCCAATCAGCGTGCACGTTTTGGGGGGATCATGGTATAATAAATTACAGGCAATGGAAGACAGTGGTTTCAATGATAGGATTTCTATCAAACCTGAGCTGAAAGCAAGAAGGCACTGGTAAGGTTCTGATTTTTTTATGAACTAAATGTAAACAATGCTTGTTGCTATGCATTTACTGCAAACTGAATGAAAACAATGTTTTGATATGTGTTTCGTGATAGGTTAGTTTTTGGCTCCAAGTTTGAATTAATTGAGCTGGATTGGTGTGTTTGTAATGAGCTAAGTATAAAATAAATGCTTTAGAACTGGTACATTGGTCTGATGAAGCAACAAGGAGGGTTGTGAAACTGCTGACCATTTTTATTATTTTTATATGAAGTAAAGATGCATGTTATAATTGTTTTTACTGTCATTTTACTGCTGAATGAACAGTGCATGTTTTGCCATGTGTTGACTCCATTTGCTGTTGGATTGTTTGCATAAACATTTCGTAGTGGAGTATTTACTGCATTGGTTGTAGTAGTTTGTTTTGTGATTTATCTTCTTTCTGTCAAGGGACTGTGATTCCCTTACATGTGAAGACTGAGAGAAAAATCAGACATATCCAAATCAGAGGTCAAGACTCTATTAAAAAAGTATCTTGCCCTCCAGAGTGGGGAGAAAACAACTTCCACAAGTATGGAAGTTTAAATCCCTTGGTGTTTTGATCATGGGTGAAGGTAGTGAGGATCAGTGGCTGACCAGAAGAGTGGTGCAACAGGTGGTGAAGCAAGAACTGAGTCACACGATGAAGCTTTCAGTCTATGCTCCTATCCTGACATATGGCCATGAGCTTTTAGATAGTAACTAAAAAGGTATGTTTGTTTAAACAAGCAATGGAAATGGGTCCCTCTGCAGGGCATGAGACAGAACAAGGAGTATGAGGAGTTCATCAGTGCCAAAGGTGCTTGGAGTACAACTGCTGCTCCTGTGTGTTAAAATGCGTCAGCTGGGCATCTACTGAATATTGCCTTATTGCCTGGGCACCTATTCAAAGTGCCCCCCATAGCACTTTCCTTACAGGTTGTGCCAAACACAGCCCACTGAGAGGAGTCTCTATGGCAGACTCAGAACATATTGAAGGGATCCTACCTCTTAGACTGGCACAAAAAACATTAGGATTCCACAGGATAGGTTGGAGATTATTGCTGACAGTAGGAAAGTTTGGTCTGTGCTGTTTATCTTGCCATAAGCATAGCCCTTAACAAGACAAGTGATTTACAAAATGGCTGGATAGCTGGCTGGATGCATGGACGGATGAAGGTAGGCCCTTACTAGGACATGCAATTTAGAAAATGGTTAGATAGCTAACTAACTGGATGGCTGGATAAAGCTACATTCATAGAAGAGAAATTAAACAGTAGTAACATTTTTCATACAGTATACATACATATTTTATTTTTAACAATTATCATCCACTCCTACATTACATAAATTATTCAGTTCTTCCCTTCCTTTAAACCTTAGTCTTCCTTCTGTACATTATTCTCTATGTATTGTTCCCACAAATTCCATTTATTTATATGTAATTTGTTTATACCATTTTCTGAAGATCCCACCTCTAGTTATTTTATCTCCTCTAAAATATTCAGTACTTCAGTTATAGCTGATTTAGATTTTGATCTTCCTTTCTAGTAATTGCTTTTTGGTAACCGATAGCTTTAAACTTAGTAAGGCCTTGCTATGTCTAGGCAATTCAGATCCTATTAACATCTCAAAAGAATTATTTCCTTAGTTACAATGATTTGCTCCCCCAATATTTCTAACAAAGTTATCTGTAGGGATTTTTTTTTTAATCTGCCAACTCATCACATTTTCAAAGACATGTTCCCAGTTACTTCCCTCTTTGCTACTACACCTCCAATACTTGCTGTCTACTTGAGGAAAATTCTCTGGTTTGCTTGAGTATAGAAATACCGGTACATTTTTTGTGCATTCTTTTATTCACTCACTGTTTCTGACCCTGCTAACATGCTATGATGCCTCTTTCAATTACCTATCATCCTTCCTATGAAATACTACTTACTGACGTTGAAGTATAAGCACACTGGCCATTGAATCTAGTGAGGAAGCCATCTACCAGAGTACAAGAGGATAACAAGGAAAGACAGCTATAATGGAGTTATGTGACTTGGGTCTTAAACTTACTCACCTATATAAGTAGGCAGTAATAATATTTGAGAGGAATCATCAAGAAGGAAACAAAACACAGATCCAGAAAAAGGATTTTATACTACCTTCTCACACAAGTATGTTAACTGGAATCTTAACATTCAGTAAACATAACAATGCACTATAAATAGATATAATAAACCATAGAAGAAATTATTTCTATCCTCCACTGAGATCTAGTTTGACACTGAAGGCGATTCCCTGCTGGGTAAGGAAAGCAAACCTATATTTTTGTCTGTGAGTGATAAAGCTGCTTTCTGTTTTACCTGCTCCATTTTGTTTTCTGTTTTAATGAATCTGCTTGGCCTGGTGTTTTTGTTCTATGTAAGAGACAGACACATATTAGCTAGGATGCACATTTCACATTTTTTTCATTGGTAAAATTGTTTCTTAAGTGATACATATACACACAGTAAATTTCTGGGCCTTTGTCTTTTTATGAAAATATTTCAAGCTTGCATAAACTAAAGCATTGCTGGAGATTCCCAGGTAGTTTTTCCCGCCCACCTTCCTCTTCGTTGATCTGCTGTTTAACCATGGTAATTTTAAGCTGCCCATCCCTAGTGTAAATTGAGTCTAATAAGCTCCTCCCTTTCTACACTGCTGTTGATATCTTAAAATTATTTATTTGCCATTCCTTGTCTTATAACGAAAAAGTGCATTTTGCATCTGATTGTCTGTTGTACTGATTTACTTGCTCTAAATTCATTATCTAACTAGCTGTTAAATAAAGTAGTGTATTTTTACACTCTAGCAAGCACTTGTTTTTATACCAAGAGGTCGTGGATTTTCCATCTACTGCACTGGGAGGTAGCCTGGTTTGTTTAGGTTTAGGAAACACCTGAGATTTCTGTATGTAGTTTTATTGGCTAGAGGGCTTATTAATCAGCTTATCTTGCTTTTAGTGCTTTTATAAATTATGTAAAATTGAGTGGCTCTTGGCTCATTTATACAAAGTGAAGTACTTTTATTGAATAATCACTCTTTTATAAGCTTTTTTAAAGTGTCCGTATCTTTAAGTTTGTTTGTGGTAACACTTCATATCTTTTAAGTTTGTTTGTGTTAGCATTTCACTCCGGACACTCTTTTACTGTGCTTTTACATTTGGAGTACTGGGATTATTCATCTAGTGGCATTAGATGTTTACCTGCTCTATCTGAGCTGGAAAGCACACAAAAGAACTCTAGGTATCTTTTTGCATTCCTCTTATGTATGGTGACTGTACTTTAGCAGTTTAAAAAAAAAGTAGGTAGTTTGTGTGGCCTTGTTACACTTGGGCTCCAAACTAGCTATTCTACATTAACAAGGTTGTTTTTCTGCACTCTTGTGGCAGAAGTGTGCTGATCTAACCTAAGTTGGGGACTGTTGGTGATAGGCTTATTGTGTGCTTTCCTGATTGGTAGTTAGCTTAAAACGTGTTTCTTTTTGCTCTTATCTAAGCCTCAAATTTGCATGGTGCTGTTCTTTGTGCAGCTGTGGATAGCAGCACCCTGTATAGATACAAAAGCCTAGAAGCTCAGTTTTTCCCTAAACAGCTGTCAGTAAACCTCCAAGCTTTTCTGCTGCTCTAGGAGCATCTCAGTTGCACACTGAGCAGTGTTGTCTTATTGATAAACCTTAGCCTACACAAAGTATAGGTCCCTCTTGTAGTGTCGGCACTACCAGCACACTCCTGTCAAATTAACCCATTCCCTTCCAGAATAAAACATACAGTAAGAGCATGGATGGACAGTTTCCCATCATCTCTCTGGCCAGCCTGATAGACATGGGCATCCTGAGGCAATGCAGCAATTGTCTCATGTATACTAACAACCACTTACTCTTGAAACAAAAAAAATACTTTATGTGAGAGATGTAGTTACACTATGAAATTAGAGGTGTCTCTCACATAAGGACAAATCGAATGCCAAACAGGATGTCAGCGTGCACACACACACACACACACACACACACACACACACACACACACACACACACACACACACACACACACACACACACACACACACTTCCCACACTAAATAAGGACATGATGCATAAGCCCACATATGTGGAGGTACTCACTAGTAACTTTCCAAAAGATCAGAGGCCTTACAAATGGAAACCACTTACACAAATAAATATGCAACATCAACCATAACACATAATAACACACACTCACCAGCGTCTCATCAAATAAGACCATAAGACATAACACCACAAAACCTAATGAATTTGGTCATAGGTGACTCCATCATGAGATACACGGATTTTCCCCTCACCAGGCTGGATAAGGAGCAGGTTATGGTTAGCTGCCTGTGAAGTGCCAGGATTCATCAAGTCATTCAAGCACTCAAGTCACTCAACCACAAGGACTAGTATGACTCTGTCATAGTCCATGTTGGGGTGAATGACTTGAGATGTACCTCACTGGACTATATGAAGAGTGACATGACTGAGCCCTCAGATTATTCATCACAGGAAGATATAAGCCTAGCCATAAGCAGCATTATATCTTCTCCAAGGATGATGCCACAATACAAAACAAAAAAAAATGATTGACTAACAATTGGATTAGCTTCTGGTGTCAGTCCAAGGGGATCCAATATTTGTCAGCCTGGGAAGGCAAGGTCGACTCCAAGCTGCTTTGCCAGAGATGGTTTTACCTCTCTCCTCTAGGCTTTCAGATACTGGCAAAGGCATCAGCCGCCCCTATTGTACTTTGTTTAGAGAGTGTCAAAATAATCAGCCTCCCAGCATAACAAAATCCTGTCTAGATAAACTCAAGGTACTGCTTCTTAATGCTAGGATTCTAAACAAGAAACTGCACTCCCTGGAAGCACTCCTCACTTTGGAAATTCTGACATCTGTGCAGTCATCAAGACATGGTTCAAAGGTGTGGAAAGCACCACAGCTGTGTAGGGCTAAATGTTTTTCATACACTCAGAACCAAAGGAAGAGGTGTATCCATTTTCATTAAGGCAAAGTACAACCTTAGACTTGTCGAACAGTATGACTCTCTTGTGCAACTCCATATCCAATTAACTATAGGCAAAACCCCCTATCACATCATAGCTGGCTATAGGTCCCTTACCATGAAACAGGAAAAGCATACCGCATACCTGGACTTACTGGAGTCACTTGCCATACAGCCCAACACCTTACTCATGGGTGATTTTAATTATCATACTGTCAACTGGGAAACATACATGACCGCAAACATGCTGGCTCAGAAGTTGTTGGACTTTGTCAATGCAAATGCTCTGGAACAGCTAGTCAGCACACCCACAAGAGGCTCAAATGTCCTGGACATAGCACTCACTAACATGGGAGAGAATTGCACCCCCTCCCCGTGTGATGTTCTCCCTGTTAAGATCAGATCATAAATAACTCTCATTCAATGTAATTATAAGATCAGATACACCATCAAACTCAAAAATGCTTAAGAATGTTTCATAGACAAATTACCTGCTACTAAATGATGGTATAAGAAGTTTAAACCCCCCTTGAATGCAAATAACATGGACTCCTATGTAGAGGTTTACACCACTGCCCTGTATGACCACTTAAGCAGTTGTATAGAATTGGCTGTACCTGAATGGATTAATACCAGGTCTTACCAAAAAAAATAAGCCACCCTGGTGGACCCTAGTATAAACATGCTATACAACAAGAGAAAGAAACTGATATCCAAGAACAAGAGGGAAATGGCTCAGCAGAGGAAGAAATCCCTCTCCATCTTAAACAAACAAATAAGAGATCTTGTCAAGTCCTTGAAAGCTAATTGCAAAGCAAAACTAGCCTCCCTAGCTAAGGATAATCACAAGGCATTCTTTAACTATGTCCAAAATCTAAAAGAGAATACCCAGTTATACACTGAACTAAAGGTAATAGCTAACCTGCTAGCTGACAGATTTGGAGAAAACTTCACCCCCTTCTCATCTCCTCTCCAGTCATCCCCCAAAGTATACTTGCCACCATTCATCAGCCTGTTATCTCAAGAAAGCAGGTCATCATGGTGCTCTCCAAGGCCAAAAACATGGCAACAATGGGACCAGACAACATCCCAGGTTGTCTTTTAAACAACTTAAAACATAACCTAGCAGACCCGCTTGGATCCCTGTTTAACCACAGCCTGAGAACTGGCTATGTTCCTGCAGAATGGGAGGACAGCAACAGTAATTCCTCTGCACAATGGGGTACCATCAACCAATCATGGGAATTATAGACCAATAAGCTTGACTTGCCTCATCTGCAAGGTTATGGAAAGAATCATTATGGACCTTATTAAAAGGACATAGGTAATCTCCAAACTCTGGACCCAACCCAGTTTGGATTTGTTAAAGTAGATCATGCCTGACAAACATGGTTGACTTCTTTAAGAAAGTCACCAAGGCCCTAGATGAGGGAAAGACAGTGAATACTGCCTATCTTGACCTAGCCAAGGCATCTGACACAGTCCCCCACTCAAGTATTACACAGATCTCAATCAGTTGGGAATTAACCTCTACATTACCAGATGGGTAGCCAACTGGCTCACTGACATGACATAGTCTATCGAAGTGGGTGACTTCACCTTTAGAAAGACCAGTCACCAATGGCATACGACAGGGTTCTGTGCTGGGCCCACTTCTGTTCAGAATGTATTTCTCAGAAATCCAGGCAAACTTGGACAGCCTATTGCTGACCAAGCTCGCTGATGATTGCAAAATGGGAGCAATCATCGAGTTCCCCAGTAATGTTAATATACTGCAGATAGGGTTAGCACAGACAAATGATTGGTGCCAAAGCCATGAATTAAAGTTAAATGCAAATAAAATGCATTAGTATTCCCTTTGGGAAAGCTAACATCCCTGCTAATTACATTATAAACAGCACCCCCCCCCAAGTGTAAACCCAGTGGTATGTAATCTGGCTACTCAGGTTGATAGCAATCTAAACTTTGGCCACTACATATTCACAGTAGTAAGGGAATCCTTCTATGTGGCACATCTTATAACTAATGGCATTACATCTAGAACCAAAGATGTTAGAATTCCATTATATTCGACCCTCATTAGATCAATAATTGAGTACAATGCTCCCTTTTGCACGCACCTCACCAGACATGAGCAATAACTGGAGAAACTATGGAGGTTTCTCACCAAAAAAATTACAGGGTACACAAAACAAGTCTTATGCAGAAATATTGAAAGCCATGCCACTGTATTCTATCTCCTATGGGTTGTTAAGGGGTGACCTGTGCTTGAGCCAGCCCTGATAGAAATGCTACACATTCATAAATCAAACTGCAGAAGGATCACTCACTCCAGGGATTTTAACCTAGCCTCTGACATGGACAGGTCATGCTGGGGAGATAGATACCTCTCCCATAACCTGCTACTTCTCTGGAACAAGGTTCCAGTTCAAGTGAAGTAGAGCCCCTCTCTCACCCATTTCAAACACAACCTAGATCAATTGATGAGTGACTCCAAATTCACTTCTGGCGTGGTGCCCATGTCCTTCCCAGACAGAGGAAGTCAGTATTAATTACCATACACCCTTACCTCTGTAAACTTCACTCACCTAACCACCTACAATTGTGGCAACTTGGGATAAATATGGCTAGGCTTGTAAGAGCTCTAGGGCCATTAGTCTAGTAACCTCATATGAACCTATGAACCTATTAACATATTCTACTTACACTTCATAACCCAGATCCAGACACCACTAGAATCATGAACCACAGAAAGATATTGCAAAAACGTGTGCATTTAACTAAGTAAAAAAGTCAGTTACAATAGCCTTTCAATCTGAAACATCATACTCAGGACTTTTCCATAGAAATAGGTATAGGGAAAATCTTTGCTCACTGCTGAGAATCTTGCACAAACATCCTGAAGCAAATCTGAGAGTTCAGTATGTGGAAACTAAAACAGATAAAATCACATTGTATCTTGCATAGGAAAAAAAAAACAATTAATTAGAATGAGAATAACTACTTTTTGAATGGGGGTGCGACTCTTCAACGATTATGTTAACTTTTTATAATTTTTGCACCCACATAAGCATTGTTTATCATTGTTTCGTACCAGTAAACCGTAACCACAGCACATTATTTCTATGAGTATGTTCATGGGTTAGTGGAATAAGGGTACAAGCTGTAGATGAGTTTAATCATTAGTCCAGGGATCAGTTCCCTCAGCCAACTGCTGCATTTTGTGTAAATCTGAGCCAGTCACTTAAAATGGCTGATTTGGGTTCCTATAGCTCAATCTGATTAGCAGATAAATAGTCCAGTCTATCAGCCACTACCCTGATTAACAAACAAATTTAAAAACTGGGAAAGAATGCATTAGCAGATGGTTATAATATCTGATTCTTGTATGCAAAGGGAGGTAGGTAGTTTCTGATGGGCAGTGTAAACCCTTGTAGTCAGAGTTCTCTCTAGTTTTAAGTGGCTAGATCCACCTCAGACACGAGAAACAGACTGCCTACACTTAGCATTCATCTTTGTTTGAATTCAGACAGATCTCAAATCATACCTCTCAACTGTCCATATTTTCTCAGAATATCCAGATGTTTGCCAAATATTTTTGGTCCATTCCTCATAAAATTTCTGTTTTTCTTGCAAATCACGGAGGATTGAAGGCACTAAGTAATGTCATACATTTGAGTTTCAGACGTCATATCCTTCAGAAAATGTATGCTAGCAGTACTATTCTAGCAACCTTCTAAGTTTATAAGAGCAATATTTTAAATCTGTCCCCATTTTTGGGCTTTTGTACCACCATTATTTTAGACTTTCTGCAGATTTCTTGCATTAAGAGGTTGACAGGAATGTCTGGAATTCACCTCTGCAAAGCTTCTGAGTAAACGTTGCATTTTCCTGTCACAGCGGCTATGGGAGACCATTTATCATTCAGCCTAGGTAAGTAACAATTAACATTAAGATCAATCTTTTGCACTAATTTCCTTCTTCCTCTACTATAGCATTCTGCTTACTACCTGACAGGAATTATCTCATCTTTTTAGAGCTTGGCTGTTTGAGAAATATCTGCTTGAAATAACTGTTTATCAATCCCAGACAAGTAATTTTTCCACAGGAACAACAGAATGATCAGTGGTCTCAGTTACTAAATCAGCCTTAGGCTTCTCAGTATACAAAAAAATCATTTGAAAGAACCGCTTCCACTACTGCTACCTGCGGTAATGAACTTCCAATCATAACCAAGCTATGCTCCCATTCCACACTTGCCTACATCATCACATCAGTCAGGTATGCTTGCACTTCTAGTAGAGGTATGGGAATTTACCTGCTGTCTTAGACAAATATTTTCATTTCAAACTAAACACCACTTCAGATCATCCCTAAAAAAGCTTTATGCAAGGTTAACAAAACTACATAAATAAACAAAGAGAGAGAGGGGGGAATGTATGTCCACACCATTCCATAATGTAATTCTATGTGATTGTTATCTGTATTTTTATCTAACTTCTGTACCATAGACAGGATCATTGCAAATGTCTTCATATAATTAATGCATTGTTGTTATAGGATTATATAGCACCAGTTGCAGGCCTAAACCCATATGGAATGCCTGTATGCTGGTCTGATGCTTCTGGGCTGTGGTGCACAATACTAAAGGCTTATTCACATGCCATAGTATACAGGTGAGAATGGCATCCAATGTGCTTGATATGGCTGAGTCAAGTGTTTGACTTTTTGATGATATTGTTTTAAATAAAGTTTTCTGTGATAATGGAGAAGAATGTGCTACTCATAAGTGAAAATCCAGAAAACTGAGTGACGTGGTCACACAAAGTTCAGTGTTCTCCATTATCACCCGAAACTGTTACTGCCACTAAATATGATAAAAGTAAAAAGCTTGTCCTTATTGCTGAGCACTTCTCTCAGCTGTCCGTGACATTAACTAGAAAAATTCTTAGCACTGAATAGGTAAAATGCCCTTCAAATTTAGACAGTGAAGAACATGGACATTTTAAGTCTCAAAATGAAGAACATTCCTCATAATGAGTTCACTTGGGAGGTATGCTTTGCTTCTGTTTATTGAGCAAAGAAGTTGAGATGTGTGACCAAGATAATATGCAGCAGCTCCTAGATGTTATGCAACTGCTGTAACATTATTTATTTATTTGACGTTTGTTAACTGGGTTGGTCCAACTGAGCTCAAGCCCATTTTCAGTGGAGACCCAAGGAGAAAAGCTCCAAATATGTGTACAAATTATATAAGAATAAGCAAACTAAAAATATACCAAAAGTCAAAAAGCGTAAGAAAAAAATAAAATATATAACAATTTGCTAATATGAGAAATCCAGAAGAAGTTATACACATAATTATGTTACATAAAATAGACCAAGACAAATGGGAGTATCTTAATACCTGTTCATATTACATAAGGAATTGAGAGTAAAGCTGTAAAAGCCTTAACATTCTGAAAGTGATTGCAGGTAGAGGTAATAGAGCAAGAAATTTGTGGTGTAAGGAACAGGTAAGGGTTTACATGGGGTCATGACAAGAGCACATCCGCAATTTAGCTAGGAAATTTTTTAGATGTTTTTTGAAACTATTGGAGTGTGTAATACTTCTTACGTTGAGTGGGAGTTTGTTTATATTATGAGATACTGAATATTTATATAATACATTGCCAATAGTTTTATTGGGTTTGTAAATCTGAAGAAGTCAGTCTGTGCTACATAGTGGAAGTGAAGGGTTATAGTATATTACAAGATTGGATAGTGATGGGCAGACTGAGGGTTTGTTGAGTAAGAAGTGAATTATATGGTGCTGTGAAAGTTGAAGTTGATGAGGGAATTCAAGCCATTATAGTTTCTTTAGTGCCATGCAGTGGTGAGAGGTATGTGGAAGGTTTGCAGCAAATTTAGCAATTTTATTGTATGCCTGTTCAAGTTTAGTAATTAAGGAAGATTGTAGGTTTGTAAGGATTGGAGCAGCATAGAGAAGGCTGGGAAGTAGATAAGCTTGGCCAAGTAGAGTCTTGAGTCTAGAGTTAGGAATTTCTTGTTCCTATGGAGGAAACCCAGTTTTTTTTAACAGATTGTTGGACACAGAGGTCAAATTTTAATTCATCATCTATTATTATTCCAAGTAGCTTTGTGTGGCATTCTACTGTAATGATGGCTTTATTGGAGGATGAGATGGTAAAGGTGGATCTGAGATGCAAAAGTGATTTAGGGAGGAAGAGGAAAAGTTTAGTCTTTTTAAGATTTAAAATAAGCTGATTTTTGGTGAGCCATCTTTCTGCAGTTCTACAGAGAGAAAAGTGTTTTGGGTAAGAGTGTAAAGTTGAGAGATAGTTTCAGAGGAGATGAGAGTAGAATCATCAGCATACTTAATAAGAGTGGAGTGATAGTAAGATGTATATAGGTCATTAGTGAAAATGTTGAAAAGAAGGGGTCCCAGGATGGAGCCCTGGGGAACACCTGTATGGATGGGTAAGAAGGGAGAGTAGGAAGAATGCCATCTGAAAGACTGAGAGATAGCTTGCGAACCATTCAAGAGTGAAAGCTGAGAAATGAAAGTTAGCTAACTTGATTATGAGTTTAAAATGGGATACTGTGTTGAAGGCTTTCAATAGGTCTAAGAATAGACAGCAGACAAGTTTGTTATTATCAGGGGCTTCAGCTATAGTATGAGTAAAAGATAAGAGGGCAGTATTAGTACTATGGTTTGGATAGAAACCATGTTGGGTAGGTGTAAGAAGATTTTCCTTGGATGAGAAATTTGAGAAGCTGAGTGTGTATAGATTTTTTGAGGATTTTTGAGAGAGGAGAGAGAGAATAGCTATGGGTCTAAAGTTAGATTGTCAGTAGAGTTGCCACCTTTGTGTAGAGGTATTACACAGAAAGATTTCCAGATATCAGGCATAGTAGCTTCACAAAATTATCTATTGATAAGTATTGAAATTGGATAGGCTATAGATTCAGCCACGAGTTTGAGAACGAAGGGAGGCATATTATCAGCAGAAGGAGAACATGGTTTTAGTTTATGGAAGAGATATTTAATATAAATGGTGGAGACAATTTAAGAGAGAAGAGGGTTTTGTTAGAAGGACTTTGAGGAAGGATAATAGAGTTGGAGTTCTGGACAATATTGGTCATTTTATGAATAGTATCAATGAACTAATGGTTGAGGAGGGAGGCAGTGTCATGTGCTGAATTATTAGGGTAGGGATTATAAGTTTGTGGGCTTCTGGGTTGAAGGATAGAGTTAATACTTCTCCAGTTGTTTTTGGGATTAGCTTGATGTCTACTTTGAGACATGCTGCAAACTTTTGTCTTGTTACTGTAGATATTTTTTTCTATGGTTTCTAAGTTCCTTAAAGATTTGATGATGAGTAGGGGATTTAGATTTTAGCCATGTTTTCCAAGCAGAAACTCTCTGATGCATAAGGGAATTCGTATATTTTGTAAGCCGGGGGACATAATTAAATTTTATTCTGATTTTTTGAAGGGGTGCTAGTGTGCTGAGGATTTCTAAAAAGATGTTGAATTTTAGCACAGCGGCTTTAAGAGGAAGACTATGCAGGAAGGACCAATTAACTGACTTAAGTCTTTCATTAAAAGTTGTGGAGTTGAAGCTAGAGAGTTTATGGCAATCTTTGTAGAGATGAGGTCTAAATAGTCGTGGAGAGTATCTTTGGGTATAGATGGGTAAGTGGTCACTTAAGCTATCAGAAAGTGTGGCAATCTTTGTAGAGATGAGGTCTGAATAGTTGTGGAGAGTATCTTTGGGTATAGATGGGTAAGTGGTCACTTAAGGTATCAGGAAGTGTGCAAAGGTTGTGATAGAGGTGAGGGTATGTAGTCAGTATCCAGTCAAGGATAGTACCGGAGTTGAAATGTTTATTCAAATGAGTTGGTGTTGGATAAATCCAAAGAGATTAATGCTTTGGACAGGGGAGTTTCCACTTAGTGTTTTCCAGTCAATATTTGCATCACCTAGTATTACCGTTTCGTAGGTTATATTTTATGAGATCCATGACAGTATGTTTTCAAAATATGGATATTTTTGCCAGATGGGATATAGGTGGAAGCAATAGTGATTTTTTTATGGGAGTTTAAGTGGCAGTTAAATATCAATACTTCGGCAGGGTGAAAATCAGGTGGATGGGTCGAAACAGGGGAGAGGTTCAATTGTTTAGAGTAGAATATGGCAACACCCCCTCCTTTTTTAGAGAATCTATCTAGGTGGTAGTTATTATAGCCTCCAGGTAAAAGTTCATTGTTAGAGATATGAGGATTAAGCCAGATTTTAGACAAGGTTAAAATATGTGGAGTATAATGGGAAATCCATGTGTGAAGTTCAATGGTTTTCTTAAGCAGACTTTGTGTCTTTATAGATGCAATGGATAAGGTTTTAGGGGAGGAGGAGGAGAGGATTAAAGAGGGGGCAGAGGAGATGGGGGTAGAGGAAAAGGGTGTTGATTGAATGGCAGTGGGTGGTGATGTGGAGGGACCTGGATTAGAGTGTATGTCACCATCTTGAAAGAGAATTCTAGTAAGTAAGGTGAGCTTTGGAGTGTGGTAGTTGAAGATGTAATGTTTTAGTTTGAATTTAGGAGGGAGAGAGAGTGGTTAAGGCAAGACTTTGGGCCTGAAAAGATGAGTATAAGAGAAGCAATATAGAGAGGAAGAGATAGAGCACGACCAGGTGATAGTGAGGTTGTTGCATGCTTCAGAGAGAGTAGGATATGGTTTTAAATCAGATAGATTGGTGTGATATGAGATCAAGGAGGAAAGAAGAAATAATATAGTGAATGCCAGTATGTTGAGAAGCATGATTTGAAGGTAGAGAGTGGGAGAGGGTGGGCTTCTTTGAAACAGGAGAGAGGTAGAACAAAAGGAAGAAGTGTCAGAGAGGTGTTATTTAGATGGAGCAGGAAGTAAGAGTGTAGTATTAGAGTGTAGGTGAATGGCAGATTGGTTGGAAAAGAGGTAAAACCAGAGGGAGGGGAGAAAGAGGGATGTAATATGAGATGAACTAGAGGAGGTGTTTAGATTTGTTTAAAGGGTGGATACTACAATATAATACAAGAGGGAGGGGAGAAAGAGGGATGTATACTAAGACAAAGTAAAAGAGGTGATAAATTGGATTGGAGGGAGGGAAGCGATGAAAAAAATAGGGTGATGAGGATCAATAGATTAGAGGGGTGTGGTCAGGTGGATAGTGTATATCCTTAAGGAGAGTGGGGGTGAGTGGGAATGGGGGTAGGGTAAAGTAGGGGTGTGGAGTGAGCCCAAGAGAAGCAAGGGCAAACAGAACAGGTTGGAACAATACTCTAAAAACTGGGGGCAACAGAAACAATCAGAGAGGCTCGACAAGTAAGATTTACTGTTTAATTGTAATTTTATCTGCAGAAAGGCTGCACAATTACAAGTTACTACAAAACTGTAAGTATGTTTGTATAATAGTAGAGCATTGAATGAAACTATGTGAGAACTAAGGACAGGGTAGAGTCGAGTGGAGGGAAGGAGTGAGACAAATACAGCTGAAACGCAGGAGGGTGGAAGAGAAATAGAGTGGTGGAAAAAGTCAAGAGATGTAGGGCAACAAGGTAGGAGGGAAGCAGGAGGATGGGGCTGGTTCAGTGATGTACTTCTGCAATTTATACCTGAAATAAATTATATAAAAGAAACTGTAGTACAGGGCAGCATACTTAAGAAGGTGCAGATTTGCAGTTCCGTGCTGAGTAGTCAAAATTATGTTTGTTTTCCGGCAGTCAAGGCAGAGGCATGTTCCTCACAGATGAGTTTAGCCAAGGTATAACATAAAAAAGAAGGAATGCATATTGGAGGAGGGTATTAAACATAGGAGTTAGAAAGGAAGCATTAAATTTGAAACAAGAGATAGCAGGGTAGCAGGGGTGGGGTAAGATAGAAAAGTTCAGAGAAGGAGTGCTTTCAAGTTATGGGGAAAGCACAGAAAGGATCAGAGGTAACGGGTTACAACACTCTTAACAAACTATAAGCTAAATAAGTTGCATAACAGTAAACATTGCCACAAATGGTATTAAACAGCTTCCTAGAGATATGGAAAGTTACCAAGCAACATGGATGCAGCACTATCAGGTAAGCACCAAAATGCTACATTGTTCACTGATTGAATAAACTGCAATTGGTAGGTTGAGCAGAAAGAGGCAGCATTTAAACAATGCAAGCAATATGTTAAAAAAACTGCATTTTTAATACTTGGTATAAAAACATTACAGAAATAACTGCAAGATGTACCACAATAGAATAGCAGCTGCATAAAAGACCATAATGTGTCTAATTCTAGGCAAAATAAAGGAAATACTAAATGTACAACAGACAGTTATAGCTTGATAGGCTGTTATACAGTAAGAAAAAAAACACCCAGCAGGCTAGAAACACGTTCAATCAAACACATTAGCAAGTTCTTTTTTCATTTCCTTGCTCATGACCAAATGAGAACAGTTGTAAGCTAACAATTCCATTCCTTCAATGGCACTGCAATCGATAATGAAACCACACAATCCTTAAGCTACCGTTTCATTTCCTGTGTTTTGTAGGACTTGATATATTTGCAGTCTCTGTAGTAAGGAAATTGTACCTTTTTTCCACATGCTTTCAAGCCGAAAACAAAATTGCAGGGGTAAGCTGATGAAAAGTAAGTTGGTGCACACCACCAGGACCGGTAAACTACAGGGAGATTGTAGGAAAGATGGTGCCAGACACCTGTAAAGTTTTTAAATGTTGCAATGCATGATGGGAGGGAAAAAATAAGAAAATGAAAGTAAGAATATTCTGAGAACTATGCAAAAACACTGATGCAGTCCTGTGTTCTCCATTATTGCCAAGTGTACTTTGGCCGCCATGCTCAGCATATAACATTTTGGGCTGTTATATTGCACTACCTTTGACTTCAAAAGGAAAATTAGTCTTCAGTATTTGTCTTTGGAGTACATATACCATTTTACCCCTCTCTGCCCATTCCTTTTCCCTCACATTTTTTTTATGTGCCCTGTAGCATCTTGAATACCTCCATAAAAAGGTATAGCACTCATTGGTTTGGTGACTGGCTGCTCAAAAATCTTGCCACTGTTTTTTGTTTGTTTTTGAAAGGGGGACAGGGCTATGCTATTGAGAAAACAGCATCAGTTTGCTTTGTATTTGTATACAGTGTGATTCTGCATGACTAAACTGCTATTACACCAACATTTAAATATCAGAGTGAGATATATGCTGAACTTTGCAAGTAATCAGTAACTGTCCAATGGGTAGAGGAAGAGAAGCCCCCTGCATTTGGCTTTTTAGGGAAAGAAAAAAAAACATATTTGCATCTTTTAAGCCGCGTCTGCAAAGCAGTTATTTTGTGCTTTATAACAAAGTGAATAAAACCCAGAAGGGATAGGATGTTTGTACTGCAAAATCTAACAGATCTAATACCTGCAGCAAATTAAGTACTTTTCAACATGGCCTGGGATCTTGGGGATCTCTGACTAATTCCAAATGGCAGTGTTGAAATACATCACAATGATTAGAGGAGTAACTGGCAGAGTTTGAATGAACTAATAAAACCTGAAAGAAAGGATCAATAACCTACAAGGAGTGGTAAACATAACCTAAATTGACACACCACCTTTTAAATAAGTCTGTTAACAAAATAATTCTGCCTTCCTCATCCAAAACACTTTCAAAGACTTTAATATCTTCAGGATGAATAATAATATACCTTATGATTTGAATTAACATAAACCTACCTGAAAGATCTGTAATAGTTTGGTACACAATGTTTCTGTTGATTTAAATATAGTTCTTGCAGACAAGCAATATTAAAGCTAATATAATGGAAGAATTTTTATGAGTCCCTCATAGTTATCAGATGATTGCTGCTGATATTCATTGAAGAA
The DNA here is from genome assembly GCF_019279795.1 of Protopterus annectens. NCBI lineage: Eukaryota > Metazoa > Chordata > Ceratodontiformes > Protopteridae > Protopterus > Protopterus annectens. The sequence goes on along the minus strand of NC_056732.1, from coordinate 111,403,490 downwards.
GTATTAACCATAAGTAGTTAACAGATAAAACCAAAACATGGAATCAGACAGTAAAAGTCTCTCATAGTGTCTTGACACTCCAGGACTATGCCCACATAAGATAAAACAGTCCATTTTACATAAATAAAGCAAGTAAGAATCTTTAATAAAAAGATTAAGTGATTTCTTCCCTTCTAATCTGTTGGGACCAAAATAAAAGAGTATTCAGGGAGCTTATACATTTTGTACCATTTGCAGAGACTATAAGTTTATCTGGAGAATCATCCACATTTTTGTGCACTTTTGGGATTCTGAAGACAGCTGGTATGAGGGGATTTCTGACAAAAAGAAAATTATTTGTTTCATAGCTGACTATACCTTGTGTTAAGCAGTCTTCTAGGAATATATCAATATTCCTATACACTATGTTGATTTCGTTTTTGGATACAGTAGCATATTTGTTTGTGTCTTGTAATATACTGTAGAGTTTACTCACATAATCAATTTGGTCAGCTATTACAACCTCACCTCCCTTATCCTGTTTTATTACCCTAATGAGGTGATTGTGTCTCCAAGGCGTTTAAGTGTTCACTGTTCTTCAATAGTCGAATTTCTAACTATGACCCTCTTAGCTGTATAGGAATTGTAAACATCCTTTGTGCAACATTTTTCAGAGGTAGCTATAATAGAATCTAAAGGGGGTTGTAAGTACTTTTCCTTCTCAGACTGGTGGAAGGTGGAAAATTGGTATGTTTTTGTGTGCTCAGATAATTGAGAAGACAAATTCAGTTTCTGTGTGAACAATTTCAGTTCTAAAACAGCATCTGAAATATCAGGTAAAGGTTTGGGTACAAATTTGAGTCATTTACTTAATAGTGAAAATGGTTGGTGGTAATGTCCAAATTACTATAATTAAAGATTTTGAACCCCTTATAACAGTCTATTTCCCCATGTATAACTTTAACGGTGTCATTTTCTAAAATATTGAGGTTTGAAATTGAGCTAGAATTTAGTTGTAGATTCTCATTGATACTCCTCTTCCTATTCCTCTCCCTGCCTATTTTTCTCCCCTCCTTCTGGTGGATTGATAAAGGAGGGAAATTTGTAAAAAAGGTGAACAGGTTCTTTGGGTCTTGCACCCAACCTTTCTGATCTATGTGGGGGATCATCAAGTTTATTTAAACCATAGTTAGATGTAGTGTTATCACCAGGTACAAAACTGTTATAATTCTTTCTGAAACCCAAATCTGAAGTTGTAACTTGATTGTGAATAATAGTGGCTTCTTTCATATTAATATCATCATGAGGCACATCTACAAAGTTCACATTTTTTGGTATCAGGTACGCCCTATTATTTACATAATCATCAGATTTCCTCAATAGCTTCTTTTCTTCTGATTAATAGTAACCTTACATTTCTCCTCTGCTCTAAGAAAAACTTGATCAAACTTCTACTTGTTTAAATCAAACGGTAAATCATTAAGAATTTTGTTGTTTAATACAATAATCTCATCAAATAGAGTATTAATCTGCACAGTATTCCATTTTCTAATAAATTCCATTAGTTCAAACCCATGTCAATTGAACATTCTAATTAGTTCGTTATGCTCTGTGCTGTTATAAACATGTCCATTTGGAAACTTGAAAAGTCTAACCCCAGTATTTAATAAAATCCATGTAGGCATTGTGTAGAGCTTACATGGAATGTATCCGTGTTTGTGGTCACTGTTCCCTCTTTGGCAGCACGCCATGAATATTAATGATGGTGCGTTGCTGAGGGAGAGGTGAGGAATATGGTTATTGAATCAGTGTAGGGAGAGATGTAGTGCTAACCATGGCTGCAGATGAGTATGAGACTCCCTGCAATGTCCTTTGTTTTATTTTTATTTTATTCTTTTTCCTTTGTTTTATTTTTATTGTATTTATTTTTTTTAAAAAAAGCATGTTTACATGGTGTTGTGCAGACTGCAGCAATGCCAAGCTGCGCTCACATATAGGATGCGAGACACTTGCCAGACATCTAAAAATTGAAGCCGGAAGTAATTATTTATTTAAAGGTATGTTTAAGCATGTCTAAAGGTGCTCAGCACTGCTTATATGTATCTCAGTGGTATATGTGAAGGTATAGTGGGTTTCTTAATATCCTTGTAGCTTAATGGTTAGAGTTATGGCTTCATGTGCAGTAGGTCCAGGGTTTGAATACATGGAAGGGAAAATATGTATTTAATTTTAATATACATATTATGCATTTTTTTTATAAAAGATGGCCCTGTTGCATTCTGCTAAGCTGTGCTCAACTATGCTTAGTCCTGATAAGCACCGCATAAACATGGTAACAACTATCAATGTTTGTGCGCTGCTCACCTCCACTTGGCTGGTTTGCATGCTGCTAAGCTCCACTAAGACTACAGTTCTGCCAGTTTATATACTTCTCAGCACAGCTGTGCTGGTTTGCCTGATGCTAAGCGACACAGCATTTTTTTGAATGTTACCCAATGATGTGTAAGGGTGAGAAAACAGCCTAAATTAAGCCCAGTAGACAGGAACACAACACAGTCTACTGGAGTATATCAACTATGGCTGGCGGTGGTGAAGGTGTTCACTTTTGGGTGCAGCATTGCGGCATTCTGGAGTCCAGGGTCATGGTTGGGCTCCTCATGCAAAACCATGCTGACAGGTTGCTGCAGGGCAGTTTCCAGGGCTTGGAGTATCACTGGTATCCCCTGCACAGGTGAGCAGTGTTGTCACCACCATGATTAGCTGAAAAGATAGAAGAGGGGACTCTTGAATACCTGGGTCCAAGAAGCAAGGGCAGGGAATGCCGCACAAGTATTTAAGTACTTTTTCCTCTGTTTTACCAAAATGTACTCTGAATGTCTGCAAAACTGGTATGCATAATGGTGTGCTTTTCTCCCAACACCTGCAGCTGAGAGGGCTCACAATGTTGAATCACACCCTGGGTGCTTGGCCAGGTTGTCTGTGAGTGTGCTGGATACAGATGTATTATGCTGACTGTAGTGAGATAGGCAAGAAAGAGTAAAGCATCTACTGCAATAAAGTATATACAGTAAAGTTTGTAGTGCAATACATGTGGACTTAGAGCTGTATTGCAATAAATGAATAATGCCAACTGTACTGCAATAAAACATGAAACAATACTAAGAACTGTATTAAAGTATATACAGTAAAGTTTGTATTGCAATAAATGTGGAATTAGAGCTGTATTGCAATAAATGAATAATGCAAACTGTAGTGCAATAAAAACATGAACCAATACCAGTAAGACCAAGGAAAATGGTATACTTCAGGATTGTGTGGTTGTAACCATTGCATTAGAGCTGTATGCATTGATGCTGTAAGGTAAGAAGCTGCAGTCAACTATAACACTGTAATAGCTGTAGAATGCAAATCTAATGGCTACAAATTGCATTGTTAACTCATATAAGTACTGTTCAAGGCTGCCTCAAGGCCAATATTGCTCACATAATGCTCTGTCATCCACATACATCATGTAATAAAGGTGAGGTAGCCCACTCCATGAGCTGATATTGTTTGTTGACTTCAAGGATATGATACTGAAATATAGCTTACCTACTATCTGTGTTATGCTTGTATTCCATGCATGTGCGTTCTACTGTCACTGCAGTCTAGTATAACACTGTAGTGGTACTACCAGGTTATATTTTGGTTCCAGGTGAGCTCTAGGTAAATATCAGTCAGTCAGAAATCAGCAGTGACTCAGTAGCTCGGTTTGTTAAATGTTCTGTATACAGTGCATTTTGCCACACACATTCCAGGGTTCAAATCCAGTGGTATGTAGCAGTAAATATTACAGCAGCAGTCACGCAATGCTCACAATTTCTCTCTTCACAGGAACTACAGGTAAATGGGTGAGGTAGCCTATATTATGAGTAGATAATTGTGTGTTTAGATGTCACAGACTGTTAAAATTGTTAGCAAGAATGTGTTCATCAGCAATGTTCAGTCAGAAATAAAATGTGTAATCCCGGTATGGCTGTATGCCTAGAGTGTCTGTTAAAAGTTGCTGCAGTCAATTAATACATTCTATGCATATGTCCACTGCAGTCATTGCTATTGGGTTTTATTCTCATGCCTACCAACTGAGGCATGACAGCTGTTTAGTGTCTGTACTGTACACATACATGTCTATCAAGTGCAACAATTTCACGTTATGTAATTAATAGTGCGTAATTCATCTGTCACAGGATTATCATGGAAATGATTACAAGGATTGCAAAGTATCACCAAATCAGCACACAGAACACCTTAGTAGTTATATAGGTCCACCTGATGTTCAAGTGTTCTGTGTAGTTGTGTACCTGCAGTTGTTATTGCTTGACCCATAGTATCCCATGCAAATAACTTGAGAGGTATGTACATGCTACATCAGCTATATGAGACTTGTAGTCATTGTACACATAAACAAAATATAGACCCATAGAGTAGATAGTAGTACTGTTGTCAAGGAAATAACCTGAAATATTACTAATGGACTGTTTTTCTCTCTCTCTCCCCACCCCTTATCTTCATTTATTTATTATTGTTATTCATTGGTTAATGTTTGCTATTAACAGATGTTGTTACATTAACTGTATTTTGGTACATGTGTTTTATTATTGTTATGTATTGTAATGGTTGCATATTAACATATCTTGTTAAATTACCTATTTTGTTGGTGTTATGCTGTAACTGTTATTGGCATGCTGTTAACATACTGACTGTTCTGTTATTTATTGTTGAATTTCACATAATATGCATTGATATATAATTGGGTTATTTCCAATGTTCTGCCATACTGTTATTACTAACAATGATTTGTTCACAACTAACCTATATTTATTACTATACCGCCATTACTACAGCACGTCAGGGTAGGTAGTTTCCAGCTCATCCATCTACCTTGCCTCAACTGGCCATCGCACTGGGTCCTGGCATGTCTGGGAACCAGACCAGTGGTGCCCAATCCGTTGCCCCTGCACTACCTATGGCATTGGGTGGAACTGCCTCAGGGAACTAGGCCCAGCCTCCCCCTGAGAGTGGTTGTGGTGGGGCCTTTGTCACCCAGGATCAATTGCTGGTCATGGTGCACAGCATTGTTCATCATAGCTACAAATGCCACCTGCACTGGCTTTAGGGCATCCTGGCCAACCCAGTGGGGCAGCCTTGCCCTGACAGTCAGCCTACAGCACAGCTACACTTGGGTCAGTGGAGAAGCAGTGTTGCCAGTCCCATGGGTGGGGACGTGAGTCATGCTGTTGCTGTCTGGCGGCACATGGGACTTGGATTCCATGAAACCCTCCCCATCCAAGGTGTTCATCCACCTCATGTGTCATACACTGCCCCTGCCTGCTGTCTTGTCTGTCTTGTCTTTCTGCAAATGCAGCCTCTCCTACCCAACTTACCTCCCCACATGTACCTAACTCCCTTCCCCAGCATTCCACTCTCACCTTAATAAAAAAAATGGGCACCTGTCACCCCCCAAAAAAATATTGCCCCATACATAGCTTTCCACAAGTAATTTGGTCCACTGGACACAAGTAATTTGGTCCATTTCACCTGATAATGTAGTTATATTGTCCTCACCTCTCTGTCTGGGGTTTGAGAGTTCAAATTTAATTACAAAAACTGTCACAGTGCACAGCTGTTGCTGTACAAGAAATGGATAGCTATGGTTCTTTCCTACACTCTTCCTGAACATGCCTACCTGCCTTTCATTATATTTTTCCCCCTGGTTGCTCCCATTTCACCACTTTCTTAACTCCCCTTTTCCCTTTTCTTTATATTTTCTTTATATTTTTTTAGTGTGGAGCTGCGCAGTGTGCCGTGTTGTGCAACTTCGGTTAGCTCACCTAAATAGAGCTCTAATGAGTATATGTGTTTATAACATTGTAAGTCACATGTACAAAATAAACACCTCTGCCATGTTTCAAACCCAAGCCATCACATCTGCAGCATACTGCATTAACCTGCCACACCACACAGATCTTAATTAAAAACAGGTGTTTTCATTAAAACATAGTTATTCCCACTTACAGTCATTAGGCATGTCTCAGCAGAGTTGTACATTGCACTGCACCACACAAACTGGAATTAAAAATTAATGGGAAAAATGGGAGTGTACACGGCTAGATAGCCAAAGACATAAAAATGGATGTAAGTGAGGCCTGTGATAGCAGGTAACTGTGAACTTGTATCAGCAACATGTAGAAAAACACCTGCTAAGGCATCAATGGCAAAGAACATGTTCAACTTGGACCCTGGTGAAGAAATGCAGCCATAGAAAGCCATGCACATACTGATGGATGCAGACAATGTGTCACAGCCTGTATGTCTGCGCATATACCTTGCAAATACACCTGCTGTAGCAGTGACTCAGTAGCTCAGTCTGTTAAATGTCTTGCATGCAGTACATTTTGCCACACACAGTCCTGGATTCAAATTTAGTCTTGTGTTGTAGCTCAATTACATTATTGTAAAGACAGCAATTAATAACTGAGTCATACAATCTTTATCTGCACAGGTTATTTCTAATTAATGAACTACTATCCAGTTTTGCAAGTCAGAGGCCTACAGGTAGGGACACACTACACATATCCATACAGCATAACTATTTGTTGCCTACTACTCTGTAATAGGCACTGTTGCATAACAGATGTACCTTAATTGCATGCCTTGATTAGATTGTAAAGGGTACCCTTACCCCAGCTCTGTCGTAAAGACAGGGCTCCCACAGCTGCCACAGTTACATGTACAGCTTGTTGTCCTCCAAAGTGTTCACACTCCCCCTATGCGTTCTAGGCTGTAGCAGCAGCTGCAGCCTGTAGCACACACACCTTTATATAAAGGTAGCTACTATAGACCTACCATACCTCCCAACCCCCTAGCACAAGGAATCCGGACACAGCCATACTTAATGGGGGGACAAAGTTCCAAAGAGTGGGACATGTTTTACAGTTTGCTGCTACTTAGGTAGTAAGTTGATAGAATAATATCTATTGCATTAGCATGCATATTCAGAGGGGTATGAAGTCTGACACTCAAATGTGTGTCTTCCATTAGTGACCTCAGGTCACGTTTGCCAGTGAATTGCCAGATGACCACAATGTCATGGGACACTGACCACACATGAGGTGAAACTGTAGACACACTGCATAAATCTCTACAGTTGTCACCCTCTATGATGGTATAGTCTCCATACCTCAGTAATGTCCATCTTAGCAGCTAAGAAAGGGGCCCAAGTCTACATGAGGGAATTATATATTGCACTGTGGTGGCATGCCATTGGCTAATGATAGTGCAATTCAGCTGTTTTGCCTGCAATTACCATATCAGATTCACAGACTGGTACAGAAGCAATTACCTGCTAATGAGCAGTACCTTAAAAAGGCAAGCAGCTGGTTAGGGGAACAAGTCTATATGAGACTTTCCTCACACAGACAGCATATTTTCAAAAGATTACTGGAAGCAAAGTTCAACAAAGGAGTACTGCACTCAGCCAGGCATGTAATTGATTTCTCCATATAATAGAATGCAGATGGAAGAATGGAGGTATGCAAAATAGGGATTATAACAGTAAGCATGTCTTAGAGCTATGGTAATGACATATCATTGATACTCAGCTGTCCTACACCTAGAGGCATGCCTCTCAAATGTCCCTGATTTCCATTCACATCTTAGCTCTGTCCCTCTTATTCCCTTCTACAATGGTTGGTTGTTGTACGGAAGCTAGTGTATTACACATAATACATAGCACTAAACTCCTTGGTGTCACCATCGATGATTAACTGAAATTCGACCGCCATGTTAACAACTGTATTAGAAAGCACTCCTCTGAAATGTTTTGGGCTGTCATGGAGGCACAGGCATGTTCTGAACAGAACACCAGATGTATGCTTAGGGTTATGGATGCAACACAGTCTGACATCCGTGACTGTCTCCACCACATTGAGTATACCCTGGATCATTTCACTGATGCAGTGGACAGATGGTGAGCTGAGACAGTGTCTGTCTTGGGTCACACATTATCTATGCTGGAACTTCTGGCCGGAGTTGGGCATCAGACCTGTGGATATAGGTCAGCAACACCAACTGCTGAGAGTCCATGTGGCCATGCACAGTTACACTCCCATAGTGGAAGTACCTCCAGCACTACAGAGAGAAGTGTGTTATCTACACGGTCCTGGGTGGTCTGGCGGGAGACACAGACCCAATAGACAGCAGTCACCATCATTTACTAGCACCGCATCTAACCTTCGGCATGGTGGTGCTAGTGCAACACCTGGCAGAGGCAGTTCCCATGTTTATGGCCAGAGATGGTGAACTGTCCACTCTACCATGTATGGTCCACAGCCATCCAACATACACACACTGGGCTAGCACTGGGCTTGACTGCGCACACGCACACACTCAAACACCACTGTCACATACAGGTCACCTACAGACACACACAGCACCTCTCCATGGCATGTCTAACCCACACCCTTTCTGACTCACACACATGTTTTCAACTGTTTGGCACAGCCTAGGCCTCCAACACTCCCACAACACACCCTGTGCATGTGATTATACCACATCCCTGTCATCCTTGCCATCGATGCAGGGAAATGAAGCTATGTGTCTGATGCACAGGGTTACTACATTAACTTGACATGTAGGTGTGTAATGCAGTATTGTTTTGCCATGCCACATTTTGTGGTACACAACAGATACTGTATGCTGGCAGGTGTCATGACTACACACCAAACTTTGTGTACCTTATGTTGTATGATGTTGTACTGGTGGTAGTGTTACAGGATGACATGTGACTCACGGACCTGTGTATGTTTCTATTCCAGGAGTATGAGGGAATAATCTATGGACACATGATGGCAATACAGTGGCACAGGATGGCATGGCAGTACAGCAGAAATATGATGTCAGCAAGGTACAGCAGTATATGTGCATGGCTCCCTAGGTGCATATGTCTGTAGCAGTCTAAAAGGGACAATGGAGTCAGTCCGCATAATCATGCATTCATACTTTGTGATAAGGTCTGCTACCCTTGATATGAGTCACCTGGGCTCTCTGAACATATATCTACAAGGCGTGGTGATGGAGTTGACACATCTACAAATATCCTGCATCCAGATGTTATGTTCCCAAGGTTTGACTCTCAGACAATTGTGTATACACCAGGTGACATACCAGTCTGTACATGGTGTGCACATTTGGCAGCATGCCCTGCTGCCCTACTATTGCCATAAACCTTGTCATGGTAGTCCACAGGGACATGGGTGGGGGTATATTAGGATGTACAACACCCAGACTGATCCAAGTCATCTCGTTGTAGTGCCCGTTCAGGTGACGTGTACAAAGCACCCACTTAGGCATCCATGATACTGTCAATGTGGGTTTACTATGTGACACACTAATGGCAGACATGCGCAACATAGGGACATCCAACTCCAATAGCTGTTCTGTAAGCAGCAGTGCTCAGCAGGGCACAGCCATGGGTCCTCTACTGCTTGGACTGCATGTCTCCATAGTACATGTGGGTACTGACTGACTGTGGCTAACAATGTTGGCTGTTGCCTGCTACTCATGAGCACTCATACAGTCACTGTGTTATGTTGGTGTCTTGCATGTCAGTATTACAGATACATGCTTGATGACATAGTAATGGCCATAAACCCCAAGCAAATATATATGTACTGTCCTTTCCATTGGGGATACCTATATCCCCGGTTAGTAGCATGACAGTCCCTACATTTGCTGTACATACATAGGGGTGACAGGTAGCCACACAGACAGCCACACAGGTGTACAGCTCATATGCCACACATCAACATGTCTGTACAGTGGTATGGCAGGATTCATATGGTATAGCAGTGGTCACAGTCACCAGTAGGTGACATACCCATATCCTCCATATACTCCTCCCTCAGTGTGCCACTATCTGACTATAACAGCCATGTATTGACATAATTTCCAAACTGTTTTGACACATACAGATGACAGTATGGCCCCTCACAGGGTCCTATCACATCATCAGTATGTGCTCACCACTGTTAATCTGCAGTATGTGTCAGTGCCACCTGTGCCATTCAGTGTACTCATATGTGATCTGTGCCATCCATACAGGACAAGGTGTGACCCCGCTTGATTGTATATGCTGCCTATCTCTAGGAAGCATAGTAGATGGATTAGTCACCCTAAGGACATTAAGCCCCTGTGTGACATTAGTAGTACATGCTTGTTGGTGACATTTGTGTAGCAGACGTAATGCACCCTTAACACAGACCCTCCATACTGGTATGGTACAGACAGCACCTCAGTGCACTTCTGCACATGCCATATGTATGATTGGCTTGAAGGATTTCATCTCAACACTGGGGGTGTGGCTGCATTTCCCATGGACGTGGGCAATATGTGCTGCTTCTGTGACTAGGGGTAGCAATGTCTCCAATTGTGATGGCTGTATGGCCATCATGCTAGTGATGTGCACATCTTTTATTGCTCTGTGACATGATGTGCAATGCTGTCACAGCCTGACATGCACACATGGCCACATTCAGGCTAGCAGTACTTTAATCCACTGCATATAGGACACACTATGGTATACACATAGTGCATGTTGGCTGCATGCCCAGTGGAAAACTTACCTACATAGTGGTACACAGTACAGAGGACAATACCAGATGCACATATAATGTGCACAAATAATGCAAAACCCTGTCAATGTGTATGTTACAAAGATTATCATATGTATGTAATATGGATTTACACGCACCCACTGAGTTAGCTACTGTGAGATTAGAACCCCTAATTATTTACTGTAACATACTATAACTTGCAGTACTTATCTTATGCGCCACAGAGCTTATCTAATGTTAAACTGTCAGACAGCACTCTTCAGGTGGATGACATCAGCAGGCTGTGTAGAGTAGGGCAATTTAGAGGGCAGAAGCTAGTTACACGGCCAAAAAGTGCATAACCATTGCACAGGGATAGCCCATGAGGGCATGTCTGTTGCACTGCAAGGAGATATATTTACACACACACACACACACACACACACACACACACACACACACACACACACACACACACACACACACACTCTTGGCTGCTGTGAGATTAGAAATTAGAATTCCTACCTATCTACTGTTACACACTATAGCTCACAGTACTTATCTTATGTGCCACAGATTACATCTGTCGAATATGTGATTGCAGGCACTGTACTTGTGGAGTGCACAAAGTAGGCTTGTGTTGGACAGGATGTGTGGCCTGCAGAGTGATATTGTTTGGTACTGTTATTGTATGTAGTGTCCTAGGAGTAGGGTACCTGTTAATATCCCTGTTATGTGTGTACAGTCACCAGTATGGCCATATATGGCTGGTCACAGTTATATAGGCAAACATGTGGCCAGGGACACTTTTGCCTGTCAAAGGCATGCATTAGAACCATTATACATTGCACCACCTGCTCGCCTTTGTCTGTCTACATGGGTGACATTCCACAGGCATAGGCCTCTGAGGGTAAGTGGAATATGTACTGTTTTGGCCTTAGTTTGGTTCTACTGGGCAACTGCATTGATGTGTGAGTGCAGATAACCACAGCTTTCGTAAGGTATGTGGGGGATGCATACATCCCCACATATATATATATGTAAATGTGTATAACAGAGATGTCTATAAATGTCGCTGTATGTATGTTATGTGTTATATAGATATATGTAGAGAATCTATGTATAATTGTAATATATATATATATATATATATATATATGTATAGATCTAGGACGTTTGATCGAAAGATCAAACGTCCAAATCCATTTAGGGCGAGCATACTTACGCGAAAGTGCATTTCACCGAAGAAGCACTTTTGCATAAGTATGTCTGTTGCTGAGGCTGTACTACTGTGCGGATAAGGGAAAATTCCCTTTTCCCCACTGTAGTGCGGTCTCGAAGGGAGAATATTAAAGTAGGGGATGTGTGGGGTGCAGGGGGGGGGCAAAGCCCCCCTGCAGAAACATAAATGTAGTGTTTTTTTTTTTTTTTTATTAACATGCTTTAACGAAAGCGCTTTTTCGATGAAAGCGCTTTTGTTAATGTGTGTTCGGTGGTTATGGATTCGGACATTTGATCTTTCAATCAAACGTCCTAGATCCATATATATATATAGGATCTCTATATATATATATATATATATATATATATATATATATATATATATATATATATATATAGATATCAGTATTATATGTATTTGGGGTACATACGTCTACATACACTACTCATGTAAGTGTGGGATAGGGACAGACAGAATGTATACATAGCTGTCTGTATGTACAGATGTATTTCCACAAAGCAGGTCTTTGTGTTGCAGAGGCAACAGAACTGTGCTTAGATTAGCTAAGTGTAGGAGCATGCCCAGTTGGACTCTGAGTACTTGCATGGTGACTCCAGGCCAGAGTTACCTGTACTCCAGTCAGGGATTTTGTGTGCTGCAGACATTGGCAGCTGCACCTGTTTCCATAGTACAGCACTTCCCTGAACCTGTCCATGGTATTCACCAGCTGTCTGCTGTACTTAATATGTGACTGGGGTACATAATGTAACACCACACACAGGGTGACAGTCTGCATACCTCTCACTGTACATGTTTTTGCAGAAAGGCTAGCATTTCACTCCATATGTCTGGTCTGTTACTCATACATTTGTGGTGTTCTGGTAACTTATTGTATAATGCAGTCACTGAATAGTACTACCTACAGACACATTTGATTGATGGACTTTACATCCTGCAGATATTCTGTTGTGATAGAACCCACTGTTATACTTGCCACCTTCTAGGTTAATCAGAGCATGTATAATATCTGTCTGTAGTTATGGCCCTTTGTCCCCCCATTCTGTCGGACTTTGTCCAGCTTTCTTGCAGTAACAGATTGCGGGGTCTAACAGTCTGTGGGAATACCAACATATGACTACCTCACATGCAAAAGATGTAGATGCTGCCAGATTCAAACCATTAACAACATCACCCATGCTAATGTCGCTAGCCCAATGAGCCACACAGGCCACCAGACAAAGATGTGTCATTCATCACACAAGCAACAGCATACAGACATGCATTATCATCCTTGTGTTATGTGTGACATCCAATGTGTGCCCAGGTTCTGTGTCACAGCCCTGTGGTTGGCTGGTCTGCTGATATATCATTGCTGACGTACTGTTATAGCAGTTGTATGGGAACACTGATGTGATGGGGGTGTGAGACGAGCAGCCCATGATCTGCTGGCATAGACATTTGTGCGACTGTCCTGTGACCCCACTGCTTACCATCTCCCTCGACTAATGTAGTGGATATTCCAGCCATGTGGCCAAGTGAATATTATGGAGCACATACTATTGGACTGGGTACCTATTGTCCCATGTGGCTGCTAGATCTCTCAAAGTAGCCCAGTAGCCTACTATATTCCCTTGCATACATGTGGCAAGGTCCATACATATGCTACCATATTCTAGTACCCCTTGTGGTGTATAGGTAAGTGACTTACCTTGTGAATGCAGCAGTTGACAGGTCTGTAGTTTGGGACTGACTCTGATACATGCAATACACAGCCAATACATGGTTAGGTACAGATTGTATAAGCTAGCTGGCATCATTTTTTCTATATGTATGTGAGTTGGAGTAAGGTGTCAGTCTCTAGGGCCCTACATTGTCAGTGCATGTGCTGTGTGTTGTCTCTTGGCCAAGGCCAGGGTATATTGAGCATGCCTGCTTCTGCCTACAGAGACATCCTCAGGGGGTATCTCCTCTGAGTCCTGCTGTGGCTGTGGGGACCTTCGCACTGGTCAGAAGCTGAGTGTCTCTTCCTTTTGCTAATCCTACTGCAGCTGTTTCCACAGGAACATATTGTGTAGCATGGCATATACTGTGAACATCTGTGCACATGTGGCTTCAGACTACTGCAGGACTCTGCTAGCTATATCAAGGCAGCGGAATCATGACTTCAGCAGCCTAATCACATGGTCTGTGATGTTCCTAGTTTGTGTGTGTGTCTCATTATGGCATTCTTCCATGGGTGTGTGTGCATTTCTGATGGGTGTCATCATCCATGGTTCCAGTGCGTAGCCAGCATCCCCAGTAAATGACTGTGTGGTATGTCCCCCCTAGCAAGCATCTGGTACAGCTGTGATGCATGCTAGATGTGGGAGTTGTGATAACTGCCAGGACTGCCAGCACACACATTCATGATACTGTCAGGGCTGCCAGCACACACATTCATGATAATGCCTTGGGCATTGCACATGACCTGGCAATTGATGGAGTGATACCTTTTGGGGTTGACATAGATTTTATCCTTCTCACCAGGTGGTGCCTTGATGTGTACATGAGTGCAATCTATGGCACCCAGTACCTCAGGGTAATGTGCTATGTGGTATAAGTGTTGCATATTGCTGGCCCTCACCCTAGGGGTGAGGGAAAAATAATGTGCTGACTGGCATGTGGTAGTATGGCATCCAGAAACTGGTGAAGTACCCTGGATACTGATGCCTTTGAGACCCCCATCATGCCCCCGGTTGGTCTTTGGAAAGTACCTGTGAATAGTATCCTTAGAGCTACACATACCTTTGTGTCCACTGGTATGGGTTCCCCTCTGTTGGGTCTGGGTCTGCGTTGAGGGCGGCAGAGCTCAGTGAGCTGTTGTAGTATGCCCCTGCCCACCCTGTAGTGCTCTACAATCTCTAGCTCATGTAGCTCCTGGAAGGTTACCCTGGGCCTGCACACTCTTCTCCTTCTCAGTCTAGGCCTATTGTCAACAGCAGCATCAGAATTGACCTCAGCATCTAGCACATACAGATGTAGCAGACCTGCAGCAGCCTCTAGCATTCCTTCAATTAAAATTCCCAAGTCTGTACTCCACTGGTGCAGAGTCTGGGGGAGAAATCAGATTGTAGGGTGTATGCAACCATTATTGGGCTCTGCTGTAGGTGTCAGCTGTGTGATTAGCTACCTATGATGCATTCCACCTGCCAAGTACATCATTAAGAACATTTAATGGCTCTAGTTTAAGTAAATCAGTAATTAGTATATCACTGACTTTTGGATACACTCAGCACTGAGGCACACCATGCAAACATGCAGAAACAAGAGCCACGAAGGTAAACAAAGATCAGCAGTCATTGTACATACACCCCTGAAAGGGCATGCTCAGCATGGCAGCATGCAGCACGTAGCACAAACATACTGAAACATGCGCTCTAAAGGTAAACAAAGCTTAGCAGCCAGTGTACACCCTCCCTGCTGAGCACAGTGGTGTGCCACACAAACAGGTGCATCTGAGCTCCAATGAGCTTACAAGTCTTCAGACACACCCCCTGTTGATGTCAACTACCTCTTCTGTGGACACAGACACTGTTCTGTGCCTACACATAAGGGATATCTGGACACGGATACCCATTTGTGCTATTCAGTAACCCCAACTTATTTGCATATGGTTTCTTGCACACAATCTGCAAACTACATGGTTCCAGGCCCTACTTCGTTAGCAACATCACCATTCCACCATTGTGGATACTCCATAAAGGGTCCCATGCTACATTTCTGTCACATACTATGAAATTAGTTTTTTTCCACTATTTTTTTTTTTTTTTTGCTTATATTTTTTCATAACTTTATGTTTGCGCACTGCGGCATGCTGTGCAAACATAACCAGATCATTAAAAAAAATTTTTTTTAAACTTATTTCCCCTATGTTTTTGGACACACAGTGGATAGTTTTGCACATATTTTTGTCTGCCGTGCTATTTCTGTCCATCTGACTACACTTTTACAGCCCCTGTTGTCTGTTTAAAATCTTGTACATGCAATTTTTCCATGTACACTATGGACACCAATGGGACTGCCTCTCTGCTAGCTGGATTGCTCTACCTTCCTCATTTGCATGAAATTCACCTTCTTATGAGGTGATTTGCATGCGATGGATACTTCTGTGTAGGCACGTGCATGCGCACCACCCAGCTCTGTTTACTGGATTGCAAACTTGCTTACTTTCATGAAAGTAGCATGCCACGATGTCTACACAGTAAATAAGACCATGTAGGCTTTATTAAATTTCCCCTTAAGTCTCTTAGGGATTCATTCCTGGTAAGGCACTCCTGCAAAAAAACAGTTATTAAGTTGCAAATTTCGAACCTTCATAAGTCTTTTTTCCAGGAATCCAAGAAGTGCATTTAAACTGCCGTTGAGGAGCAATGTCATTTCCATATCATATGTACTGGAAAATCCCATATCCTGCTTTAACCAGTCATTTAAATTTTTATTTTCTGTCATGGAAGACTGTACATTCGGTTGAGTGTTTGCTTCTCCATTAGCTTGTGAACTCAAAGGAACTACTTCTGGAATACACAGTTTGCGTGGTCAGGTTGCCAACTGGTGGTTTGGAAGGTACCAAGTGATTCCAATTTAGTTGTGAGGAGGTAGAAGCCAGTTTATCCAAAGTGTCATTCAAATGCATATATTGTTGAGAGATTAGGGCAATAAGTTGTGTTAAATCTCCTTGTCATTTTGGATCTTTCACATTGGGAATCAAAACTGGTGAAACAAAGTGAGGTGAACTAGAATTCCAATAGGTGGACGAGTCCATGATGATGAGGAGAACAGGGTGGAAACACTGTCATCGTTGAAACCAAAAAAAACAAAGAACCAGAGAAAATGAGCATGTGTCTATGCAGCCAAGCAGAAAAAACAGGAGTCAAACAGTAAAAGTCTCACGTAGTGTCTGACTCTCCAGGACTATGCCCACATAAGATAAAACAGTCCACTTCACATAAATAAAGCAAGCAAGGATCTTTAATAAAAACATTTAAGCCCTTTTGTCCATTCTAATCTGTTTGGACTTCATCAGAATCAAGATAAGAGTATTTAGTTGGCTTATATAATAAAAAAAAAATCATGTGACAAAAACACCATGTGACAAGAAGCATCATATGACAAAAAAATCATGTGACAGTATTACAATCTTAAATTAAAACTAAAATAGAAACAAGTTCGAAAATAAACTGATGAGCTCTGCTAAACTCCCTTGTACTCATCCTTCATCAGACCACTAATAGAGTACAATACTCCCTTCTGGATGTACCTCACCAAACAACTGCAGCAGCTAGAGAGACCTCAGAGGCTTCTCACCAAGAAAATTCAGGGCCTTCAACACATGACGTACATGGACAGATTGAAGGCTCTGTCACTGTACTCTGTATCTTATAGGCTGCTGAGAGGCAACTTTTGCCTGGTCTACAGAGCAGTCTGAGACCCTGCTCTAATGGAAATGCTGCATATCTGCAACTCAGATTCAGTTTCTCTAGGGATCTTAACCTAGCCTGCGACATTAACAGAACATGCTGGAGAGACAGCTATGTCTCCCGGAGATTGCCACTCCTCTGGAACAAACTCCTAATTCATGTAAAACAGAGCTCCTCAATGACCCTACTTGAGGGTAACTTAGACAACTGGATGGGAGACTGTAAATTCGCCATGGGGATGTCACCTATGTCCCTTTTAGGTAATGGCAGTCGGTGCCGATTATAGACTCGTACTGCAAATATAGACCATACAACTTGGTCAATAAGGGAACAAGGATATAACATGGCAATGCTTATAAAGGCTCTGGGGCCAATAGCCTAGTGACCTTCTATGAACCTATAAACGCCCCAAAAGTAAAGTAATGAAAAAGTAAAAACGTATAAAATAATTTAAAACATAAAAGACAAGTATACTGAAAATAATGCTATTATAATTTCCTAGCTCTTAACTTTAAAAAAATGTACCAATGAAATGTGATCATTCAGTCTTGGGGTGTTTGAAGCATTTAACTTTAATTTCCAAAATCATTCTCTGTTCTCCAGGAAGGTTTCCCAGTCACCTTCCCTGTCATTCTGAGAGACTACCTCACTGGGTACATGACTGCTCAAAAATATTGCCACTGTTTCTTTGTTTTTCAAATGAGTATAGGGCTACTGTAGTGAGAAAACAGCATCATTTTGCTTTTTATTGGTATACAGTGTGATTCTACATGACTGAACTGCTATTACACCAACATTTTAATATCAGAGTGAGATATATGCTGAACTTTGCAAGTAATAAGTGACTGCCCAATGGGTAGAGGAAGAGACACCCCCTGCTTTTGGCTTTTCAGGGAAAAAAACATATATGCATCTTTTAAGCCATGTCTGCAAAGTAGTTCTTTTGTGCTTCATATCAAAGTGAATGAAACCCAGAAGGACAATATGTTTGTACTGCAAAATCTAACAGATCTAATACCTACAACAAATTAAGTACTTTTTAATATGGCCTTGGATCTTGGGCGACTCCTACTGATTCCAAATGGCAATGTTGAAATACCTCACAATGATAAGAGGAGTAAGTGGCAGAGTTTGAATGAAGTAGTATAATCTGAAAGAAAGGATGAATAACCTACAAGGAGTGATAAACATAACCTAAACTGACAAACCAGCTTTTAAGCAAAACTTAGAATAATTCTAACTTCCTCATCCAATGTACTTTCAAAGACTTTAATATCTTCAGGATGAATAATATATCTTATGATTTGAATTAATATAAACCTTCCCAAAAGATCTGCAATAGTTTGGTACGTAGTGTTTCTCTTGATATAAATGTAGTTCTTGCAGACAAGCAATATTAAAGCTAATATAATGTAAGTATTGTATGAGTCCGTCATTGTTATCAGAAGAATGCAGCCACTGATATTCAGTGTAGAAATATTAACCATAAGTAGTTAACAGATAAAACCAAAACATACACACAGCAAGCGTCCTCCCAAAAAACAATAAAATGTGAAGAATTGATTGTTCCACATAACCAAATCACACCCTTTCTCCTCCTTCCAAAAAGGAAATAATCCATTAAGTCCATAACTAGAAAAATGTACCAGAAAATGAAACGTACATGGAGAACATTGTAATCACATTCACTCCCCTGTTATCCCAATAACAAGAGATGTTCAGCATGTGCTAGTAAGTGGGAAACATTCTAAAGTTAGAATGTCATGCACTTGAAAATTATTTCAGGATTTAAGGGTCTGAAGTTTCTTTTTAGCTTTCTGGAGTGCTGAAAATGATAAAGAATGGTCTTTATGAATTATAACGCTTGCCACTGGATAACACTGGTGGGGTGTAATGCCCTTCAGCAATAATATTTTTTGATTAATCGCTGAGGATTTTCTTTTTCCAACGACTATACATCTTAAGTCCTGAAATTAGGATAGGAGGCTTCCTCAGTGGAAAATCTACAAATTTTGAGAGCTTGTTGGAAAAAAAGTTCTATCAGTAATAGCTATCCTGTTTATACCTATATGTTGAAGACCAAGGCAATGACAATTATCCAGTTTTATGTGATTAAAAGAAAACTGTTGTTGGTTAATGAATAATTCCATAAAAAACTTTTGAAATAGGATTAACAGTTATATAATGTCCCAAAACTTTGGTATACCTGAGATTCTCTAATTATAACATCTGGAATGGATTTCACATGCTACAATTTTCCCTTGCAAGTCAGTTAACTGAACTTTAAATAACTAGAATTGATGGTGTAAGTTAACATTTTTCCTGCTGTCATTGTTCAAGTAAGGAAGAATGATCTGGCTGTTTCAGTTCAATAGCCCAATGTTGTTTTGCCCATTCATAAGTTACAGTTTTGTTTGTTTTCAGTTCATTAGTTAAACCATGTATTCCTTGAACATTTAGGCTGAGTTTACTTATCTTCATATAAGATATTGTTACACAGATAAGAATATTTATTACTTCAGTGTTGGAAGACTGCCCAGTATTTACACTGGTAGAAGAACTGTTAGCTTCAAGAGCTAAAGGTTCTACATTTGCAGCAACTGTCAAAGCAACTTCATTACACTGATGATTTACTGTTCCTCCTCAGTAAACCCTATAAATTGATGACTTCCTATGATCCTATGAACAAACTGTTTTGATGAGTCCAACCCATATGTATGAAATAAGACATTGGAAGCAACAGATAAATCAATGCTGTCTTCTGGAACTTCTTATGCCATTCTGTTGCTGTGACTTGCATAGATGAAACAAGAGTATCCATAGTTCCAGCAACTTGTGTGCCGACGGGACTCATTCTTTTGGGAAGCATCCCATTTGCTGCTGGATGAAGAAGGAAAGACTGGACATGGAAAATCTTTACTCATTTCATTGACTGGAACACTGGTATTAAATCACCATATCAAGAACCATTTCTTTCAACTTTTTAATTGGAGTAGCATGTTCGGGTGGCAGTGGTGGTGCAGCGGTTAGCGTTACCACCTCACAGCAAGAGGTTCTCTGGTTCAATCCTCAGCTGGGGTGCCTTCTGTGCAGACTCTGCATGTCCTCCCTGTGGTCGCATGAGTTTCCTTCAGGTGCTCCTGTTTCCTCCCACATCCCAAAGACATGCTGTAGGTGGATTGGACACTCTAAATTGACCCTAGGCATGAGTGCGCGTGTGTGTGCCTTCTGTGGAAGGTTGGGTGTCGGGCTGGCAACTTGACACCGTAAAACTCCATTGCCAATCATGAGCAGACAGGTGAGCTGCTGTGATGACCCCTAACTGGGAAAACCTGAAAGAAGAATTGCAGTAGCATGTTCCATAGGCAAGGGGACAACCCCTTCCATCTTCTGGGTAAGTTTGTTCATGTCATTATGAGCTGACAGCAGCAAAAAAGCATATTTGCATATATAGAGTTTAGAAAGTTAACTGCGATTGAAAAGGCTACTTATGTGGAAAAGTTTTTGATCATTCCTGCTTCGAAACCCCATATTATACCATGACCCCCCATTAATATTCCAAAACGCGCACTCTGATTGGCCAGTGTGCACATTGTAAATCAACTTATACTAATGGAAAAAGGTCCGGTTGCCCGGACTTTTTCCATTTGTATAAGTCTTTTTTAAAACACTGTCTCGCTATGTTAAACTCCTTTAACATAGCGAGACAGATTTAAAAAAAAGCAATGGAGATCTCCGTTGTTTTTTTTTAAAGCTGTCTCGCTATGTTAAACTCCTTTAACATAGCGAGACAGTGTGTAAAAAGCAACGGAGATGTTGCTTTCTCCGTTGCTTTTTTTTTAAACCTGTCTCGCTATGTTAAATGGGTTTAACATAGCGAGACAGCTTTAAAATAAGCAACGAAGATCTCTGTTGCTTATTTTAAAGCTGTCTCGCTATGTTAAACCCATTTAACATAGCAAAACAGTTTGTAAAAAGCAACAGAGATCTTGCTTACTCCATTGCTTTTTTCAAAACTGTCTCGCTATGTTAAATGGGTTTAACATAGCGAGACAGCTTTAAAATAAGCAACAGAGATTCTCTGTTGCTTTTTTTAAAGCTGTCTCGCTATGTTAAACCCATTTAACATAGCGAAACAGTAAAAAGCAATGGAGATCTTGCTTTCTCCATTGCTTTTGCCCACAGCTCTGATGTACTGCGTAGGCATACGCATGTGCAGTACATCAGAACTGCCGCAGAATACCAGACAGCTGCGGAAGGGCAGCAAGGAGGCATTATACAATGCCATTATTTAAGAAAAGTAATTATTTAAGGAAAAAAAATAATGTCATTTTATAATAGCAGTAACCCACTTCTGGGTGTGGGTAATGCTGGATTTACCCACGGTTGGCTTTGTTTGGCCACTCGGGCTTCGCCCTCATGATCAAACCATGCCATCCGTGGGTAAATCCAGCATTACCCACACCCAGGCGTGGGTTATTGCTATAATGTTCATTCCCGTGGATGGCTTCCCCATAAATCCAAACCATATTCTAGCTAAAACCTCTGTAGCTAAATGAGCTGCAAATCACTTTAGCTAGTTTGTTAGCACCAAATCTAAGTAATGGTGAGGAATGGGTATTTGTCTTTTTAACTGTGACTAGCAGAGGTTGAAGTGCAAAATGCTAAAGGTTGGCAGCAGGTTTAAATAGACCATAACCCACTTTTCATTATTATGCTCTGCTATTATGGAATATTTTTGGTTTAGTTTTTAATGTTTTGTTTTACAAAATTATTTAAATTTTTTTCTTCCGTGTACGGTTACAGATGTGAAAGGTTTATCACTGAGTACTGCACTAATGTACACTGTTTTTGTTTTACTTTCATGTGTTCATGCTTGCAATTATTTGCTGGTGGTTTTTCCTGTTGAATTGACTTCCATAACTCATTTTGGTTGTTTTTTTTTTAACCATTTGAAAATACCTGTATGTGTTTATATTTCAATAGTAGCATTTAGAATTGCCATTATGAACTGTTTTGACAAACAGGAAAATTATTATTATTATTATGGAGTCTGACTGTGAAAAAATGATAATGTGTTACATTCCTAAGGGGCTATAAGGGAATATTTGACAAGTTTTATCTAAAATGCTGAATTACTGGCAAACTGAGGAGATTACTATCACTTGGATGTGTGTTTACAGCATATATTTTGGTATGTTATAGCACCAACCCTGTGTCATGAAAAAGTTGCCTTAAATGCCTGTGTTTCGCTCTGAGGCAGACGGAATAAAAAGGTAACAATAATAAAAAGGTAACCATAAGTACTTTAACGTGAAAACTCTTATTTAAGAGTCTCTCTGCAGAATGAGATACAAATCTCAGATATAAAGATTAGCATGCAGATTATGTGGCCATATCTCTCACGTTAAATGCAAGCACTTAACTTTAGTGTTTTGTTTTCATTGTTTCCTTTTATGCAGCATCAAATAGCATTTCTAGGTAGGCAGTTTGTGTTCCAGCTTCCAATAAAAGAGCTTATGATACCGAGCAAAATGCAATGTTTTATTCATTAGGCTTTAAGGAGTTTGTGTTTCCAGTCTTTGTGTAGAATAATCCATTGATCTGTATCTCTATTTTATTGTGCTAGACATCGTTGTCCAAAAGAGTTATTGATCTACAGTCACACTTTGTTATACTTAACGGCTGTATAACAATGAGACACTTCATACTTAAATAGTCTTGAAAACTTGCCCTCCAAATTTGCTCTTTTAAGCATTAATGGTGTTACTTAAACTCACTTAATCTCCAGCTTCATTTAGCAGTATATCTATATACATATAGATATAAATATATATATATATATATATATATATATATATATATATATATATATATACTTAAATTAGTCAAACACATGCATACTGAAATACACCGAGAATAAATCTTGACACAAGCAAAATTTAAAAATAAAGAAAGAAACAAAGCATTGTTTTTTGTATGGGGGCAAGCCCCTCTGTACTCGCCATGTGAGTGGATATGCTCCCCTCACCCTTTGCTAATTATACACTGATACTGCACAATCCCTGTGGAAAATGGTATAAATCCCTACTTGGGGGTTATTGATCTTACAACACCTATTGACTATCTATTCAATCGACCAGATTGCAACCAAAATATCATTCAACAAACTATATTTGAATCTACTTGAGAATATCGCACTCCTGTATAAGCGAATACTGTTTCATCGAGATGGCAATATCAAAACTTCAGTTAAGCAAAACCTTAAACCAGGGAAAACGTTCACTGGGAAACTAACCACTTGGCCACCCTGGAGGTATTTGTCCCTTTTCCCCACTATAGTGAAGTGTTGGAATTGGTATATATAGTTAGAGCAGTGTGGGGGGGAGCAACCCCTACTTTGGTTGGCTTTAATCGCTTTGTTGTGTGTTTGTTGTCCTGGTGGCCAAGTGGTTAGTTTTCTGGTGTACGTTTTCTCTGGTTTAAGGTTTCGCTTAACTGAAGATCTGGCACTGTCATCTCAATGAAACGGGATTCTCTTATATGGGGTTTCAATATTGTGAAGTAGACCCATTTATATACATACATATATATATATATATATACTGTGTGTGTGTGTGTGTGTGTGTATATATATATATATATATATATATATATATATATATATATATATATATATGTGTGTGTGTGTGTGTGTGTGTGTATATATATATTTATATATATATATATATATATATATATATATATATATATATATATAGTGTGTGTGTGTGTGTGTGTATATATATATATATATATATATATATATATATATATATATATATATATGTGTGTGTGTGTGTGTGTATATATATATATATATATATATATATATATATATATATATATATATATATATAGATCACATTTGCTCAAGTGAGCAAACGTCTGAATTCATAATAACGGAACACACTTTAACGAAAGCGCTTTTATCGAAGAAGTGCTTTCGTTAAAGCGTGTCACAAAAAACAAAAAGTAAAACACTACATTTACATTTTAGCAGGGGGGGCAAATGAACACATATATATAGTTCCTTGTTATGTTGTCAAAGTGCACTCGTTGCATGCATGTTAGTTGAATCCAAGTGATCGAATAACATGTGTATTGATGTGGAATGCTGTAGCACAGTACTGACAGATGGCAACAGCAGAAAATACTACCGTTAGGTGTTCTCACTTTTCCCAAGTATTGTATAATCTCAAAGTTAGTATATTTAAGTTAGTGGGGTATAGAAAAGCAAATGGGCTTGCAGTTAGATTTTGGCTGTTTTACAATAGCTCTATATTTTGATATACTTTCCTTAGAAATACGAGAGTGTATTTGGAAGCAACTTCTTGGCAGTAAGGGCCTACAAGCAGTAAGCTCAGATTTTTTGCTTGTTAGTAAGGAATTAAGGAATGTAAACATTTGCTCTTTTTTAATTTCTCCAAGTCTTTTGGGCTTCTAATACCATGACTGGAATGGACACCATTCCTAAATCAGAATATGATTAAAGTTCATGAAATTAGTATTGTTTCAATCTTTGATGTCAGCCAGAAGTGCTCTTTGCAGCACCCACAGTGTGCTCAGTAATGACTCCTTCTGCAATTTGTATGGGATTACATGTACTGGTAACATAACTAAATAAGATTGTATATTATTTTTTATAAGACCTGTTGCTACTGTAACTATCTAGGTATCTTTCTTCCACATTGGTCTAATTTCTGCCTGCAAATCCTGATATTTTATGACCTTGTGCCTCTCTCTGCACAAGACACTGTAGTCACTGGGTGTGGCAATTTCAATGAGCAATGCTACTTTTGTCTTCTTTTCATGGACCACTATATCCGGTTTTCTAGCATCTATCTTTTGAACTGTTGGTCGTTGGTGATCCCATATGATGTAGACTTCATTTTCTATGATGCTTTGTGGCTCATGTTTCCAGTGTTTTTCAGCCACTTCAGTACCATAATGTTTACACAATCCCCAGTGTAACAGTCTTGCCACATTATTATGCCTTTCAATATACAGTCCTTCTGCCATTAGTATGTCACAACCAGAAACGAGATGTGCAACTGTTTCCAGTTCTGTTTTACAAAACCTACATTTGTCTGTTTCTTCTGTGTGTTCAATGGACTTTGTAAATCAATGTATACGTAGCCCACTGCCTTGAGCTGCCAATATTAACCTTTCATCTCTTGGTTTGAATTCGGCTCTCCTTAACCATTCCTGCGTTCGATCCTGATCAACATGAGGTTCTTCCAGAAGTTTTCTATATTTGCAACTATATTTATGTATTTCCC
Organism: Protopterus annectens; assembly: GCF_019279795.1. Taxonomy (NCBI): domain Eukaryota; kingdom Metazoa; phylum Chordata; order Ceratodontiformes; family Protopteridae; genus Protopterus; species Protopterus annectens. The sequence continues at coordinate 111,377,881 of NC_056732.1, read as the reverse complement.
ACATTTCTTGCCTTTTCATCTGGTCCTTCACCTTATTTTATTTCTTTTGTTTTTTGGCACATTCAGTTACTGCCTGATTTTTATCTACTTCTGGTTTGATTTCCATTCCTGCTTGACGCCAATATGCTTCTGCTAGATTAAGCAGAGATGCCATCTTAGATTTATTCTCTTCATGTTCCAAAACTTTCACTATATTTGGGTCTTGTGAGGTCAGCAGATATGTGTGCAGTCCCATGATTGCAGATCTATACATGTAATCAATATCAAGGAGGCCCATCCTTCTTTTGGAACAGGGAATATATAATCTTGGTATGCATTGATTTTTATAAATCATTTGGTGAGCATGAAGCATCCTTCTTGCTCAAGTTCTTTTATATCACATTTTTGTCCCAAACTGATGTTTTCCTGGTGCTGCAGTTTTCCTGCTTTAAATGTTGCTTTTGCACATTTACCAAGACCAAATGACATTCTTATATCATCTGAAAAAGTTTTGACAACTTGCAGTTGTGCTTTCAGTTCCTCATCTGATTAGCTATACAGTTTTAAATCATCAACAATGAGACGATGAGAAGCCTTTACACTTTGTTTTTTTCTAGGAGCCAAATTATAGCCATGACCTAACTTGTTAAGTAGACAGCTTAATGGGTTAAGGGCAAGACAGAACAGCAGAGGTGACAAAGAGTCACCCCGGAATATCCCCTTTAATTTTTTTTATCCCTGGGATAATAATTTGTCCATTATCATGGCTTAATTGCAGAGTGGTCTGCCACTGTTTCATGGTCACTATAATGTAGTCGGTCAGTGTAGGGTATATATTATACATTTTTAAGCACTCTTTTATCCATGAATGTGGGATACTGTCAAATGCTTTTTTGTAGTCAATCCATGCCATACTTACATTCTTCCCCTTTTTGTTCTCCACTATGACTTTATTTAACAACAAATGATCCTTTGTTCCTTATGACTTTCTTTTATTGCCATTTTGTTGTATTGCCATAATTGAGTTTTCTTCTAAATGACTATAAACTCTGTCGGCATCGATTCCAGTGTATAGTTTGTACGTTGTCAGAAGGCAAGTTATTGGTCTATAATTTTTAGGGTAGCTTGCAGGTTCACTCTTAAGTAGGAGCATTGTTTATCCTGTTGTTAGCCAGGCTGGTGTCTTACTCATGTTTAAATCTTCATGCAAAGATGTTAATACGTTTAACCAGACATTAGGTACTGCATCTGGAGCTGGGGTTTTCCAATTAGAGGCTTTTCTTAACTTTGTTTCAATCTCTTTGGCTGTTACTTCATCCCATTTCATATACTGTACCTTTAAACTTCTTATTCTTTCTTTTACTTCTTTTATCCATTTAGCATCTTTGTTATGTTCCACTGGATCTTCATAAATACTTCTCCAAAATATATCTATTTCTTCTTTTACTTTTACCTTGTTTCCCAGTTCTCTATAAAACATTTCTGGGTGATCAATAAATTGCTTATTTTGTACTTTTCATTTATATTTATCTCTGTATATTCTAGTTTTTTTCATCTATGCTGAGATTTTTAGTTTGTTATTTGTGACAGTGCATGATAGATCCTGATCTGTTCTAATACTGCACATTGCTTTTATCACATCTGTGACGCCCATGCACTGGCCCAGTAATCAAGGAGCCTCAATCCTCACCACTAGCACCAGTGAGGGGCATGCACATTGGGATGGATAACAAGTACACACACAGTAAAGTACAATTTCCCTTAAGAGCACACAGAGATCACAGTCAGTCTGGGGCTGGTTTCTCCCTTTATCTCCAGATCCCCAATAAGATTCCCCGCCAGCACAGCTATAGGGTACAGATCTCAGCCTAGTGGTCAAGCCAAAACCTCCAGCACCCTCTCTGTCAAACCAGTGCTTCGTGTCCCTGCCCAAGTAGCTGACACACATACACACACACACACACACACACACACACACACACACACACACACACACACACACACACACACACACACACACACACACACACACACACAAACACACACACACACACACACACACACACACACACACACACACACACACACACACACACACACACACACACACACACACACTTTAAGATATGAGTTATACATACACACACACACACACACACACACACACACACACACACACACACACACACACACACACACACACACACACACTTTAAGATATGAGTTATATATACACAGACACTTCTGGGGAAGGCTGGTACAGGTTCTCCAGCAATGTCCCTTTCTGCCTAGGCTATAAGGTAGTAATCCACTGCCACCAACCACTATTTATCAGCTACTAATAAGACCGTTGCCAAAGGGTGTCCAATTTTACTGTGCAATATTATTATCCAATTAGTAAGTGTGACGAACAGGAAGACTATTGGAGTGTCTTTATACAGTATCACCAAATACATGCAAGTACTCTAGAGCTTAAATTATCTCTTCACAAAACAGCCACAGTAGAAAGGTTTAAAAATATTTAATAATTAATAATAAAAACACAAGACAATACTTATTACTTCAGCGCAATGACTTTACAGAGTTCAGAAATTACAGGAAAATGCTTTAAAATAATACTGTAGAATAGTCTGACAAAATATAGAAAACAGCTAGACTAATCTGGCTATTTCTACCCATCTCTAAGAGAAATTAATGTTCTAAATAAATATCTTACTTAGAAGCTGCAGTGGTGCAGTGGTAGCATTGTCACCTCACAGAAAGAGGTTCTCCCATTCGATTCTCGGCTGGAGTGCTTCTGTGTGGAGTCTGCATGTCCTCCCCGCAGTTGAGTGGCATTCAAAAGACATGCATGACTGGGTGTGTCTTCGTTGAAGGTTGGGCGTCAGGCTGGCACCTCGGCACCATAAAAATCTAGTGCCAGTTATTAGCGGACCAGAGTTCAGCTGTGGCAACCCCTAACCAGGAAAAGCCAAAAGAAGAACAACTTACAGAGCAAAGGCAGAGTGCTGGTGAGTTGATGTGTTCAGGTTCAGACAAAATCCAAAATGCCCTATTCTCTCTGTCTAAGAAAGTCTTAAACTGATAACACAGTACTGCTGAGTCATTTCACATTACATCATTCTTGACACTTCTCTGGTTTAATTTCCCAGGTTCATATAACTTAAAATTTTAACATTTCTTTGATCTTGCAGCTGGTAGGAAACTACAGCAATAAAAGTTACTTTACATATAAAACCTTAGTAAGTAACTCTTGTCCTAAGACAATAGAAATAATTCCTTAGTTCAGACATCCTGTCTCCAAACTTGAGATCAAAGTCATACAATGATTGACTTATCAGCTTTCTTCCAGCAGAGTGCACTGTGGTTACATTTTTGAAACTCAGAACATATAAAACAGTTTTCTTACATTTAGTTTTCTTACTATTTGTAAAACAGCCTGCTGATTACATTAATATTTACAAATGACATAGGGCCGGATTCACGAAGGCTTGCACGGAGTCTAAGAGTAGAGTAAGACTCCAGACAGGCAATATGTCTGCCGAGCGATTCAGCAATAGCTGGCAGGGGCGTGCATGAGAGCTCCTAAAACTATTCTTGCACGGACAGTGTTATATTATGCAAATGACCTCATTTGCTGCTGAAAGCTATCCAAATGAGGTAAATTTGCGATCCAGGAAACACTAACCTGTCCGAGTAAGAGTAGAGTTATTTGCAGAAATGTACTCCATTGGTAACGGAGTACCTTTCTGCAAATAGCAAAACGGAGCTATGACAGCTCCAAATAAAGGATGCATCCAGTTGAGGAAGCAGGCCAATGGCTAAATATAAGGCCATTGGTATTTTTATCTGTTTCAAATTAATAAAAATCTATTTTTTCCCCGATCTCCAATGTTTAAGAGTAGCGCAGCGCCGCGCAAACGTGCGGCGCTATAAAAACCAGAAAATAAAAAAAAAGCCAAAAATAGGCATTCTTATTAAAATATTCTTCTGCCATGCAGGTGAATGGCAGGCTGAAGACAACATGGTTACTGAGTAGTGGTTGCTAAGGGGGGGAAGCTCAATTTGAGAGATGTAACCAAGCATTAGTAGGCAATCTTATGCAAATGAGGATAAGGATAGTGAATCACAATTTTCCCTGCCATGTGAGCCATGTCCCTAGAGTGTAAGTGTAGGATTAGGGGAGTAGTAGAGTAGAAGATAGGTGACATCATGAGGGGGTATGTATGAAAGACTGTAAGCTTATTGGAGCAGAGTGGCATGTGTTTGCTGTGAGATACTCAGGACTGGAAGAGGCATGTCTACAGTTGTCTTAACTGAAACCCAGAAACCGAAGGTGTATGGCGTGGATATCACTAAAGTTTCTTGCAAAGGCACTTACACTGTGTGCGCGCATGTGCACGCCTGTAAACCCGTCTAAGCCTGTGTGCGCATGTGTGCACCCGTGTAAGCCTGTGTAAGGCTGTCTAAGCCTCTGTGCGTGGATGTGCATCTGCTTAAGCCTGTGTGCATGCGTGTGCACTCGTGTGCATGTGTTTCCACTTGCTTGCGCATCGCTGCCCCCTGTGGAAACAGAAAGGGAAAGGGAAGGAAAAGAAGTAGTAGGAAGTTAACCAAGGAGAACTAGCAGAGCTGCCAGGTGAAATCAATCAGAATCAGCCAATTATACAGGCAGTACACTAGCCCAGCCCAGCCCAGCACTTAAAACTCTGCAAACAACATCCCCCCATGTTTTTCTCAGAAACACTGCAACACTGCAGTATACAAAGAGAAGTGAAAACTTAAAAAGCTTAACTGAGACAAAAATGTTAGGGGCTGCCATTGCTATTATAATGCAACATGTGCAAAATGCTGAGGGTGGTGCCATTGCGAATGCTGCTGAGCAACCCACAGTGAAGAGATGGAGAAGAGTGTACAGACCCAGGGTAACCTACCAGGGCCTACATGAGCTGGAGATAGTGGAGTGCTATAGAGTGGACAGAGACCTCCTGCAGCAAATTGTTGAGCTGTGCAGGCCACGCCTCACACACAGAACCAACAGAGGGGAACCCATCCCAGTAGAAACCAAGGTATGTGTTAGCCTAAGAATACTAGCAACAGGTACCTTCCAGAGACCAACTGGTGATATACTGGGGATTTCACAGGCATCAGCATCCAGGGTACTGCACCAGTTCCTGAATGCCATGTCAGCACATGTCTATGATCATGTATATTCCCCAATTCCCATGAGGCATTGGCCAGCAACATGCGCCTCTTCCAGCAAATAGTGGAATACCCTGAGTTAGTGGGTGCAATTGACTGCACGCACATACACATCAAAGCACCAGCCGGTGAGCAGGGTAGGGCCTACATCAACCGCAAGGTCTTCCACTCCATCAACTGCCAGGTCATGTGCGATGCCCAGGGCATAATACTGAATGTGTGTGCTTGCTGCCCTGGAAGCTACCACGATTCCCCATATCTGGCATCTGACGCAGCTGTACTAGACATTTGCCAATGAGGACATCCATGATGGTCACCTAGTGGGGGATGCTGGATACACACTGGAGTCATGGCTGATGACACCTATCAGAAATGCACACACACCTGAACAAGAACTCCATAATGAGGTACACGCACAAACACAAAATGTAATCGAGTGTGTGTTTGGGATGCTCAAGTCACGGTTCCAGTGCCTGGACACATCTGGTGGAGCCTTGCAGTACTCACCAACTACATGTACCCAAATTGTCATGGTATGTGCCATGCTACACAATATGATCCTGCAAAAACAGCTTCAGCAGTAACAGCATGGAGCAGGTCCAAACAGTCCCCCACCATTGCCAAGGCCTGCACAGGCACAGCGTGACTTGGAGGAGGAAAAACCTGAGCATGCCCCAGTAGGCAGAAGGAGGCGTGCCCAGTATGCCTTGGCCTTGGCAAAGAGGCAATGCATAGCACATACACTGGCTCAGTAGGAACCCTGGAAATGATACCTCTCTCTGACTTGCACATAAAATTAAAGGGATGCCTAACTTGACACTACCTGTTTTCAAACATGTATAGGGAGTGTACTATGTGCACCCGACATAGGCAGCCCTGCAGCACCACCTGAGGCATGATTGCCATGTTTTAAGCAATATAAAGCAGTGCTAGGCAGCTTTTACCACTAATTAGTATATGTAAACAAAATTGCCTGCACCAACTAGCACAATGTCGGGCAATGTTGAACAATGTTGGGCAAGTTCGGGCAAAGTCGGGCAAAGTCAGGTAAACATGCTCATATCTGCTTTACTATTCCTTAAGTTGTCTGGTCTGCTCAGCATGAAAATAAACAGCAGTGACAGGGCTGAAACCCAGGATACTGTGCACTATAGTCACAGTACTGAACCACTAAGCCATGACAGCATTTCACTGCCACAGACACAGCAGGACAATTGTACACTAATGCAAACACAAAGAAATGCTTTAACATGCCCCTAAAGAGGCATATGGGTAACCTCCCCCACAGGCCTATGCAGACAGAGAACAGCAGGCCAGGCGGTGTGATGTGGGTTGGGTAGGCTATGAAGTCGCAATCTAATATACATGACAGTGGATGCTAAAATCTGTAGTACAGTAGTATGCCTCAAGCCAGTATGATAGGCAACAGTACAGACTGAAATGGAGTACCTTACATAGCAGTGCAGGCCTAGCAAATGTGTATAAGTGTCAGGTGAAACCCCTCATCCTATGTACACCCACAGTAACAATCAGGTGTGCCCTCCGGGTAGAAATGTACAAAGAATAGCTGTCCCCCACTGTATGTAGAAATGTTAAGTCTATGCAAAGTGTCTCATGGAAGTCCTGCAGGCGCAGCATGATCCCTGTTGATTTATGACACAAAGGTGAGCCCTGCTGTAAAAATACAACTTGATTTTCCACACACATATAGTATAAATGTCTATACCAGGCATGCTCATACACTTCAACAAATGTAGTGGATTTCATTCAGCATCACACTGAAAGGTCATACTGGGCATGCTCACACACACAGGCTAAATATGGAGGTGATAATAAGGGATCTATGGACAAATGTGGATAGTCATCTCAACTTCCAGAAACACAATCACAAAGTGGTCAGAAAATCATGCTATGTATTCACACAACCTGCCAAGGTCTGTGCATGTAGGTCAAAGGAGGTTCCCTCTACTCATCAGTCATCAGACCCATCAGAGAGTACCACAACACACTTGCGATGAATCGGACTAGGCACCTTCAGCAGCTGGAAAGACCACTGAAGTACCTCAACAAGAGGATTACTGGCCTCAAACAGTTGCCCCATGCAACAAGACTGAATTTAACCAAATTTGTACTCTGTTGTATACTGTCTACTCAGGAGATCTCTGCACAACAGACAGGTCCATGTCATGGCAACACTTAGATCTGTTCTGAGTTACAGCTCAATGGCACTAAATATACAGACCCAACTGATATTGCCAACATCCTGGCAGATAGGATCAGTGTTAACTTTACCCCACTCTCACCCATGAAAGAGCACATCTCTATAATGGATCACTGCAAATTTGCTGTCATCATGGCTGCACAGGTAAAAAACACTCTCCAAAGCCAGTATCACAACAGCCATGGGACCAGATAACTTCCCAGGCTGTGTTCTACACAAACCACAGAACGAACAGGCACCACACCAATGTACCATGTTCAGTCACAGCCACACCTCAGGCTTTGTGCCTGCTGAATGGTGCACAGCGATGGTTATCCCAGTACACAAGGGTGGAGACACCACAGACCCCAGGAACTAGCGCCCCATTAACCTGATGAGCCTGCCCTTCAAGGCCATAGAATGTATCATCATACAACTTATAAAAAAATACATTTGTAATCCCCAAACCCTGGACCACAACCATGTTGGGTTTGTAAAATGCAGATCATGTCTCCTAAATCTGATAGATGTCATTGAAGCAGTCACCAGAACTGTAGACAAGGGTAAGGTCGTTCACACAGCCTATGCAGATCCTGCCATGGCTTACAACACCACCCCACACTCTGTAAATATAGATAAACCCACTAAACTATTTTTAAATTGTTATGTCACAAGATGGGTTGCCAACCGGCTTACTGACAGAACACACACTGTGAAAGTAGTAGACTCCATGTATGACTTTGGACCAGTGAAGAGTGCAGTACCACAGGGTCCAGCCTTGGATCTTGTCCTGTTTAGTATCTAATTCCCTGAAGTAAACTTTAACATGGAAGGTCTGTGGCTACTGAAGTTTCCAGATGACTGCAAACTAGGAGTCATAATTGTAAACACTAAAGATGTGGACATCCTACAAAAGGGCCTCACTGAGACAGATGGCTGTTGTCAAAGCCATGGGCTCAAGCTCAATGCCAAAAAGTGCATTGTCATCCTCTTTGTTAAAAACTCTGTAGCCATGAACTACAACATAGGCAGTAGTATACTTAACACTGAAAGTGTGACAAGAGACCTTGGGTCACAGGTGGACAGTGGACACAACTGTGATAATCACATCCCCACAGTAGTCAGGAAATCCTCCTATGTAGTACACCTCATCACAAAGGGTGTCTCATGCAGAATAGAAGAGGACATTGTTCCCCTCTACTCATCACTCACTAGAACCATAATAGAGTACAATGCCCCTTTTGCTCTGTACCTCACAAGACAACTACAACAACTGGAAAGCCTGCAGCAATACCTCACAAAGAGCATTAGCCGCCTGAAATACATGCCATACACAGACAATCTCAAAATGCTCCAGCCGTACTCCCTTGCATATCGCCTACTCAGAGGTATTCTCTGCCTAACATACAAAGATATGTCAAACACAGAGCTGTTGGACATGCTCCACGTAAAACACTCACATTCCCTCTGATCTTCGGACCCAAAACCACGAGTGAAATACAAAGACCAAAGTGGAAAGTTCCAAAGCCCCCTTGCTATAAGATAATGCTATACAATCTGCCAAATCATTTACAAGTGCATCCTATGAGCATCTACAGGGATGCATGGATTGAGATATCCCAAATAAAACCAAGATGTAGTCCTCCAAAAATAAGAAACCAATCTGGTGGTCGTCGCGCATAAATAAGCTAGACAACAGCAGGAGGAAACAAACACATGATAGAGCAAACTTCACAAAAGGAAAGGCATCACTGATCATTATTAGGAAGAAACAACGATCGCTCATAAAATAATCCAAGGCCAGTTTCTAAAGACAAATTGCCAAGGAATGTAAGAATAACAACCACAAAGCCTACGTTAGCTATACCAAACATGGTGGTGGCAACTTCCAAATGTGCTATCAGCTACTGAAAATGGCAAGAAATACAGTGAACAAACTTACATTGCCCACATCCTGGGGGACAAGCTCAGTGAAAACTCCCATCACCCCCGAAAGGGCATGTGTCCATCCCAGAAGAATGCAGAGCCCCAGACTTCATGGACATGCAGGTAAAGACAGCCCTCTCCAAAGCTAAGAACACAGCATCAATGGGACTGGATAGTGTCCCAGGCTGCATCTTGCACCAGCCCCAAAAGGAACTACACCCTCACCTACATTCACTGTCCAGACTCAGTCGTACCACAGGCTATGTACCCAAAGAATGGCATACACCAACAGTCATCCAGCTCCACAAAGGGGGTGCCACAACAGAACCTGGAAACCATTGCCCTATAGGTCTACTCAGCCTGGTCTGCAAAGCTATGGAGGAAATTATCATGGAACCCATAAACAGAGACATTGGGGACCTCCAGACACTGGACTCTACCCAACTTGGCCTTGTTAAAGGCAGATCCTGCCTCCTAAACCTAGTTGACTTATTTGAAACAGTTACCAAGGACATAGATGGAGGTGAAAGTAGTCCACACAGCCCACCTGGACCTCACTAAGGACTTTCTACACCATTCCCCACTCTGTCATCATGGACAAGCTTACCAGCTTGAACATTAACAGCTATGTCACAGGATGGGTGGCCAAGTGGCTCACAGATCAAACACACATGTTCTGGGTTGCAGGTGCCATGTCCAACTCTAAACCAGTTACAAATGGCATCACACAGGTCTTGGTCCTGGGACCCCACCTGTTCAGTAGATACTACTCAGAGGTACAGGCAAGCATGGGAGGAGTATGGCTGAACAGGTTTGCAGATGACTGCTAACTGTGATCCATAATCGACTCTACGGCTGACACAGATATCCTCCAGAAGGGACGTACAGAGATAGATACCTGGTGTCAAAACAATGCCTTCAAGCAGAATGCCAAATAATGCATAGTCATCCCCTTTGGATAAAACAAAGTGCACACAAATTACCACATAGGTGGTAATCCAGTATGTAAGGAGAAAGTCATTATGGCCCTGGGGACACAGGTAGATAGTAAACTCTCCTTTGATGATCACATGGCCAAAGTGTTTAGACATTCCTTCTATGTAGCCCACCTAATGTAACCTACTTTGTCTAGTCTGATGATGTCACCATCCTACAAATATACCTGTGGAAAGGAGAACTCACAGTAATGTGTATAGCATGTCGTGTAAATGCATACTCCTGTAGTATCATAAAGTAGTTAGGTAGAGGTTTGAATCCTGCACTTGACACGTGTGTGTGTGTGTGTGTGTTTGTGTGTGATCTCCTTGGAGAGGAGTAACCTTTTTGGAGAGTAGTAAAACACATTAAAAGTGGTATACTAATCTTTGTCAAGTCTGATGATGTCACCATCCTACAAATATACCTGTGGAAAAGAGAACTTCCAGTAATGTGTATAGCGAGTCATGTTAATGAGTACTCCTCTAGTATCATGAAGTAGTTAGGTAGGGGTTTGAATCCTGCACTTGACAACTGTGTGTGTGTGTGTGATCTCCTTGGAGAAAAGCAACCTTTTTGGAGAGTAGTAGAGCACCTTAAAAGTGGTATACTTATCTTTTTCAAGTCTGATGATGTCACCATCCTACAAATATACCTGTGGAAAAGAGACCTCCCAGTAATGTGTATAGTGCATTGTGTTAATGCATACTCCTCTAGTATCATGAAGTAGTTAGGTAGGGGTTTGAATCCTGCACTTGACAACTGTGTGAGTGTGTGTTTGTGTGTGATCTCCTTAGAGAGGGCAACCGTTTGTGGAGAGTAGTAAAACACCTTAAAAGTGGTATACTTATCTTTGTCAAGTCCGATGATGTCACCATCCTACAAATATATCTGTGGAAAGGGAAACGTCCAGTAATGTGTAGAGCCCGCCATGTTAATGTGTACTGCTCTATTATCATAAAGTAGTTAAGTAGGGGTTAGAATCCTGCACTTGGTGAGTGTTTGTGTGTGCTCTATGTGTGTAACACTGTTGGTTAATGTGTTGTGGGTTTTGCTTTTATTACTGTATGACATTTCAGTATGACAACAGTATGTGCATTGCACGTCAGGTAGCTGTGTGGCAAATACATATATGTACATGTGACCTCAATTATTTCATAGGTGGGAACCCTGCTTTCTCCATGAACACATCTGTCATCTTTGCCAGAGTATGCTGCCACTTTCAAGACCTTAGGTCACATCTGTATGCTTGTAACAAGGCCAGCCACTGCAGTAATCCCTGGCCTAGGTCATCTGTGTCACACACACTCATTACGGTTTCTATTGAATTGTATGAGTGAGGGTTTATGGCTGAGGTATATTATAGACCTGTTCAAACACAGCAAAGTCTGTCAATGATGGCTATTCACTATAGGTGTACAACAACCTTTGTGGATATGCATACAGACCCCTTATTGCTTATGTGATCCAGTGAGGGATTTCAAAATACCGTTGGAAATGCGATTACCAAAGGAGAGATGATGTAACACTTGGCTGTATGTACACATCGGTACCTGTTCAACATGTTGGTGGCTACTACCTATGTGGTACTGTGGGGATACTATGTTTCGTAAAGGTGGATGACTATGCTTTGGTTGGCTTATAGCTTTACAGCATGGGTTTGACAACAGGTATCTGTCTGTATGATATCCTTGTGGAGGATGTGTGTGTCATCTGGAGAATGCATTATAGGCCACAGTATGTATTCCAGACATGGATGGACATATCCCTACTGTGATTGCTTGTACCTAAGAGAGCTATATGCCAAACAGGAGTGGTCTCAGGAATGGGTGCAGGTGAATATCACTGGTTACTGGCATAGTATAGTACCTGAAGGATCCAAATGTTACTGTGTGTCCTACATCTGTGTGTCAGTTGTCAAGACATCATCTAATGATTGTTTATGGTCAGGCTGTTGAGGTTATGTATACTACCAGAATGCAAAACAATGACAGATAGTAACAGTATCACCCATAGCACAGTGTCAAACCATGTCATACACACATGTGTGCTCAAGTTCCAAAATGTGTGTAGTACAATGCATACTGGCTACCAATAGAAACTATGGAGTGTTACTGTGTAACACAGGGCATGTCAGCCTGTCCATGTGTCCACTATGCACGTACATGCAGACAGTGCACCTCCACCATGTTCACAAATGTACACCCGCAAATCTGTGCTACACACATCCCACACGTGGTGTCCACTCTTTAACACATGCTGCCAATACTACACACATCAGCCAAGTGGCACGTGGGCGGACAATACACTATTGGAACTAACACTGGTGTAAACAATACTACATTGACAATCATAGCTTTAATGCATCATGCCTGCTCAACTACACCTTCAAGGATATCATTACACTCTACTGCTGACAACATGCTAACATTGCTATACTGCTGTACAGTCACCCTGTGCATCAGCACCATGGTAGCCTGTTCCTGCATTAATGTTACAGATGACAGGAGGTGGCATAGGTTTCATCATATGCACAGGGTGTGTTGTTGGTTTGCCAGAGGCCTTCATTGAGCCATACAATCGACATGCATGTGTGTGTGTGTGTGTGTGTGTGTGTGTGTGTGTGTGTGTGTGTGTGTGTGTGTGTGTGTGTGTGAGGGCCAAGAGTACTGCTATGGGCCAATGTTGATGTAATGTGTGCAGGTATGTGTTAGCCCTAGGTGTCTGGTTTATGTGTGTGTGTGTCTGTATGCACACAGTTCCACCATGTGGCTGCCATATATGGGGATTTGTGGGACAGCCACAGACTGTACCAGCCAGGCTTTACAGATCACCATCTCTGGCCACGGACGTGGTACCTGTGCCTGGCAGGTGTGCTACTGACAGTATCAGGTACTAAGCCAGACTGGGTACTATCCTCAGAGGTGGACAGATGTACACTGGACCCAGGTCCCTGCTGGGACTGTCCAGAGCCATGTGCAAGTGGTCTTCTAGGATGGTCTATGGACAGCCCACCCCCAACATTGCTGGGGCTGGTACTGGTACTACAGGAGTGGCTGTGACTTGAGGGACATCCGCGGTGACTGGCAGCTGCTGATGTTGCTTGCATACATCCACGTCGACATCTCAACCATCCCACACTGTCCTGACACATGGACATGACATTGCGGAGGACATCTAATGTCTCACCCCAATGTCTATCAGTGACCTCAGTGTAATTACAGATGGCACCTGCTAGGTCATGGATACTGTCAATTACAGCGGTGTTATGTGCCCTGTGTGCCCTTAGTCCCTGTCTGGTGTACCGTTCCATACAGGGCTGTGCCTCCATGACAGCCTGGAACATGCGTGAGGTTGTAAGACCTGTGGAACATCTGCCAGGGGCATGATGAGCAGCAGTGCTCCTACGAGAACCCCTGGACATCTGCCTATGTGGTACTGTTCCAGACATCTGGGTATGGCTGCTGTGTCGGGATGCATGTGCCATAGATACCACACTGTCCTGGCCAATGCCAACTGTACACTGTCCCTCAGCTAATGGTATTGGTGATGGATGTATTGGCAGTATGACTGTGTGCATGGATGGGGTGGACACTTGTGTTCTGTTGATTGGTGGCCCAATGACAGACCCTCGCAAACATGCCTCAACACACCTATTCTCATTATCACTATTTTGCTCAGTGACATCAGGTTCCCTGCTGCAGTAAACAAGCCCAACCTCAGCACCTGTGAGAGGAAGACAGGAAACACACTGTACGACCTGTACATGATGTCGGAACACATGCACACATGCACACAAATACACTCCTCACTAAACAGACACACACACACACACACACACACACACACACACACACACACACACACACACACACACACACACACACACACACCACCAGCAATCCAGAACATACTCAATAGCGGTTGATGGTGGGGTACAGTATCACAAGCCAAACAGTCATATCACACGTGTCAGCATGCAGGACGTGTGTTGCTCAACAGCATGCAGTGTGAGTGTAGACAGCCCTTTCTAATAACAGTATACATGGCTCTGATGCATGTGTGTTGTTGTTCAGTGATTGGCCTCACCCTGGAATGCAATGTGTACATGGACACAACATTGCTGTGCAAGTATTGAAAGCTCTGCAATGTCCTGTGCACCATCACTCACAGGCATATATACCATGGCTGGATGTGTATCTGTATGTCACATAGATATCCATTTCTGATTAGAGTGTCTGTGTCTTTAGCAGATAATTGTGGACACAGGTTTAGCACATGCATGCTATGTATATACACACAGTATGAGTGGTGCATGTATACCAGATGGAATACCATTGCTCAACATAGCCATTGTACAGTGGTTATGGTGAGTGTAGGACATATTGTGTACATGCCAGTTCCAGCCATGACATGGCATGCTACAACACAACTGCAACATTAAACATCACACATACCCAATGTGTGTCATGTGACCTATACACTCCATAGCATTACAAGACATATATGTGTCACTTTGTACAAATGGTGATTGCTATGCATATTGTGTAAAGGTGCATATGTTTGCACACACACAACATTAAGGTGCATAGCAATGAATGCTATGTGTAGTACTGTGGTTACTGTAACTGGATGGGATATAGTACTATGAGCCATCATCATGCAGCATCATGTGGTCACTCAAGGCTACTAATGTGTGCCAGACTGGCACCTAGCATGCTGTACCTGAACTGCAGTACCATGGCTACATTCACCATTTCACAGCCAGTTGTTACATGGGTTTGTAAGGTGCCCAATAGGGAGCATTGTCTAACATGAATGTGTTATGTGTTGCAGAATGTCGCACAGCCCCATGATAGGCCTCTACCCCTCAGGTATATTATGTGTGCTGTGTGGATGACATTTGGGATACTGTAGTGTGACCTTACAGCTGGTGTCTGAGTACGCCATGTGTAGCATATTAACGTGTACTGCATATGACAATGTTATGTATGCTGTGTACATGTGTATCGACTCTGCCTATCCAATGTCCACTACAGTTTTGCCAAAATTGTGTGGGGTGCTCTATGCATTGCATGTGTTTGAGGCAGCTACTCACATTACTGGGATGTGCATAGTCTCACAGCAAACATGCACAGCATGCATTAAGCGTAGGTGTGTTACGTGTACATGTCCTACATCTCACCTATGACATGCACATATATTATGCCATATTAAATGTAGAACACACTCACCAGCATGGGTCTGCTGCCTTGCTGTCACACCAGAGGGACCTACAAGGATATGAGACAGTTTGTCAGTGACAACAACTGTGGCATTGCTACTGTGGGTTTGCAATCTTACAGTAGTACAATGGTTGACAGTCACAGGCCTACAGATTATGTTCAAAATTATCAGTATTGCACAACACCA
The DNA here is from genome assembly GCF_019279795.1 of Protopterus annectens. Classification (NCBI taxonomy): domain Eukaryota; kingdom Metazoa; phylum Chordata; order Ceratodontiformes; family Protopteridae; genus Protopterus; species Protopterus annectens. The sequence continues at coordinate 111,362,187 of NC_056732.1, read as the reverse complement.
GGCTCCACATCTTCTAACTACACAGTACACATCTCACATATGCATGCTCTACCAATAGAGGTAACAGTAGTCTTCAGATATGCCATGTTACCTGCACGCTCCCTGTCAACTCAGTGGGTGGCTCTGGCCTCCATGATGATACATGTTTGCTGTTGTTGTTGTTGGCCAGGAGCCACCAGGCTGAGGATCAGCTCCGCCACTCTGGTGAGGGGGGGATGGATGGCTGCCCCACCACCTGTGGCAAGCTGTTGTCTATGGAAATCAGACGCACGCTGCCGGACATGTCTAAGTAAATCATTGCAGTGATGGCATACCTGCTCATATATCCGGTTATGCATGCCTATGTCATTTACCCGACAGACAACATCTTGCCACAGTGCAGTCCGCTCATGCTGGTCCTGGCTGGTTCTTGAGAACAGCAGGGTGTAGTGCTGAACCAAGCTGGTTGTTATTTGCTCATCCTCGGCTGGGCTATATGTAGGATTGCGATGGTGGGCCATGACCCTGAAAGACAATGAAACAATATGTGTGAGCAAGTCATGTGGCACACTTAACATTCTAAAGGACAGATATCACTGAACTGCCATATATAGCAACCTATTGGCTGTCAGAGGATACACACTTTCAATACCACATATCAGTGCTCATACCATAACTGCCTGGCATACTCTATATATCAAACCATGTTCTGCACAGCAACAAAGAGAAACCAGTATGTAAGACTATACAACAGTACATGTCACACTGTATGCAACACAATGCACCACCTAGACACAGGAGGTATATATAAAGCTAATGCATAAAGAAATATGTCATCCATTGCAATGATTGTAAAGTCCAGTTACAGTATTACCAGTATACCACACTAAATGTTGGTGGCAAACCCCTGCCTAACATATGTGCACATTCATTAGTATAGGTGGCATACTGCTGTACTAGACTATACATGTTGCTAGATATGCACTTATATCCTGTAACACATGCATGTTACAGGCATACCCACACACACATCAGACATACATACAAGATACAAAGGTATGGCAACCCAGATGAGCTTTACCTGTGTACCATACAGTACTGTGTGTCAGTACTTACAAAACATTATGCCTGAGGTATGTAATCTGTGAGGACTACAGGGAACACACATAACAATGTTTTCAAGCAATGTGGACATACACCATACTATGCTGTTTAGGCCTACAGCTTCAGGTAGTACTACAGTTCGGGATTTGGATTCACCAGCAGTACCAATCAATAAGCATACATGTACTGCTTTAGCCTACAATGGCACACCCCAGTCCACACCAAGGGACTACGTCAGACCATATGCCATACTGCTTTTTCTGCCTAGCAATAGCATACACATCTTTTGCTGGGATCAGAGCTAGGACACAAAATAGCATGACAGAAACAGTTTCCCACTAAACTATCACACATATACAGAACTTCGACACATTCACCAACACATTCACCATCACACTCAGTCAACCTCACATAGCAATTATTGCAACAAGTACATGTGGGTGTGTATCGGTTCATAGGTAGGTAATAGGCTATTGGCCCTAGGGCTTATAGAAGCCTAGTCATACACTACCCTGGCCTTTGACACACATGTAATTTAATTTCACGTGCCCCTGTCCAGCAGAGCCACAGAGGTGATTCCCGGGGTGTATTTCCTATCTCCCATCCAATCATCAGGATTATTCATGACAACTGCTAATGAGGAGCTTTGTTTGCTATTGATAAGTGGTTTGTTCCAAAGTATGAGATGTCTCTGAGATAGGAATCTATCCCTTCAGCATCTTCTGTCTATTGAGGTGACAAGGTTTAGGTCCCTAGAGCATGTAGCTCATAGGGATTGCGATCTGTTTACATGGAGTATGTCCAAAAGCTCTGGGTTTGACATAGCTTTGTATGTTAGGCAGAGGTCACCTCTGGGTAGGCGGTATGCTACACAGTCTAGCTGTGGTTTTGTGAGACGGTCTGCATAGGGCATCTGTTTGAGGCCGGTATTACTCTTTGTGAGGTATGTCTGTGGCCTTTCCAGTTGCTGTAGATGTCTTGTGAGGTACATACCACATGGGGCATTGTACTCTATAATGGGTTTTATGTGTGATGAGTAGAGGGGAACACTGCCCTATATTTCCCTGGATGACACACCTTTTGTGATGAGGTGTGCCATGTAGACAGATTACATGACTAGTGTGGCACTGTGATTATTAAAGGGGAGACTACTGTCCACCTGTGTCCCATGGTCTCTTATCACACTTTCGGTGTTAAGTAGACTACCACCTATGTGTTAGTTCATGGGTACGGAGTTTTTGCCAGAAGGGATGCCAATACAGTTTCAACATTGAGCTTGAGTCCATGGCTTTGTCACCAGGCATCTGTCGCAGTAAATATGACCCTGTCTCTCTCTCTCTCATGGTGGGAATATCAATTATGCGGAGGTTGTGAGGTATATAGTTATGTAATAATATTGCACAGTGTTGCGCAGAATGCATTGAAGGTGTTCTCAGCCCATGTAGCTTTAGCAGGCCTCACTGGCTGCAACACTGCAAACCTGACAAATCATACCCACAGCGTTTAACCACCACATGTCATATACCAGCACTGTATGTTGTCTTGTTTGCCACACACTACAACCTACATAGAAATATGCACATAACCTTCACCAACATATATATGTCCACCCTTCACAAACAGTTGCAGTATGTCCCTTGCTCTATGCACATGTACAGATGCTAATATATCTGACACAGACAGATCTCTCTGTATGTGTGTGCCATACACACACAAGGTCCACACTGTTGTAAGTCCGTGGACCTCATGGCTGACCTGTTGGGTCTTGCTGCAACATGAACAGGTGTCACATGTGAGCACACAGTAATATTAGAGGGTGTATATATAGCTGCAAATGCTAGATTAGCATACTAGCCTGGTACAGCTGTTGCCAATGCTAAGCTACACGTTAATATGACTATCATGCATTTGTTACTCTGTCACATCCATGTTTATATAGCTGTATGTGCTACTCCCACAAACAGACATTGTACACACTACTGTACAGAACACCAGATAACATGGTTCAGATGTTTGACATTTAATGCTGAGCTACACATGTCACAGTCATATCCCACTGCACACAGCTACACACTGATGTTTCCATGGCAGTAGTTATGCAGGGCATCTGTGCATAGATACGTACTGCTGCCACATATGGATGATTCAAAGTATGTAGAGTACTCTTCAAAAACATCTACTACATGCCAGTAAATACATATATGTTACATACCTTTTCTTTGTATGTGTTTGTATTTTTCAGTTCCATGTGTTTTGTAATTTTTATTTTATTTATTTATTTTTTTATATCTTTTTTTTCTGTTGCTGTTGCTGTTGATGTAGATGTCGGTCTGTCTGTCTGTCTGTCTCTCTCTCTCTCTCTCTCTCTCTCTCTCTCTCAATAGCTGCAATGAAATGATTGCATGTGTGGACAGCAAGTACAGCCTGCTTTTATAGGTATCTGCACATGTGCATGTGATGGCCTCTGCACCAATTGGCGGCCACCATTTGGAAATTGCATGCAGCCTGCTGTGTGGTAATTGCAGTACTCACTGTCATAGCAACCCAATGCTATAAATTGCTAAGTCAGGTAGGCATAGCCCTTTCAGCTTTCCAAAGTGGGGCTCATGCTTGTTTTCTGTGGACACCGTTGTGTAAGTCAGAAGGTTGGTATACTTCTTATACCTGAAGCTAGGGGTGTAGCCACTGATTTGAATGTTGTACTCAGACCTGAATGTTGCCACTTCCAGTACACAGTTGTCAGTGTAGAATTGTACTCACCCCTACAAATGCTAACACTAGATACATGGGAGTATGTAGTTTCTTTTTTACTTATACAATAAATGTGTTCATTTGGCACATGAACTGTTTGTGAGCTGCTATACTGTGAATATTAATTTACTCACTTCTGCACAGTTTGTACTTTTTTATTGTTGACATTAGCACAGGGTGATCATGAAAACTGGACAATTCCAGTACTGAGTATGCCTACCTACATCCTTGCTGGACCCTGAACACACAGGTATTTTGTACGTTTGGGTGGGGATTGTCCTGCTATGATACTGTGTAGGGGTTGTAAAGTGCTGCTGTAACATTATTTACTGCTAGAATGTCTGGTTCTGTTATCACAGTCATGTAATTTCCACAACTGCTGGTAAAGTTCCACAGAACAGGTTTTGTGTTATGGCATTCCTATCTTTCCTTTACATTCACTCATGCTGATACATGATACAACCTGCTGTATATCTACTGTGGCTTAGTGGTACTTCATGCAGTCTAGTGTGTCCAAGGTCTGGGGTTTGAGACTGACAGTGGTGTTTTATTTTACTGCTGAGCAGGACAAGGGCCCTCACATGCAGGGTGACTAAGGCACTTTTAAGCAGTTGTAAGCGGGTTTGCGTGAAGCGTAGCAATACTTAGCTAAGCGCACACAAGCGCACACTCGTGCAAACCCACTAACTACTGCTTAAAAGTGCTTACTCCCGCTAACCCCCGCGCTCATTTCTTTGAAAGAAAAGAAAATGTGGAGATTGGAAAGTGGTGTAAAAGGGGCACTTATAGGGAAAGACAATAGGGAAAACAGCTCGGGATGTGCAGGATGGGTGTAGGGAAGGTCCATAGCTGCCCATTTCTTTAACAGCAACAGCTGTGCATATGCTAGACATTTGGTGGGAAATTTGAAACCTTCCACCCCTGAGAGAGGGGTGAGGGCAACAAAGTATGTTGTACTGCTAATTAAATATCAGTTTATGTGTCCAGCAGACATGTGTGCAAACTGGGCAGCTATATATGGGGCGTAATTTTTTTTTGGGAGCAGATTGCCCTTTTTTTTTTTTTCATGTGAGAGTGGAATGTGGGGTAGGGAAAGTAGGTATATTTGGGGAGGTAGGTTTGGGAGGTAAACAGACAAGACAAACAAGACGCATACAGGGGTGGAATATGACACGTGGTGGGTGAACACCATTGACAGGGAAGGATGTTTGGAAATCGCAAGCCCATGAGCCCACAGATGGCAACAGTGGAACTGAGATTCCCACCCATGGGCAGTCACCACTGTACCTTCACAGCCCAGAGGGTGGCTGTGCTGGGGGCTGTGTAGGAGGGGCAGGCTCACCCATGAGTTGTGCCACACGTGCCTCAAGCTGGCGTAGAGGATCAGCGACTGAACGCTCGATCTCCCTATGCACCACAGCCTGGACCATTCGGAGGGTGATAGGTGGCCCTCCTCTGGCCACGCTTGCAGGGGAGGGATGAGCCCCATCCCCTGCAGCACTTCCACCCAAAGGTGGCACAGGGCCAATGGAGGATGAGGTCCCGGGCTGGGCACCGGACCTGCTGGTGCCAGGTGCCATTGCCAGCTGAGGTGGGACAGGTGGGTCCGCTGGGACCGGCCTTCCCATACGTTCTATGTTTAGGAGGATTTAATGACAATATGGGTTGGTAACAGCCAACAGCATTCCAAATTAGTTGTAACAGCATGCAGTAGTATTCCCATTAACCCAACACACCAGAGTTCCAACAGTTGAACAGCAAGCATAATGCATGCATATATAGAACAACAGTGGACATTCCAACAGCATGCAGAATTGATTGGTGGCAACAGGCCATCAAGACTGTGGTATTTGAACAGGGCACATGCATCAAAGTAAATGCAGATATTTATTAACCAATAAGACATATGTCCCAACAAATGTTTTGAGATTAGACATATACCCATTGAGGTGTGGAATTGCATTGTTTATGCACATACAGTAGGGTGTAAAAAGATACCTCCATTAACAACTTATATGTACTTATAGTTTACACTACATTCCTATTGACTGCAGGTATATATCCCCTACATGTATTATTACACTAAGCAATGTCCGTTAAATTGTGAAATGGGTTTTGCTAGTTCCTTATATACCTGACCTGTATCTGACATACAAACTGTCCAGGATGCAGATGCTACTGCTACGTATTTATATATTTTATTTATATTTATATATCTACATATCTGGATGTGTTCAGGTGACATTATCAGTTATATTTTAACAGCCCCTTACATTTCTAGCAGCACACTGACATTTCTGGGGAACACAATAACAAGCTACTCATGTGCCAGATTTACCTATACATGCCAGCCGTGAACCAACAGTTGAGGACTGTATGTATGCTTAACAGCTACTGGCACTCCCTTCATCCACTTTATATGGGCCTATCCAAGTGTGGGTTGACAGCGCTTAATATAGCAGTACTATTTCTATAATGCAAGAGTACAACAACATTTTAAAGAAAGTGACACGGACACACTCCAGGAATTATGCCTTTAATAATTACATTACACACTCTTCTAGAGGCTCTCTCATTTATTTGATATTACAGTGCATGCAGAAGACTTATTCAAGACGTATTATACCTTTATTAATGGGTTACAACACTCTTTTTCAGGCTGTTTCACTTACTTTACATAACAGTACATGCCGAGATGTTATTCAAGACTTATTATACCTTTATTATTGGGCTACAACACTTTTTTTCAGGCTCTCTCACTTATTTTATATAACAATACATGCAGAATAATTACTAACCTGCCTGGTGGTGCAGCCTTAGCAGCCTATCTGCATAGGCTTGCTGATTCGCAGCACGGACACCTGCAGCTGTGAAGTAAATGAAGTGATATTGAGACAAATACCTATCCATACTATTGACTACAGTAGCAATTCTTACATACTTCATTCTATGGCTACCTACTCAGTAGTGGGGCATTTTCCATCCCACAGGCCTCCTGTATCCACTGGTTCAGTCAGTCCTCCTTGCGTCTCTTCAGGTCTGAGTAGTGGTGTCTGACCTGCTCACCAGTCCAAGGGATGCCTGTGGCACTGGTGAGATCATGTGCAAGATGGTTCCAGGCTTCCACTTTGTATTCAGTGCCCTGGAACTGGCCCTGTAGGAGTCTGGCATCATGATTATGGATGAGGAGCCAAACCATCACTTTTGATTCCTCAATGCTCCACCGTTGCGCTCGAAAGCGAGAGCCCTCTCCAACACCAGCCATGCTGCCTGCAGATGGGAGCTACAACCAGTTATGGCAAGTATTCCCGCCTATGGAGCTTAAATATGCCTCATTTCCCACACTTATTTGTGATTGGCCGGTTTTGAAAAATCTCAGCTGAAAGCACACCTGCTTAGCACTGGGTAAACTTTCATTAATATGTATGTGTGTGTTGACAATGCATGAATATCAAAAGCTGTCATGGCTTAGTGGTTCAGTACTGTGATTATGGTGCACAGTATCCCGGGTTCGAGGCCTGTCATTGTTTTTTATTTTACTACTGGCCAGACCGGCTAGGAGGTGTGGCTGTGTTTAGCCGACTTTGTTCAACTTTGCCTAACGTTGCTCTATGTTGCTCTACATTGCCCGGTGTTGTGCTAGTTAGCGTGGTGCGCAGCTAAGCGCAAACATGTTTTGTTTGCGCTAGTTGGCGTGATACGCAGCTACACGCAAAGCCATTGCGCTAGTTAAAGCAGTGCTAAGCTATGAACAATTATACTTAAATATGCTTAATACTGGTAAACTTTGCTTAGCACTGCTTCACATTGCTTAAGATACGTTACTTATGCATTCATCAGTATGCATGACCATTTCACCTTCTTATATATATATATATATATATATATATATATATATATAGATAGATAGATAGATAATATTGTTCAGTACTACATAGGCCATTTCAATGCTTTTTACTAGACTTTAAAAGGTAAATGTCAGGAATTAGTTTTATGCACAGATTTCCTACAGAAAATAGAAAGGGGAGTGATGGGACTCGAACCAGGAATGCCTCCTCTTTGTGAGAAGGCTCTACCACTACACTATTGCTATTTGGCTTAGTTTGCATATAAGTAGTTTATTATCCTCTTCGATGTCTAAACTGCTAACTGTAGCTAAGCAATGGGCAAACCCACGCAAACACGCGCAAATACGGGCAGCTATATCGGGAATTATAAAAAAAAAAATAAAGTTTTACATTTTATAATTGTACAGGGGTTTAGACTGTGGGGGAGTATAGTGTTGGGTATATACACATTTGAGCGGACTCGCTCATGTCAGTTGACATTTGCACATTTAGGGACTTGCAGGGGCATGGATATTTGGACTGCTCGGCAGTCCGACACTCCCCCTGCACTCATGCACGCTCCGTGTTAGCCTTAGAGTTGAGTCAGCGTGCCCTCAGGAATATGCATGGCATGCTGACGTCTTCCTCTTAAGCTGCAGTTTCCATGTAAGACTTATTTAGTCTTACACGGAGGATTAGTGAATCCCTGCCATAGAATTATTTATAAAATTCTATCTAGCTAAGCTGGCAGCCTTCACAACATCTATCTTTTTTGACATATTTTGTCAATCTGTTCCCTCTTCTATACTCTTCTAACCGTGACACTTTTTGTCTTAATTGCTTTATAGTTTTCTCTGTTCGATACTTCCATGATGGTATTCGATTTCTTCCCTTCCTTTCCCTCACTACCCTGTGCTCTTGTGGTAGAACTTTATCAGTTATTAAATTAGCTGCACAGCAATATATCCTGTTTACTTCTGTTGTACCACATGGATCTCTATGGACAATCCTAATTACTGTGTTCATTTGTTTTATAAAACATCTGACTTTTTGGGTTTTATTGTCATTCTGCAGTCTGTTTCTTTCATTGATCTTAATATGTCTATCTAGCTCTATTAAATCAAGCAACTCTTCTCTTAGCTCATTTTCTTTTAAACTGAGGGCACATTTTTTGTTTTCCATTTCCTGCAGGCATTCTATAGAAAGTTCTATAGCATCTTCCTGTGGCACATTCTCTCCAATTTCATCTTGTGCCATTCATTGCTCTGTCATATGGAAACTAACTGGCCTATCACTCCTCAACATTGGCTGTGTCAGTTTCCACAGTTTCCTGTTCCTTCCCTTGCTGTCTAGCTTCAAGTGAACATTTATACTGGTTTCCTGTGGAAGGGTCCAAAATATCTTCATATGGCACCTGACCAATTGTTTCCTTTTCCACTGGTTTTCCCTTAATTTGTATGTCCATTGCTCTATCCTGTTGTGGTGCTTTCTGAATTAGATTTTCTACACTGAATCCTTCACTTTGCAGGTAATCCATAACCTCTGTTTCTGTTTCTTTAACTTCTCCATTACTGATCTCATTTTCTACTTTTCCTCTTTCTCTTCTTATTTTTTGTATTGTAAAATGTTTCATGTCTGGATTCCTTTGCCTGTATTTCTCTTCAAATATCTTTGGTGCTGCTCTTTTTGTATTGATTAGCTTTGCTCTCTCCTTTGCATAGATATTACACAATATTTAATCTCTTTTTCTTTCCCATGTCCATATTTCTTTCTTTGTCAGATGTCTCTTGATCTTCCTGTTTCTCCTTATTTTGGAGACACATTCCATTATGCTGTGATATAACCTCTGTTAGACCTTCTACACCAAATACTTCACTTCTCAGGCACTCTATAACATCAACATCTATTTTTTTAACTTCTACTTTACTAATATTCTTTTCTACATTCCCTCTTTGTGATATTACTTTTTGATTGTGGAATTTTACATATATGGATGTCTTTGCCTGTATTTCTCTGGAGTATCTTTCAGGCTTCCTTCTTTATACTGATTAATTTGGCCTTTGCCTGTGCATAAATATTGTACCATATCAAATCGCTCTTGTCCATATTTCTTTTTTATACTTTTCGAAAATCTCTAGATTTTGTTGTTCGTGTTTTTGCGCTTCCTCAGATGCTTCTTTTTCCAAACAGATCAAAGTTTCTTGGTCTGTATACTGTTTTTCACAAATCTGTTGTATTAATGAACACAAATCTTTATTTGAGGCTTCTGACAGTTTTTCCTTGTAGAAGTATTTTTCTTTCCTCTAATTCTTGCCTGGCCTGGCCCCATTGTAGGAATGTTTCCATATTTTGAGGATTCTACATTGTCATTTTTTCCAGTCATGGCACTAGTTCGGCTACCAGGATTGGGCATTTTTTTATCCTGGCTTTTGTGCACCCAGCTATGTTTTTTTTTAAAATTTTTGACCTATTTCTGTCCATGCTATATGCTTTATAAATACAGCCTATATATCAGTGTCATCCTGGTGAGATTTTGTGAAGGGTCCACATCATGAAGGTACTCACCAAGACTGGAGGATGAGTAAAATTTCAGCAGTACTACTCTCCTGTGTTTGCTGACTTATCATCTCTCTCCATTCTGACCCCTTTGCTCCAATATGCACTTATCAGTTGTGTCACAGATATGGCCTATATATATATATATATATATATATATATATATATATATGTGTGTGTGTGTGTGTGTGTGTGTGTGTGTGTGTGTGTGTGTGTGTGTGTGTGTGTGTGTGTGTGTGTGTGTGTGTGTGTGTGTGTGTGCGCGCGGGTGTGTGTGTGTGTGTTTATATATATAAAATTATCCAACACTAATGTGAATTAAAAGTGTCTGATTCAAAGGTAGCATTAAGCGTATAACTTTTAACACATTTTACCTGCAAGAACCAATTATGATGTTTTCATTCTAGTTGCTGTACTTTGTGAAATACCTGTTCAGTCTTCATTCTTATATATTTATTTTCTTCTGAGTGCTTGTCATAGTAAGTATACCCTTTAATATCACCTCAAAAAACAACACCATCATAGAAACTGTAACAAATACCAAACTGCTAGAATCATAATAGACAACTTCTCCCTGGGCATCCACTGAAAATGGGCCTGAGTGCCCAATCTGACCATCCTGGTAAACAAAAGGCAATAAATAAATGAATACATAAATAAATAGGCTTCCTTATCCCTAGCAGTCATCCCAAATCCATCCTGTTAGATCTTCTGAAATTGCCAGGAAAACTAAGAGAAATTATCACTCTAATTGTTTTCCTTAGTATGCCCTGGGGTTCCTCTTCCACTGGGATCTGATTGCTAATACCTCCTGTGGGAGACAGCTATGAAGCATCCTCACTAGGTGCTCTGGCCTCCTCATCTGAACTCTGTCAACCTGGGGAAGAGAGGATCTACTTTGAGATACTTCAGTATTTTTAAACTTTTTATTCTGGCATGCAGAGTGAAAACAGAAACCTTACAGGGGAACCTTACTTCAGCCACTGGAATCCTCATTTTCATCTTTTAGGTTACTTCCTAAATCTCATGACCACAAATGTGGATGGGAACATAGATTGGCCAGCAACCCAAAAGCTTTTTTGTAAGGTTCTTCTCTTAGTTCACCTTGCAGTCTGATATATTGTTACCTATAAGACTAATTCCTGTACACCCATCCCTGTTCAGTCTCCTGATCCCCCTATTTTGTACCATCAGTCATGATTAAGATTCTAAAAAACTTAATCTTCTCCACTTTAGGTAAACTATCCATTACCCACCAGAGATCAAATCACTCTTTTCCTGGCCTCTGATTTGGAGTGGTTGGTCATTTGTTTTTCAGAAGATTATTTTTTGGCTTTGTTATGTCCAGCGAGGCATTGCAATATGGGACAGATAATGGGTAGCTAGGGCCAGTGTGTGCTGAAGGTACAGTTCTCTTTGTAGGTGTCTAGGTTCATACCAAGCTTATGGCCCAGAGTTCCTCAGTGAGCTAGAACACAGTTGTACCATGTTGCAACTTAAGCATGCCCGTGTTTTTCTGTAGTCTCTTTGTAGTGGTGGATGGTGACTAACAGTGTCTCATGGGAAGATGGAGTTTGTTCTAAAGGCATGAAAGGTATTATTAAGGAGTCAGTCTCATGTGCTACTGTTGTTAATAAATATTTTAATATTGATTGTTTTTGCATGTGCGTTCTCCATTCCTGAAGCATTCTCTAGTTGCAATATTTAAAAGAAGGGGTCTTTCATGACTTGGAATGTAGGACATTCCCTGTATGAGAAGGCAATGTAATACCGTGAATAAGGACAGTTCTTTATGTCTCTCAGAGTAACTCAAGTATTCGTGTTCTTCATTTCTTTCTTTTGTGAACCTTTATACTCTTTCAAGTTGAAAAAAAAAACATTTTTTAAGAGCATATACTACATTTTGCACTATTATAAAGCTTTTTTTACTGTTTCACTGCATTTATGTACTGTTTTATTCTGTTTTAACTGTATTCTTCATTGCTGGATACTGTTTCATTACTCTAATGGCATGTTTACTGAATTACTTAACTGTAAACTGCTTTTTCATACTGAGAGTTGTATTTACTGATTGCAAGTACTCTAGCTGTGCTTTTCTGTGCATTTTTGATTTTTTGAGGTTTCTGTGTTCTAGTCTAGTCTGTTTGCAGTTAAAAACATTCTCTAGAGTCTGCTTGCTCCTTGATCTGTTTAAAACTTTAATTTAGTGGTTACAGCTAGTAGTTGTAATAGTGTGCATTACTATAATGGCATTTTAATTTAATTACTAAATTGTAAACTGCTTTTTCATACTGAGACTTGTATTTTCTCTTTGTGGTTGCTCTTTGTATGCATTTAAAGTGAGGTTTCTATGTTCTGCTTAGGTGGCATAATCTTGATAGAGGCCTGCTGTTGTCCAGGCCTGGTAATTTTGCTTGTTGAGTTTCCTGTGTTTCTGGCAGCCATTTTCTGCTTATAGTCTGTCGTTATTATTACTGAGAGTAACAGGGTTTCCTGACCTTCTGTAGTACGAGTGATTGGGTAATAGCAGGGGCTAATAGGACTGAGTAGTAATTTGATTTTCTAACTCTTCCATCCTTACTGGTATATAAACTCTGTGTCTGGAAAAGGTTGTGTTTGTATTTATCAGGCTGTGGATGGTAATTCATTACTGAAACTAAGCAGAAATTCCTTAAGATTCCAAGAGCAGGATAAGTTATTTCTTACACTTATTTCATTGACTGCACTTCTGTAACACTTATAATTGTGCTATACAGTTAATCTACTACATTTTGCACTGTTATAAAGCTTTTTTTTACTGTTTCACTGCAGTTATGTACCGTTGTATACTGTTCTAACTGTATTTTTCATTACCAGATACTGTTTCATTACTCTAATTGCATGTTTACTGAATTACTTAACTGTAAACTGCTTTTTCATACTGAGAGTTGTATTTTCTGTTTGTGAGTGCTCAATCCGTGCTTTTCTGTGCATTTTTGATTTTTTGAGGTTTCTGTGTTCTAGTCTAGTCTGTTTACAGTTAAAAGCATTCTCTAGAGTCTGCTTGTTCCTTGATCTGTTTAAAACTTTCATTTAGTGTCTACAGCTAGTAGCTGTAATAGTTTTTCACCCCCTTTCCCTATTGTTGTGGTGTTTTATACTTGGTGGCTTTGCTGTTGCCCACCCATACTGTATATTTGATCTGTGACACTCCTCCCAGTCTAGTGTCATTAGTTCATTCAATCTAATAGAGATCATTTGTGAAGGCCAACCCACTCAGATTCTTAACCTTGAATTAATGTTTGTTCCAGCTTTCTCCATTTCTACTTTACTGAAAAAAAATTCTTAGCTTGTTTCCCCCCTTTCCTGTAACAAGTCTAGTCCAGATACAGATTTGATGTATCCAGGACTGTTTGTAAGCTCCTGAGCCCCCCTCCCCCGCTTAACTAAGGTTAAACTATTCCTGGTGCCATAAAGTCTGCTCTTCAAATTTTCCATTGCAACTAGCCAGCTTTTTAGTTTTAGCACTCAAATCTGTTTCTTTGAGCTCAGCACTTGTTCAGAACTCGTTGTAAGCACTAAATAAGCTACAAATTACTACAGCACTCAACTTTCCTCACTTGTCTAGAGGAAAACAGTTTTTAGTACTTCAGAAATAAGCACTTATCCAGGCATGTCTAAAGGTCAGCTCCCGGTGTTTTCTCCTGTCTACCTGATGAATCTGGGTATCTTGGGGTAATGCAGCAATTGCCTCATGTACACAGACAACCCTCTCCTCCTACCACCTAACACTACAACCTGTGAGGGATGCACTTATATAGCCAAACTGGAAGCAAAGCTCTCTTCACCGAAGACTGGACTAGACAGTCAAGAGGAGAAGGTAAACACTTGCACCACACCACACCACACTCATCACATAGTCCCTCAAAACCTACACCACTAAAACACACACATAGAAGCACAAAACACGTGCCTACATTCATGTAGGCTCTCAATAAAAATCTGCCCAAATAACCAAGACCTCCAAAGCAGAAATGCAAGCAATCTCAGCTCCACAACACAACCCAAATGACACATAGCCCACAAACTCAGTGTGCCACTCAACTACAGCCCATAACGCATAGCGTACCCAACAGTCTGGTCATAGATGACTCTATAGTCAGGCACACTGATGTTCCACTCACTAGGCTAAACAAGGAGAAAGTTACTGTCAGCTGCCTGTCAGGTGCCAGGATCCACCAAATAACACACGCACTCAGGTCACTTTACAACAAGTACAAATATGACTCTGTCATTGTCCATGTTGGTGTGAATGACCTAAGATGTACCTCCCTGGACTACATGAAAAGAGACATGGAGGAGCTCTCCAATCTTGTAGCCCAGGCAGGTATGACCCTAACCCTGAGTATCATCCTGCCATCACCCAAAATGATACCACAGTACAAGGACAAAATGATCAACTTCAACAATTGGCTAAGCTTCTGGTGTCATTCTAAGGGAATCCAGTATCGGTCTGCTGGGATGACATGATCAATAGACCACAATGCTTTGCCAGAGATAGCCTGCACCTGTCGCCCTTGGGATTCTGGATACTGGCAAAGGGTCTTGCCACCCCTATAGTGCCTTTTTCAGGCAAGGTTCAAATGACAAATTCACCACCATAACAGGTACAACCAAGCAAAATCTGAGGGTAATGCTACTCAGTGCTAGAGATCTAAACCTCAAAATGCACTCACTCGAGGCACTCCTTAAAATGGAGAACATCGACATCTGTGCAGTGACAGAGACCTGGTTCGAAGCTCCAGCGAGCACCCCCGCATTACCAGGCTATAAATCATACCACACCTTTCGGCCACCTAACCCAGACCGAAACACTAAAGGCAGAGGCGTGTCCATATTCATGAAGGATATCTACACCTCCAAGCTAGTTGCTCAGCATAATACATCCGAGATTATCCAAGTTCAACTAACTCTGGGCAAGGCTGCAATCCAGATTGTAGCTTGCTACAGACCCCCCGCCATGCCCCAGAATTCTCACTCCTCTTTTCTTGATACACTGGAAAATATTAGGGTACAATCCAACACCCTAATAATGGGTGATTTCAACTACCCCACCATTAACTAGGAAAACTACTCATGTACCAACTCTTTTCCTCAACATTTTCTGGCATTTATAAATTCCAATGCCTTGGATCAACTTATCTACGCCCCCACCAGGGGGTAGCAATATCCTAGACCTGTTCATCTCCAACATGGGCGACTGGTGTTCCACACCAGAGGTCAGTTCCTCATTGGTCAGATCCGACCACAAGCTAATCACCATAGACATCCACATCCCGCCCCACTCCCATTAGGGAAACAACTGTAAACAAATCCACCAAAGCCAACTTCACACTTCTCAAGACAGAAGTGGCAAACGTCATGACACCCATGCAGATGGACAATAGAGGTATGACTGCTGAATCCTACACAAATGCACTTTTTAAGCACTTACATGAATGCATGGATCGTGCTGTCCCTAACAGAATAAAGAAGCCAATCTGGTGGTCTTCTGCCATAAACAAACTCTACAACAGAAGAAAGAAACTGTTGCAAAAAATAATAAAATTCCATGATTGAAGGAACTCCCTGGTCAGCCTCAGTAAGAAGCTGAGATCCCTCATAGAAAGCTAGTTATGAAAACAAAATTGCCACTGATTCTAAAGACAACCACAAAGCATTCTATAGCTATGTCAAGAATCTCAATGGCAACACTCAGATCTGCTCTGAGTTACAGCACAATGGCACTAACTATAAAGAACCAACTGATATTGCCAACATCCTGGCAGATAGGTTCAGTGCTAACTTTACCTCCTGTTACCCACTAAAGTGCCCATCTCTATACTGGAAGAATGCAAAGTTCCTGTAATCACAGCTGCACAGGTAAAATCCTCATTCTCCAAAGCCAAGAACACAGCATCCATGGGACCTGACAACATCCCAGGCTGCCTTCTACATGAACTACAGAATGAACTGGTACCCCACCTAAGTACCATGTTCAGTCATAGCCTCACCTCAGGCTTTGTGCCCATTGAATGGCACACTGCGATGGTTATCCCACTCCACAAAGGGGAGCTACGACAGCCCCCGGGAACTACCGGCCCATTAGCCTGATGAGCCTGGTCTGCAAGGCCATGGAACGTATCATCATGGAACTCATAAACAAAGACATTGAAGATCTTCAAACTCTGGACCCCACACAGTTTAGGTTTGTAAAAGGCAGATCATGTCTCCTAAACCTGATAGACTTCTTTGACGCAGTCACCAAAACTGTAGATGAGGGTAAGGTGGTTCACACAGCCTATCTAGATCTCGCCAAGGCGTTCAACACCATCACCCACTCTGGAATTATAGATAAACTCACTAAACTAGGTATAAATCCTTATGTCTCAAGATGGGTTGCCAATTGGCTCACTGACAGAACCCACACTGTGAAAGTTGCAGACTCCAAGTCAGACTTCAGACCAGTGACAAGTGGAGTACCACAGGGTTCAGTCCTGGGTCCTCTCCTGTTTGGTATCTACTTCTCTGAAGTATAGGCTAACACAGAAGGTCTTTGGCTAACTAAGTTCACAGATGACTGCCAACTAGGAGCCATAATCGAAACTCCTAACGATGTGGACATCCTACAAAAGAGCCTCACTGAGACAGTTGCCTGGTGTCAAAGCCATGGCCTCAAGCTCAATGCCAAAAAGTGCATTGTCATCCCATTTGGTAAAAGCTCTGTACCCATGAACTACCACATATGCAGTAGTCTACTTAACACTGAAAGTGTGATAAGACACCTTGGGACACAGGTGGAGAGTAGTCTCTTCTTTGATAATCACATCGCCACAGTGGTCAGGAAATCTTTCTACGTGGCACACCTCATCACAAAAGGTTTCTCATCTAGAAAAAAAGAGGTCATTGTTCCCCTCTACTCATCACTCATTATAGAGTACAATGCCCCTTTTGGTATGTACCTCACTACAACAACTGGAAAGGCCGCAGAACTACCTCACAAAGAGGATTACTGACCTCAAACAGATGCCCTACGCAGACCATCTCAAAAAACTCCAGCTTTACACCGTCGCATATCGCCTACTCAGAGGCGATCTCTGCCTAACATACAAAGCTATGTCAAACCCAGAGCTGTTGGACATGCTCCACTTAAAGAAATCCCATTCCCTCCAAGCTACACACTCTAGGGACCTAAACCTTGTCACTACAATAAACAAAACATACTGGAGGGATAGAGTCCTGTCCCAGAGACTTCCCATACTCTGGAACAAACTACCTATCTATATCAAACAGAGCTCCTCATTTGCACTCTTCAAGAAAAATCTTGATGATTGGATGGGAAATAGGAAATTCACCCCGGGGATCACTTCTGTGGCTCTGCTTGACAGGGGCACAGGAAAATAATTTTCTTGGGTGGCAAAAGCCAGGGTACCTTTTGGCTATATAGAATACCAGAGGCCAGCATATACAGCATATAAACACTTGAATGACAAATATAAATAGATATTTATTTATTTAAGCATGAGATGCAACAAAGTGCACTAATATCAATTCAAACTGGTTTCGCCTACCCAGCCTTCATCAGTGAAAAAGCATTTGTCATGCACAATATTTCATGAATATTTATAGATACCACCAACCAATGGAAACATGGTGTAGTCCAACCCAAATACAAGTTTTGCAATGATATTTGCATAGTTGTATAACCATAATGAAATAGAGGCATTTTGAAACAATACAATAGTACATGATTAAATTATTTAAACTAATACAGATTTTTACCAAAATTACAACATCTGACCTTAATAATTTACATAGTATTGTATTGTACATAACTTCAAAGTTCTATCGACTGTATCCTGATATGATGACATATACTGTGAGCAAACTACAAGATCCCCAATAGCATATAAATATCTACTGTACTAATATCAAATACATTGTTCAAATAACATAAAAAATGCTAGTATAAGATGTAAAGTTTTAACCAAAATGTATAATGTATTACTGATACATTTGATATTTGATGCCATGTTTTATAATAAGATATAATAGACAATCTGAACACACAAGTACTATTTCGGTCAGCTGATATACTATTATAATGCTATGAAAAATAGAAATTCACATGATATACTGGCAATTGTATTGTCATAAGGACAATATTATATTTATATTTAAATACAGTGACATATAACTGGATATGTTTAGCAGCCCAGTAGGTAGATTTTGTTACAATCAACCAACATGTTTTAACAACAGCAGCATACAAATACACAGCCCTCCTACTTGCCTAGCACATATATAAAGTATTATATCTGATATCAGATATAGCAATGTGTAGACATATGGCAAGAACAATGTCAATAGATAAGCTTAACATATGGATGAGAAACCCATACAATCGGATCTTATAATTCATAGGATACATCTCTTCTTTATATATGCTCTTCCCAGTCATAACACCTATACTGCATTTAAAGTGGTTCCAGCGTGTGTTGTCCCAATTATCTTTCACATACACATTATAAGTGGTCATTAAGGCTCGGGGGAAATAGCGCCCCAAGGTGAATGATCCAATATTTTTCTTTGTGGTTCAAAATGCTATGCCACCCCTGTTGGTTGCTCCTGTCTCCAGTTATTTTGTCAATGATCATGAACATAAATCTGGCATTAGTATGTTTCAAGGTGTGTCTGTACAGAGCATTGGTCTCTTTTTTATTTCTGATGTTACTTTTATGTTCACTCATTCTTACTCTGAGTGATCGTGATGTTTGCCCAACATAAAATGCTGAACATTGACGCGTTGCTAAATATATAACCCAACTACTACTGCAATTGCCAAAGACTCTTAGATCATAGACTCTACTGGTATTAGCACTAGGGAATTGTTTAAGTTTACTTACTTGGTTACAAGATCCGCAATGGCCACATGGAAAAGTACCCAGAAGTTGGTCTCCAGTCATTGTCATCTGTTTATAAATAGCGCCCCCACTTTCTTTGCGCTTGTAGTGTGAAAACAGGGCACCTAACATTTTGCCCCATCTATATGAGAACTGACATTTGGGGCCCAAAAGATTTCTTAATTCTTCATTTGCTAGTAGTATATTCCAATTAGAATCCAAAATGTTTCTGATTACATTATGATTCCGTCCATATGTAGTGACAAACCTCAGTGTAGACTCAACTCCTGTGGTTTCACGTTTCTTATACTGTAATAACATGTTCCTATCCTGATTGGCAGACCAAGTACTAGCTGAAAATATAACTGATTTGTTATATCCTCTTTTCAAAAATCTGTTTTGGAGATCCAATTTCGCTTCCTCAGAATCTTTCTTAGATGAACTGATGCGTTTAAT
Source organism: Protopterus annectens (assembly GCF_019279795.1). Classification (NCBI taxonomy): domain Eukaryota; kingdom Metazoa; phylum Chordata; order Ceratodontiformes; family Protopteridae; genus Protopterus; species Protopterus annectens. The sequence goes on along the minus strand of NC_056732.1, from coordinate 111,342,593 downwards.
CCTCAAAAATTGAGATTTAGGTATGTTGCGGATGGTGTGGCGTGGGTGCATGCTAGACACATGGAGCAGGGTGTTGTATTGTGGATATTTCCTGTAGGTCTTAGTGCTCAAAGTGTGATCATCATTCCTATAAACAGTAACATCCAAAAAATCAACGGTGTCAGAGTTGTATGTTACTGTGAACTCTATACCCCAAATGTTGTCATTCAAATATTCCACAAACTCCTGCAGATATGTAGAATCTGCACGCCACACACCATCCAACAATCATCCAAGTATCTACGCCATATGTCAATTTCAACCATATATATGTTGTGAAGTGGGTTGTAAATCATGCATTCTTCAAAGTATGCCATAAATAAGTCTGCATATATGGGGGCAAAGGATGTCCCTATAGCAGTACCTTGAAGTTGCCAATAACACTCCCCTTGAAAGTAGAAAACATTCTTGTTAAACACATGTTCCGCCATGCATATAAGTAATGTGTTGAGTCCTGGTGGATATAAACTTGAGTGTTCTAACCAATATTGAAGTGCCAGCAGGCCCGCCCAATGGGGTATACTGGTATATAAAGATTTAATGTCCAAGGTGCACATAAGCCAATGTGATTCCAGTTGTATATCTTGTATAATTTGGAGGAACTGGGTAGTGTCCTGCAGTCTGGCCCTGACCACTGTAAGTAATGGTTTTAAATGTTGTGTCAAAAACATTGATAGTGGTTCTGTAAGAGAGCCGATACCTGACACAATAGGTCTCCCAGGGGGTTTGGAGATGGATTTGTGTATTTTTGGAAGCAGATATATAATTTGTTTTTGGGGGTCCATCACTGATAAATGTTTGACCGTGTTCTTAGTAATGATTCCTTCTTCCTCCGCCAGATTCAAAAATGTGTCTATCTCTTTTTTAAAGTTGGGGGTTGGATCAATGGGCATATGCATGTAACATCTTGTATTCGATAGCTGTTCCAAACCTTCATTTAAATAATAACCCATGTTCATAACCACAACCGCCCCTCCTTTATCTGCTGGTAATATAGCAATGTTATGATTATTTCTCAGTTCCTCTAAAGCCATTTTTTCAGATGAAGAAATATTCTGACCCATGACCTGAGATTCCATATGTGGGAAATGTAAATCCCTGAGGGCTGATTGTTGGAAAATGGGCACATGTTTGTTCATTGGAGGTTGAAATTCAGATTTGCGAAATCTGAATTCATTAGATCTTTGAGAAGTTTGAGAGGTTTGATCTGTAAAGAATAGTTTTAAATTAAGATTACGACAAAAACTAATTACATCAGACACAATATTGTATTCATTACAAAAGAAGCCTGGTACAAATCCAAGACCTTTATTTAGTAACTTTTCTTGTTCGTTAGTCAGTGTAACATCGGACAAATTCAACACATTTTTGTATTCATTGTCAATTATCTCAGTAATGTTTGTATCGATCCCTCTACAGAATCTATTCTGCTTCCCATGTTTATGTTTGCGGCCATCCTGCCGCCTTTTTCCACTTCTAAAGGGTGTGCCGAGTTGGACTTTTTACGCATAGGTGACTCCTGGAGCTTTCATTAGCAGTGTAGGAGGATTCCTCCCCCGATGTGCTAGCAAAAGATTTATCGTTAGTTTTAAGGATGGACCTAGGTCTCTTCCTAGTTCTGCCCCTTGCTGTCCCCTGGTTAGTATCCATGAATCTGACTGATCTATGTAATTCAAATGGGCATCCTCTTTGGTAATCAGTGATATCCCTGTTGAATTTTTTAATTTTCCTTTCCCTTGTTTGTTTCTCATAGTTTGCCAGTTCCTTTGACAGCCTGGTCACTGAGCCTTCATATGTAGATAATGATTCATATTTTTTGCATTCCTCATAGATTGATTTGACTTCTGACAAATTTATATCAATCATTCTTTCGTAGTATGAGGCAAGTATTTTGACAAACATCATAGATGCTTGTTGTAATGCCGTGTTCCATTCTGTGGTTAGTCTCTCTTCAGATCTACTAACCAGTGGCTGTAGACATATTCTCAGACCCCTAGGGGACATATCCCTGTTGATATACACACAAAATAATCTAAGATGCCAGATATTGGCTCTAAGGTTTTTTAAACCCTTATTTAAATTATTGAAAGCCACATCACATCCATCTGATGGATTATTGATAGAATCATTCCGATTATTGTCTGAGATGTTGTCTATCCCAAAGACACTTATGTCATCCCGATCGGCACATAATCCTTGAAGAATTTTTTCCAAATCCATTTTTATTTTTAAATATCAAAAATCCAGAGTAAATAGTTATAATCGGTATATTAGGCCCAGAAGAGCTGGTCAGGCTGTCAAAGAAATCTGCCACTTATGAGTCTATTTCTGTTATACAGAAACAGGTATAGAAAAGGGTAATTCACTGATACCAAAGAGCAAATATATTATATTTGGGATACTGGTCTGGGAACAGCAACATTGCAGAGTCAGAAAGAGGGCAGGCCCAAACTAAATAAACATATGTATAATGCTGGTTCCTATTCGCAATAGTATCAGAAACCTATTGAGAAAACAGTGTTGCTGTAACAATCAAAAAACACATGACTTTATAAACCCTGTCTGAAAGCTGTATGCAAAATAATCCAATTTCTATCTCTTTCAAATCTGGATATAGCAAATTAGTCATACATTAGGAAGTTGTAATCTTATCCAGTTATAAATAATTCTGTATACACGCTCTATCCATCATAATAGGATATGTCCAATATGATGTAACATGGAGTACTACACAGAAAATGGTTATTGTACCACTTCAAAATCGTAATAGTATAAGTATACAATATTCTATTGGTTTAGTTTCATCTACTGATGAAATTATACTGATGTACCATAAGTAAATCAACTTATTCCATGTAGACCACAATGGCAGAAAAATGTGGTTTAAACACAATTATGTCTTCATTCCAAATGTTGTCACATTAACTCGTCCCTGGATAATTAGGATATCCCACTTAACCTTATATGATATTGTTGTAAACATCAACCATATCCTAAATGTTGATGAAATAAATACAACAATATTGTTATATCCTATACACAGAATTTAGATAGTTATAGATACATGCACCATATCATATTTTTGCTAGGTAACAGTTTTCAACAGTTGTTTATATATATGCACATATTAAGTAGTCCGAATAGAATCCTGTAAGTTATAATAATGTTGCATAATAAAGATGCACCTATGAGCCCAGTAGCTTGCCAATATGTGAAATATAGGTATATTAGTTTAATCCCTAGGTGATAGGCCCAAATAATTGGCCCATCAATTTTGTATAGTCTATCTGTTCAAAAGTAGATGATGGCTCTTACCACATACATTCAATATGGTAAAATGCTATAATTATACTTCCAAATGTTGTACACCCTAAAAACCTGAACCTGGCAGACCATAAACATTCAATAATAGATAAATTTCACTAGACCAAATCCCAATATTAAGTATAAATGGAATGAAAGAATATACACTTCACAATACCCCCTTTATAGTTCAGTTGGTACATAAATGTCTTCTGATTACAATCAAAACCAAAAATCAACAAAGAATGATAAGAAAAATAAAAAATAGTTTGTTTCTCCAAGTCTGTGTTCTCAGAATGTTATTTAGAGAAGTTTTAATCCCCTCATTGTTAATCGGCCCTGATGTATCTCATGCCTCGTAAAACTTTTCAAAACATAGTACCTGATATTTCGAAAGTATGAGGGCTGTGTATTTGTATGCTGCTGTTGTGAAAACATGTTGGTTGATTGTAACAAAATCTACCTACTGGGCTGCTTAACATATCTAGTTATATGTCACTGTATTTAAATATAATATTGTCCTTATGACAATACAATTGCCAGTATATCATGTGAATTTCTATTTTTCATAGCATTATAATAGTATATCAGCTGACCGAAATACTATTTGTGTGTTCAGATTTCAGTAATACATTATACATTTTGGTTAAAACTTTACATCTTATACTAGCATTTTTTATGTTATTTGAACAATGTATTTGATATTAGTACAGTAGATATTTATATGCTATTGGGGATCTTGTAGTTTGCTCACAGTATATGTCATCATATCAGGATACAGTCAATAGAACTTTGAGGTTATGTAAAATACAATACTATGTATATTATTAAGGTCAGATGTAAATTTGGTAAAAATCTGTATTAGTTTAAATAATTTAATCATGTACTATTGTATTGTTCCAAAATGCCTCTATTTCATTATGGTTATACAACTATGCAAATAGCATTGCAAAACTTGTATTTGGGTTGGACTATACCATGTTTCCATTGGTTGGTGGTATCTATAAGTATTCATGAAATATTGTGCATGACAAATGCTTTTTCACTGATGAAGGCTGGGTAGCCGAAACCAGTTTGAATTGATATTAGTGCACTTTGTTGCATCTCATGCTTAAATAAATAAATATCTATTTATATTTGTCATTCAAGTGTTTATATGTTGTATATAGTGGCCTCTGGTGTTCTGTGAAGTAATGGTTTGGCCGAGCATACCGTACCTGTGAGGCATTTACTTTCTACCTTTTGGCTATGCCCTAGGGCCAATAGCCTTTTACCTACCTATGAACTTATGAACCTATGTAGATCAAGGCATTGTACTTAAGGGTTGCCTGAACTGGGTAGGAGCAAACTTGAACGATAACCCAGACATCCCCATGAGGATTATGTGAGGCACACTGAAGTCCTTTTGTATTGCTGTAATGACTAGATGATCCAATGAAATTTATCCAGCTATGAATGTAACAAAGTCCTTTAAAATGGTATCCAGTTTGGTATGTTTTATCTTGATATAGTAGACCAGATGAATTAGTTGCTTACCATGTACAATTATGCTGTCTTTGTTGGTAATGAGTATCTGGCCATGATATCCAACCCCTATTGGAGTACTGATGCACCAGTTTTGTAGAAGACAAAACTGCAAAGTTTGCAATCATCAGAAACATGGTCACCAAAAGGTTCCTGGTGTCAGCTTAAGAATCGGAAACAAATATGCCACAAAGTAGAAGACTGATTCATGTAGCACCTGCTGCTGACTTCCATTGTTGTGGACAACTGGACATCCCTCTTATTACCTGGTACCAAAAGGATGGCCTGCGTACCTTACCACTACCACTGACAAAGATATATGTGAAGTACTTATCATTAACAGTGCATAGCAAATAAGCACTGCTGCACTGGTCTTTGAGCTATGCTTGCCACACTCAGATAATGTCCACATTGTACTACTTGAAAGCAATACTATAACCACTGACCACCCCCATACTTCATATATCTCGCTGTCAGCCAAATATCCTTCAGTGTTATCTTATCATCAGTAACTGTATCTTGAATAAAACCACTGCATCTCCCACACACACACACACTATCACACAGTGATGCCAGGAAAGGCCAATAATTTATTTTAACTTTAATTCCCACATTCTGTTTTTATGGTAACAACTGCCACCAACTAAACCACTTTGACATATCAAGGACACAGTTACTGTATACTTTAAAAATGAGACAGGTGTTCTGCTAATTTATGATAGCTATGTAGCCTGCCTTCAAAATGAGGATGCTAAGAATTGTAATTTGCCAGTTTGTGTGGTTACCTTTATATAAATCAATCAACAACTGACCAGATATTTTTGAAAATGAATATTGAAATTCTTTGCTTAAAACAATTACACTACATGCTGTGAAAATGTATTATAAAAATATGTTCTTACATGGGAAAATAAAGATACATTTTACACAAAAAGATGGCATTTGAAAACACTAACTTGTCAGCTAGCTGATTCTACTACTGCCACAGACTGAAGATAACTGTAACCTTTCTACCTCTGACTTATACAATCATTTGGCAATTGCAAGAAACTTATAGTAAAACTTTTATAGGCATGTGATCATTGATTCTGGGTATCATGCAGCTTCCCTTTTCATGTGTAGTCCATGAAATGTTACTTTCCTGCCTTAAAGACCTATAAAGACTAATCAAACAGCAAAAACTAACTGAATAGGACTATTTCAATGAATGTTTAGAGAAACTACATTGATTTTTTTAAATGTTCACAGCAAGACTTGAACCTAAAATCTTTTATTTTTTTATTTTATTATTTGCTGTTGGTTAACCAGGATAGTCCACTGGGCCAAGTGAACCCTTTTTCAGTGGAGTCCTGGGGAGAAAAGCTCCTTCAAAAATTACATGTTACAGAGATTTACATTATATAACATACAAGACATAACAAGGTATAGAGGTTACAATGAGTAAAGTTAAAAACAAAAATATCTTCTGATCAGAAATCAGACATCTTATCCATTGGACCTGATGGCCACCCCAGACAAGTATCCTGGAATGGGAACACACCCCAGACAAGTATCCTGGAATGGGAACACACCCCAGACAATTATCCTGGAATGGGAACAGACTGGGTAATATTCAGTTAGCACTGTCTTCTCAGTAAATCTCCCCTTTTTAGTTTTTAATAAAGAAGTCCTGACTCTAAACTTCTTGATGGGTCAACATTTTGAAACAAGTAACACTGTCCAAAATAAAAGGGCTCAGATAACCAGAAAGTTCAGCCCAGTTTAGGTAATACAGCTTAATAGTCCTCTGAACTCTAAACTCTGCTAATGTGTCTGAATGTATATATATGGGGGTGATATGCATATGATTGTGTATGTGCATGAGTATTTGAAACAATTTCACTTTTCAAGATTCTTTTGCATTTTACTGAAAAACACAACAGGTTTATACACTTTTTTTGAATTTTGCATGTTTTGTACATATTTTCATATTACTGTCCTTTCTAGACATCTAGTAAGTTTTGAGGCATTCTGAAGAAACATAGCATGGATTAAAGGTGATTCTCATTAGTTATACTACCCAGTCCCTTATCTTGATAGACCACCTGCAGTAGCATTACTGGTACCACTTCTGCGCTGTATTGTCATGCTGTAGGACTGGAATCTCACACTCCATCTGAGAGGCTTGCTGCTTCTCCCCCACTAATTCTCTTTAACCACTTTAAGAGATTGTAATATATATAACCGCTGTGTACTTTCTACCATATAGGCATGACTGAAGCATTTGCAGACCCCAAATTATCTCCAGAGATCCCTTTTCACAGCTGCATATCATTACACTGGCTGACGTTTAAGACTAAGATACATTACTGGATTCTTCTGTCCTTTGGGGAGTACTGCCCCACACCATGGTTTGAAGCATCTACCTTCACAATAAACTCTTGACTACAATTGAGACTGGTTAGTACAGAGGGGTCTACTCAAGGCCTCCTTGAGATTTTGACATACCTTCTCACAGAGTAATGTCTGAATAAACATATCTGGTCTGTTCTTTTGGATATGGGCTATAAGATGAGCGTGTTATACTGAGGGAAAAACTTCCTATAATAGTCCACTGTCTCAAGGAAAGCCTGTACTTTGGCAGGCTCTGGCCAGATTTTGTCACCATTCACTTGATGACCGAGACAACACATTTCTGCTATTCTCAACTGGAATTTTTTGCCTTGTTAGTTAACCCTTCCTATTTCTTTCTGCTAAGAACTTTCTAACATGCTGAACATGTTCCTGCCAAGACTGACTGTAGAGATTACAATATCATCTATACAAACAGCAAAAACAAAGTTGAACAGAAGTCACCACGATGTTGTAGATGAACACTATTTATTAGTAAGAACAAGCGCTTTCACGTACTGCCAAGGTACGCTTCTTCAGGTTTATACATCTGCTTAAATTCATCCATTTTATACAAAAAAGTTTATCAATTAAGTAATAATAATTAAAATCAATTCATTTCCATTTTATATAATCAATCAATTAACTAATTAATTATTCAATCATGTTCCTTTTTTCTTGCTTTTGAAACACATAGTATGCATTATACTAGGCACCAAAACCTGGCTATAACTATGCCTGTATTCAAAAAATTCTATCGAAACGTCTTCTTAATGAAATGAATATATAAAATATACTTAATGAAAAATGAAATATCTCTATGCATGTATGAAATATCAAGTATATCTACATTAAAAATATATATTCTAATAATCTGAAATATGTATTTTTTAAAATATATTATATTAATTATTACGTAAAAATAACAAATTACTTCAAACTTCATTAAAATGATATATAATACAAGTGCATAATCAATGCTGTTAAACTAAAGTATATTAAGATGAAACATATATATTATAAAATCATTGGCTCTCTATAAATGATTATAATAGTTCATAATATTTTATTCCAAATATGAACTAGTCTCATCTCCGCCTTGCTAGTATCGGTTTCATACTTATAGTCTGATTTAGTCCTGGCTCTATATGCGCTCTTAATCTCAGGATCCAGTTCAATTCAACGAACTCAAGATAGCCCATATTGTTGCCCTCTCGTCTACTTGCATGGATTAGCTGTAAAACCCTGAACCTGAAATGATGAAACCTGAACTTTTGAGGAGATGGCAGCAACTCAATATAGATTTCAGTACTCAATACATTAAGCTGTTGATTGACTATTTTTTGCCTATTGAAGCTGAATTGGTTAAAAAGGTGGAAGCCTTATATCAAGACCTACTACATTCCTACAAAGGGGAAGTATATAGTTGTAAAGTAGATACTATGCTTAAACAAGTCTCTGCATACAGCGAGAGGCTAGAACAACTTAAATATAAAAAGCTCCAAAGAGACTACCAGGACTTTACAACTGGACAGATTTTTGTTTGGCCTAAATATGGCAATACAATAAATGTGCAACGGAATGAACCTCCCAATACTAGCAACAATATTACTGAAATAGCAGGAAGCACTGAGTCTTTAAATGAGGGGAATACGATGATGACATCATCTGCGAACGCCAACAACAACAACTAGATGCAGGTCAGCGAAACTCCACCATGCAATCAGTTAGCTCTGGCTTGGGGCTGAGACTATACCAGGTGCTTTTTTACAGTTACCCGTACAGTACAAAACCAGGACAACAAAACGCTCCCACAGTCGAGGGAGAGGGAAAAGGAAATTTTCAGGCGAGACCCTGGAACCAAGGCGGAAGAGCAGGAGCTGAAACAACTCATCTTTAATTTTTCAACGCGTGTACTAACTGCAGATGAAGAAGAACTGTTGAATAAAGGGTTGTCCTTTATTCCTTCTCAAAGCAGCAATCTTTCGGAATTACTGATTGATTTGCGCTTATTTGCAACAGCTGTAGCACTCAAGGTACATTTTAAAGATGTTCATACATTACATTCTGATGTTAATGAAAATTATAGGAGTAAAAGTATGTTTACTCCACCTTTTCCAACTAATGTTGAATGTTTTATTAAGTCATGTGAAAAAGACTTTTATGCATATTATTCTGAGGGTAAACATAAGAGGATATTCTATAATTTGAACACAAGCATGAAATCATGCCTTAGGGGTTTACAGAATATGACAGAGTTAACTTTTAAACCAGCTGATAAAGGCGGTGGAATAGTAATGATGGAAACCACCATGTACACAGAGTTGATGTTTAAGATGCTTAGTGATGATGTTGCTTATAAATCTATAGAGAAAAGGGATATTATACGCATTATAAAGCATGTACAAGACTCTCTCTATGATCTTTTGATGTGTAGACAGATAGATAAAGAGTTGTATGAATATTTCTTAATAGATCTTCCCCTTATACCAGTGATAAAAGGTCTTCCTAAGGTACACAAGGGAATTTTTCCACCTCCCATGCGTCCCATAGTATCAGGAGAGCAATGGGTGACAGAAAATATCTCCACCTTCATCCAATCTAAACTGGGACCTATAGTTAAGAAAATGCCTACTATATTAGAAGACACTTATGGGTTATTGAATGAGTTACAGAGTACAGCTGTTACCCAGGATATATTTCCTTCTACTATTTTTGTATCTATGGATGTCAAGAACTTATTCACAAGCATCCCTAATGATTATGGGATAGAGGCTGTCAGGGAGTTTTTGTGTATGGATGGAACACTTGACAAAGCCTGCCAAACACTAATATGTACCTTGTTAGAAATAGTCTTGAATAATAATACCTTTCTGTTTCAAGATAAGTTATATGCGCAAGTATGGGGAGTAGCCATGGGCACTCCTGTAATTTAGTGATGCATCAGTAGGAAAATAGGTTTTTATACAAAAGTATGTTATTCAAGAACGTCTTATTATATAGACGTTTTGTGGATGACATACTATTATTGTAGAATGGGAGTCAAGATTCACTTAAAAAGTTGATTTCTTACTTGGAGTCCACCACTGATTTTTTGAAATTTACGGTGGAACAGTCTACCAATAAAATAGATTTTTTGGATGTTACTATCTTAAAAGAACTAGATGGTTCCATTTCCACTACTATCTATAGAAAACCATGTTGGAGAAATGCCATCCTCCATTATAACAGCATGCACCCACGTCATATATTCCATAACGTAGTCAAGGGACAGCTTTTAAGAATATCACATTTATGCAGTAAGGAAGAAGATAGAAACTTACAAATAAATATGATGTAAAATTTCTTCATGAACAGGGGCTACCCACATACCCTGGTTGAAGAGGTAAAATGTTCTACCTTCGGTCCTGAACCAAATATCTATATAGGAAAAGGGACCCATACGCAGGATTTCAAAGTGTATCAGTATAGTACAAAGGTGGCTTTCACTACTAGATATACGAATGATATACATCATATTAATAACATCATTAAAGACAATTGGAAAATCTTATTACTGGATACACATATAGCACAAGTAGTTGGTAATAAACCCACTTTTAGGTATAGGAACAGTAAAAACTTGAAAAGGATATTATGCAATGAGAAGGTGGATGGTTTTAGATTAGATATTAGACAATTCTTAAGACATGGGACATATGCATGCAACAGATGCAATATGTGTAGATTCATTTCTAAGATTCAACCTTTTACAGTTCCAGATTTAGATTATACATTTACACCACATTTTTATGCAACTTGTGAGTCCAAAAATTTAGTTTATCTGGCCACATGTGAAGCATGTGAGGCATATTATGTGGGGTTGACATCTAGAAGGCTCAAAGATCGTATATATAATCATAATTATGATATGAAGAGAACTGTTTTGACTAATGCTTTAGCTAAGCACAATTACATGTTTCCCAACCATCATTTCAGGTTCAGGGTTTTACAGCTAATCCATGCAAGTAGACGAGAGGGCAACAATATGGGCTATCTTGAGTTCGTTGAATTGAACTGGATCCTGAGATTAAGAGCGCATATAGAGCCAGGACTAAATCAGACTATAAGTATGAAACCGATACTAGCAAGGCGGAGATGAGACTAGTTCATATTTGGAATAAAATATTATGAACTATTATAATCATTTATAGAGAGCCAATGATTTTATAATATATATGTTTCATCTTAATATACTCCAGTTTAACAGCATTGATTATGCACTTGTATTATATATCATTTTAATGAAGTTTGAAGTAATTTGTTATTTTTACGTAATAATGAATATAATATATTTTAAAAAATACATATTTCAGATTATTAGAATATATATTTTTAATGTAGATATACTTGATATTTCATACATGCATAGAGATATTTCATTTTTCATTAAGTATATTTTATATATTCTTTTCATTAAGAAGACGTTTCGATAGAATTTTTTGAATACAGGCATAGTTATAGCCAGGTTTTGGTGCCTAGTATAATGCATACTATGTGTTTCAAAAGCAAGAAAAAAGGAACATGATTGAATAATTAATTAGTTAATTGATTGATTATATTAAATGGAAATGAATTGATTTTAATTATTATTACTTAATTGATAAACCTTTTTGTATAAAATGGATGAATTTAAGCAGATGTATAAACCTGAAGAAGCGTACCTTGGCAGTATGTGAAAGCGCTCGTTCTTACTAATAAATAGTGCTCATCTACAACATCATGGTGACTTCTGTTCAACTTTGTTTTTGCTGATATTTGTCTTTTTGTCGGGAGTCTTTGGATGGTAGTATTTTGTTTTTTGTTGCCATCATCTATACAAACAAAGGCATAGTCTCCAGCTCCTACCAGAATGTTGACTGCCATCTTCTGGAATATTACTGCAGAGTTTTTTTCATTCCATAGGGCATTGGTAAATTCATATAGCCCAAAAGGGATAACAAAAGCTGTCCTCTTGACTTCTCCCTTGTAAGTATCTCAGAGGTATTTGCCAGTAAACCTTGTTAGGTCAGTAGCACTCTATGCATGGTGTAAGCATCGGACTCTTTGTGACTAGCTTGCTATAGTCTACACAGAACGTGTGCTCCTATATTCTTCTAGCCCCAGCATTACTGCTAAAGATGGGGGACTACTGGATTCATGGATTACCTCCAGATCCAAGATCTTCTCCATTTCCTTCCACATCATTTCCTTGACTTGTTTGGTCACCGTGTAGGGATCCAGTATGATTGACAGCTAGGACCCTGTGTGTACATGGCACTGTAGCAGTTGGATAAACACCTTGCTGAGCAGTTAACATGACTCACGCTCCTGTAGTACAGCTAGATTTACTGAACCAGGGTAGTGGATGGCTGCTTGGAGAGTACTACCGTTTGAAACCAACTAAAATTTGTCTAATGTTAGCTGAAAGGGAGTACCTATCTTTACCCTAACTTGGAGTGGACTGCCTGGAGAAACAGTGTTTCTTTCTTTTAATTTTCTGCAGGCTTAACATTAGTTATGGTTAATGCACTATTCCTCTTAGCATTTTTTTTCCCTTCACAAGCATGGGCTATAAGCCTTACAAAGCACTGCAATAGTATGGAAAAGCTGTTGTCTCAAGACAGCTAGCCCTAAGATTTTGGCATGCACTGAAAACAGATGTTGTCCTTTTCCCTGTGGAACCTGCTGTGATTGTTTAGACTGCCCTTACAAGTTCCCTTATGCCCATATGTACTTTTAGGTAAAACTACCTTGTTCAGTTTTGCCAGGCAGACCATGTAGTCATTCTTTCTGGCCATTTCTTCAACATTGTTACACTCCAAATCTACCAAACCGATTCAAATATCTTTTGGTAAAGACTGAGCATCTCCCTTATCATAACATCTTAAAACATTTCAAAAGTAGTCGTTTGTTACCAACTCCCTCACCAATTAAAACATGCTGATTTCTGATTGATTCAAATATCTTTTGGTAAAGGACTGAGCATCTCCCTTATCATAACATCTCAGAACATTTCAAAAGTAGTTGTTTGTTACCAACTCCCTCACCAGTTAAAACATGCTGATATCTGCAGCAGAGTCACAAACACACTCTACTCTCAGTTTTTTTCTTATAAGCTCCAAGGGTTAATGTAAAGCATTTACAGTGAAAGCTCTTAACTTTTATATAATCAAAACTGTCATTCAACGTGTAAACGACATACATTGCCTTACTGATAACTAAAGAGGTTAAAAACTTCATCCATTGCCCCTGGTCTTTTTGATGCTGATAAAATACTTTTTCAAATGACCTAAGAAGAACTTTCATAGTCATCCTTATCTTTATACTGAGGAAAAGGTTTTGTACTGATCTTTGCATCGAGTGCTGTGTAACCCTGCTACTCATATGCATTCCGTGAAAGGTATTTGTCTTGTGCTGGTATTACCTTTTTTCTCCTACAACCCCCTCTCTGTGCTTCAGCTTCACTTTGCTCTTGCTTTCTTTGCATGTCAGACTGTTTTATTCTCTCAGCCAATTTGATATGAAGGCATCTTATGTAGAAATGCAGCCAAGATTACTATAGGTTGCTGCTACATGCTCTGAACTTACAACCATTGCCAGACTGACTACATATTCAGTGCACTGTGTTTTAACAGCATACAAGGCAATTATGAACTTATCCCTGGTCAGGCTAGCAATAGGTGCTGCTCTGATTTATACTCTTTAACCAGCACAGCCACTGATACCCTTCTGAAAACTGCAGAACTCATTTTGGACTGTTTCCTAACTTACTCCATCTAAAAAACAAAATAACTGCTGAACTGCTGTGCAATATACATTTACCCCTGGCTGCAAGGGTAAATGTATGTTTTATTGTACATACAAGTCCAGTTTACAAACTCTACACTGCTACCAGCAATTAGTATGTTGGGGATGGTCTTTCAAACTGTATTACTGATGCCAATGTATGTGAGGTGACCATTTCCTGCCATACCTAAATATTGTTCACACTGTACCACTGGAGGAAAATGTATAATCACTGGATTCCCAGGGTTTCATTTACTACACTCTCAGACCATTGCCTTAAAATGCTGCCACCAGTTAGACCAGTCTGACAGTCCCAGGACACAACTACTGTGCACTTATAAAAACAGTTAGTGTTAACTTATGATAGCTATGGATGAGTAATCTGTTTTTAAAGAAAGAAATCAGGATACTAACAGTTTTAATTCACCAGTGTTGTGCAATTATTCTTATATAAATTAAACATTAAGCCACAAGCTTTTGAAATTGAATAAAAAATTGAATAATGCAATTCTTTACATTTGGAAATTAGGCAAGAAATTTAAAAAAAAAAAAAAAATATATATATATATATATATATATATATATATATATATATATATATATATATATATATATATATATATCCCTGTCACAACACCGACATGCCACAAACCCGACACTCAAAACACCAAAAACGCACAAAACCGACAACTCACAAAACCGAACACCATAACACCGACACACAAAATGTAAACTACACATTATACACAACTATACATGCACTAACCGTAACCCAAACCCTAACCCTAAGGTCCGACACTACCGCACACTTACCCTGCCCGCACCCTAACCCTAACTCACTTAACCCGCCACTAAATCTACATTCCGTCACTATCGCACACTTACCCTACCCGCACCCTAACCCTAACTCACTTAACCCGCCACTACGCCTAAAGTCCGTCACTATCGCACACTTACCTTACCCGCACCCTAAGTCCGACACTACCACACACTCACCTTTCCTGCACCCTAACCCTAAATCCCTCACTATCGCACACTTACCTGTCTGCTCCCTAATGCTAAATCCCTCACTATCGCACACTTACCGACTCACGCTCACACGTTGCCCATGTCGGTGTTTTGGCTATCAGGATTTCACCTTGTCGATCATCTGTCTCATCAGTCTTCTCGAGTCGGTCTTCTTAGCGTCGGTGTTTCGGCGTGTCGATCAAGTCAAGGGGACCCATATATATATATATATATATATATATATATATATATATATATATATATATATATAGACACACACACACACACACACACACACACACACACACACACACACACACACACACACACACACACACACAGACAAATGTGCTCTTCCACAGGGAAAATAAAATAAAATTTTGAATAGACGGGTATATTAAAACATTATCATTTATTAGCTCCTAATACTATCTGTAATGTTTATGCATAAATCTGCCCCTTTTTTTGTTTGTTCCACATGTAACAAATTTGTGAGCTGTACATAAACCTTATAAAATCTGTAATTATTTTAAATCACGGATGAGGTAGGAGGGTTATAGAATGAGGCCTGTACAGCTGTAATTGAATAGATATATAAGATTCATGCTTGCAACTGCATTCTTCTGGGAAGTAATGCAACTATGTATGTAAAATACAAAATCTATACATGATGCATTAAAATGTATGAAACAAATGTAGCCATATTGCTGTTTTTAGCTATAGGGTGTAAATTGAAATTCTTTGTGAGTTTCTCTTTGAGAGAAAGCTATGCTAAATAGGTAATTGCTTGCTCTACAGTTGTAATTAACTTTATAAATTCATAGCTAAGTACTATGCCACCTGCCCTTGAAGGCCATTTTAAGACTAGTCAGTTTCTCTTTTTGTGCACTAATTAACCTAGCCCTTTTGGTTACAGATTGGACTTACCCACCCCATGGTCAATAATTATATATAATGGGGATCATACCACAGGTGATTTAAGGGGACCCATGAATGGGATAAATCCTTTCGAGCTACATCCATCCATTAGTAGTACAGGGGGCAGTCCTTGGGTGAAATTTTTGTTTCAAATCCATAGATCCAAGTTGAACTTGAATATGGACAGAGATGAACTTTGTTTTATGTGGAAGCTGTTCCACATCAGTGGTATCCTCTGCAAGATATACCTGTTGATGTTGCAGAAGAGGTTTAGATCCCTAGACTGCATATTTCTGATGCCATTTGACTTGCTGATGTGCAGTAAATCCATCAGTACTGGGATGGAAGATGTCTTGTATGCAAACCTTTGAACTGTACAGCTTTTTGCCTCAAATATTTACTCTCTTTTTCATAAAAAGTTGGTTTTCTGGCAAATTAGTGGCAAATTAATAAAGACTGAAGTAAGAAAATAATGACAAACATTTGAGTATTAGACGTTAGACCCTTCAGAAAATTCATGCTAATGGAAAACCTGATATTCTATCGACGTTCTAAGTTTGTAAGAGCTATATTTAAAAATTGCCCCTATTTTTGGGCCTTTGCCCCCCCCCCATTATTTATGGCTTTGTCCAGATTTCTTGCTTAAAAAGGTTGAGAGGTATGCTTGTATGCCAGACACAGGTCACCTCTTAGCTGTCTGTAGAATATCAATATACTGACAGGGCTTTGAGTCGGTCTATGTAGGACATGTTGTTTAGGCCTTGTATCCTTTTAATAAGGTATCTGTTGGTGGTCCAGTTGTTGCATGTGTCTGGACAGATACATGCCAAAGGGGGCATTATATTCAATGATTGATTGGCCTAATGAGGGCTAAGTAAAGGGGGAAAATGACATCCCAGGATGTGCAGTGCTTTTGTTTATAAACCGTGCAATATAGGACTTTCTTACAACAATGGACACATGTTGGTCAAAAGTTAGGTTTAGGCATTTTTTTGGCATTCAGTTTCAGTCTGTGATTTTGTTCTAGTGTGGAGTTGTTAACTAGAAGGGAAAAAAAAAAGAAACCCATTAGCAAAAACATGATGGAAATGATATCTCCAAGACATTATGTCATGGAAAGTTTCTAGAAAGTTCCATGGACTCTGGTTCAAGTGAGAAGGGTATGAAAGAAGAGTGCAATGGTATGCCTCCCATTGTGAACCCATTAGAGGACATCCCTCCATGGCTTAAAAGGAATGACTGTTTTCAGGGAATATTATTCAGGATATTGCTGAGTATAGACCAACTTGCTATTCAGTATCAGTGAGTTTTTTTGTGCATTTTTTTTTCTGATAGCGTAGATATAGCCAAGTAACTGTTACAAATTAGTACAGCTCACAAAGTTTTAGCTGGCTAGTTAGATTCTTATTTTAAGTACCCTACCTGCTAAAACTGATTGCTTTTCTGTTTGACTCATGCCAATATATATTTCTGTGAAGATTTAACTTTTAACTGTACTGTCCAACTTCTTTTTAATTAAAGTGTTTTATTATTAATTCACTTTTTAAAATTTGGCTTACTTATTTGCTTATTTATTAACTGATGAGCTTACCTACTGTGAATCCTGAATAGCTATTAGGAGCAGCTTCTGATTGGCTTGACTGTGCTGTTATACATTACCATTTATGTTTACAGTTATTTGGCTTACTTCTTAAAAGTTGGACTGTAACTGGAGTTATCCAGTCATACAATCTGGGGTGGTGACAGTGGTTAATCTTAGTCCATGAAAGAAAGCTGTAGTATTGGGGAATGTGTGTGTGTGTGTGTGTGTGTGTGTGTGTGTGTGTGTGTGTGTGTGTGTGTGTGTGTGTGTGTGTGTGTGTGAGAGTGGCTGTCTATGTGTAATTCTTTATTCAAAGTACAGTTACTGTCTGGAGGGGAGCACTGGAAGGCAGTGAAATCAGAAGGAATGGGAAGGTAGCCTGGTAAGGTAGTCCATAAGCCACAATTGTTGAGCGTTCGATGTGAAGGTTATTGTTAGGTATGGATAGTACAAGCCCATAACCCAGGGCAATAGCACATATTTCTTACAGCATGTTGAGGACAAGCTTTATTTATTGATTTATTTATTGATGTTTGATTAACAGAAAAGTCTGAATGGGAAGGAATCCATTTTCAATGGAAGCCCAGGGAGAAAAGCTCTAAAGTATTATAAAATATTTTAATAATAATAATTTTACAGCCTTTCAAAATAATACAAAAACAAATGTAGTTTAAATAATTATACCAAATTCCATATAATATGAAAACATTTTGTTAAGAGTAGATACAAATTATAAGGCATTAATTTAATAGTTAAAAGAAATTGTAGCCAGTTTATACAGAAATTAAAGGTAAGTTATTATAATACAAACAAGAACTGCAATATGAAGTGAAAGGAAAAGGAGGCTTATGGTATATTTAGAAAGAAAGCCATGGGAGAGAAATTGATAGAAGAAAGGGAATGAGTGTAGATGGGAGAATAAGGAGAGGTAAGGGGTGAATAGGTATTTGTCCACATTTAGGGGTATAGTTTATCCTGGTGTTGAGCAAGAACAGAGCCAGCTTTTGGTTAGGAAGTCTTTCACAATGGTTTTGAAGGATGGGAGGGAGAGTATTGACCTGATGGATAAGTTCTAGGCCTTAGCAACATGGTACAGATTACAGATGATGCCCAGCAGATACGTTTGCGGACAGACGGGATTTTGGTCATTGGTTCATAATAACCAACTGGGAACATAGTTGTGTAGACTGTTATTTAGTGCTGGACAAGCAAATTGATTCTGGATAATTTTATAGGTTGGAAAAGATGGGTATATGTTAGTTGATGGGGTAGTTCTAATCAATTTGGCTTTTTAGTGCTATACCGTGGTGGGTTTTGAAAGAGGTATTTACTGCAAATCTAGCAACTTTGTTATAGCATTGTTCACATTTTTATTTTTGTGTTGACTGATGGGTATAATGATAGAATCACCATAACGAAGTTTGAGAAGGAGAAGTAGTGACAAGTGCAGCTTTAATTACATCGCTGAGAAGGGTCTATAAAGCATACCTAGTTTTTGATGAGTTTTACTTATGCAATTTTTCTCTATCTTGAATTTAAAATTATCATCCGATATCATCCCTAATAATTTGCTGTGAGAAGTGACTACTTCAGTGGTTGTATTACCAAGACAGAAGACTTTAAATTTACTTTTTGTTTCATGAGCGAGGAATTTTGGGGGGGAAGTAGTTTTTTGGGGGGGGGGGGTGAGCACGAGTTGTGAGTTACAAAGCCATGTTGCAGTAGCTGTTAAAGCTTCCTGAGTAATTTTTTGGAGGTGTGCCACATTGTCAGATGTGCATACTGTATAAAGGAGGCCTGTTGTGTGGATGTGTGGAAGGTGTTGTGAGAATGTTAAAGATGACAGGACTAAAGATAGAACCTTTTAGTACACTGGTGGTGACTGGGAGATATGAAGAGAGGGTGGACTGCCATTTTACAGACTGATACCTGTTGGAGAGGTAGCTTCTGTACCATAGAAACATGGGCTGAAAGAGACCTAATGAGGACATTTGAAGTAGAAGTTTGCTGTGAGAAAATGTGTTGTAGGCTTTAGACAAGTCTTGAAATAATAAGGAGACTAGTTTGCCGTTATCTCTAGCTTTACTGACAGTATCTGTATGAGTTAAAAGTGCAGTGTTGGTTTTATGGGAAGGACATACGCCATGTTATGTATGGGACATGAGTTAATCCTGCAGGAAATAGTTTAGCAACTATTTTTGAATGCATTTTTCAAGTTTTTTTTTTGGGGGGGGGGGTGATGGTGTGGTAAGATTGCTATAGGTCTAAAGTTAGTAATTTCTGATGAATTTCCTTCTTTGTGCAGATGGATAATGTGTGAATTCTTTCAGGGAGAGGAAATGTGAGTTTTCTGGATTGACCTATTTATAAGGATTGAGACAGGGTAGGCAATGCTACTGGCTGCTATTAGTTTTATATAGGATGTAGGCACGGGTTTGAAGGTGAACGTGGATGTGGTGCTATGTGGCTCCTATTTTAAGATATTCACTTTTCAGGTTATCATTTGATCTAGAACACAGTTTGTGCTTGTTTAAGAGTAGTTTTATATAGGATGTAAGCACAGGTTTCTTGGGGAAAGTGGATGTGGTGATATGTCACTGCTAGACAGGGTAAGGATTAGATGTGGGGGAATCCTTGGCTAGAGATACTATACTATCTATGAAATAAGAGTTGAATTGTATTGCAGTTTTGAGTGATGAGTTATTGGGAGAGGGGTTAGGGCTGAATTTATGGCAGGGACGCAAGATTTCTTTAATGGCTGTCCAGAATTTTTTAGGGTTGTGTTTACTATTATTCTGAAAGTTATTATGGCATAGTTTTTGTCTTTATTAATTTGCTTTTTAGTACAATTGTGAAGAATTCTGAAGTTTTATATTATAGTGTTTTATATTGTTGTCATTCTTTCCATGCTTTTACTCTATCCTACATTAACTTCTTACTTTTAATTTTGAGGCCAAGCTTTATTGTGTGAGCTATTTAGTGATTCATTTTAGCGCACGTTTTATATTTCAGTATGCTTGGTGCCATTGGGGTGACTCACAACACCATACTGCCTGGTGGCCATCAGATTAATGTGGGCAGTGGAGTGGATCTAAAGATCACAACCTCTGCCCACTCTCACACTACCAATAACTTGATATAGCTTTCATCTGTCTACCTGTAACTTGTAAAAACAGTTAACATCTGTAAATATTGTAAATCTGAGCTTGACAGCTCTTGGTAGAAGGCTGTTTCTTTTCTCATCTATAATCCTTGAAAAGGGTTCTTCAGTGTTCCCAGTCTATAAAGTCCACTAAATATGTCAAACAAAAAAATAAAGACTAACAACTGAATTGATGCATTGAAGTTTTAAGGAAGAGTCACATCACTTATAGAAACTTCAGAGGGGTGTCCTAAAATGAAAAAATATCGGTAAAGATTCAGTAGACACTGTTCTTTCAGACCAACTCCATTTTATTGCAGACATTTTGCAGCTTATCACACTTGGGCTCTTTCTGGAAGTCATTTGGATAGTGCTCAGTCACATTAGATATTGCCTCCAGCCCTTTATTTATGATCCCTGTATAAGTGATGATGTTGAATGTCTTGTCAGGATCCAGATAAGTTGCATGCAATGACATCTGGGGCAGATCAAATTTATTAGACATAATCTACCCTTGACAAGTACATGTTAGCACAACCCTAGGAGTAGTACATGATAAATATTTTTCTCAGTTGCTTCTCTAACTATCCTCCAGTAATTTTGTAGATGATACTAGTAAGGCTGATAGGCCTGTCATTTCCTCTGTTAGGTGTGACTCCAACCTTGCAGATAGGAACTACTCTGACCTGTTGCCATGTTTCTGGGATAAAGCCAGTTAAATGAATAAATATGCAAAAGAATGACCATGGCAAACTAGGCCTAGCTAACATTGGTGCTGCATAGAAAAAGGGTTGTGGGTTAATAGACATGCAAATCAGTGGTATGTACTTATTAGAATAAACTACAAAGCAGGTAATGGTACAGGAACGAATGCATCTGAAACAAAAATGCTATTGGTGCCCACCACCAAAAAGGCCATTGAAGTAGATGAGCACCTAGAAAGGAGGAGGACAGTGAGTGAAACACTCCATAGATCTGACAGCTATTACTTAAAAAATCCCATTAATCATAAAGATAGGAGGTGAAATGACAGATGATAAGTATGGTACTATAACTGCTATTCCCTCAGCTGTGCAGCTGCCACACATTTTAATGGAATTCAAGGCTTGATTGTAAATTTGGAACTCCTATATGAATATCATATAAAATTATTCTCATGGTTTGATACACTTTCTGTCTTCTTTTTTGCTGCTACATTATTAGTGAGCATCTGAACTACTGACAGAAGTCCTTGGCATGGCTGTTATCCAGGCAGTGATGTTGGTTCTCCCAGCACAAGCCTGATAGCACCCAAGTAATTTGTAGGGTGATTCATATAGGTCTCCTGATGCCACTTAATGTGAGTGCTGTTTCATGAATCAAACCCATAGAAAGCCAATTTTGGTGAAAATTAAAAAATATTTTGTTTTTGTAAGGGGGCAAGCCTGCTCCCTTTACCCCATGTTGAGGGAGACCACCCATATTTGCATATGAAAACTCCACAGTCACTCATGAGTGAGGGAAAACTGCAACCTCAAAGAATATTGAAAGTATTTTTTTTCTTTTCTTTTTTTATAGTTCCATGAAGCTGACCATTGGCTGCCACCAGCTCTGACATACAAATCCTCCCCTACCAATACCTCAGACATCTGAGCTGCTCATCGAATTCATGCTGCCTTGGTCATAGTCAAGACTTTATCTCTTTATTTCAAGGTACTGGCGTGAATGTGTTTTTTCAGAAAGTTTGATTGATACAAACAGTACTTACAATTGTTTTCAGTGGAATGACTGTCTGTCTTGTGATGGACTGTTACTTATTTTCATGGGTGATGTAACCCCTTAACTAATCCAGCCCTTTATCCAAGTAGATGCTTCCTGTTCATTTTCTGGTCTTCACTATGGAACATAATGCAAATTTGAACCCACAAAACATGCACCCCAACCATGTCACTTGGAGAAGTGAGAAGGCAATTTTTCATCTCCCTCTCACTGAAGCGTCACCCAATTTGCTCATTGATCTGGGGTCATTTGGTCCATAGTCAGGGCTTCATCCTTTCATACTACAGGCATGAATTCTTATAACTTCATATTTAATACAGCATTAAAAGTCACAACGGTTTGGCAGTACAATCTATTTTTACTAAAGTGTTATGTAATTTTCTCTTTAGTTATTTGTTTTTTTTTTTTTGCTGAATATGTCAGATCCTTATTAAATATTGTAAAGTTGGGCAATCTGGTACTGTCCTACTCTAATTAATTGTGACTTGAATTGGAGCACTGGATGTTTCATAGAATATGGCTGGTGGCACGATGTTGTGAGTGACTATAAAGGCTCTGTAATGTGTTCCTAAAATACACACATATATTTTTTCATAGGTCAGTACTAGGCAATCAGTACCTAAACTACTACTTGCCAATGGTCAGTCACTGATCATAGATGAGAATCAAACCCTAGACCTTGTATCTGTCAGGCAATCATCTTGATCATTATCAAGTCCCATCCCCAATAGTATTTCTTTTACACCGATTCACTTTCTTTTTCCTGAAATTCAGGCTCAAAATCTTGCTTTACTATCAGACTCTATACATATTCCCTCTGCAAAAAACTACAGAGATAACAGTCCTCCACACATCCTGTTAGGATGGTAATCTCTGAAATAAGCAACAGACAACCTACTACTCCTAAAACATACAAATACAATATGTGAGAGATGCATCTGGAATCAATGTTCTCTCTGTCACGTAACAACAAACCAAACACCAAGCAGGTTGTCAGCACCCACACTCCACCTCCCACACATACCAAGTACAAAGGATATAAATGTATATATGCAGAGGTGCTTACTAGAAATATACCAAAAGAGCAAAGACCTCCCAAGCACAAACCTTCTTTACACAATATGGTCTCAACAGCACCCACTAATAACACACACATCATTGTCTCACCCAATAAGCCCCTAAGGCAAAACATATCTAAATCAAATGTCTTGGTCTTAGGCGACTCCATAGTGAGACACACAGATGTCCCCCTCACTTGGCTGGACAAGGAAAAGGTCATGAACAGCTGCCTGTCTGGTGTCAGGATCCACCAAATCACGCACACACTCAAGTCTCTCAACAACAAGTACTTTTATGACTCTGTCTGTCATAGTCCATGTTGGAGTGAATGACCTCAGATGTACCTCATTGGACAATATGAGGAGGTACATGATGGAGCTTTCAGATTATGTGTCCCAGGCAGGTATGTCCCTAGCCCTAAGCTGCATTCTTCCCTCACCCATGGTGATGCTACAATACAAACAAAAAATGATTGACTTTAACAACTGGCTTAGTTTCTGGTGTCAGTCCAGGGGGATCCAGTATCTGACAGCCTGGGATGATATGGTTGACAGACCACACTGCTTTGCCAGAGATGGTCTTCACCTGTGTCACCACTAGGATTTAAATTGCTGGCAAAGGTACTTGCCTCCCCCATAGTGCCTTTTTAGGCAATATCATAAGAACAAAATTCCAGACGTAAAGATATCCTCTAGAAACCAAACTCAGGGTTATGGTGTTTAATACTAGGAGTCTAAATCAGGAACTGCACTCACTTGAAGCACTTCTCACCCTGAAAGATGTTGATGTCTGCGCATTCAAAGGGACTGTTCAAGGCCTCAGAGGGTACTCCGGTCATGCAGGGCTATAATGCCTTCTGCACGATCAGTCCACAAAACAAATGTGAAAAAAACAAGGGAGGAGGAGTATCCATCTTCATTAAAGACAGATCCACCTCTAGACTGGTTAAACAGTACGACTTCTTAGAGAGAGTTACTTCAAGTCCAACTGTAGGAAAGACCCCCTCCACATCATTGTTAGCTATAGGTCCCCCATCATGAACCACAAAAACCACACAGCCTACCTGGACCTACTTGAGTCACTCTCAGTACAGCCAAATACCCTGGTCATGGGTGATTTTAGCTATCCTTCCATCGATTGGGTAACATATATGAACACAAGCACATTTGCCCAAAAGTTCCTGGACTTTGTTAACACAAATGCTCTAGAGCAGATAGTCAGCACCCCTACGAGGTTCTCTAACATCCTTGACATAGTGCTCACCAACATGGGGGATCACTGCACTACCCCATGTGTGGAGCCCTCCCTGGTAAAGTCTGATCATAAATCAGTCTCATTCGAAGTAACGATTGCACCTGACCCCTCCCCCCATGAGCAAAAAGGTTAAAACATTTCCCTAAAGCAAAGTATAACCTAATGAGTGATGGCATCAATAGTTTCTGACTGTCTACCAACACTGATAGCAATGACCCCTATACTGAGGTGTACACAAATGTCCTGTATAAACACCATATAAATGTATAGACTCAGCTGTACTGGAATGGACCAAATCAAGATCCTCATGAAAAAATATAAGCTACTCTGGTGGGCATCCAACATAAATAGGTTATACAATAAGATAAAGAAACTGCTGTCAAAAAGCAACAGGGAATGGTCCCAGCAAAGGAATAACTCCCTCCAAAGCATAAACAAGCAGATTAGACATCCTGTAAAGTCCTCTAAAGCTAATTACAAAACTAAATTAGCATCCCTAGCTAAGGAAAATCACAAAGCATTCTTTAACTACATCCAAAATCTAAAAGGGAAGGCTCAGCTTTCTGCTGAACTAGCCATGGACAGTGCCACTTATACTGAACCTAAGGACATTGCCAACCTGCTAGCAGACAGGTTTGGTGAAAACTTCACCCTCCTTGTCCCCACCAATCATACCCCATAACCTACTTGTCACCAGTCCTCTGCCTAGTATCTCCAAAGAGCAGTTGATATCCACACTCTCCAAGGCTAAAAACAATGCCTCTATGGGACTGGACAACATCCCAGGCTGCTTATTAAATGATCTAAAACAGGAGTTGGTGGAAGCACTGATCACACTCTTCAGTCTCAGCCTAACCACTGACTTTGTCTCTGCTGAGTGGAAAACAGCAACTGTAATCCCCTTGCACAAAGGGGGCCCCTCAACTGACTCTGGGAACTACAGAACCTTAAGCCTAACCAGCCTTATCTGCAAGGTCATGGACAGAATCATCATGGGCCTTATCAACAAGGATATAGGTGACCTTCAAAACTCTTGACCTGACACAGTTTGTTAAGGGCAGATATTGCCTACTAAACCTGGTAGACTTCTTCAAGAATGTCACCAAGGCCCTGGATGAAAGCATAACAGTTCACACTGTCTATCTCAACCTAGCCAAGGCCTTTGACACAATCCCTGTCTCAGGCTTCATTGAGGAACTCACCCAGCTGGGGATTAACCCTTACGTCACTAGATGGGTTGCCACCTGGCTCACAAACAGAACACATGTAGTCAAAATTGGGGATGCCACCTTTACCAGTAGACCTGTTACCAGTGGTGTTCCATAAGGATCTGTGCTAGGCCTCCTACTGTTTGGTATCTATTTTTCAGAAGTTCAGGCAAAAAAGATGGGGCATGGCTTTCCAAGTTTGCTGATGACTGCAAACTGGATGCAATCACTGAATCCCCCAAAGATGTTAACATACTACAAAATGGGCTTCCACAAAGAAATGATTGGTGTCAAAGCCCTAGACATAAACTAAATGCAAAAAAATGTTTTATCAACCCTTTTAACAAAGGTGAAACCTCTGCTACAACATTAATATTACTCCTCTAAGTTCAAACCCAGTGGTGAGAGATTTAGGAACACAAGTTGAGATTTAGGAACACAAGTTGATAGCAGCACTAATTTTGATCATGAGGTGTCCATAGTAGTAAGGAAGGTATTCTATGTTGCACACCTCATAAGCAAGGGTGTAGCATCCAAACTGAGGAGGTTATAACTCCCCTGTACTTGGCTCTCATCAGACCAATAATAGAGTACAATGTTCCCTTCTGTATGTACCTCACCAGATATTTGCAGCATCTGGAGAGACCTCAGAGGTTTCTCACTAACAAAATTCAGGGCCTACAACACATGATCTACACGGACAGATGGAAGGCCCTATCACTTTATCACTATAGTATAGACTGCTTAGAGGAGCCTTGTGCCTGGCCTACAGAGCAGTCTCAGATCCTGGCTTGATGAAGCTGCTGCACATCCGTAAATCAAATGGGACAAGATTCACTCACTCTAGGGATCTTAACCTAGCCTGTGATATTAACAGGACATATTGGAGAGACAGATATGTCTCCCAGAGGTTGCCACTCCTCTGGAACAAACTCCAAGATCAAGCAAAACAAAGCTCCTCAATGACTCTGTTTAAGCATAACCTGGACATTTGGATGGGAAACCATTTATACCAGGGATTTCACCTATGCCCCTCTTAGACAGAGGCAGCTGGTGCTGAGCTCAGATTTGCAAGCAAACAGAGACTGTATGTTTTGGTCCACAAGGGAACAAGGTTATAACATGGCTAGGCTTGTACAAGCCTTAGGCCAATAGCCTAGTAACATCCTATGATCCTATGAAACTTCAAAACTATGATAGAAAACATTCACCAGCTCCATTACTAACTTCAATCAACTTGTAAGATGTACAGTGACTCTCATACTACATCATGCTTTGCCATTAACTGATAACTCCTCACAAACCATTCAAGAATTATAAATATGCCTCAGTAAATAATGCTGATTATCAGCTTTTCTCCTCTATGGAACATGATTGCATTTCACTTTCTAAGGTTAAGATATTATCTACTTACCTCCAAAGCCAATACATATATTAATTTATTTGTTAATCATGTAAGTGAACTGGTCCTTCTCGGATCCTTTTCAGCCATGATGTGGACCCCAGGGACAAGAGTGACTATAACATACATATGTGGATGTTTTGCAGTACTCAGTCAACAAGCATGCTTTGACAAGGAAATGGAGTACAGGAGAAAACCTATACAGGCATAGATGGAACATGCAAAACTTGATATAAACATAGTCTAGTTGTCAGTACTGAAAGCTCTTCCCGTAAGATAGAGTACAGGTCCTTTCACTGAACCATGATGCTACTTAAACTTACCAACTCTCTAAAAAAAACTACATTTCAACCTTTACCAAGTCATTGTAAAAAATCAACTTCTAATATATCTGCATCAATGCTGTTTAGCCCTCTTCACTATTCTTAATCACTAAATACTTTCTCAGTTGCAGGCCTAACATTATGGAAGTCCCTTCCCATACACAAAAGCATTTCCTCCTTTGCAACTTTAGAAACCAGTAAAATCCCACCTGATAGCTTAGTACACTACATGCTAAATGTATAACAGATGTTTTTCAGGTTGTAGCGTTGCAGAACTAACACTTTTATGCGTGCGTGCGTATGTGTGTGTGTGTGTGTGTGTGTGTGCGTGTGCGTGGGTGTGTGTGTGTGTGTGTGTGTGTGTTGTGTGTGTGGGGGCACTCTTTTTCCCTGGTTTGATCTTTTTAGATTTATTCTAAAAAGATCAATATTTTTCTTTTCTCTTTTCTAACAGTTCAGTAAATGATGAGGTACTTGTTTTCCATATTTAGTTATGAAAATACTAGCGGTCCCACCACTTTCCTGCATGAACACCTCTAATAAATACATGTGCCACCCAGTCAGTGCTACAATGGAATCACTGTTAACAAGCTCAAGTGCAAATTACATACTTCATAGGTTCATAGGAGGGTACTAGGCTATTGGTCCTAGGGCCTGTATAAGCCTAGCCAAAAATGTACCCTGGCTTTCGCCACCCAAGAAAATTATTTTGCTGTGTCCCTCTTGAGCAGAGCCACAGAAGTGATCCCCAGGGTGAATTTCCTATCTCCCATCCAATCATCAAGATTTTTCTTGAAGAGTGCTAATGAGGAGCTCTGTTTGACATAGATAGGTAGTCTGTTCCAGAGTATGGGAAGTCTCTGGGACAGGTATCTATCCCTCCAGCATGTTCTGTTTATTGTGGTGATAAGGTTTAGGTCCCTAGAGCGTGTAGCTCGGAGGGATTGGGATTTCTTTAAGTGGAGCATGTCCAAGAGCTCTGGGTTTGACATAGCTTTGTATGTTAGGCAGAGATAGCCTCTGAGTAGTCGATATGCGATGGAGTAAAGCTGGAGTTTTTTTAGACGGTCTGCATAGGGCATCTGTTTGAGGCCAGTAATCCTGTTTGTGAGGTATTTCTGTGGCCTTTCCAGTTGTTGTAGATGTCTTGTGAGGTACATACCAAAAGGAGCATTGTACTCTATAATGGATCTAATGAGTGACGAGTAGAGTGGAACAATGACCTCTTTTTTTCTGGATGAGAAGCCTTTTGTGATGAGGTGAGCCACATAGAAGGATTTCCTGACCACTGTGGCAATGTGATTATCAAAGGAGAGACTACTGTCCACCTGTGTCCCAAGGTCTCATCACATTTTCAGCATTAAGTACACTACCAGCTATGTGGTAGTTCATGGGTACAGAGTTTTTACCAAAGGGGATGACAATACACTGTTTGGCATTGAGCTTCAGGCCATGGCTTTGACAGCAGGCATCTGTCTCAGTGAGACCCTTTTGTAGTATGTCCACATCGTTAGGAGTTTCGATTATGGCTCCTAGTTTGCAGTCATCTGCAAACTTTGTTAGCCAAAGACCTTCTGTGTTAGCCTGTACTTCAGAGAAGTAGGTACCAAATAGGAGAGGACCCAGGACTGAACCCTGTGGTACTCCACTTGTCACTGGTTTGAAGTCGGATTTGGAGTCTGCTACTTTCACAGTGTGGATTCTGTCCATGAGCCAGTTGGCAACCCATTATTTAACTAATGAATCTAATATTTTAATTGTTTAATACTTAACAATACTGCTTGATACTTTTGGCAGTGACACTGCTTTTGATTTTTCTTTTCTGCATATTACCTGAGAAGGATGTAGATCAAACTCAAATCTTGTGGCCGAGGTTACCTACCTAACCTTAAATAAATTATCGGCGATATAGTCTTCAGCACTGACCATGTATCACCAAGCTAAGATTTTTTTTTTTTTGTATAGGAATGACAGAAAATACATGCATCATATATTTATTAAAACTAACAGGTTGTACTCTGAAGACGGCGAAGACAGACGCTGCACATTGTTTTTTCATATTATGTTCCTGTTGGCTTACATTTTCAGTGCTGACGCTTATATATTAAGCTGGAATTAGTTAGCATGTTGCCAGCTTTTTATTTAAACAGCAATTACCAGAATTGTACTCTGTTAGCCTTTGTACTTCTTAATTTATGTGAATTTATAGTAAAGCAATGGGTTGTACTGTGCAGTGACAAAGTTTACACAAGATAAAGCACAGAATTCCAGATAAATCTGTAGTGCAGTACTGCAAGAAACTTTTGAAGGAAAAAAATAGTGGTTTCATAATATTTTAGCTCAGTCTCATATACAGAGGAATAAAATGCAATGCTAGAATTATTTAAATACATATGACAATATTAAGTCATCAACAGTCACCCAGGATGTGCTGAAGGTAACTGTGGGAGAAAAAAAATCTACATTCAGTTTCTGGAACTCTGGGCTGTTTACCAATCAGTGCAGTATTATGAACTGGAACTTGGGAGGCTTTTGGTGTTCTTTATTTCTCTATGCACGCCTTCTATGTACAAACAGTAAAATTGACATCATAGGACAACAAAGTCGAATATATGTAAAATACTCACATGTATTTTAATAATTGTCTTTTCACATTGAAATTCACCAACAGTATCACAAAAGTCCTCATTTACATATCAGTAAGCAACAGTTAGATCTAATAAAACACTAGAAAAAGCATCGCAATGGCCACATTTGCAATAGAAAGTGCACATTATTTGGTCACAATCACAGTCAGTACTGGTTAAATGAAAATCAGTGTGTATACTTACATATGCATTGAATATGTATATGTAAATATAGAATTCTGTTGATACTTTTAAGAAAGCTAAACTCCTCTCTTGTAGTTCTGTTGTAAAAAGAAAATTCCATGAATATGTCATATGCACTTATTTCTGAGATTAACCCAAGAAGGTAATAATGTCTTACATTGAGTAGGGTTTCATATCAACTCAATTTAATGGATAGGGAAATGAAACAGTGGCAAGGGTATCAAATATTGCAGTCATTGTCATAAATGGAAAGCTCCAAAAGTCACCCAGTTTTGGGAAAATATTTTGTTTCAGTAATGAGCATGAACTGTGTACCATGTGCACATATTATATCCTTCCATGACCATGAACTGTGTACCATGTGCACATATTATATCCTTCCATGACCATGAACTGTGTACCATGTGCACATATTATATCCTTCCATGACCGTGAACTGTGTACCATGTGCACATATTATATCCTTCCATGACCGTGAACTGTGTACCATGTGCACATATTATATCCTTCCATGACCATGAACTGTGTACCATGTGCACATATTAAATCCTTCCATGACCGTGAACTGTGTACCATGTGCACATATCATATCCTTCCATGACCATGAACTGTGAACCATGTGCACATATTATATCCTTCCTTCTCTTCTAAACATATATAAAGGAGATAAATGAAATAAAGCATCTATATGACCCCACAAGTACTTCCAGGTTAGAAATATTCTGATGTACGATTTCACGCAATTGTTGGGTAGTATCACTAAAACATGGGCCAGATTCAGAAAAATACTCCTCTGAAGAAGAGGAAGAAGTAATTTGCAGGAAAGGTGGTATAAACAGCAAACTCTAGTTTAGACTTCCATCCCTCTCATTGTAACAAATTTAAGGAATCCACTGCATACCAGATTAAAAGCATATAATGCCAAGCAGAAAGTACAGTCCTGCAAAAGCCCTTAAGCTGTACCTCTGGCAACAAGTGCAGTATAAAGAAGGAATGAGTGCAACTTCTGTCTGATATAAAATCTTCAGTTATAAGTTACATCAGAGAATATCGTATAGTCTCTGGTTGCCTTCATTTATGCAGTCTATTTGGCAGTCTTACACTAGTGAGTGCAGCAGTATAGAGAAGCTGTCGTGTCTGGATATCTTGCTGTGGCAAACAGCATTCTACACAAAACCGACATGCATATTTGGAACACAGAATGTCAGTATTAGTCAACCCATGGTATTTTAAAAGGGAAAGGAGCATCTGCTGAACCCTTGCAAAATCTAGTTGTATGCCATGTAGACATATAATTCACTTAGCACAATTTCTTAGAAGGAAACCAACTGAAACTGCATTTAGTTAAATTCTCAGATCTCAGGGAATTGTACTTTTTTTTGAGGTATGGTGACCCCCCCCCCCCCCATGACTGGTTGTAATTAAGATGGGCCAGTGTGGAAAGACTCCATTTACATGGTGAGTGTGTGTCATTTGCCTAGCTGTTAAATTGTGTGTGTGTGTGTGTGTGTGTGTGTGTGTGTGTGTGTGTGTGTGTGTGTGTGTGTGTGTGAGTGTGTGTGTCTTGCTGAATGCAGTTTTGAGGAAAAAGTATTTATGGAAGTACATATATCAACAAATCAAACCACAACTCTTGCAAAGTCATATTATTTGATAAATACAGTCACTGATATTATATGATTAGAATTGTTTCACATATGTAAGCACCGACTTAGCCAAATAAATAATCATCTAAACATCTCTTTTTAAAGTCAAGAAACAATGAATATGTTTTTCTCTGTCACTGTGAACAAATGGAAAATAACTATTTGACTTCATATGTTCGTAACCAGTTTTAAAATGTCAAATCATTTGCATATGTACTCTTTAGTGCCCTTCATGCACATCAATAATAATAAAATCTGTACAAGAATTTGAAAAGTGTTGAGGAAATAACAGCAAACATGCATTGACAGTACTGTTACACTGCTCCAAACAAACAGCATTGCACAAAAATACATACTAGTTTCATACAGTGCAGAATGAAATGGTCAGTACAGCAGAGAAGAACCCAACCTTTTGTTAAAAATATCTCATTCCTTTTAGGTTCATAGGTTCATAGGTTGGTACTAGGCTATCAGCCCTAGGGCCTATACAAGCCTAGCCATAACAATTTCCTGGCTATTTCTTCCCACTCTATTTACTTCCCTGGACCCCTGTCTATTACAATTATGTCTATTATAATTATATATTTCATCAAAGACACTTAATTGGGCAGCACCAAAAGTGATCCATGGAAAGGACGGCACGTGCCAGGTATGCAACATCTGTCCTAGTACCACTTTCACCTGAATGTATAGTTTATATTAAAAGAGTATAATACAGGATTCGTTTGGTTAGGGGCAATTCATCAAAAATGATCCATCAAGTTATATTTCTTTAGGAATAATTTGCTGTGCCAATTGCCATAGTCTTCTTTCAACTCATAATACTAATGTACAGCACCGTTAATTAGTATCGCCAGTTAAGAGATTACCACATCTTTGAAGGAAAATATTTAGGTTTCTAGGAAGACCTGTGGCTGAAATGCAACAAGCCTAGGGGTTTTATTTTTATTTACAAAGAAAACCCAGGAGACATATATACATCTTTCCAGGGCAACCCAGGAACACTGCCAGTGATTAAGTAACTTCTTTGAAGTCATACTGTGGCCAAATAGAAACCAAGGGAATCAAGCCCATGACTACAGACTAAAGCTCATTAATATTGTATATCTTTAAACCATCTACGCTAAATTGATTTACAACTACGGTCCTTAAAGCATAAGTTATCAAAGCATGCTTTAAAAAAACTGTCCTACCAAGACTAATGACTTCATAGGCAAAAGTTGAATGCCTCTTCAAATAAGGCACCTAGAGCATGGTTTACTTTCTGATGGGCCATAAGATTACATTGTAAGAAAGCTTCCTGTGACACTATTTAGATGATACTGCTTCTTTTAGATTCCAGTAGAGAAAGTCATTATAGGCAATATGCAATTAATGCTTGTATAGTTTTACTGCTTGTTCTTTTATGTTCCCCATTAGGAAAACTAAATGGTGCATATATTCAAATTTACTGAAAAAAAGGAAATTAGCACCTCAAACTTTCAAGAAGTTTGCATTCAATGATGACAAATAATAGCAGCCATATGGCTTCTTTTCCACTCCTATTATGGCTCAGAAAGATCTAGAAAAATGGTCTGCTGGCTTTTGTAAATTTAAAATGAAGTGCACTGAGAGAACTAATATTGTAACTTCTATGCATTTGATGAACCTTCAGCTCCTTTGGCAACAAGCTTTTTTAATCTCACCATTGGTGCCCTAAACTTAGCTTTAGACATTTCCTCTGCTCTGTGATCTCTGGTGCAAACAGGCAAATCTGGGAGAGCACTTGATCCAAATTAAGATGCATAACTCAAAAATCTTACATATTATGAGGGTTTTGGCTCATTTTGTCCTCCAAGAATCATGTTTATCAACGTAATGACAATTTTCTGCACTGTTCAATGAAATTTCGAATGATAAATTCATAACAATTTAAGATATTCTGTGGTTTGCAAACAGAAAGTGCATTGCTATAGCGGACTTCATTGTATTTTGAACTTTTAGTCTCAAGACTGATTGTATCACAAATTAAAGTAAAGTTGAGGAGTATGCTAAGATGGAAAACACAAAATCAAGTAAAATGATAGAAGCCTGCTTACTATGGTACTCACATGGCTGCATGAGTCATATATTTGGTGAACTTGAACCTTGTTTTTAGAGTGAGGCTAACTTTCAATAAACCATGTGAAAGTGCATATGAACGCCATTTTGAAAAATTTGTAGGGAATGACCTTATTGATATAGCCATATCAGCATTCTACTACAAAGAGATATATTATAGAGAATGAAATACTTTTGTCAGTTCATCGAGTCCTTGTTTAGCAATGGGCAGTTTCATCAAATTTAACAAACCACTCCTGAAGTTGTGTTACTGCAGAGGTAGAAGTAAGGGGTTCAAGGCCAACGACTCCTGAATGTAGAGTGGAATGGGGATGGACTTGCTCACCATTTCACTAATGTTGCTCATTTGACAAAATGGTTCATCTCTGGAGAAGGTTTCAGTGAAAGTACCATAGCAAGATATTCATGTTCCCAGTGCTGATAAATTTATAGTTACACACAGCCACATACATTTATTGTTCTATTTGTATGGCTTGCATGCACGACTACTTCAGCCATAAGAAATATCGGTACTTACGTATTATGGCTACCAGGTTCCAAACAACTTGATAATACGCAAGTACTGATTTTTTTACCGTTTATTTTCCCGAGAGAGGAGTGGGGACAGTACAGTACATAATGACCCACTTTAACTTGTTCTTTCATTTTACTAACAAACCTTCTCAGCTATTTGCGGGCTGCTCGCAGAGTAAAAATAAGTAAACGCCAGAACTGTAGCTTAAAAATAAAGACCACAGCTATGGTAATTTCTTACCATTCACTTACCTAAACAGTAAAAGGATCTAGAATTTTTTCTGAAGAAGAAAATAAAAAATGTATCACTTTGTGATCATGTACAATAGTTAATGACGGTACTGGTATTTTCACAAGTACAATATACAAAAGATAATGAATGCTCTGACATTTTTTACTGTGTCAGCAACCACAGAATGGCACAATGTTTTTCCTTATCTTAAGCAGACTGTTTACTCTGTAAGAGCTAAATTGTGGATGATATATTTTTGCTTGAATGTCTCAGTACTGCACAGTTTAGGATGCAGAATGTTTAACTCGTTAATGTTTTGGCACAACACTGTATAAGAATAAGTAGGGGTAATTACGTATTACTGGTTTGGAACCTGGTTGAGATAATACATAAGTACTGAAATATCTAGGATCTTTTTGGCTTGCAGTCTGCTGTGTGAGTGTCTAACTTTTATTCATATTATACACATATGGGTTGTCACTGCATGCTCTGCATGACTCCCCAGTTAACGGCTGATGACACCTCAGTTTATGTGCTTTAGGGCTATTGGAATGACAAGCTACTTAAACACAATTTGCAAAAGTTTTTCAGAGAATGACTAAAATGCAATGCAGCAATTTACTACCCAGGAAGGCAGATGGTACTTCCACAAGTGAAGTTGCATCTTAAAACAATCAAATCAATAGGATTATGCTTCCATTAGATGTGACACTGTGACATTGCTGTGGAACCACCTTAGATTCTGGTCATATAATGTGTATTCAGCTTTAGTAGGCTGCTGGATAGACCTGCTAAACATAGTTTTATGGAGAAAATTGTAAGTGCGATACCATATTGCAGAAATTAGTTGCAGTTAAATAATACTGTAACTGAATATATAATTCTTTATTTTTTCGAGAATTCCTGTCTGTATTAAAACATACGAAATAATGTATAGTAGTTATTTCCAAATGTTGAATGTGCAAAAATAAAAAGGCATACTTAAATTAGTGGAATAGCACAGAAATAGCCTGCTGTGCAGTACCAACCAACCATGCATTCATCCATCTCTTCATCCCTTTTTTAAACCACTTGTTTCTGCTGTGGACCACTGGAGTAGCAAACTTAGCAGGGAATAAAATTCCATACTGCCAGTAATATTGTCCAGCTAGAATAACAAAATTCCATACTGCCAGTAATATTGTCCAGCTAGAATAACAAAATTCCATACTGCCAGTAATATTGTCCAGCTAGAATAACAAAATTCCATACTGCCAGTAATATTGTCCAGCTAGAATAACAAAATTCCATACTGCCAGTAATATTCTCCAGCTAATCATGTGGGGTTTCCAGTGATTTCCAGGCAAGCTATGAGATATAATTCCTATAACACGCCCTGGAGGTTCCTTCCTGTTGCTTACATCTGGCACATGTCCTGTAGGAGGTACTCAGATCTCATCCTCATAAGGTGTTCATGCCACCTCAACTGACTACTGTCAGCTGAACAAACAGTGGCTATTCTTCAAAATCCTCCTGGACTGCCAAGTTCTTCCTTCTGTCACTAAGACTGAGCCCAGCCACCCTGCAAAGGATCTCCATTTATATTGTTTCTGTTTTTGATCTCATCCTTTCTATCACTATTCTAACCTTATGACCTTAAGTGAGGATAAGGACAATCATAGCCTGACCAGCAAACTGAGGGGATAATTATATGACTTTGTTTTTGCTCCTCCACTGCCTCGTTCAATGTCTGCAGTAGTGCTGCCACTGCATCCATCCACTGATCAGTATCCTGCATCCATCTACTCTCGCTTTTGAATAATACCCCAAGGACTTAAACTCCATGTGAGGACTCCATTATCTGTACAGAGCAATCCACCGTTTTCTTAGAGACAGCTCTATCCTTGAATTTTGAGGTGTTGAACCATTTCACACTCAGCAGTGCACCATTCCTTTGCACGCTTGAGATCATATTCACTGATGAATGTAATTAATATAATACCAAGAATGCAAACAGATATAGGGATGGACTGTCATGGAGCAGATGCTTTTACTGCTGTAGCATTTCCCACAAAAAATGGGATACTAAGTTTAGGTCCACAAACAATGGAGACAGTATTGTCAGACTCTCCTCATCCCCTCCAATATTTGTGCATGGGCAAAGAAATGTCCAGTGTTCAATTTCCAGAAGAGAAACTGCATTTCTCTTCATGACTTAGAAGTTCAACTGCTAGATAGACAATTTTTCCTTTACAGTACCCCGACACAGGTTTTCATAGGGAGACTGAGGAGTGAGATCCCTCTATAACATGAAGACACTTTTCTGTCTCCTTTTTTGAAGCCTTTTTGAAGATGGAGGTTACTATATTATTTTCCTAATTCAAAGTAATGTCACAATCTTCCATGCAGCATAGAAATGCATATTAACAAAGACCCCAATGATGCCCAGCATCTTTAGCATTTCTAGCCAGATCTCATCCACTGCTACACAGTAGACTGAGTGGATCTGTTTAAGGACTGTAGTAACCTTGTCTGCAGAAGTGCAGCAAATCCTACCATCTGCTTCTTGCACTAACTTTTCAGAGGAAGGCATGTCTATAGGATTCATGAGTTCCTTAAAAGGTTTCTTTCATCTCTCAGAAATGTCTTCAGTCAAGGCCAATGTTACTATTCCCTTGCTGGAAATACTGTGGAAACTATGCTGCCTCCCACTCATGGATGGTTTGCTTTCTCCAGTACTCTGTCTTACTAATGTCCCACCCATACTTTTGCTTTGGTGACAGCTGCACATTGCCTTCTTGGCTTGTTGGTACCTTTCAGTCAGATCTGGAGACTCTCTTTTAGTATTGCACAAAAGGGTTCTTTCTTTAGCTGATGGCATTTACTTGCTGTTCCTGACTATCTGCCTTAAAAGAACAATTAAACTCTTCTGTTCTTTATATCCTTTGTGTCTTCATGTCAACAGACATCTATATTTCAGTGGCTGTTGGATATATTTTTGTTTCTTTAAGAATATCTTTATTTATTTATGTATAGTTTTTGTAAGTTTGCTTGGGCCTCCATTTTCTGCTTATTTATTTGATTTGTTTATTTGCTTGCATTTTTAATGAGGATAGAGTACTGATCTGCGTGGATTTTTTTCAGACTCCTGCTGGGAGAACTGTCTGGCTAAATGAGTTGTTCAGAGTCATATAGTAGGCAGATGGAGGATGAAGGACTCAAACCATGTACTACAGAAAGTAGCTTGTTAACTTAATTATTTCTTTTTACCATCTAATATAGCTAATTGAATAACTTGATAATGTACACTATTGGTTGAATAATTTGGTAATGTTCTCAATGGATGTAGCATGTAGTTTAAAAGGAAAACTCAAGTTATAATTCAAACAGCTAAATAAACTGTCTGCAGAAGAATGTTTTCACACTTTGCTTCATAGCAGTTTTTGTAGAATTAAAGCAGACAGGCATACCTTACACAACAGATTGCCTCCTTTACCTTATTAATCTCATAAACCAATATATCTCCCAGACTACCCAACTTAAGTAATTAGAAACTGGAGACCCTTTAAATAGTTCCAGTAAGCTGATATAAGAAATGTTAAGTCTTTAAAACAGGAAGAATAGAACTGTGTGCTGACAATGAAAAACAAAATACTTAAATGACATGATGGTACTGATTGCCTTGAGTCAAAAATGAAATGAAAATGACATAAAAGTGATGATATTTAAAAAAAATAGCTAAGCACTGCATACATAAAGTTGTATGGAATTCCAAGTATTCCTGTTGCACTGTCATTTGATTCCTTCACAGAAGACATGTAAATACAAAATAGTTTTCAATAATTTGATCAAAGATCATCTCATCAATGCCTGTCTGATTAGGACCATCCAATAGAGTGGAGCCTTTTGACTGCATATATATATAGCATTCTTAGAGATTTTAGTATCCAAGAGTAAATTGTAATTAAGTAAGGGTTGCAGGGGGTTTCTTCAAAGAAAATATCAAAATCAGCTAACTGTGATAGACAGCCAGTGCTGACGTAGTCATCAGCCAGCTGTACCAAATTTTTACAAAACACATGTTCATCTATGTACAAGAAAGAGGTTGGAAGGGCAGGATTGGTTAATTCATCTAGCATGCAGTTAAGAAAACCAGTAAGTAGAGCTTGTACAAGTCTATTTTTTTGTTACAGGTACAATGGTCCTGCCATTGCATGTCTTTGAGTGGTAACTTTTCATATGTAGTTTAGTTTTTTAACCATATATTTCATTTTTTTTCAGAATTTCACAAAAAGGAGACAAGATACAATGCAGTTAAGCAGCACAAGGAGATTATGAGAAAATATCCAGTCTTAATAAAACAGACCCCCTTATCCAATAAATGAAATGGAAAAATTAGAGGAATGAGATTTTACATTCTGTCCCAATGTCTTAGTTCTGCATGATCAAAATAGTTGGAAGGGGCACACAGAACCCTCCCCCTATTGTTTTCTACATGTCTGAAAAAAAAAAAAGAAACATCTACAAAGCTGTAAATTCGTCATTGTTGAAAGCCATAACAACAGTACTATGAGATGCCCTGGGATGTAGAAGTATCAATTCTTATTATATAAAAACCGCAGCATGCCCTCTTGATATGTAACAAATTGGGTTCATTTGTAACAACATTATAGGGAGAGGAGTCTAAAACTTTACTGCTGTAGATTCATACCTAAAATAAGGCCATCTCAGGAAAGCAGAAGTAACTGTTTCAATAAAAGCTGAATGACTCAACTGAATAGCATAACAATAATAATAATATAGGATTCATAATTTCATAGAAACAAGCATAAATCAAAATGCTTTCATTGCACACTTAAAAATAATACCTTGACATGAAACACACATATCATTAAAATACATTATGCTTTCTATAAAAGAATGAGCTAAGAAAATTACAACTACAGTAGTTCACAAAATGTAGGAATTGCATCAATTTATAGCTTAATTTACAGATGTTAATATGGAAATTATACAAACCACATTAAAAGAGTTACATGGCCTTTTTTCTGCAGTGTTTTGTAAAGTGAAAAATATACATGAGTGCAAAGTTTTAGATTGTCACTTGCAACCTTTTAACATTCAATTAGCTATACCCCACCATCATGACACATACAGTAAACAGCAGTTATGATCCATAGGAACCATATGGGTGATTCTAAAAATGCAATCACCTTATGTGCACCAAAAACAAACGTTTCTAATTGATGAACATGTTGATGTTGTCTTGTTAATGTGCTGTATTTCAGGATGATGTAAGCTTCAGAGTAGAGTGCTTGATTTTCTTTGAAGTTATAATCCTATACAAAGTATTTTGTAAAAGTAGTCATTCTGACATTTCTAAATGAGACCAGTTTATAATATTCATAGCCATTCTTTCAAGTGGACTGAAAAATGAAAGCAAAAATTATCTGTAAAGAATAATTTCTTCAGGGGAAGGTTATGGAGAAAAGTAAATTAAACAGCATCTCTTTCAGGACTCTGAAGTAGAGTTAGCACAATACATTCTGTCTTGTCACTCATTTGCTTCCTTCTGTCCAGCCTCAAAACATGGAACTAATCTCTGAATTAACAGAAGGAGATGATGGTAATATCCTTTTCTTGCACACTGAGCTTAAAGAATGGTGACTCAGTAGCTTATTACATTAATATTGCACATGTATCTCCAACCAATGGCAACCTTGCATCATTTTCAGTTCCCATCTCTCCACAACTGAAGGAAATTATATATAGTACTTATGTCACGATTTATTATAACTTACAATCACATTCATTACCTCATAAAAAAATCTTCATTTTCCCCACAGCATCTTACCGATCACGCTCTGTGCTTTCAGTATAATGTATCATCATGATTGACAGCTCTCCAGAGATAGTGCGCAGTAACCATACCACAGGCATCTGCACTGAGTAGTTAAACCCATGAAAGGGTGACTTGTGCAGAGTGGATACTAGGCAGATTAAGCAGGAGGCAATAAGGGTCAGTTTTGTTGTAAAATCAGGTTTTCAAGTTCATCTGCCGAACGGAGTAAAAATGCAGCTGACTCTCTGTAGCCTGCAACGAGCTGTCTTACAGCATTAACTTCAGTAGAATTCAGTTGGGGCTTAGAACCTGTGCCAGTGGAAGGGCCAGAGCTTGTGTTTAATTGTCTCTTCATGCTTAAATCTGTAGGACCTAAAAGAAAAACAGTAACACAGTACGCATATTATTTACGTGTAATTGTTACTGCTGAATACTTTATTCACAATGTCATTGCTAACCATTTTACAGAGTCTTATTCGAAAGATAAACATTGTATCACCCTTATGCAAACTTATTATCATTGTATTTTTATATTATCTCTGCTGTAATAGTGCTGAATTTGTAAGTCCATAAAACTGGATGCATTGATATGGTTTTGACATGACGTTATATTTTCCTGCCTTTTCCCTGAACTGGACCTATTTTTTTTCCTAACTATCTGGATACTTGAGAGAGCAGCAGACTTGTCAGTTACACAACATTAATGTAGTCACAGCTTAAAAGGTGGAATTTGGGCTTTTCTAAATATTTTACAGTAGGGTCTGAAAATGCAAATACCCTTAAGGTGACATCCGCACATATATGACATAGAGCCTCAACAGATATCGGTCTCACTCATGCCACTGATGATGATTCATTTCCAGTAGTAGTTTACAAGGCGGCCATTTTCTGATATCCTAATTCCCTCAACCCCACCAAAAAGAGGTATTTTTGGTAGCTATGAACTGGGAGATACAAAATACATAATAAGTATAATTTATAATATGAAGAGAGAATGTATAATTATAATTAAAATAAAGTTTAAAGAATAGCAAGTTTATTTTAGTGGCCACTTATGATCAAAGAATAAAATAAAAAGGACATGGTTTGGCTTGTTGCACTTAGTTTAAAACAATGGTATTAGACAGGAGTGGAGATGCATATGGGACTAACAGGAAAGAAAAGAAGAATAATGTAATGGGAGGCATGCATGCTAAGAGCATAATCATATACAGAGTAGTACTGAGAAGAGAAGAAAGGGAAAATAACTTATACTGAGCCATTGCTAGAGGGTAAACTGCAGATGACACACAATGAGTAACAGAGTAGCAAAAGACAAAATGTTTTTCCAAAAATATTTTTATTGGTTGAAATTTAGTAAACTATTCACATCAATAAAATATTTACATAATGATAGTAATTGTTGATAATTCAAGCATGGAATATAGTTTTGAGACATGTATAAAAACCTGATATATTTTTATACATTGCCTTGCATATATATTCAATTAAAGGACAACCGCACCCACAGACTCAAAAAACACATTTATTTCATCATGATTTGGTGTTTGCTACATTTTAACACCACTCTGTGACTATTTAGAGCTTTTTAGATATTTTTATATGCAATTTCTGAATCTGACCACATGGGGTCTGGCATCTTGAAATAATTCTGACTGTTTAGTCTGCCTCTAAGTATCCCATAATGCATTGTCTGTCTCCAAAAAAATTGCATCAGATCTGCCACATTTTCCCTAAAGCTCCTGTTAGTTCACTGATTTTACAGGCATTCACTGCTGTGTTATAGTCACCTACTTTAGGTTAAAACGTTATCCTTTTTCAATGACTATTTCAAACACAAGTAGTATCTGTGGTGGTGGTGCTGAGGTAGCATTGTCGCCTCACAGTAAGATGTTGTCCGGTTCAATTCTCAGCTAGACCGTCTTCTGAGTGGAGACATGCGTGAATGGGCGTATCTTCGTTGAAGGGTGTGCAGCAGATCTGGCAACTCGGTACGTAAAAAATCAACTGCCAAGCATTAGCGGACCGAAGTTCCACTGTGGCAACCCCTAACTGGGAAAAACCGAAAGACACAACAACAACATTTCAAACACAAGCACTGCAAATGTTACAAAACAGAATTGAAAAGTGTATTTTATTGCTCTTTCTTCTTAGAAATGCTAACTTGATTTCTTTTGTGAAGGCTGAAATCTAGTTCTTCAAGGTATCTCCCCTCCCCCTTCACACCTACCTTCCCTAGCTGTCAAAGAGCTAAGGGTAATTCGAC
The DNA here is from genome assembly GCF_019279795.1 of Protopterus annectens. NCBI lineage: Eukaryota > Metazoa > Chordata > Ceratodontiformes > Protopteridae > Protopterus > Protopterus annectens. The sequence goes on along the minus strand of NC_056732.1, from coordinate 111,299,487 downwards.
CCATTATCTGCATGTGATTGACAGCTCACAGCAGGTGACAAGACTAATGTACTGTTTTCTTGTCATCCTTTCCTTCCTTACAGTGGGAGACTTTTTTGTTGCACTCCTGTCCAATTTAGAACCAAGCTCCATAACACTGGGAATAATCACTGTTTTGCAAAGCATCAAACTCCCTCTTATTTTTCCTTCCTGTTTGGTTAAATAGCTAACAAATGATGCATTATAAACACAAAATATTTCACAGACTTGCATGACAGCACCCACATGCTTTTTTAAGTGGTAATTTAAGAAAATTATGGTATTGCATACTTCTTGTAATCTGATGTAATGTTGTCGATTAATTGTGACAGACATCTGCTTCTTATGTAAAAACATGCAATTAATGTCAACGCATAGTCATTGCAAATTTATGCTCTTAGTTTTGCAGCTATTACTGTGCTTCTGCCTGTACTTTGTCTCATATCTGTAGGGCTCTTCAGAAAAGTGAGATTATAGTTTGACATTTTTGCTAGGTTAAGAGTGGGCTGGGCAAGGCAGCTCTGACATCACAATGTGGGAGGTCCACTGGCTCTTCTATACAGCATGCAAAGCATGCGGGGATTACATCACTTTGGGGGAGGAAATGTCCCAGTAGCTAGAGCAAGAGCTCTGGCAGATGTGACATCATCATTTCAGAGCCAGCTAGAGGTTTTTCAACTTGGTTTTCAAAGTGAAAGTAAAACAGTACAGAAAGGTAGGAAGCCTAACAGGGAAAACAGTTGAGTGGATTTGTTTTCAAAGCTGCATGTGTAATTTTTTGAGTCTGTATCATCAAACAGGGACTAAAAGAGACAGCAGGTTGAGCAATCTACTTTAATATCAAGTTGTTGTCCTTTAATGCTGAAGGTTTAGTAATTCCTTGTCCTCTTTTCCTCTATTTTTCCAGATATAAAAGATCTTACTCCATGAAAGGGTATCCAGTCTTCTTCCATATTCAAAATGAATTCTTTATAATGATCTTAACTGATTTATCTTTGGTTTTATGTATGTCTTTCAGCTTATCCAGGTTAGGGGTCGCCACAGAGGAACTCCGGTCCGCTAATGATTGGTAGTTGATTTTTACGGTGCCAGGTTGCCAGCCCGATGCCCAACCTTCAAAGAAGGCACACCCATTCATGCACACACCTACCTGCATGTATTTAGACATCATTTGACTGTGGGGAGGACATGCAGACTCCACACAGAAGATGCTCCAGCCGAGAATTGAACGGGAGAACCTCTTGCTGTGAGGCGACAATGCTAACCGCTGCACCATTTTTGGTTTCATAAATAAAATTAAACCACCCAACAAGATTTTTCCTCTACATTTACATCATTTTTCTCTAGTGGTTGCTTCTAATACACCCTTGGTTATACAGAATGGTAAAATCAAATCTGTCCTTTCTCAAACTAACTTTTTTTATAAACAGAGCCTATTAATTCTTTAAGCATATTATTTAAATAACTTATTTCTGAAGGATTATAAATGTTATATTGAAAGTAATTGCTAAGCATAACACACATTTTGCTATTTGAAATTCATATACCATGCTCAGTTATCATGTCTTGTCATTGATTAATTCCACCTATAATTCTTTCCAATTGGCATTTTATATGTTATCAGTCCAAGATGTAACTTTTTAAATATAGATGCCTGAACATATGCTTCTAAGCATGGACATTTTATTGTCCCATTATTACAGGTACTAAAGTTCTAATCTGATAAAAAATGTGCCATTCTATGTTTCTTGGGAAAACAGAAACATTTACAAAAACACATTTTTTTATTATGATTAACTGTTTTTTTTACTTAGAGATAGAAAGGTTGATTGGATCACATATAAAACCTCTGGAAGTTAGAACGTTTTTATCAAATATAATCTGTCTGTGAATGTGAGAAATACTTTGTTCCATTTGTTTATTAGAGTTTCTTAAATACAGTATTTATATTGATTTTAACTGTGTTGCAGGAATATTAACTGAACTGGAAGTTAGTCAGTGTTTGCTGAATTTTATTATTTGCTAGTAATTACAGGTGTGGGGGTAGCCACATTCTTTGATTTCCTGTCCTTGCCTATTTAAGTGGTACAGTGTGAAATATTTTCTGCTTAAAAACCTCAGCTTTGGCTGGCTAAGAACTAGCTGTATTCAACTGGACATATAAGAGAATTTAAGTACCTTTATCTGCACTTTTTTTCAAAAATACAGTATTTAAATAGATTTTAACTGTGTTGCAGGAATATTAACTGAACTGGAAGTTTTGACTCTGCTCTTCAGTTAGTCCCACCCACCGTCCCTGTTTTTGTTTTGGTGTTAATCTTAGTGGCCTTGAAACTGCCCGCCCCTCTTGTAAATTTGTGTTTGGATACTCCTTCTGGGCCCATCTCATTTGCTCACTCAACTGAGTGCAGTGAGATCATATTCTGATTTCAGGCACTCCTACTGTGTACAAAGAGAGCATCTGGGAAACAGAAAAAAAATTAAGCTTGTTTCCTGCCTTTCCTGTTAAGTGGTATAGACTATTTGTAGGCTTCTGAGCCTCCAAGCCCTTCTGTTTTGGAGGAAGCCTTCTAGCTTAGTTTTTTTTTCTTATAACTAGCCAGTTTTCTAGTTTCAGCACTCAAATCTGTTTCTTTGATCTCAGCACTTGTTCAGAAAAAAAAAAATTCATCTGCTTTTACTGTACTTGTGTTTCTACCTACTTTATTTTACTTTTGCATCATCTTAAAAGTACTCAATTGTATTTATTACTGCTTGGTGTAACTCATTCTAAGCCTTTTGGTTTAGACACTTGGGCTTCGGACCAGTTGTTTTGCACTGAGAGGGTTTGTGGTCTGCACTGTAGTGGCAGAACAGGTAGCTTACATCCTTCTAGGTTGGGAACTGCTGATTGAGGGCTCAGTGTATGTTATTCTAAAAGTGTATTAGTTCTGGTTTAAGCACTTGGGCTTTCAGGCCAGTTATTTTACATTAAGAGGGTTCATGGTCTGCACTCTTGTGGGAGGAGAGGCTGGACTCTGCCCTTCTGAGCTGGGAATTTCTGGTTAAAGGCTTATAGTGCCTGCATATTTGAACTGCTTCTTACTGTAATTGGTACACCTTGTTTGCTGTAGCATAGACTAGATCCAGGCCTGCTGAATCTAGCTTTGTTTGTATGCTTGTTGTTTGTTTGCTTGTTATTTCCCTGAAAAGCTAATTCCACCTAAAACATGGCTTTTCAGCTCTTCTGTGAATCCCTAGTGATATCTGCATTGCTTACTGTACTTATTTCCTTGTTTCACTTGAAAGAAAGTTACTGTTTGTCATTTTTGCATTTAAGTTACCTGTAACACATTGCATTTAAGTTACCTGGCACTTGCTCACTAAAGCAATTATATAAGTCAGCACTAAACAAATTAAAAGCACTACACCCTCACAAACTCTCCTTGAGTACCTTGTACCCCATTGGCCCTTTTTTCAATTATAAAGGAATTCCCAATACTATTCTAGCATGTCCAAAGGTCAGTTGTCAATCTCCTCTCCGGTCCAGCTGGTGAATCTGGGAATCTTGAGGCAATGTTACAACTGCCTCATGTACACAGACAACCCTCTCCTTCTCCCAACAAATTCCAACACATGTGAGAGATGCAACCATATAGCCAAACTGGAGGCTAAGCTCTCTCAACTTAGTACTGGCGTAACCAGTCAGGAGGAGAAGGAAACCACACTCACTACAATTCCAGTCTCACATAGACCTACCACGACAGCAAACCAAACACATAAACACACAAAAACATACTCGGAGGCTCTAAATAAAAATCTGCCTAAGCAGCAGAGACCTCCAAAGCAGACATCCAAGCAACTGCTACCCCAAAACAAAACAAGTGCAACACATAGCTCACAAAGCCAGTGTGCCGAACAGTCACAGCCCTTAAGGCTAAACAACACACCTGATACACTTGTAATAGGTGACTCTATCATCAGACACACTGACGTTCCGCTCACCAGGCTGAACAAGGAGAAGGTCACGGTGAGCTGCCTGTCGGGTGCTAGGATCCGCCACATAACACAAGCACTCAGGTCACTCCAAGGCAAGTACAAATATGACTCAGTCATTGTCCATGCTGGTGTAAATGACCTGAGACATACCTCCCTGGACTACATGAAAAGAGACATAGAGGAGCTCTCTGAGCATGTAGCCCAGGCCGGTATGACCCTGACCTTGAGTAGCATCTTACCCTCACCAAGAATGATGCCACAATATGAAGACAAGATGATCAATTTCAACAATTGGCTTAAGTACTGGTGACATTCAAAGGGGATCCAATGCCTGTCAGCTTGGGATGATATGCTCGACAAGCCACGATGCTTCGCTAGGAACGGTTTGCACCTGTCACACTTGGGCTTTGGGATATTGGAAAAGGCTCTTGCTACCCCCATAGTGCCTTTTTAAGGCAAGGCTCAAAAGACAAACCCACCTCCATAGGTATCACAAGTGATAAGAAACTAAGAGTAATGCTACTCAATGCCAGAAGTCTAAACCTCAAGATGCATGCACTCTAAACTCTCCTTAGCATGGAGAACATCGATATCTGTGCAGTAACAGAAACCTGGTTCAAGGCTCCGGAGAGCACCCCAGCACTACCAGGTTATACCTCATACCATGCTTTTCAGCCCCAAAACTTGGACCAAACCACAAAAGGAGGGGGAGTATCAATATTCGTCAAAGATACCCACACCTCCAGGTTGGTGGCACAGCACGAAGCATCAGAGACTATCCATGTGCAACTAACAGTGAGTAAAACTGCCTTCCAGTTTATAGCCTGCTACAGACCACCCTCCCAAACCCAGGAACCCCACTCGGCCTTCCTGAGAACACTGGAAAATATGAAGGTCTCTCCAAACACCATTATATTGGGTGACTTCAACTACCCAAACATAGACTGGGAGCATTACTCTAGCTCCAACACCCTAGCCCAAAGGTTCCTAGAATTTATAAACTCCAATGCTATGGAACAACTTGTTACCACTCCCACAAGAGGGGAAAACATACTGGACCTGATCATCACCAACATGGGGACTTTATGCTCCAGACCAGAAGTGTATCTCTCACTGGTAAGATCAGACCATAAACTAATCTCACTGGATATTCACATCCCGACCCCACCCCCTGCCCAGAAAACCACAGTGAAAAACTTCTCTAAAGCAAATTTCACACTCCTCAAAACCGAGGTGGAATCCTTCAAAGCCCCCGGGTCTGTGGAAAATACGGCCTAGACCGCAGAATCCTTTATAAACGCATTCTATGAACACCTTCAGGAATGCATGGATCATGCAATCCCAAATAAAACCAAGACCCAATCCTCCAAAGGCAGACATCCTGTCTGGTGGACCCCAGCCAAAAACAAACTATACAATAGAAGGAGGAAGCTACTACATGATAGAGCAAAATCCCAAAAAGGGAAGGCATCTTTGATCAGTATTAGCAAAAAGCTACGGGCACTCATAAAATTGTCTAAGGCCAGCTTTGAGAGAAAAATTGCACAGGACACTAAGGATAATCACAAGGCTTTCTTTAGTTATGTTAGTAACCTGGGTGGGAATTCCCAGATATGCTCAGAATTAGTCCAAAATGACATAAATTACACCGAACCCACAGACATTGCCAACATGCTAGCTGACAGGTTCAGCGCAAACTCCCCCCCCTCCCCACCAAAAGGGCAAATATCTATCCCAGCAGAGTGCTGCCCCCCTGACATCTCAGATGCTCAGGTAAGAGCCGCCCTCTCCAAAGCAAAAAATACAGCATCAATGCGACCAGAAGGTGTCCCAGGCTGCGTCCTACATGAACTCCAAGAAGAGCTAAACCCAAACATAAAACTACTGTTCAATCTCAGCCTTACTACAGGATATGTTCTCAAAGAGTGGCGTACAGCAACAGTGGTCCCTCTCCACAAAGGTGGTGCCTCAACGGATCCTGGAAACTATCGCCTCATAAGCCTGACTAGCTTGGTCTGCAAAGCTATGGAAAGGATCATCATGGACCTCATAAATAAAGATATTGGCGACCTACAGACACTGGATCCTACCCAGTTCGGCTTTGTTAAGGGCAGATCCTGCCTCATAAACCTGGTTGATTTCTCTGAAACAGTCACCAAGGCCATTGACGAGGGGAAGGTGGTCCACACAGCCTACCTGGACCTCGCAAAAGCCTTCAATACAATACCCCACCCGGGCATTATAGATAAGCTCACCAGCTTAAATATGAACCCCTATGTCACTAGATGGGTTGCAAACTGGCTCAAGGACAGAACCCACATGGTTAGAATTGCTGGAGCCATGTCAGACTCCAAACCAGTTACAAGTGGCATCCCACAAGGCTCAGTCCTGGGACCTCTCTTGTTCGGTATATATTTCTCAGAGGTACAGGCCAACACAGAAGGACTGTGGCTGACCAGGTTCGCAGATGACTGCAAACTGGGCACCATAATCAACTCTCCAGCCGACACAAGCATCCTCTAAAGGGGCCTCATAGAAACAGACAACTGGTGCCAGAGCCATGGCCTCAAGCTAAACGCCAAAAAGTGTATAGTCATCCCCTTTGGCAAAAACAAAGTGCCCACAAATTACCACATAGGTGGTAATCCATTGAGTACAAAAGAAGTAATTAGGGACATGGGGACCCAAGTTGATAGCAATCTCTCATTTGACAACCATGTGGCCAAAGTGGTTAGAAAAACATTTTATATAGCCCACCTAATCATGAAGGGATTCACATCTAGATCAGGGGAGGTCATTGTGCCTCTTTACTCATCCCTCATCAGGCCCATAATTGAGTATAATGCCCCTTTTGGGATGTACCTTACCAGACACCTGCAGCAACTGGAAAGACCCCAAAAGTACCTCACCAAGAGGATCAAAGGGCTCAAACAGATGCCATATGCTGCCCAGTTAAAGAAACTCCAGCTCTACTCAGTGGCATACCGCCTGCTCAGAGGTGATCTGTGCCTGACGTATAAAGCCATGTCCAACCCAGAATTAATGGACATGCTGCACCTCAGAAAATCAAAATCCCATTGAGCCACGCGCTCGAGAGACTTGAACCTCAGCACTGAAATAAATAGGACATGCTGGAGGGACAGATTCATAACCCAGAGGCTCCCTTCACTCTGGAATAAAATCCCAGTCCAGGTTAGGCAGAGTCCCTCATTGACTCTCTTCAAGAGGAACCTTGATGAGCGGATGGGAGATCGTAGGTTTACCCCGGGTATCACTTCTGTGTCACTGTTAGACAGAGGCACAGTATACTAACCTCGAAAAAGGGCATAGCAAAATAAATTTAAAATGGGTGGCGAAAGCCAAACACATTCTGGCTAGGCTTATAAATGCCCTAGGGCAGATAGCCTAGTATGAACCTATGAACCTATGAACCTAATATCTTTAAATCTTTTCTTGCCCTTCTGTGCTCTTAGTTTTGCAGCTCAAATTTTTTTTGCATATGTAACAATTCACTGTTCTATTCTCTTAATTTTCTATACACCAAGTTAAACATTTTCCACACACACACACACACACACACACAATACATATATATATATATATATATATATATATATATATATATATATATATATATATATATATATATATATGTATAGATATACACACACACACACACACACACACACATATATATATATATATATATATATATATATATATATATACATACACACACACACACACACACACACACACACACACACACATACATATATATATATATATATATATATATATATATATATATATATATATATATATATATATATATATATATATATCCATACACATACTTATACATATATATATATATATATATATATATATATATATATATATATATATATATATACATACATACACATACATGTATGTATAAGTATGTGTATACACACACATACACACATATATGTAAACTGTCTTCAGAGTACTTGCTGTTTTCAAACAGTTAATTCAGCATGAAATAATGTATCCAGAAACTTCCTTTTAAACTTCACAGTTTTAATCTCAGCAGTGCACAAAATACATTAAAATGACATCTTTATATCAAATGGTTACATTTTAGACCATTGATGATTCCAATGAGGTGAAACATGTCTGCTGTTTTGTTTCTCTCTTCAGCTACCCTTAATAGTGCTCTTTTGGTGTTTGTTTGATGCCTGCTTGATGCCTGCTGTTCTAAAATGTAACCATTTGGTTTGTTTACATTTATTGGAAATTTAAAAGGAAGCTTCTGAATACATTATTTTTACTGAATTAACTGCTTGAAAACAGTAAGTACTCTGAAGACTGTTTACATTTCTTGGAAAGTTTAAAATAAAGTTTCTGGATACTTTTTTGTTTGATAACATTTAGCATTTTGAGACTAATTATAATGGGAATGGACTCTCTTTGCACTATGCTGCACTACAATGGACTTTAGAGATATTTATACTAGTGCTGGATACATCTTTTTGTTGTTTGTGTTGCACTTTGAACCCTTGCACAATAGCGGGTACACACGCACATACACACACACACACACACACACACACACACACACACATATATATATATATATATATATATATATATATATATATATATATATATATATATCTATATACACACACACACACACACACACACACACACACACACACACACACACACACACACACACACACACACACATAATTTTTAAATGAATCCCAAAGAATGATCTAAGATATTTCTTCTTTATCATTAATATAATGAAATATCTCATTTTTTAACCAGATCTGAAAATCTTTTGATGTAGTCATGTATGCTGTATTAATTTTTGCTAAAGGATTAAAGTTTAGATATAAATTTAATTTAATGGAATTGTGTTCCAATATTGGACAAGGAGTTATCTTAAAGTTTTGTATTATAGATATCAAACAATGTGAGACAAATATTTTTATCTGTTCTTTAATGGGTGCAAAAACATGTGAAACATTTATATATAATAAAGCAGCCTCTCCACTTATACTAAAAGGATCTTATAACTATAACAAATAAACCCAAATTTTCAAAGCTTTTGCTGATGATGTTAATTTTAAATCTCTCAATGCAGAAAATTAATTTATATCCCAAATGCAATTAAAATATAATTTTAGAATCAAAGTCCCTTTTAGATTTGTAAGTAAGATATCTAGATACATTTTAGCTTGTTTAGCTCTTAAGCTTAGTATCAAGAACATATTTGCAAAATCAAATATTCTATTATGGTATCTCATTATCATCATGAACATTCTATTATTATCACAATATTTGTATACAGTACTAGGCATTACTGTGTTTTTCCTCCATAAAATGGCAGCCCCCTCTCTTTTATGTTTGAAAGAGGAGTAAGCTAAGATTTCATATTGACCAAATCTAAACTTCTCTTTTTCCTCTCATATGAAAGTTGTCTCATAGAGAGATACTATATGAGAATTATCTGCCTTTAAATAATTCATCTTCTTTTTTATTGTTGTTTAGCCCATTAATATTTACAATAAGAACATTTAAATGTGTCATGTTATAGATTTGTCCTTTTTGTACTAAACAATCTTTTCTGTAGTAAGAATTTACCATGTTTTCCCACTGTTTGCTTATTAGAAGATCTGTTCTTTTTGTTCTAATAGTACAAGTCTGTTTCTAATATTAATTATAGGTCACACTTATTAACACTTTTTAATTTTAATTAAACTGAATAAATGAATGATCAAATAATTCACTCCAGGATGCATTAGATTCCTAGTCTAACTAGAAAAAAAATAATTAAACTAACCCTTGTATTCAGTCCCTAACTATGCAAGATGTGTACTCTGCTTACCCTCAATGAGCGCTCTACATTATGTGACAAAATGTTAGTGTGGATTAGCATTTTGCTACTGTGGTTAATTGATAATGCACAGTAGTGGACAATACCCCTTGACCTGCAGACACTGAAAATAGGGACAAAGCTTACTGAAAAGTAGGTACAGTCAGTGAAAATATGGGCACATAATTAGGATAATATTTGCATTCTTAATAGACTTCTAGTAGGATTATGGGATATTACATACAAACACAAATTTAAAACTCTGGCAATGACGATATGATTAAAAAAATAAAACTATTTTACCATGCTTTTATTGTGAAATGAGAATATTGCAGAAAAATCTTTCTTCTCTTAGTTTATTCAAATGCATATATTTGTAGTTAACTGAATAGCAAAAAATGTGCTGTCCAAGACAACATGTAAGCCTGCTTCTCTTACCTAGGAATACAGGTCCATATGTCTTAAACTGACATTTTCTAGTAGGTTTCTCTGAAAAGTATGAAAGCATGCCATGATGTTTGCCTACAGCATGCATTTATTTGATAATTTCAGGAAAAAGACACACATACCTTTAAATTCATGTAATTTTTATCAATGTACAAGTCTAAATTTGGTGACATGAGACTCAGGCATAAATTCAGTGGCTCAAAAACTCCTGTCCCTTAAAAATATATACAAATGTTCGTTTTGATGCAATGATTCTGACAGTAGTTTCATTTGCAAAGTGACAACAAGCCCTATAATGTCCTCCCCTCATAGTAGAAACAAGGCATAATGCAAAATTTTATACCGTGCAAATACATTTGTGATTTTATGTGATATGCATTTAGCTATGCAAGAAAATATAACATGAATTTGCTGCAAAATTAACTTAAAGGCATTAACAGTAAGTCTGTTGTGAATTCCGCAAAGTGAAAATATGGGTTGTGTCTTCACTGTCTGGGTAAGATATCACAAATAATAGTTTCAGTCATTCCTCTACTCCTACAGGCAGCCACAGTCAGATATGCAAATTCTGATGAGTGCACCTTGCCTGACTGAGAAATAATTATGTAAAATCTCCACAAGTAAAAATCTTTCTGCTAGTTTATTCACATGCATCCACCTCCCTCTCTCTCTCTCTCTCACGCACACACACACACACACACACACACACACACACACACACACACACACACACACACACACACTAAGAATTCCTCTGCTAAGTCAGATTTATGACTTTTTCTGTGATCAGATGAAAGAGAGGTTCAGTCACTTTCATCCACAGACTCCCCTTAACAGTTATAGCAAGATTACTGTTTATTCCTCAGATGTGTAATTCTGGTCAAATAATAAAAAAGTAATACAGAGCCACTGTAATATATATTTTCTCACACAAGTGTACTCTAACGCCACACCTGTTTGACTGTGATAAAAATAAATAAATAATGGTCCCAGCCATTGAAACCCATGAAACAGCACCTCAGTATCTTAATTTACCTCACAACATGTATGATATTTGCAATCTGACTAGAGTAAGTATATTATTCATTTTCTAAAATTCAGTACAATGCCAAAATGTATATCTCCTTGTCCATTAGTGGAGCCATTTTGTGTTACTGCAAAAAAACAACTATGCAGAAATGAAGAAGTATTTGGCTTTATTTGAAGGACTTCTCTACACGCATGCATACAATGTACACTCATACACACATATACACAGAGTATATAAGTTAAAAGCCTGATCACAGTGTATCTTCTATAGTTCATTAACTTCCAGGGTATAATGCATTAAGACATGGCAATGAAGGTAGAAAATAATTCTGTATTTGCCATACCAGGAGTTGAAGGACCTTTAACTTTGTAAATGGCCTTTCAAAAAGTCAGGTCCATTACCTTATGTAGGCCAGTTCAGGAAGTAGTAAATCTAGTCAACAATAAGCAGCTGTTATGGACTCAAGAAAGAGAAGATACATTTATTCAACATTTGCCTGAAGGAAAGGAATTGATATGCTATTTTCAGATAAATTTTTCGCGAAGCTGTTTGTTTATTATTCATCAACTCTTCTTTTCAATAACTTTGCTGCTATAACTAAATAAATGCATTTTTTTTTCTGTCAGTTTAACACTTCTGGCAAAATGAGTTATTAGCAGTCATCACTAAAAATGAAGCTGACCATGCCATTTACCTTCAACCCTAAAGCTATTATCTGAAGTATGTTAGGAAGGTGCACTGTATGACATCCGAAATCTGATCAGAAAGCATTTTCCTGGAATAAATGGCCCTGAGGATGCCTCTCTTCCTGTCTTTAAGTACATCTTGCAAACTGGTAGAAATGTATGCTGTATGTCTTCACTGCAATATTTATTTCTGAAAATAGAGCAGGTCAGTGAACTGTATTTCTCCAGAACTGAATTTAATGGCCACAACTGTCTAAAAAAATTCTCCACAGAAAACTCACAGCAAACGAACAAAAACAATTTTATGTACTCTGCACCCTAGTATGAGTGGGGATGAGGGGTCGGTGCTCTCCCCAACCTTAAATAACCAGTTCAAATATTGCTGTGTTTTGCACTGCTTTCAGAATGAAAGGCTGTTTGGAGAATTTGTATATATGTATTCAGCTGAGCTAGAAAATATAAAATGCATATGTTATATATTCTCGCTGTTTAAATATGTTATATACTATCGCTCTTTAAATACACACACACACACACACACACACACACGTATATATATATATATATATATATATATATATATATATATATAATTACTAAGTATAAATGAAAATCACTAACAATGTAAAATACATAAAAAAGTAAAACAGCCAAGAGACCAGCTACAAAAATAAAATACATATACATGTATAATAATGCAGTGGATGCAGATCTTCAATTCAATTCAACTGAATTCAACTTTATTTTCATATGTACTAGAGACAGCATTACATAGTATAATAAAATTCTTATGTCCATCATTTAAAAGTTGTTGGACATCTGTAAGTAAACACTCTGAATGTGTCCTTGTATCTTGTATCTTCTTCTTCTGCCCTAAAGCTATGACATTTTATTTACTTATTTGGTATTAGTTAAATGGGTTAAGTGAACTAGTCTAATAACTTTTTTCTGCCCTCATCTGGGCTGTAAGGTGCAGATACAATAAAAAGATTTGTATTAATAATAAACCTCATAATGTTTACACACATTATTGTAAAGCAAATATGAATGCAGTATATGCAATTGAAAATGAAAAATAGAGTTGAATATTAGTCCAATAACATAAGTAAGGTAATTAAACTATGTTAAAGCACTAATATTTAGTAAGTGAGGAAGTAAAGTGGCAAAAGTACAGGACAGAATAGGGCATGTGAAAAAGGCACCCAAAATGAATGTGAAATGCATTCTGAAGGGTAAAAAATAAATATGTAGAGAACATAATATCAAATTCTGCAAAACAGTAGACTGAGGCAAATTGGAAAAAACGAGGGTTAACCAGTAGAATGAAATAATGATAGATGCAACTAAGGTGGAATGGGTAAATGGAATTAGATGTGGCTTCATCCTGCTGCAACAGCTAAGCTAAATTAAGTTTTAACTGTTTATTTAAGTTTGTTACATTATTTGTATTTTTATATCATTGGGTATCATGTTCTAGCTGATTTTATAGATTTATTTTTGTGAAAGTTAATAGTTACATCTATATAACAGTGCTGATTTGAAATTTTGAAGGCCATAGTTAGACGTTCTTTACATAATAATATCTTTTAGTTGGGTCAGTAATTTTCACTGAGTACTCTAAAAGTGAGGGAATTGAGAAGTAATGCAACTCAGGCTGTGATAGTCAGCAATTAACTTTCACTATGGTTTGGTAATGGTATTCTTAAGAAGGTGATAAGAAAATAGCAGAATTTTAGTTTCAGTTATTTGAAGTAGTTTAGTATTTTAGTTATGGTATAGAGCCATCACTGGTAATGCATATTCCCCTCTTCTAGCTGCTAATGTGAGAAGGTTAAATACTTTGTAGGCTACATTAATGATTTTCTTAATTAAGGTTTCTACATGATGTTTGAAGGTGTGGCTGCTTTGGTTGCATCCTAAGCCAAGAAATCTCCTGTTAGATACATACAGGCCAGAACAGGCGGTGAGAGCGAGAGAGAGAGAGATATGACTAAAGAAGATTGTTTGGAAACCTATTGGTGGCATCATTGGAGAAACCACATTCCCTAGATTTATGAACCAGTAATGAATGATCAACATTCTCAAAGGCACATCTTAAGTCCAGAAAAATCACCTCAGTTAACATATAATTATCAATATTTGCACTGACTGAATTTGTAAATTTATAGATGACAGTGAGAGTGCTGTATTTAGACTTGAGTTTATATTGTTTAACAGTAAGAATGACATACTTTAGAACATATTCTAGCAGCTGATCATAACTGATATTTCTGGGGTTTTGGCAAGTAGACATATATTTGCTACTGGCCTATAGTTCAGAGCTTTGGATGGCAGAGTGGCTTTGGGAAGTGGAGTGGATTGACGGTGCCTATTTTGAAGATAGTGGGGATTACTTTGGTGGTAAGTGTCAGGTGAAAAGGGGTTTTAATGGACTAGAGAGAAGTGAGCTACCCAGATGTAGTATTTTAGAATGGAGTGTACAGATTTGGGGGATTATAGTTGAAATTTAGTTTCTCCAGAAATTGCTTAAAGACTTTATTGTTTATGACCTTAAGTAGAATGGGAGAGAGTCTGGCAAGGTGAGAAGATATGTAAGAGAGGTATACTTTCCAAGTAAAGGAACGGTAAGGAAGTAGGTGGTGAGGGAGATATATATATATATATATATATATATATATATATATATATATATATATATGATATAGAGATACACGTACACATACATATTATGCAATAAAGAGTTCATGAAGCCAGTTAAATAGTTGATTTGGAGAACATCTGTGAAGTCTCTAGTGTTCTGATCATCTGCCAGAATTTCTTGGGGTGGCTCATTAACTGAAATTGCCAGTTTCTGCAATATACAGCACTGAATGAGGTAGTTTTTGATTCTAATATTTTATCTTGAGTAAGAGGAGGATGTCCTTTTTTTTTGGACAAATTAGTGTTATCTTTTTTCCATTCAGTACTTGCATGGTCCTCGTTATTGATCCTTTGTTGGATTTCTTAAGAAAGGCAAGGGAGCTAATTGGCCTCAAGTCTTTTATTTCTAAATGGAGAGATCCTGTCCTGAATAACAAAAATTAAGCTGTAAGATTAAGAAAGGACGGAAGTGGGCTAGAAGCAACTACAGACTAGGGCCGCGTTTTGATGATGCTAAATTCTTATAAAATTGTTGTGACTAAAGACTGTGGTATACTCTGGTTAGCAAAATGTTTCTTAGACTTTTTTGAGTTTTATGACCAAGAAGACATAATAAATGGGATATAATCACTAATAGCAATTGGAAGGATGGTTAGAAAAATGATTTTATTGGACATATTTGTGATATTAATATCAATAACAAAATTGTATACCTGAATTAATATTGAGACATGTTCCCTCAGTCAACAGTTCAAGATTGTAACTAGAAAGGAAAGGAAAGTAAAGTAAAGTAGACAGCTGAGTTTTAAAACACCCTTTCCAGTCAAAATTAAGGTCACCCAGAAGTATTAACTGTAGTACTCTGAGTATGGCAATATATGGGCTATATAAAATGTTTTTCTAACCACTTTGTACCGCGTTGTTGTCAAATAGATTGCTATCAACTTGGGTCCCCAGGTCCCCTAATTACCTTCTTCTGTACTTAGTGGATTACACCACCTTGGTTGGTTTTTTTTGCCACTTTTGTTTTTTAAAAAGGGCATTATACACTTTTTTGCAGCAAGCTGACCAGGCACCTGTTTCTGAGGCCTTTTGGAGTTTCTGGAGGTCGACTTGAGGGAGGATTAATTGACCATGAGGCAGTTTTGCAGTCATCTTGGTCAGTCACAGTCCTTGATCCTTCCACTTGGCCTCCGAGAAATATATACCAACAAGAGAGGTCCAGGACTGAGCATGGGACTGTAGGACTTCCACTGGAGTCTGGCCTTAGCCTTGACAATTCTAACCATGTGGGTTTGGATTCTGGAGTTTGTTAATCCATCTGCCCACATGGGGAGTATCCATCTAGTGTTTTAATCTTTAATGTTTAGGGGCTATATTAATAGAAATAGGGGTATTGTATCTAGCTGTGTGAAAGGAGCAAGGTCGTCAATGGCCTTGATGACTGTTTCGTCAAAATCCTTGGTGTTTAAGAGCGGGATCAGCCCTTAACAAGGCAGGACTTGGTGGATACGAACCAAGTCGGTCCCAGTATCTTTATTTCCCCAACACTGATCCTTATGAGTAGCTTTTGAAATTTCCTAGTTTCCATTATGGGCGATAGTTTCCTCCATCATGCAGGCACCGAAGCAGGTGAGGATTACCAGAGTTGCTGTCTTTCCACTCTTGGGCAGCTCCACCGTAAGCGAGAGATTTGAGATTTAGTTTTATGTTTAAGTTTAGCTCTTCTTGGAGTTTTTTGGAGGCTGGCCTGTAGTTCGGTGGAGCCATTGATGCTGGCTGGGATTGCATTTGGGGCGCTGGTTGCTTGAGCATCTGAGATGTCAGGGAGGAGTGCTGCTGCTGGAGGAATAGAGTCCTTTTGGAGGCAGAGGCGAAATGGGAGGGAGACTTGTCTTTTAGGTGGGAGGGTGGGGGTCCTGTGATTGTATTTTTGTCATTTTGTTCTACAGCAATGTCTCTGAGTTTTTTGTAGCAGTGTTCCTAATTACTAATGTATTTCATATCTGGTGTCCTGTGCAATTTTTCTCTCGAGCCTAACTTGAACAATTTTATCCTTAATTTTTTGCTAAATTTTTTTAGTGAAGCTTGAAGCTGAGTTAATTTTGATCATTGTGCCCTTCCCTTTTTTTAGATAGTTTGTCAGTGATGCCTTCCTTTTGTGGATGGACGTATGTATCTTTTGCTTTGGGCTCCACCTTATTTTTGTTAAATTTGATCCATTTGCTCCTGAAGTTAGTTTGATTGCATTTGGTGTGGTGGTAGAAGTCGACTTGTATTTTTCATAGAGGCGGGGGGCTTTGAGTTCTTGAGACTTGGGAGGGGTGAAGATTGCTTGGTCTGCAGCAGTCCTGTGGTTTTTGTTGCGCATGGTGGGGTCGGTTTGTAGATATCCCTGGCAGTTTTGAAGTAGTACAGTCAGTTTAGAGGAGGATACTTCAGTCTTTTTCTAGAGTCCCCATGTGGGTTTTTTGGAGGTCAGTATGTTTTCCCCCTCTTGGAGTGTGGTAACAGATTAGTCAGGTGATTTTAGGTTGCAAATTCTAGGAACCATATTCTCCAGTTTGTGAGCGAGTAATGCTGGGGGTCTATTTTTTGGGTGTGTGAAGTCGCCCAACCTGTATCATTTGGAGACCTTCATATTTTTGGAAGTCGCTTAAATATAATGGTGTTTGGAGAGACTTAACTATTTGTGACCTGTTTAAGGCTATAAAAAGTGGGGCAGTTTACCCACTGTTAGGTTGCATTGGGATAGTCTCTGTTGCTTTAGGCCTTTTACCTGTTTATAACCCTGGGCGTATTGGTGATGTGCTCGCGGAAGCCCTCCTTTTTGGAGGTGGGTAAACTGTTGGGGCGAAAGCATGGTACCCCTAACCTGGGTTTGACAGTGTATTTTGAGCCCTGAACCAGGTTTTTCTGGAGGTGAGATATCAATGTCTTCCATGGACTATCCAGAGTTTTTTTTGATGGTGGGTTTGGGGTTTTGGACTTTGCCTGTTGGGTAGCATTGGGTGGAGCAGAGCTGGGGTTTGATGCCTATGGATGTGGGTTTGTGTGAGCCTTGCCTAAGAAGGCACTATGTGGTACCAAGGTAGGTTTTCATCAAGCAGGGTGAGTGGTGCAAGCCATGGTTAGCGAAGCAGCGTGAAACTGTCGAGCATATCATCCCAAGCTGAGCCTAAGGCATCAGGCTTTACATCGTAGCAATTGGTGTTGAAAATATGTCATACGGAGGGGGCTACATGCAATTGATGCTCCTAGGGTGGGTCTTCTCGGGTCAGGTCAATTGGACATCATGCTCAATGCTCAGACGTGAGCATTGTCTCTGAGGTGGTAGTAAGAGGAGGGGCATCATGTCCTTCCATTCCACGCAACATGGACAATTGCTGAGTTATGTTGTCTTTCACCGGTCAGGGAGGACTACATGTTATGTGTCATCCGCGTAACAGGAAAATGCCGTGACCCTGTCCTCTATAGCCTGGACTTCAGGTCACAGTGTGCCTGACAAGAAGTCAGGAGCTGCATGTGCCAGGCACACTGTTTTTGTGACTATGTGTGACATTTATTTCACTGGGGGGTGACACACATGCTTGGCATGTTTGTGGGTCTTAGTGGCTGCTTGGGTGTCTGCTGGCTGAGAGCCTGCTGTATGTGGAGATCTTTTGGTGGCTTGTGGGTGCTGTTTTAATTAGTGTTTGTGTTGTGTGCTGTTGTGGTAGAGGTGTGTTTCTTGAATCTTGAGAGCTGTGACTCTTCTCCATGTTTCTGGTTATGCCAGTACTGTTGCTGGGAGCTTATGTGGTTTGGAGACTGCTTGTGTGAGGAGTTGTTGTGAATCTAATTGGGAGAGTGAGGGTTTGGGTTGCCTCCATGAGGCGGTGTGAACTGCGTGGAAGTTCGATTCGTTCCTTCCTCTTTGGAGTTTTGGTGTAGTGATGGGAAGACATTAAGAATTCTATTGGGAATTCAGTGTAACTGAAAGTGTGGGCCAGTGTTAAGTTTTTGGAGTGTGCTTTTAATTAATTCACTGGCTGAGATGATGAGCTAGAATCAAGTGCCAGGTAACAAGTGCAATGTGTTACAGGGTACCGTCGCCATGAAGGAGTAGGCTTCTTTCCTTAGGAACAGAAATAAGTATTGTATTAGTGTATCACTGCTAGTGCACTTAAGAAGCTGAGCCATAGGTAATGGATGCAGCAGGGAGAAAGGGTAAAGCAAACAGAGTGCAACAATATAAAGTAATAAAGATAAAATGCAAGGAAGTAATCACTGCTGGGTAAAACAGGTGTGTAATAAGCAGAATACAGTTCAACAGTTAGCACTAGTGAGCACTGAAAACTGGCTGGACAAAAAGAGTAAGCCAGATGCTTAAAGGTGCAACAAACAAACAGTCAGAATGTAAAATAACAACGCTGAATTCCAAGTGCCAAACAGAACTAATACCACAAGCAAACAACAGAACTAACCAGCTCAATCAAGCTCAGACAAGCATTCCTAAATCAGCAGTTCCCAACCACAGTTCATGCCACAGACCTTCTAGACCAAAATAGCTTGAGGGTCAAACTATGCTACTTATAATAAGAATTAGAAGCCAAGATCAATAGAGTTACTACAAAAAGTAATAAATACAATTGACACTTTAATCCAAATTAGAACCCAGCTGTAATGAGTACAACAAACAAAAACCAGAAATATGCACTTTGAATCCAGTCTATGCTGGTACAAAGCTAGGCGCACCAGGCCAAGTAAACAGTTTATGATATGCATAACTTAAGCCTTCACTTCAATGAAATTGATAGCCAAGAAGACGAGACTCCAGCCTCTCAGAAATTCAAGCTCAGACCACGAACCTCTTAACAAAAAATAACTGGCCCAAAAAATACTGCTTAAGCAAATTAATAACTGAATAACAATGACTGAGCCCTACCTCAGCATTTCAAAACCTAGAGGATAACCCGAAGTTGTTCTGCCACTACAGTCTGGACCAGAAAGATGCTCAGTACAAATTCAACCAGTCGAAGTAACAGTGTTTACCCAGCAGGTGAATTGAACCACCACAGTAATAAATACAAAATAAGTACACTTTAAAAGAAGATCACAAAACAGAAACCCATAATTAGCAACTAACTTACAGTGAGTCACTGAATTAAAACTTGAACCCCAACAGTGCAGACAAAAAGAGCACGATTTGAGTGCTGAAACTAAAAACTGACTAGTTAAGAAAAAAAAATAAAAGCATGAGTGAGTGCCACAGAAGGAAAATATGCTAGAAAGCCTGCAAAAACTAAGCTAGAGGTAAAAGAAAGGCAGGGAAACTGAAGTAAAAGTTTTAAGTACAACAGATGCTCTTGTACACAGTGCTGAAGGAAATTAGCTTATGATCAAACTGCAAAGTAGAAGAATGAGCAAATGGTGCCAAAACAGAGATCTATTGAAGTTAACACAACAAAGAGGCGGGCCCAAAAGGAGGCACTGAACACAAGAGTACAAGAGGAAAGGCTTAATATAAGCTTTAAAAGTTAAAGCTATTTAAATTGAAATCAAAAAAAAAGACACAGTAAAGGTACTTAAAATTCTCTTGTATTCAGTTTGAGAAGAACAAGTTAAACACTTGACCAAAAGCTTCAAGTTCCAAACAAAAATGACAAGTTGTACCAGGAAAATAGGCAGGTTTTAATGATCTCATATGACTACCAGACGCATTTTATTAAAAAGGCAGAAACAAAAATCCAAAAACACTGACTACCTTCCATTTTGTAAATACTTCCAAATAACTGATTAAAGTCAATGAAAACTAAAAGGTTTTGAAGAAAAAGAAATAATTCACAGCCAAAAAAACTTATAAAAATAGTGAATTTTTTGAAACTTAAAGAGTACTTCCATTCCTTTTAATTCTCTTAAAATTCCAGTTGAATAATCCAAAATAATAACTGGGACAGGAAATCGAAAATTCAGCAAACACTGAAATTCTCTGAATACTGCAAATAACAAAATTCAAAAAACAAGAACCAACTTACACTGTAGCTTTTAAAAACTCCAAATTTAAAAAAACAAGAAATACTGACCAACTTCAGCTAATAAAGATACCAGATAAAGGTAATATGGTCTCTTATAAGCAAATAATTGAATTGAAAAAGAGCAGAATAATGACCAAAGCTCAGGTTAAATATCCAGTTGAATATAGCAACAGCCTAAATAACCCAAAGCTGATCAAAGAGCAGAAACAAAATTCACCTGTAATGTACCACAATAATAAAAATTCGGAAATCAAATCAAGATAAAAACTCAATTTATACCTGTAATTACTAGTAAAATAATAAAATTCAGCAAATTTTTGAAAAAAGGTTTTTAAGATAAAGGTATCCTTCACTTTAAATACAATCAGTTTAATATATTTTTTTGAAAAAAAAGCAGAAACAGGTACTTAAAAAGCGAAATATTTCAGTTGAACACTTAAATGAACCAGCCCAGAAAGCCAATTAGTGTGAAAACCCCCATTTCACCAGTACTTAATAATGTTACAAATCACAGTAAATTTTCCAATTCAGCTAATATTCCCTGTAATGATTATTTAAGGCAAAAAATTCATTTTTTTTAACTTATAAAAGAAAGTCTAAGGTACAAAGAAAATTATAATCACACCTAAAATTACTATAAATATAACAAATGAAAAAAAAAGAGCAACAGTAATTGTACTTTCAGCTGCAGTACGATATAAACAGTGTTGAGATTTTTAGATTGCATTTTTCTCCCACACATCTAAGCATGAGTGGACCCTTACTGCCTCTTCTCATTTGTGTCTATCTACTCCTTCTAGCATCCTCCGAACTAACTCCAGTTGGGGGTGAGCTACCAAGGAGATTAAGGAGTCCCAGGACCATGTCACATGGTCAATGCAGGGTTTTACTACTTATGTTCTATCTTCCTTTTTCCCATGTGCACCTTTCTATAATGTCCAAGTGGCCTGTCTGAAATAAGGACATGCTGGCATATTGTTTCACCCTCCACAGGAGGCCAGTCATTGTACTTCCCCTTTTTCGTCTTTGGACAATGTATCCCCACCAGGGATCAAACATGGAAATGCACAGAAAACTGTCCTCCATCTTGGGATGGATATGCCCATCCCTCCCTAGCATTGTCTCAGACACCTGAGTCATTAATTCAACCCAGGTTAACTGGACCATTGTCGAGACATTATCGATCTATACCACAACACTGGCAAACCATACCAATTTGAAGTAAATTTTGCCCTCTAGGGGTGATCTGTATTAAAGTCCATTTTCAAAAGGAGTCCAAAGTAGGGTTTCTTCTTCCAAATAGTTTTAGATGCAACTGGGCAGAAATATGTACAATAGTTAATACACCATCTCTCATTTGAAAACCTTGTCTATTGTCATCAAAGAGGTTGTAGTCTTTGTTGATAATGGGGGAAATGCACAACCAACTTTGACTTTGTGCCCATTTGTTTTCAATACTGCAATAATGCATGTACACAATGGTAAGTTAAACTGGCATAAATGTGGAGGATATTAGTAGGACCAGGGTTCATTTGAATATTGTCAGTAATTAATATTAAACATGAAATTAATATGATTGCATGCCTAGATGCTTTCATTGGGTGCCTGTAGCTTTTTACAGTAGATTAGAAATCTAGTGTAAAAAAACTTTACCATACAGTGTCATTCCTTTTGGAATAAGTTAAGGTTGAGTGCAGGGCAGCATGACAGAATTTATAAAGTTAGTATGTAGGTTAATGGAACATATGAATTTTGGGCTAGTATGGAAAATATGTCCAATAGTATCAGAATTAGCAATAACCTTTTTATGCTGCTGAGGGGAAGGAGTAATTGATTGTCTTTACAAATGCACTGACGTAACTCATACACACACACACAAACATATATGGTGTGATAAAAATATAATAAAATCATAAACATAGGAATGGACTAACCCCTAAGTTGAATTAAGAAACAGTTTAAAATAATCATGGAAATGCTCTGTGGAAAAAAATGTATTTATGGACTTCTTGCGGAATTCAAAACAGAGTTTCAACCTCACCTATTATGGTAAGAATCATAATAAAAAAATATTTCTCAATGAATGCTCCAGATAATACCTATAAATCACAAGCAGCCCCCCCCCCCCACCCGATGAGGGAAGCCACTGAGATGGTTGACAGTCTATCAGAATCAAATTTATCTAGAACAGAACCCTACCTATCAGGGACAGAGAAGTGAGAATCAGTACTTTACACTGATATCTCAACTCTACTAGCTGCTAGTGTACATTAAGCAAAACCAAAGCATGAAGTACTGATAACCAGTCATATTACTGTGTTCTTTACTACCTTCTAGTGACCTAGACACAATCACTGAGCTCAGTGTAAAGAACATTTCAATAGTGCAAATATAATGAGACCAAGACATGCATAAAACACACTCAGTCTGGAGAAATCCTCAGTTGGCTTCAGACAACATAGTGCAGATGGAAAAAAAGAGAATTTAGCACAGATGATAAATGGTCCTAAAGTGTCAGTCAGTCAGTCATCCAAAACAAACGGTAGTTTTTATACTTTTTATACAAACCTCAGCTGGTTACCTACACAGGCAAATACTGCGATAGACTATGGAGAACTAATGTATCTTAGGCTAGCATGAATACCCATGGCCTTTGTCATATGTGCACAGAAACAAGAAGCTTACCCTACATCCAACTTCAGGCAGCCTCAAAGCTTTCTTCAAATGATATCAAAGAAGATTTATATACTCCTGAGAAAGGAAAAGGTGCAATTAATGAACATCATTAGTTAAAATAGTAATTTACACCCCTCCCTCCCTCGAATAACATATTCAAATGAAAACAGAGAGGACTGTGGAACCCCACAAATAAGGCGGTAGTAGAAGAACTAATTCTAGAAATCACTCTCTGGGTGCTGCCTGAGAGGTAAGAGGTGAACCACCATAATATTGTGGAAGGAAGTCCCGAGCAGTCCCTCAAATGCTCCAGATGTGCCTTGTGGTCCATCGAGTCAAATTCAGCCAAGAAAAGGTACACAATGAATAACAACATTGACCCCTGGCTGCAAGGAGTCATCCACCACTCTAAGGAAGGTGGCATCAGCGTTACATGTCCTTCTGAAGCTGGATTGAAATGTAGCTAAGAAATTATAGGCAGCTAAGTATAATTTACTACAATTTCTTAATGACCTTAGTCACAAAGGTTAGACTACAGAATAAGGAATTATTTTCAATAATTTTTAGGTCAAGAGATGATTTCTTATGGTTTGCAGTAACTGTGACATTATTTAAGTAGATTGAATGACTCTCACATTATAAATGAAGATCAGCCTTGGAAATAGCTACCAAGTTATACATCACAGGCCTCTGTCAAACATGTTTACACTTGAATGCAGTTCACAGGATGAAGAGTGCAGACACAAGATCAGCTTCATATAGTAGTCAGCATATGTGAATTTACAATGCTGAAAATGCAAAGACTCTTATTGTTGGGTTTCTGCTTTGCTTCTTGGCAGTAATAATAAAGATACTACTCCAAAGTCAGATGTCTTATCTGTTAAGCCACACACCCAAAGATGGTCTTTTCTGATGACCAGAGAAATACTCGACCCTACAATGCTCTGATCTGAAGTCATAACATGCCTTCATTAGACCACACAACTTAATATTTCCCTGTAACAATGGTTTACACCTTCAAAGCAAAACTGAGGAGTAGCCTTACAACCTGAGGCTGAAAATGCTTTCCGATTAACAAGGCAGACTAGACTGCACAGCCAGTCTATAATAAAAATCTTGGAAATAACAGCCTTAATGCATACCTCCAGTCACTTCTTTTGATCATTTCAGGTCAGTTGAGCCACAATCCACTTAGGCAATGTGTGAAACAGCAAACAAATGGCAAGGACTCAAACTTTTATTACTTAAAAAACAAGTATATTCTTATACCTTGATGTAAGGTCTTCTAAAAAACAATGTGCCTCTTGTTTCATATGTATAGCAATCTCAAACATTGTGGGAAAAGCCATCATTCACACACAGATTGCCTTAGTATACGGATGACCACTCCAGAGGAATGGATTGGCCTCACAATGAGCAGGTCTTTCATACAGCAATATAGGAAAATGGGAACCAGTTTATTTTGATTTGACGACATCAGAGCTGAGCTCCAAACTCCCACTTTACTTCTTGAGACAGTAGTGTAACATGGCTGTAGCTGCACCTTCTCTGGCTGTCAGGGTTCTCTCTGTGTGTGTGTGTGTGTGTGTGTGTGTGTGTGTGTGTGTGTGTGTGTGTGTGTGTGTGTGTGTGTGTGCGCACGCGCGTATCATTGGCAGCTGTTGTTGAACTCATAATCTTGTTTGATAACTGTGCTCATTTTCCATATATGTAATAGGCTGGAGATTCTAGCAGATAATCACATTTGGTGGGAGAGGTTCCCTGTGGCCTTTTCTTATAGTAATCAAGTTTCTCTAGACAACTGAGACTTGTCCAAAGTACTAGTTGCTCAGGGAGCTTTGCCACTCTCTATAGTCTGTACTATATGTTATGAAATATGAGTAAGAGATAACATAAGTAGACTCAAACCACCAAAGTGGGTTCTTTGACTTAAACTTTTGGTTCTGATCATTTTGGTGACTTTTAGTGATAGTTGAAAAAGTTTCACTAAGACACTATCAGCAAAATATGAATCAAAATGCTCCAAGGAATCATCTCATTAACATATACCCTGGGATTCAGAAACAAAATAAGACAATGTAGTAGGCAAAAAATTTGAAATGAGTGGCGACATGCAAGTTGGGGGCCAATTCTTTGAAATAAAATCACAAACCAACCCAATATTACTGGTATAGGTTAAAGGAACATAACATCTAGAATGAGGTGCTGTGTGTTTGAAACTACTACCAACAACCCTCGAAGGATAAGGCTTCCCAGTAGTGGGTCTTAAGCTATAGATTTCAGATAACGCACAATTAACATCATGTTGGCAATAGCCCCTATCAACTAAATTAGAGCTCAGTCTTTCCGATGCCAGCCAATAATCATTCTCATTAGCATGAAGTCACGACATCCTAAGAAACTGTCCTTTCATAACATTTTTGTAAACATGAGCAGGATGCATACTAGTCCTATGTAAAAAAAAAAAAAAAAACACGTTCTTCCTACATGCTTTGCTAAAAAGTAATGATCCAATACAACTGTCCCAAAGGGTCAAGGAAATATCCAAAAAATCAATATCTCATAAGAATGTTGAACCATAAATCTAAAACAGGTGTTACTATTCACCAGATGGGAGACAAAATCATACAACAATTGAAGCAATCCGTCCCATAAAATAAAAACATCATCAAGAAAACATTTACAAAACATCAAATGATATTTAAAAACATAAAGTGGGCAAACAGCAACAAGGAGAGAATCAGACCAATGTAGAAAAAACAGGTTAAAATACTTGAGAAACAACAATGGGACAACCACGGCAAAGCACATATATTTAATAAACAATAAGCAGTAAACAGATAAGTACTTTCAGAGATGCCTCCTTCATCAGATCAATACAAAAATATAAAATCAGTCTGCATATAAATACACTTGAAAAACCAATTACATTAAGTAAAACCTTTAACCAATTAACATTTTCTAGGCTTTAAAATAGGTTCCACCAGGGTTAAATGGTTTTATACCTTTAAAACCTATTTTAAAGACTAGAAAATGTTAATTGGTTAAAGGTTTTACTTAATGTAATTGTTTTTTCAAGTTTATTTATATGCAGACTGATTTTATATTTTTTGTATTGATCTGATGAAGGAGGCATCTTTGAAAGTGCTGATCTGTTTACTGCTTATTGTTTATTAAATATATGTGATTTGCCATGGTTGTCCCATTTTTGTTTCTTAAATATTTAAAAACATGGTCTGAAAAGATTGCCTGGGCTTCCCAATTAGCTAGGACCAAGTCAGCATAACTATTATTTCAAAGAATTGGCCCATTTTATTATCAGAAAATAAGGTTAAAACAGTAGTGGGTGATAAACCTAATTTTGCCTTCAGGAATAACCTATTTCTTAGAAGGAAGTTATGCTATAGATCTTTTAAGACGGATAGGTCTTTGACAGGGAGAAATGGTATGTTTCCTTGTAAGTCTTGTAAAGCATGTAATTATATGTCCTGTAACAATTTCTTTATACACCCTAAGATGTTTAAGAGTTTAGATTCAACTTCTATTCTGATTGCAAGTCTACTAATCTGGTTTATCTTGCTGATTGTGTACAATGTGTGGCTTTTTATATGAGTAAAACTAACAAGTGTTTGAAAGTTTGTGTATTACAGCACATGGGTGATATTAGAAGGAAAAACCCACTTAATGCCTTATTCAAACACGCCAATCAAAATGAGGGGTATAATTTTAAATTTATGGTTTTGGAAATGTTTGGGAGCAATGTTAATGGTGGGGACTTTATTAGTAAGACTGAAATCATGGAAATGAAATGGGTAGCATGCTTACAAGCACATAAATCTCCCTGGTTGAATGCCAATGTCCTTTTAAAACCGGCCTTAAAAGCTCAGTCATTACATCATTGAATCTCTGATTTATGATCGGTTGTTACTGGTTTAAATATTTTATGTTTTTCATTTGAAGTTATAGATCTGATGAAGCACTATACTGTGTGAAAGCGCTTATCCATTCTCATTGGTTTTGTATTTTATTGGTTTTAATTAAATTTATGGTTTTGGGCAGCCACAGTGGTTCAGCGGTTAGCATTGTCGCCTCACAGCAAGAGGTTCTCTGGTTTGATTCTTGGCTGGGGTGCCTGTTGTGCGGAGTCTGCATGTCCTCCTTCTGGTCACGTGGGTTTCCTCCGGGTGCTCCGGTTTCCTCCCACATCCCAAAGACATGCAGTAGGTGAATTGGACATTCTAAATTGGCCCTAGGTGTGAGTGTGTGTGTGCCTTCTGTGGAAGATTGGGCACCGGGCTGGCAACTCAACACTGTAAAACTCCACTGCCAATCATGAGCGGACAGATGATCTGCTGTGGCGACCCCTAACCGGGAAAAGCCAGAAGAAGAAGAAGAATTAAATTTAGGGTTTTAGCTATGGTGGTTGGTCTGCTTTTTATTTTTTCGCTTGTTTTGTATGTAACAGACCGACCTTCAGTTGTTTGCTTTATTTTATTTATAGTGCTTATTTTAACAAGATTTCTTCTTGTGGTGAGATTAGTTCAGGAGAGGCCTAGGCAGGTCTGGGAGAGAATTTCCCATTATTGATTATACAGTGATTTTGACTATGTTGTTTTATTGTTATTGATTCTTAAGAAACGTCTTTGCAAGTATTTTGTCAGGTAACATGCACTGAATGAGCACACCTATTAGAGAGCTTGTGTTTTGAGTGCTTCTTTTCATTTGTACATAATTACGTTCTTTTTTTTTTTTTTTTTTTACTTTTCTTCTTTTTGGATCAAACATATTTCCTAGCTAAATTTAATCATGTACATGTATGTATCTGTTTATCTTCTCTGGATTTAAATGTAATCAAATTGTAAAAAGAGGAAATTCAGTTTTTCATTTCTTGCTTAAAACATCATTCTAGGTTTGTGTTTCTAGGTAGTCCATATGCAGTCTGGGAAATGAGCTAAAATGGTATGGTAGAACACTCATTTTTGCATGTAACAGTTAGTGGGATCAATATCCACCTTCTCTATGCATTTAATGGGGAACATCCTTTATTATTAGGGGAATTAGCTGAAATTGTAGAGCGCTCACTTCATATGCAAGAACTAGTGGGATCAGTACCCACAATCTCTGTGTTCTCGTTTACCTGGCAGTTAATGCAGATAAGTATGGCCATTGGCTGTTAATGAGCTGTTTCTTGTTATCCAGAGTTTGATTATGTCAGTCTCCATTTGCCTACTGTGTGACTCTGAACAAGTCACTTACTCATAGTTACTACCACAAATCTATGATCAGTGCATAAACATTCAAAGGAAATGATTAAAATAAATTTGACATTTCAATGACAAATTCTGGTCCAGCTATTCTAGTTAAAAATCTCCTTTTTGTTACCCTATATCTTACAAAGATCTGATCTGGAGGCGAGATATTGTTATCTAATAACAAGAATCCCATTTTTTAGATACCTACTTTTAATTTTAATTTATACTTGTCATCTCAAATAACATTCCCACAGATTCTGTATAGCTTGCAAGATTGGTGCAGGAGCTCCAGCAGGCAATATGTCTGCCGTGTGATCCAGGAACATTGCTCCTGCTCCTTGGAACGAGTGCTCCTGCACTAATCCTGCACGGACTAAGCTCCTATATGCAAATCACCCCATTTTCCGGAGAAATCTTTGCAAAAGAGGTGATTTAACAATCCAAGAGGTTTACAACCGGCCGTACAGGATTAGTGCAATTTGTAGAAATGTACTCAGTTAGTAACCGAGTACATATCTGCAAAATCCAAAACGAAGCTGTGATAACTCCAAATAAAGGTTGCATATCATGTAGTAAACATGCCAATGGCCAAGTATAAGGCCATTGGCATTGAAAACAGTGAAAAAAAAAATCAACTTTTTTTTAGCCGATCTCGGCTGTTTAAGCATAGGGCAGTGGCGCGCAAATGGGATTGGGGGAGTAACAAAATAAACCTAAATTTAGCATTCTAACTAAAATCAGTATTCTGTCATGCAAGTCAATGGCAGGCAGAAGACAACATGGCCAATGAGTAGTGGTTGCTAAGGGGGGAGGCTCAGTGTGAGACATGTAACTATGCATTAGCAGGCAATCCTATGCAAATGAGGGGAAAGATAGTGAATCCCAGTTTTCCTCAGCATGTGAGTCAGGTCCCAACAGTGTAAGAGTAGGAATAGCTTGGTGCAAGCCTAGGAGTAAGGTGACATCATGTGGGGGTATGTCAGGCATACTGTAAGTGGATTGGAGCCGTGTGGCTTGGGTTTGCTCCTAGCTTAGCACAGCTAAGGTTGGGGGTGTGTCTAAACCTGCCTAGCACTCTTTACAATGCCTAAGCGGGTGTGCAAGCCACGCACCAGGTTGTAAAGGCAGAAAAAATAAGTTAAACCAGGAAATAGCAGCAGTGTGCACATTTGTGCACTCTGTTTGTGCGGTGCTCCCCTGGGCTTAAACAGGAAGGCAATGGGAAGGGAAAACAGTAGTAAGAAGGTAACCAAGGGAAGTGGCATAGCTGGCAGGTGAAATGTATCAGAATCAACCAATTACACAGGCAGCAGACTAGCCCAGCCCAGAACACTAGTACAAACTATGCAGACACCTTCCCCTCTAGTTTTTCCCACACTCTATACCACCGGTGTAAACAAGCAGGGAACTTTTAACACTCACAACAGCAAAATTATAGGGGCTGCAATAGCTATCATACAACAACTTGTGGAAGAGGCTGAGGGTGCTGAGGATGTGAATGCTGTCGACCAACCCACAGTGAGGAAACTGAGAAGAGTGTACAGACCCAGGGTAACCTTCTAGGGGCTACATGAGGTGGAGATGGATCACTATAGGGTGGACAGGGACCTCCTACAGCAAATTGTTGAGCTGTGCCGGCCATGCCTCACACACAGAACTAACAGAGGGGAACCCATCCCAGTGGATACCAAGGTATGTGTAGGCCTAAGAATACTAGCTACAGGTACCTTCCAAAGGCCAACTGGGGATATGATGGGGATCTCACAGGCATCAGCATCCAGGATACCCCACCAGTTCCTGGATGCCATGTCAGAACATGTCGGCGACCACGTATATTTCCCCAACACCCGTGAGGCATTGGCCAGCAATATGCAACTGTTCCACTAAATAGCAGAATACCCTGAGGTAGTGGGTGCTATAGAATGCACGCACATGTGCATCAAAGCACCACCCGGTGAGCGGGGTAGGGTCTACATCAACCGCAAGGGCTTCCCCTCCATCAACTGCCAGGTCGTGTGCGATGCCCAGGGCATAATAATGAATGTGTGTGCTGGCTGCTCTGGAAGCTATCACGATTCCCACATCTGGCATCTGATGCAGCTGTACCAGAGATTTGCTCCCTGACGGTCACCTAGTGGGGGATGCTGGATAGGCACTGGAGCTGTGGCTGATGACACCCATCAGAAATGCACACATACCCGAACAAGAACTCCATAATGAGGCACATGCACAGACTAGAATTATAGTAGAGCATGTGTTTGGGATGCTCAAGTCATGGTTTTGGTGCCTGGACACATCCTGTGGTGCCTTGCAGTACTCACCAGCTACATGTCGCCAAATTGTCCTCGTATGTGCCATGCTACACAATATGATCCTGTGGAAATAGCTGCAGCAGGAACAGTACGCGGCAGGGCCACACAGCCCCCCACCATTGCCAAGGCTTGCACAGGCACAGAGTGACTTGGAGGAAGAACAACCTGAGCCTGCCCCAGTAGGCAGAAGGAGGCATGCCTAGTATGCCCTGGCCTTGGCAAAGAGGCAACGCATAGCACATACACTGACAGGAGGGACCCAGGGAATGGCAACACTCTCTGACTCTCACATACAGTAAAAGGGATGCCAAACATTACACTACCTGTGCTCAACTATGTGTAGGGAGTGTGCTATGTGCATCCGACATAGGCAGCCCTGCAGCACCACCCATAATACTGGGACACCCACAAGGTAAGTGACTTACACATGCCAGTCAGGGGGGGGGTTCACATACCCAACACCAGTCATAGCCAGCAGAACAGGTTTAGACAAACACAAACAAAGGCTGTGCTATGGCCTCTGAATGATTCCTATGGGTAATCCCCCCAGGCCTACACAGACACACGACAGCAGGTCAGGCAGTGGGATGTCAGTTCTGAAGGGTAGGAAGTATGAAACTAATATGTAGGTAAATAAAAGCTAAGATCTGTAGTACACTGTTATGCCTCTAGGCAGCATGATAGGTAAGACTAAAGAATGAAATGGAGTACCTGCCATACCAGTACAGTCATAGCAAATGTGTGCATGTGCCCAGTGCCCAGTGCCCCCCCATCCTACACAAACATATAGTAATAGGCAGGTGTGCCCCCTCAATCCTGTGTAGACATGTAGACATAGTTAGTTGCCCCCCCATCCTATGTAACAATGTAGTAACAGTCAGGTGTGCCCCCCCCAAGCCAGTGTAGAAATGTAGAAATAGCCATGTGTGCCCCCCCATCCCATGTAGAAATGTAGTAACAGTCAATACCATGTGATTGATGAATTCACTGCAGAAACAGTATGCTACCTGTAGGTGTGCAACACATATGTCAGCACTCCATTACAGACTACCTGGACTCGATCCACGCATTCAATACAGATGGGCATACTGGGCATGCTCACACACTTAAACACATGAAGGCCCTGTCTGCAAACACCAGTGGATCAGACATAACTGGCAGTCGCAGATGTTAGTGCAGACACTCCTCGGTATGCACCACACATGCTTTCCACACACAGTGGACAGGAATACAGACAGATATCTAAGGACAACACACTATAATAAGCCAAAGGTAGATGTACATAGATGTGTGGAAGAGGGTGACTGTGACAAGGAGCCATCCAGGCCTGTCCCACCCAGCACAAAGCCAAAGGGCCACAACCACATGAGGTTCAGATGTTACTCACTGTAGATACTAGCCACCGGTATCTGTCAGCAGTACAGACTATGTGGTGCATGTGCTAGCTGTGCAACATGACTGTACAAGGAAAGTGTCATCTAGCATCTGTATGCACGTACCTGTGAAATATGACCCTGTGTATGCCCGCATGTGGTGTGTCAACCTCTAGATGAATGGTTTATGGTCCATGGGCACACACTGTCCTCCCCATAGCCCTACTATGACAAGCCTGCTGAGGTCATCCACTGTGAAATACACCTTTGGGAGAGTTGTAGCCCAGTAATCTCTGTGGTGCATCCCACAACTGCATACTACTGTAGTGTGATAAACTTGTTAAGTAGGAGTTCTAATCCTAGACTTGGCAAGTGTATGTCTGTCTGTGTAAAGAGCAATGTGTTTTAGGGTAGTCACACTCCCTACAATTGAAATGCACTACTTTGATAAGGCTGCTGATGTCATCCACCTAGAAATACACCTTTGTGAATGCTGCAGTCCAGTAATCTCTGTAGCGCATCCTGTAATGGCATACTGCTGTAGTGTGATAAATTAGTTAGGTAGGTGTTCTAATCCCATACTTGGCAAGTGTGTGTGTATGTCTGTCTGTGTAGAGCAATGCTTTTTAGGATAATCACACTCCCTACAATTCAAATGCTCAACTTTGGCAAGGCTGCTGATGGCATCTGCCTAGAAATACACCTCTGTGAAGGTTGTAGCCCAGTGATCTCTGTAGCGCATCCTGTAACTGTGTACTGCTGTAGTGTGATACATTAGTTAGGTAGGTGTTCTAATCCCAGACTTGGCAAGTGTGTGTGTGTGTGTCTGTAGCCCAGTAATCTCTGTAGTACGTGCCATAACTATGTACTGCTGTAGTGTGATATAGAACTCTGGTAGGGTTCTATTCCCACCCATGGCAGTTCTGGATGTTTTGTGTGTGTTTCAATGTCTGTGTATGGAGCAATGCATTTTAGGCTAGTCACACTCAGTACATTTCAAATGCCCTACTTTGGCAATCCTGCTGATGTCATTCATTGTGAAATACACCTTTGGGGAAGAAGTTCTCCAATAATCCCTGTGGTGTGTCCTATACCAACTCCATGCTGTAGTGTGATATAAACCTCTGTTAGGGGTTCTATACCCACACATGTCAGTTGTGGATGTTTTGCGTGTGTTTCATGTCTGTGTAGGGAGCAATGCATTTTAGCCTAGCCACACTCACTACAATTTGAATCTCCTATTTGGCAATCCTGCTGATGCCATCCAATGTGATGTAACATAACTTTGGGGAAGGAGTACTCCAGTAATCTCTGTGGTGTGTACTATAACTGTGCAGTGCTGTGGTGTAATAAACTAGTTAGGGAGGGGTTCTACTCCCAGACATAACAGGTGTGTGTGTGTGTGTGTGTGTGTGTGTGTGTGTGTGTGTGTGTGTGTATGTGTGTGTGTGTGAGACACCTGTGCCCAATGTGGAGTGGGTTTTGCAAATTTCTTATATGGTGGCCCTAGTATATATCACAATGTCCACCATACAGGGATAACAGATGTATAATAGCTGAGAGGCTGGCGTGCAAATCCATGCCCATATGTGTGACATCAAGGCCAGGCAATCACAGTTAGCAACCCCAGTATTACCCAGAGCACACTCTCAACCCATGTCTCATATACACACACACACACACACACACACACACACACACACACACACACACACACACACACACACACACACACACACACACACACATGCCTAGGCAACAGCCAATATGTGGGTACTATACTGCATATTGGCCACTGATAGTAACTATGGCATGACTGCAGTGGGCTACAGAGGGCATGGCACCCTGTCCATCTATCCAATAGGCACGTACATGCAGACAGTGCATCTTCCCCATGTTCCCCAATGGACACCTGCAACACCTGTGGTGCCA
Organism: Protopterus annectens; assembly: GCF_019279795.1. NCBI lineage: Eukaryota > Metazoa > Chordata > Ceratodontiformes > Protopteridae > Protopterus > Protopterus annectens. Next base: position 111,265,254 of record NC_056732.1, on the reverse strand, counting down.
TCACATGTGACCCACAAAGGACATACCATGCCTGAAAACATGCCCTGTATGGACAGATGCCACTGACACCAGGGAATGCCATTAGCATGCTATCAATGTAGGTGCAGGGTAAACCTGCTGTCCATTACCAGTTCCCACTACAGGTGGCCAAGACTGGCACATCTGATGATAATCTGTGTACACAACATGGGCCAGACATCCCAGGTACAGTTCCACATGTCACTGTACATGCATGTGGGAGGTGTGCACATCCCAGACACCGTCCATGTCATGGACCAAGGAACACATACATGGCAAGCAATGCACAGCACTGGCCGCACACAGCAGTCACCCAGGTGACTGGGTGGGGGATACAATACCCACCTGTGTGGCCAAATGCAGAAACTATAGCCCTGAGTCACAACGCAGACCACTGTCATGTGGCCTGATGCCAAGGTATACCTATCAACTAGCCTTGTATAGCCATCTGGCACAGTCGTCCACCACACACCCATGCAGAAATGCACCAATGCATGTCAGTACTGGCACCCTGTGTGTTTGTATGTGTGTTGTATGATGCGTATGATCCACATTCACTACAACCCCCATTGGCATACTGAAGCATGCTGTCTGATGTCAGACACCTCCCCATACCCTTTGCCCATATAACATCTGTATGACCCATGTGGTGCATGTGATACCTGCACAGTAATGTGTTGTGGCAATCTTATTAGTGATGAGCTGTAATCCTGGCCCTGCCAAGTGTGTCAATGTGTGTTCATCCCTGTGAGCGTGTGGCTGTGTTGACGCTGGCACCTGTTCATGGGGACAGGCACATGTACTTCACCTACCGTATAGCTACCATATCCCTGTTGCAGATGTCACTCACCATCACATATATGTTCTGAGGGCTCCACAATAGGTAACTTATGTGGTGCATCCAATAATTGAATAGAACTGTGATAGCACTACATAGTCATTAGGGATTTGATACCCTGTGCTGGTAGCATCCTTAAGTTTTACTCTCCCACCCCTCACTGACTTGTCTTTGCCTCTGTCTGCCTCTCTCACTCCCTCACTGGTAGATGTGGAGACCTACACCTGCTTTGCTTAGGCAGCAGCATGTGTATTTTAGGTAATGCTCATGATCAGCTGATGGCCTTTGCACAAATTGCAGCCCTCCCCTAGCTGATTGCATGTGGAACAACTGTGCTAACATTCCCATAGCCAATTGCATAGAAACAAACTACAATATCTAGGAACAACATGTTGGTGTTGGGGCTTTTCATTCACTGTGAGCAGGAACTCGATCTGTTGTTTGGCAAACAGCATCTCAGATGGATTTGGGATTTACCGTTGACAACATACACTGTGGAAACAGGCCAACACATAAGAGGGGGCTTTGCCTGACCTGACTACAGACTGTAAGTGCTGCTATACTGCATTTGGAGTAATGTTGGTTTAACAGGGTGTGTGCAGATATGGCTGTCCTACATGTATTAATGCCTGCTATGTCAGTTCTATGTTTATGAGGACTCCCCATCTGTTGGGTCATCTGCAGACTGGGCAGTGTGTGGTGCCTTTGGTTTCATGTGTTATCCACATAGCATGTATCTGTGAACTGCAGAAGGTAGTGTGAGGATTGGAGTCTGTAGATGGTGAAAGCCGTGACAGTTACTGACTTCATATCCCTCATAGGACATATGTTGTGACAAACCCTGTTACAACAGTAAATGGATGATGTTATCACAGCAACATGTCAATATTGGCCCAGTGTATGTGCTTCCAGCCACAACTCTGTCAACCTTTGTACATATGTCATGCATTAAGAGTTGCATATGTGCTGTACACCATGATTAGTGTCATCCTATTTGATAACAAGCTAGTGAGATATCAGACTGCTACACATGTTATGTACAGTAGGGGTTATATTTTATGACATAACCTGGACATTCTGTGGTTGTTTGTACAGTACTGAGGTCTGTGTACTTATGGTGAATGTCGACAGTGTGTGTATTGTTAATACGTACCTTGGCCTGTGTACAGACTGTGGTAGATGTCATAGTTCTATGTCCCGTCTTATCTGATGTTATATGCTGCTCCGCTGTATGTTACCGTATAGGCTTACATGTTTGTAGGGCCATACACACACATGCCCCGACATCAGGCCACACTGTGTAGCGGCCCAGTATATGTAGGGTTAGTCTGTGAGTGGCACATATGAGGATGGTGTTGGACAGATAGTCCATATACTGTAATATTATGCTAGCTTACTATATGTGGCTGTGGCTGTGTTCACATTGGTTGTGGTTATGCACTTTCACACAGGTGTATCTTACCCTGTGCTGTGACATGCCTGTAGAGCCTGCTATATATGCAGGTACATGTGCATTTCCCCCATAGGAGATGTAGGCCAGTTTGAGTCAGTCTGCCTGTAGCCTGCACAGTGCTTTGTAACATGCCTAACAGCTTAGTGTACTTACTGAGTGAGTTGTCATGTCCAGATACTTGCCAGATGTACTGCTGCCGGGCCTCCCTTAACAGTCATGTATGTCATTCAGAGCGGTGGGATGCTGTACAGATGTATGTCAATATCTAGTGGGTACTATGTGGCCATGGCACCTCTGTACCAGCAGTTATTATGTGTCAGGACTGACAGGGGTGTGTGAATGCATAACCTATGAGGGTGAATATATACCAGTTGTTATGTGTTATACCCATCTACATGGCTGTTAACATCCATATTGTCAGGCTTAGTCCACATGTTCTGCACTAAGGGGTTCTGTGTATACCTCTGGACTGTACAGAGTGTGTCAGAATGTCCACATCTGTCAGCCAATATTTCTGCTGTAGTCCACAGGAGCATTAAGTGCTTGCAGCGGTACTGTACTATGATGTTCTTAGGATGTCTGTCAGTAGCCAGTGGTGCACATGTAAAAAGCACATGCGACCCCCCCATGCACACGATGTCTGTGAAGACAATCCCTATTACAGTAGCAATAGTCTACTAATATACCTGCTATACATACCTGACATCCCCTTGCACTATGAAGTTGGGACTATAGGGGCTGAGTTAAGGCTACACCCCATGTTCAGGACATATGGTGAATATATATGTACATATGATTATGCAGATATCTATATAGATAATTACACATGTACATATTGATATATATAGATGGATGTGTATAGGAACATAGATATGCATATACACACCCAGATATATACATATACAGCTCATTATATGTCTACACATATACAGATAGTGGTACATATGCACATATACATATACCATGCTGCCATTCCTGCCAGCAGTCCACTGCTGTTGTATCCCCTACACATATGATGGGGCTGGGGCCATATATGTGTGGCCTTCACCTACACAATACATGTGTGCCCATATGCACTCCAGAGGCCAGTGTATGTAACAGTGGTATATGGCCCTGTAATATTGAGTCGGGAGGGGTGAACCATATATAACCTAGGCTATTACAAAATGTGGGGGTATCAGGGGTGAGCTTGCCTTAAGGTATCTTGATGTACAGTACCATACATTTCGCCTGTCTTGGCATTACTTACATAAAGTGGGTTACTGCAGGCCTACTGCCTCCTGCCATGTGGACTGTTCTGTTTTTCCAGTGTGTCTGTGATGGTGTCAGTTATGCCTTGTTATGTAACAGTTGCATCCCATTTGGTCAACTGAAGTCTTTACCACCAAGTGATTCTGTACAGAGTGTAGATAGAGGCTGCTGGACTATACAACTGCATCACTTACTGTTGATTGTGTGGCATCTTGTGGCCCAGTCTGTCTTCACTATTGTATGATTTGGAGGGCTTGGCCTGGACAGCAACAGTTGTGAACCTTTCCAGACTACTGTATTAGTGTAACTGTTTCACAGTTGCATTACTATATATATCTGCTTACATATATATAACTATGTCCGTATATACCTACATAGATATATATCTGCTTACATATATGTAACTTGTGTATATGTAGACATATATACGTGTAGACATATATATGTGTTGATGTAGGCATTTGCATGAATATATGTTCATATATATTTATATATATATATATATATATATATATATATATATATATATATATATATATATATATATGTGCATACATATGATATTAATATATTTACCCACACACACATACATCTACATGTTGGACTACATTCTCTGTACTGTTTAATGACTGGGATGGATATGTTTTTGAAATCATCAGGGTTATGTATATCTGACATGGCTTAGTGGTAAAGCAATTTGTCTATGGTGTGCAGGGTCCTGGGTTCGAGCCTTGCAGAGGCTGTGTATTTTGTTGCTGGGCAGAACATAGGCTGTTGGATACAGAGTGATTAAGGCACTTTAAAGCAGTTGTAAGCGGGTTTGCGCGAAGGTAAGCACTGCTAACTTCTGGTTACAGTTTTTTATACTCAGTTATCTTCTAAATTACAGCACACCAAAGTAGTATCTGGAAGGCACAGCAGGTAGATGCAATTGTAGGCTGAAGACCACAGTGTTCACAAATTGACAATCTTTATTAAGATAGAATAAGCTCTTTCACAGTAACACTCCAATACTGCTTCATCAGATAGATAGAACAATAAAAATCCTCTTTTAAATAGTCCTACGTAACCAATCAGTAAGATACACAATATGACACGCCCCTACAACACATGATATAATCATAACACCAATATAAACAAGGACTTTTAAATAAAAACAGTACTAAAATATTCTATATAAACTACATATAAAATGATCACACACTCATCAATACAAATATACAAAGGTAAGCATTTATCTAAACAGTCTCCTTGCTTTTAAAATAGATTTCAATGGGACCTGGCCATTAAGACCTTTCCCTTTATGCGCTTGCATCCTGAGGAATCACTGTGACTCAACCCTTTTAGTGTAATTACGGATATCTCCCATGCTCAGAGTTTCATAAGTCCTATCTATAACCCGAAACCTACACCTGTGATGCTCACCTTCTAACATAATATATTTCGCCAATGCATTGTTCTCATATTTAATTCTTATTGAATACAAATGCTACCTAATTGTATCTCATATCCTATGATTACATTTCCCTATGTAGAATGCGAAGCACGGTGAGCCAAATAAATAACGTCTTTTGTATTACAATCAGCCTGCACCTTAAAATAAAATGCTGTGTTCTTCAGCCTATGATTGCATCTATCTGCTGTGCCTTTCAGATACTACTTTGGTGTGTTGTATTTGTGCGTTTTGGTTTGTATCTGGATTTACTCTGCATCCAGTAGTTTTTTCTCTTTTTATCTTCTAAATTGCTTAACCAGTGTAGGCATTGCTTACCCCCACGCAAACAGGCTTAGCCCCACTTACTGCTGCTTAAAAGTGCTTACTCCTGCTTACCCGCTGTGCTAATTTCTTTAAAAGAAAAGAAAAAAGGGTTGATAGGAAAGTGGTGAAAAAGGGGCACAGAGAAAGATAGTAGGGAGAATAGCTAGGGATGTGCAGGAAGGGTGTAGGAAAGGTCCATAGCTGCCCATTTCTTCTACAGCAACAGCTGTGCATATACACTGAATTTGGAGGTAGATTTGGACATCCAAACCCCTGGGAGAGGGGTGAGGACAACAATAATAAGTTGTGATGCTAATTAGACCAGATTACATGTGTCCAGTGGACACGTGCGAAATGGACAACTATGTATGGGGCTAGATGTTTTTGTGAGAACAGATTACTCTTTTTTTTTCAGGTGAGAGTGGGATGTTGGGGAGTGGTAGTAGGTATATTTGGGGAGGTAGGTTGGGTAGGTTAACAGACAAGACACACAAGATGCATACAGAGGCGGTATATGACACATGTGGTGGGTAAACACCTTGATGGGCAGGGGTGCTGGGATATCGGAAGCCCACAGGCCCCCTAGTGGTAACAGTGGGACTGATGTCCCCACCCATAGGCAGTCACCACTGCACCTTCACAGCCCCAAAGGTGGCTGTGCTGGGGGCTGAGCTGCAGAGCCAGGCTGACTCTCAAAGCGTGACACGCAGCCCTCAAACTGGTGTAGAAGATCACCGAACTGCTCATTGATCACTCTACGCACCACGACCCTGACCTGGCGATGGGTGACAGGTGCCTGTCCGCGCCCACTCCCAGTGGGCGAACCCCATCCCCTGAGGGGGTTCCACCCGAAGGTGGTGCAAGACCAACGGACAAAGAGGTCCGGGCTTGGGCCCCAGACATGCTGGTGCCCGGTGCCATGGCCAGCTAAGGTGGGACAGGTGGGTCTGCTGGGACCGGCCTTCCCAAGCATGCTATAGTGTTTACATTTCATCATCATATATGGGTTAGTAATAGTCAACACATTCCAGGGTTAGGTATAATAGCATGCAGAGATATTCCCATTAACCCAGACACCAGATACGGAACAGTTGCATAGCAAACAAAACAAATGCATGTATGGGACCACAGTGATAATAAGAACAGCATGCAGGTACGTTGATGGCACCATGACAACAGTGTTGGAATAATTCAATATGGCACATGCATGGGAACCATTAAATATTTATCAAACAATTGGACATTATCGGAGTCATTACATACTAGTTGAGGTGGGTATGTTGATTATATTTGGAGATAAGATGGGGGGGAAAGAAAGATGTCAATTAACAAGTAATATATTCCTGTAGTCCACATTACTTTCCTAGTCAGTGCTGTTATCTGTACCTTACAAGTCTTACTACACTACCCTATAGCCTTATTTTGGACAGTGATATGGGTGTCGTCATCATTACAAATGAACCGGATTTACCTACAGTAAATCTTACCTGGTATACCTGTGGAGGGAATGTTTGTTAACACTGACTAACTGTTTGTACACATACGCCCGGATTCCAGGCTGATGTTTTGCACTATGCTATCCAACTCTTTCTGCACAGACTCTGGCCATGTGTTGACCATATGCTGGTGTGCCTGGACATATCTAGAATATTGCTCTCTTCCACCTTTAGTGACCTGACACACACATATACATGCTTTCCTACACAGTTATGTGGGTGACAGTGACCAGTGATACTTTATTATTCAGAGAAACTGCAACACACACAATCCCCTAAAATACCAGGGTGGACAGTACCAGTACAGGTTATATTGGTCTGTATTCCTCAGCATAGTGTTTGTATCCAATATACCTGTGGGAGCAATGTTTGTTAGCACTACCTGACTGTTGCCACACAAAGTTCCAGATTACACATTAGTATTATGCACATACATCTCACTCTATTACTGTACACACTCTGGTCACAGCTTGACAACATGGAGTGTAGATAGGACATACTAGAAATATTACCCTCCTAACAGTTTTGAGTGTTGCTACAGTGACAGGTGTGTTCTCATGATGGTTGACAATCACTTGTATTCCCTGTTTGCTGGCTACACATCTGGGACCATCCCACAGAATTACCAGGGGGACAGGGGGACAGGGTGACAGGCAGTAGATCTGGGCAGATATACTGGACATTCTGGCCTCAGGGGTACAGTTGTGGGGTATGAATCTGTATGCAGTCTAATTCCACTCTCAGGATTCAGATCATGGTTGTGTCTGCTACAACTTAAACACTGTCCATCACAGTTGTGTCTGCTATATTGATATTGTTGTATATCTTCAGTCTGCTTTCTGTCTTATTAATCCCCTGTGCTTATGCATTCTGACCTTGTATAACAACACTCTTATACAGATATCTTAGACAGTTATATGTTGTAGGACAGTGTGGGCGACAGTGATGTGTAATACCTGATTATTCAGAGCAACTGCATATCATTCTTGTATTTCTGGCCACAGTGTTGATATCTGACTGACCTGTGGGAGGAATGTTTATTAGCACTACCTGAATGTTCCCACACACAGTACCAGGTTCCACATTACTATTATGCACATACATCTCACTTTGTTACTGTACACACTCTGACCACAGCTTAACAAGTTGAGGTATAAATGGGACATACGTGGCTTCTCAGTCACATAAGTTATTGGGGAGTTGCTAGTGTGTCAGGTTTGTTGTCATAGATGTTGTCAATCAGTTGTATTTCCTGTTTGCTGCCTATACGTCTGGGATCATCCCAGTGATTTCCCAGGGGGACAGGTTGATAGGCAATAGATATGGGCCACTTTAATAGACATTCTGGACATATCTGTACAGTTGTGGGGTATGATTCTGTATGCAGACTACTACCACTGGCAGGATTCGAACCATGGCTGTGTGTGCTAAAAAAACAACAGTTCACATCTCAGTTGCATGTGCTATTCAGTTTTTGTTGGCTGCATTTTCCCTGTTTACTGTCTATGTGTCTCTCAGTTGTACTACATGGCCTCTGAGGATTACACCTGTCATATACAGGCATTCCTACACATTCAATTTATGGTGCATGGTGTGGGTAACAGTGCTTAATACAACAGCACTATTACATGACTGCAAATCTACATTACCATATGATACTGGAATATACACATGTAGTCCAGCAGTTAGACCTGTTTTGACAGGATATTACACTTTTATTGACATACAAACAATATGAGACTCTTCCTGCCATATTCTCTAGTGTATGCAGTACTTGCCTTGAACAATACAGGTTTTATACTAGCAATTAATTTACTACTAATTTTATTTTTATTTCCTATGACAGTAAAAGCATGAGTATTACTGACCTGCCTCGTGTCGCGACCTCGCCAGGTGGCTGATGTGGGCCTCCTGGTTCGCGGCCCACTCTGTTGCAGCTGTGGGGGACCAAAGAGGAATATTGAGCCATACCTATCCATGATATACCTGAGCTGGCAATTGTTACACACATACTGGGGTGATACTTACACATGTTTGGAACATCCCCTGATGATCTAGCCTCTTGGAACCACTCCTCCAAGAGGTCCCACTTCCACCGCTTCAGGTCGGCATAGTGATGCCTGACCTGCTCACCAGTTTGGGGTATGCCAGTGGCACTGGTGAGGTCGCGGGTGAGATGGTTCCAGGCCTCCAACTTATATTGGGAGCCCTGGTACTGGCCCTGCAGCAGTCTCTGTGCACGGTCTTTAACTAGGAGTCCTGCCATGACCTTGGACTCCTGGATGCACCAGCGCTACACCCAGAAGCGCACTCCTTCTCCCCTTACTGCCATAGTTCCTGCAAGGGGAAGCTACAAGCAGTTATGAGATGTATTCCTGCCTCTTGGGTTTAAGTAAGGCCGATTTCCCACATTTTTCCGTGATTAGCCAGTTTTGAAAAGGCTAAGCTATGGGCAAACTTGCTTACCTAAGGGTGGCATTGTTTAAAGGAGTATACCACTGGGCACAAAGAGTTAACTGGTCTACACATTGATAACACCTCCTAAGATGGCCTGTGCAATGCTTAGCGTTGCTTACCTTAGACCATTATTATAATGCCTTTTTGGCATTGGGTTATTATTCATTATACCTTATATGCCTGGTATCCCTGATTGATGTGTACGTACACTCTGTGGGGTCCTTGTGTTTTATTGGGGGCTTCAACACTATATTACAATTACACCTCACTTCTGGGCTTACTGCTGTACTCCAGTTCACATATTTATGTTATGTAGTGGGTTATGGCACATATGACTGTATACTGATGCCTTTCACAGGTTCAGTTTGGTTATACTATGGTGAGGACTTGTTTGCTACTACCTCATTCTTCTGTACTTCTGTGATGGCTTGGTGGATAACTATTGGGACTATGGTGCATAGGCTTCTGGGTTCGAGACCTCCATGGCTGTTTATTTTGTTGATGGAAAGAACAAGGGCCATTGGATACAGAGTGATTAAGGCACTTTTGAGTAGTTGTAAGCAGGTTTGCTCGACGGTAAGCACTGCTAACCTGCCATTACATCTGCTTACAGAGAGTTAGCTTTAGAATTGCTTAGCCAGTGCAGGCATTGCTTACCGGCATGCAAACGGGCTTAAGGCTGCTTACTAGTGCTTAAATATGCTTACTAATGCTTATTTGTGCTCACACCTGCTTACTAGTGCCTTATTTATTATGACACTGACACCTCACATGTGCATTTACTGCAGTACTCCAGTTCATAAATATATGTTATTTAGTGGGTTATACAACAAAAATATTGGTCATAACATGCTTTGCCATGTAAAATGGAATGTGCTTAAGTGAGACTCGAACCGGAAATGCCTACTCGTAAGGTGAATGCTTTGCTCACTACACTATTGCTATGTTGCTTCATTTGCATATATCTTCCTTGTTATCTTCTTCAGCCTTTTAAGCTGCTTTAACCGTAGCTAAGCGATGGGCACACCTGCGCACCTACGGTTAGCTGTAATCGGATTTTTAAAGGAAGAAAAAGTGTTTCTTCATTTTATTTCTACATTCTTTTGCTGTTATACACAAGGGGGACTGTTGGTGGGGATATGCGGTCACCTGTGAGCGGTCTCACTCATTGCATACCCCTTTCTGCTGTTCTACATCGCAGGGGCATGTTTATTCTGAGATCTCTGCTCTCAGAAATGCCCCCTGCACTCTTACAGGCTCCATGTAAGCCTAGGAGCTCAGGTAGCGTGCATCATTAATATGCACAGTACGCTGCCATCCTGCTCCTAAACGGTCGCTTCCATGCAGGACTAGCTTAGTCCTGCACAGAAGATTAGTAAATCCGGGGGATTAGCTTTTTAATGTCAGATTTGAAAATTCTTAAATGCTGATCACATAACACAGGAATGTTTTCAACCCTTTAACAGACAGAGGAGGCAGTTTTAAATATATACATTCTGTTGTAACAAATTTGATTTTGAAATAGTGCCTACTTATGAGCACATTAACTCCTATCACCAGCTTTATCCAGTTAGAAGATATTCTTTGTTTTATTCTTTTATTATTAAATCTTGGTTTATGTTTGGTTATCTTTTAATTTAACAGTTCATCCCATATGGTTTCCGTGGAGTTTCACTTAACCCTTGTTTCTTCTCTGATGACTTATGTAATCATTTACATTTAGGTTTCCTGCCTAAATGTTGCCTAAATGTTATAAATGCCTTGCTTGAAATACAATTGGTTGACTAAGATGATCTGCCAAGTCAGGTATAAGATATATAATATTCAAAATATAGATTAGGGTCTACCTAATTGGAAAACTCATATTTATTAAAAAGGTTAAAATATGAATCTGAGCTGCAAAGTTATTTACATTATTTAGAGAACTACAGATCAACAATTATTCCTCGACACATATAATTTGCTAAATATTTTGATGGATTCAAACTTAATTGGTAGGCAAGTGATTGCCTTGCTAGACACTATGAATGTGTACAAAATCCATCCTTTTATTGAGCATAATAATTACAATATCATAGTTTCACAGTTAAAAGAAAAATGTGTGTAGGCTGAAAATAAGGACTTTAGAATGTAAACTCTGGCTTTATTGAATATAGAAGAAGTCCCATCCATGTGTTCAATGATCTTTTAAATCCCTCACTCAGCTGTTCTGTCTAATGTCCAGCAGTAATTTGTTTCATAACTTTGATGACGGCTGTGTGATGAACATTATAGGAACTGATTTGTATGTAACCCACTCATTTCTCAAGGTAGTAGAAGGCTGGAGGAGTTCTAAATGCATTAATACCCTTAATTCTTCATTATGAAGAACTAGATGCAGTTTTCCTCCCAGGCACCTATAACTGACTGAATACAGTCCCAGGATCTCAAGTCTATTTCTGTATAGTAAGTCCTTACATGAAATAATTATTTTACTGAATTTCATTTTAACTTTCTAGAGCAAGTAGATCAGTTTTGTTACATATACTAAATAATGAATTTTACCACAATACCAGAGACAAATATTTTAACTAGAGTGTAGTTTGATCATGTAGATCTATTCCTGAAGGATAACCTACAATACTCATTGCTTTAGTTTTGATCATCCTCACATTTGCTTTAAACCTAAAGGTATTAACAATTCTTATTCTAATGATCTTGTATTCATTAACTTTTTTACATCAGAGTTACCCATGCAGTTATTAAACAGGCTGTAGTTTGCCAGAAAACATAATTCCACATTTGTCAAGATTTATTCTTAACCCTTTATTTCTTTGCCAGTTATGCAGGTTAGACAAACAGATATTACAACTACTTATGTCTTCATTATTTAGAAATGAAATGCTAATTTTAATGCCATCTGTTTAGTCACTGGATATGTTTTGGGCACAGGGATCAGTGGCAGATTGAGTGATACATGGCCCAGAACTGAGATCTGCAGGTTTCCTGTTACAACTTTGGCCCAGTTGGTGTAGATGCCTTCAGTCATCACACTTTGTTTGATTAGTTTGACTGAGCCAACTATCTACCCATTCAACATGAAAGAATTTATGGACAACTAATTCACTGAGTCACTAATCACTTGATGAGGTATGCTGCCAAAAACCTTTGCAAGATCCAGATATACAATATCCGGTAAGACCCAGCTATATAACCCCCTGAACAGCTGCTTGCTTGCCCTGTGTTTTCTGCTTGGCAGTTGGAATTTGAAGGGAAACTTAAACTAACTGTTCTGTTCCCTCCATGTAAGAGTTACAGTGGTGGCTTTACAATGGTCGCAGGGATGTTGTGTCTCTCCCTTTTACCAAATAATAGTCATCATGAATCATTTACTAGCAGAAATAAACTGGTACTGCAGAGCTGATCCTGATGATCTTGTTCCAGCAATTCAGGAGTGAGAACAGAACACACTCTTCAAAGACCCTGAAGGTATTTTTTAAGCAAGGTTTGAATAAAAAACGGTACAGATTTCCACAGAATGTCCAGATTTGTGCCTCATATTTTCATCTGTTTCTCATAAAGTTGTGTTTTTCTGGCAAATCTCTAGCAAATCATTGAGGACTGAAGTCAGAAAATAATGGCAGACATTTGAGTGTTAGACTACATATCCTTCAGAAAATTCATACTAATGCAAAAGCTGTTGTTCTATCAACTTTCTAAGTTTGTAAGTGCAATATTTAAAAGGTGTCCCTATTTTTGGGCCTTTGTCCCCCCCCACCCATTATTTGTGGCTTTGTCCAGATTTCTTGCTGTAAGTCTAAGAGGTTGAGAGGTATGGGGGGTGTAAGAGGAAGGTAGGGGTGTATGTGTGTGCCATACCTCTCTTTTCACAGAATGTTCAGATTTTTGCCTTATATTTTGGTCTGTTCCTCATAAAAACTGACTTTTTATGTTGACAAATCATGGGGATGATATAAGGACTACAGTTACTAAATAATGACATGCATTTGAGTTTCAGGCTTCATATCCTTGAGAAAATGCATTCCTGTTATTCTAATAACTTTCTAAGTTTATAAGAGCAATAGTTAAAATGTGTCCCTAGTTTTGGCCCTTTGCTCCCCCCCCCCCCATTATGACAGGCTTTGTCCAAATTTCTAATGCTAAGAGGTTGATAGGTATTGTATATGTGTGTGTGTGTATAAGTAATAGGTTGGTAACATACCTCTCACCTGTCCAGGTTTTTGCAGAATGTCCGGATTTTTGCCCCATATTTTTATCTGTTCCTCATAAAAAGGATTAAAGCTACTAAATAATGACAGAGATTTGAGTTTCAGACATCATATCCTTTAGATTAGAAAAATGCATACTAACACATATCCTGTTATTCTAGCATTTCTATGTTCATGAGAGCAATATATAATATTTCCCTATTTATGTTAGGCTTTGTCCAGATTTCATGCACTAAGATGCTGAGGTGTATGTGAGAGAGAGTGAAATAACCTAGTTAGGGTTAGCAGCTGGTTAGTAATTTTCTTAGACTCAAACCATGTACCTTAGCTACAGCAAACAAGAGCCTGAATCCTCTCCACTCCAACTACCAGTCTGCATTTTTCAAGGAGTTTAGTTTCAAGTGCATATTCAATTAATTGTGAGCTTCAAGGGAAAATAAGTTTACTGCTGCTCATGCTAAGTCTGTTTACAATGTGAAACTAATTTTTTAACAAATAGTATAACTATTGTGGTAGAGAGTTTTAAAGCAGTGTTAATAGCACAACAGGCAGTTTGCTTGTGCCTTGATATTGAAGGCTGTAGGTTCTACTCCCACAGCATGTAGATGGATTGCTGATACTGTGTTGTATTTTTAAGAGGTGGGATGCTGCAGTCCTGAGTAAGTCTTCCTTTGGATGAGATACCTAGTAACTATGAACCTGTATTCTGTTTGCCATCCATTCCATATGCAATATTACCAGCTTAACATTTTTTTTAATGTAACATAGTAAACAATTTATTATTCAAGGGCAGCAATCACTGAATTTGTAGATGGAACGCTGAAATATAAAGGTGTTTGCTAGCAGCAACATTTTTATTAGTTACAGATCTCTTTAATGTGGAATTATTCAGATGACTTTTACTTCTGCAGAGAGTGTGCATATTGACTGATATTGGTGGACTGTATCGACAACAGTTTGAGTGGCCTTTTGTGGTTGAAATGTTCTGAATTGGGCAGTTATGTCATTATTGGTTCATGTGTCTTGCTTCATTGCTTACTGGAAAAATGTTCAAAACTATAAATTTAAAATGCTGTAAGAAGTGGTATACAAGGGATATAATTTAATTATTATATATTATAATTTAATTGTACAACCAGGAAGGTGAATAAAAAAAAAACGTTTGCATGGTCCTAAAATGTGAGCAAGGGGCCTATGATTTCTAAACAGCCCAAATGTAAACTTAATTTGCCACTGGCCAGATGCATTTTCTTTGAATGTGGGTTTCAATGCTGTTTCAGTGAATGTGAGTTTCAAAGGCAGAGAAGTTTTAATCCTAAATTTGTTTTCATTGTGAGACTGTATTGCTTTGTTTAGCAAATGTATATCAGTGTTTGTGCTATAACATTTGAAATAAAAGTTTAAATCCAAATATATGTAATCATTGTAGAAGTAAAGCAGAAAACAGTATCAACACTGTGAGGTTTGAACAGTGTTTATGACAGCTGGGGAGAAATAGCCAAGTAATGGGACACTGGAATGACTGCATGGGTGTGTGTGTGTGTGTGTGTGTGTTTGACCCAAATGCAACATATGCAACATATGCATACCTTCACCTTTTTGTTTACAAAAAGCACTGACAATACATAATACATTTCTTTTTAACATTAATTATTAATATCCGTCTAAAAGCACAATCCAAAATATACAGGGCCTCCAAATTATTTCCTTTATAAAAGGAATCCTCCAGCTTGCAAAGTTTTGGAACCACTGATCTAACCCATAAATAGCAACTTCTACTTCAATGATTATCTAGTAAAATATCAGTAAAAAATATGTAGAACAATGTCAGACAAAACAGTAGGATAGTCTCAAATCAAACTAGTATCAAACCCATAGAATAAAGACCAGTATTGAAGATAATAGACACAAATGCATACAGTCATATTATCAACTATGCGTATAGTTTTGTCTAGTTTGAACTTCTTTCGAAATTCAGTTTAGGTGTCATAGTTTATTTATAGCACATGTTATTTAGCATAAGAACTGCTGGCATGCTTAACAGATCGGGTAGCAAACTAAAATGTCTGACACTGAGGCTGTACAAAAAGCATTGCCAAAGCCATGATGACTATGTCTCTGCAAAAAATCTACCCCCAAATCACCTTAAGGCATACTTTTAAAAAAGTGTCCACAAAGTTAAGTTATCTTAATTCCAGTACACCGGAGCGATTTGCAAACAGAAATGTTGTAATGATCAGTGACTTTATAGTCAGGCACACTGATTCTCCTTCCACTATGCTGGTCAAAGACAGAGTAAAGGTAAGTTGTCTTTCAGGTGCCAGAATCTCTGATATCTTAAGGGTCCTTAAGACCATTTCACCCAACATATGACTGGAACATGGTGGTGGCTCACAACAGGATATACAGAGGACATGTCAGAACTCTCCACGCATGCTACAAAGGCAGGCGAGATTCATGTCTTGAGTGGAATCTTTTCTTCTCCAAGAATAGTGACTACAAAGAAAAGACAATTGACTTCAACAATGGCTAAATATTTGATTTCATTTCAGCGGGATGCAATTTCTACTTGCTTTGCACAGGATGGCCTGTACCTCCTGTTCTGGGGCTTCCATATACTGGCTAAAGCCCTTGCTACCCACATAGAGCCTTTTTAGGAAGAATCCAGCTAACAGACATTCCAAAATAACTAACATATCAAATCTGAAGCTGGAGCACATTAAGGTGGCTCTGCACAATGGCCGAAGTCTCAACAACAAACTGCCTGACCGTGAGGATTACCTGAATTTGGAACATATCCATATCTATGTAATTACTGAAACTTGGTTTAACTGTCCAGAGAGCACTCCTTCCATACCGCACCTTTCATGCCTTCACGCCTGAATGCAACTGTGGTGGTATCTCAATATTTGTTAGCGATCATATCACCTATAGCCAGATCCCCAGAGACCCAAAAATGGAACTCACTGAACTCCAAATCACACTAAACATGACCAAATGAGTTTATAGCTAGTTTCAGGACACCCCCTATGTCCCCTGAAACTCATGTAAAATTCCTAAATGTACCTGATGAAAGCCCTATAAACAAATGCTAGACATTAACTACCTCTTGATAAATTGGAGTACCTAGACCTCTGATGTAGGATATGCCCAAAGGTTCATAGATTTAATGAACAAAAACTGTCTGGAGTAAATTGTAAACAAACCCACTAGATGACATAATATTCTTGACCTTGTCTTTACAAATATAGCTTATTTTTGTACTATTTCCTGGTATCTCCTTTCCTAGTTAAGCCAGATCATAAGCTAGTTGTCTTTGCCTTTCAAGTCTCTAAACCCAGTGAAACTAGTATTTCAGAATTCAAAGATTTCAAACGTACTAATCTCATAAAATTCTACAACAGTGTCAAAAATCAGTTATAGTGGCAGTAGTCCAGACACTGACATGATGGGTAGCTGCATAAAGAAGTTCTAGATCCCCCTAGATAAATGCATAGGACTGGCAGTCACAGCCAGATCATAATTTAATGGAAAATTTAAAAACAACTCATCCTGGTGGTCCACTAACATAAATAAACTGTACAGTAAAAGAAAAAAAATCCTTAAAGTATTGAGCAGGTCAAAAGACCTTCATATAAAGGATAACATCAGAAATAAACTAAAAACTTGAAAAGTGGTATTAGGTCTACAAAAGCAGACAATGAACAGGTTAGTACCTCTAGCTAAGGATAACTACATATCCTTCTTTAGTTATGTCAAGAGACTAAGAAATTACACCTAACAGTGCTCTAAACTTACTCATAATGACACCATCTACTCTGATCCAGTAGGAATTGCCAATGCATTAACAAACTCAGTGCAAATGTTACCTCAGAGGTGATTGGCTGGAGTCCACATATCCTTGAATCTCTCAGACCCACCATAATCACTAAAGAGCATGTGCTGAAGGTACTCTCAGAGATTAAAAATACCTTAGAAAATAAACACACGAACCACTGACAAATCCAAAAAAAGGAACTGCTGGGCAAAAGGAATAACCACAAGCGAAAGCTGGTCACAACTGATTTAATGAAGCGCTTTTCGTCGATACAGTGTACAGACTTCCTCAGACAACAATGTAAACGTGGGTATCATTTAAATACTAAACCTAATGGCTAATTAATCAATCAAAAAACACAACAATTAATCCCTAAGGCAACTGATTGCTTTTTTTAGCCCTTTCCTCTAGTGTATCAAAAACACAGAGTTACTAGGTTACAAGCTCTTCAAGCAAATATAATATTCACTAGTTTAGCAACAAAAAGAAAAATACATATACACATACACTCTGTACATTACTAGCCACTCTAAGTTACTACTTAGGGTGACAATTTTAAAATATATAAATATTAACTATATTTAATAATAAAAACTTGATGAAGAATTAATTAATTAATTAACAAGAAAATTTGGAAATTTCTACCTATAGACCATCGATTAATACATGTTAAAATATGTGTTGAAAAACATAAATAAATGATGTGTTAAAATACATAAATAAATGAATAACCGCAAAGACATTCATCTTTTCAAACTTTGCAGTTTTAGGACACTGCTAATTGAGCACATCTCGTTTAACCCAGGGCATAGACAAGCATTAAGTTTTATTTGCCACTTCAACTCTAGTTCCTCAAGTAGTAGTGGCAGAGGTGCACCCCTTTTATTAGTTGACACTTGGTCCAGTATAGAAAATTTAAAACTATGATTTAAATGTTCAGATACATGCTTGGCAAGAGCGTTTTCTAGTTTATTTCTACTTATCGCATATTGGTGCTCATGTCACCATAGGGATTAATTGTTGTGTTTTTTGATTGATTAATTAGCCATTAGGTTTAGTATTTAAATGATACCCACGTTTACATTGTTGTCTGAGGAAGTCTGTACACTGTATCGACGAAAAGCGCTTCATTAAATCAGTTGTGACCAGCTTTCGCTTGTGGTTATTCCTTTTGCCCAGCAGTTCCTTTTTTTGGATTAAAAATACCTTACCAGACCTGATAATATCCAAGGCAGTCTAATAAAAGCTATTAAACAAGCTCTGGCAAAGCCATTCCTTAACTTATTTAGCCTGAGTTTGACCACTGGTTTTATCCCTGAGGTTTAGCTCGCAGCAGTTGTGATGCCACTCCACAAGGTTGACCCAACCATTGGCTCAGGGAATTATCAGCAAATCAGCCTGAAAAGTCTTATTTGAAAAGCCACAGAATATATTTTAACTAAACTGATCAATTGTGATATTAAAAATCTCATCATCCTAGACCCACAGCATGTTGGCTTTGTCAAGGGCAAACCGTGTCTATTGAATCTGGTTAACTTCTTCAAAAGGGTAGCCCAGGGTGTTAAAAGCAGTACTGCTGTCCACACAGCATAACTTGACCTGGTCAATGCATTTGACACCATCTCTGTGTTGGCATACTTAGTAGGCTTAACGTATTCCAAATAAACCCTGTGTCATAAGATATATAGTAAATTGGATAGAAGTCAGAACTCACATTGTGTGGGTAACTAGTGCCTTATCTGAGAGAAAGATGGTAACCAATGGTGTCCCACAGGCCTCACTAGTGAGACTTCCTTTGTTCAGCATTTACTTTTCTGGATTCCATTGTATGAACCAAGACCTCTGGCTAACTAAATTTGCAGAAAACTGTAAAAATGGAAGTCATCTCTGAAGCCAAAGCTCTCCATTATGAACTTACACTTGTAGATATCTCATATACCAAAATGAGCTCAAATCAAATGCTAAAAAGTGCAATATTGTCACATTTGACAAACACCTCTCTTCAAAGCATACAACATAGACAACATCCCACTCCAAACTGAGAATGTTGTTAAAGACCTTGGAACTTGGGTTGATAATTTCCTCTCCTTTAATCATCATATAAATACAGTAGTCAGAATGAATGTCATCCAGATCTGAAGAAGGGGTCTATATCAAAACTTCGAAGAAGTAAAACGCCGAATGTTAAAACATCAAACCCACAACATCGAATGATGAAAATAGCAAAGCCCTGAAACTTCGAAATCTTACCTAGGGCAAGATTTTGATGGGCCGTTCCATGGCTTCGCTATATCCTCCACTGTGGTGCGAGAGTTACGGACCTTAGGATTAGGGTGCGGGTTAAAGTAAGTGAATAGTTAGTAATGTATGTATGGTGCAGTGTAGGGTTGGGTTTTGTTAACTGTGTGTGCATTAATTGCTTTGTTTGTGTATAGTTTCATAGGGTATGTGTGTGATAGTTATGGACCTTAGGGTTAGTGTGCAGGTTAAGGTAAGTGGATAGTTAGTAATGCATGTATGGTTTAGTGTGGGGTTGGGTTTTGTTAACTGTATGTGTGTAGTTTATTTATTTTGGTGTGCTTGTGTTGTATGTATGTTTCTTGGAACAACAAATTTTTTTCCTTGGGACAAAAATTTGCTATTCTGAGCATTCAAATCCATGACCACCTTCACCTTGAGGGGGAACCTACCTCACTTCCCCTACTTCACTTCCCCTAAACTCTCAAACCACTTAACTCTTTATTATCAAATACCTAGCCCCTGTTACCTGACTTAACCCAACCAAAACACCTTCCCCGCTGACTTAACCAAACCAAAACAACTTCCACGTTCTAAGATACCCCCCACTTATAACTAAAAGAGGGTCCAGGACAAATTGGTTTGTCCCTAACCTCATTTGCCCCAGCCCCCTTTTAAATAACTCACACCAGCACATAAAGACATTTGATGACCTTTATTAGTAATATTACATAACATAAACTTTATTCACATGGGAGCAAATAACAGTAAAACAATAACTCCACAATTCTAAAACAATCTCAGGGCAGAGTATCTACTCACCCTGGCCGATTCATACATCAGGGCAGCTTACCCACTCACCCTGTTCCATCATCCACCAGGGCAGCATTCCTACTCACCCAACAAACCTTCCATGGGCAGCATACCTGCTCACCCTTTCAACTAACCTTTAACCAATGAAGTTCCCTTATAGTCAAGAAACATCCAACAACTCATTTGATCCCCAAATCAAATCCATGACCACCTTCACCTCAAGGAGGAACAGAAGAGGGTAATCCTGTTCCTCTTCTCTACCTACCAGCCTGCATCTGAACCTAATCCCATGCTATTCCATGAACCTGCACTACCCCCCCAATTGCTTCTCCCCCATTGGTCCCAGATGTCCCTGCACCCTCCAGCTCTGCACACCCTACTGTATTCCATTCTCCAAAATCCCAACCTCTGGGCTCCCCTTCTTCCTCATTTACCCTTGCATCCACACTGCCTACCTCACCTACCAAAAATATTGATGCACAAACTATACCGGAGCCTCCGTCTTGAGACCCGCTTGGAGCTTCTGAGCAGCTGTGACCACTTCCTTTGCTGTACTCTGCTTCTTCCTCTGAGCTGTAGCTCTTGACGTGGAATGCCGCCTTTTCTGACCAGGTTCCTGCTCCTGCTCAGCAACCGCCTATGTCGTCGACACTTCTTGGAAGAGTTCCTCAACTTGAGCCACTATTGCCTGCCAGCACTGTTGCAGTCCTTGCAAGTTAGCCATCTGCCACTGAAGTACCTATGAGGTCATTTGGACATGGGTTAGCTTCAACAACACCAACTCGTGCCAAAATGTGACACTAATTCCTCTGTTTTCAAATATATATCAGCTAATCTAAGTCCTTCCCTAACCTACCTCACTTCCTCTAAACTCTCAAACCACTTAATCCTTTATTATCCAAGACCTAGCCCCTGTTACTTGATTTAACCAAACCAAACCAAAACCCCTTCCTCTTTCTCCTAAGATAACTCATAACTAAAAGAGGGTCCAGGACAAATTGGTTTGTCCCAAATCTCATTTACCAAGATAAACAAAATGTTTGAAATTGCAACATACTGATAACAGTATTTGAAATAAATACAACAGTGTTCAAAATAATTTCTGAAGTGTTAAGATGTACAGAAAGGCTAAAATGACTGCATTTTTTTACAATGTACTACTTTTTCACATTAATTGAAACTTTTTGAAGTATCCGAAGTGTCCAGAGTGTTTGCCTTGTTAAAGTGAAGCCTTTTTAGAGAGATTGTTGTGCATTTGAGCATAATTACAAGTACTTGGTCTATGCTTATTTAAACAATTTTTTTATGGCAGAGGGATTTCGTAGACCTGGACTGCTGGTGTTTGATAATAATATTGCAGAGAACTGGCAAGTGTTTGAGCAAGAATATGATATTTTTATACAGGCTGCATTTTCTGAGAAAGATACACGCACAAAGGCATTCATATTTGTTAATTTAGCTGGCTCAGAAGCTATTTGAAAGGGAAAGTTCATCTGTGTATGCACCTGTCATGTATTGAGGGGAGGGAGAAAACTGCCACATTGTGATACAGGCTGAAACATGGGAAGACCCTAAGTGCTTAAAATGCAAATTTAGAGAAATGTGTAACCCTCAAAGGAATATTACAATGGAAAGGTACATGTTTTACTCAAGAAATCAAAAGCCTGGTGAAACTATAGCAGCAAATACCGATTTAAGAAATAAAGCAAAAACATGCAGATTTGGTGATTTGAGAGATGTGTTGATAATAGACAGGCGTGTATGTGGTGTTAACAATGATGCAGTGAAAAAAAAATTGCTTCAAGACAGTGATTTAACATTGAGCAAAGCCACTGAGATTTGGCAAATATATGAGCTTACACAAAAGCATATGAATGTGCTTGTGAATGAGAAAAACATCTATGCAATGTCTGTTAGTGCGAATGTTGATAGTGTGCAACGTAAAGCTAAGATGAAAAAGAAATATAAACCAAATGGGGCTACAACACCCAACCTTATTGTTAGCTGTCGTAATTGTGGAGGCAGTCATGAACCTAAATAAGAAAAATGCTTAGCTTTTGGTCAGCAATGTCACAAATGTAAAAAGTGGAATCATTTCAAAAGGCCTTGCAAGTCTAGTGGCACATACTTTGATTAAAAGAGAGCATCCGAAGAAGCAAGTAGATCAGATAGAGAGCTGCTAGCAAACTTTCTTTGTTGATGCTGTCTCTGTGATTAATGAAAAAGTTAACACAGTAGATTATCAGTTGGCAGTAAACAGTGAAATATTTTGTACTGTTCGGATTAATGTGAAACCTGTAGAGCTTAAAGTAGACACTGAATCCAAGTGCAATGTTATATCAGCATAAATGTTTGCCAAAGTAAGAGCTGCTGAGAAATTTGATTCAGCAAAGTGTGCAAAACTAGTTGCTTATCACAGTGAAGGGATTCAAACTGATGGCGCTGTAGATGCCACATGCCATTCTGCTGGGAGCAGCTATGACTTGCAGTTTTACATAGACAAAAGACACGTGCAGTCATTGTTAGGCCTCAAAGATAGTTTGAGAATGGGACTGATTTCATTTAATAAAAAGCTACACCATATAAGTCTGAACAACAACAACAATAGTTTTACACAGAATATTTTTAGTGAATATGCTGATGTTTTTATAGGTGAGCTTGGCAAACTTCCAGTCACATATTCCACGAAGTTAACCTATGAAGTAAGTCCACTTGTCACACCCGCAAGGAAGGTTCCAGTAGTAATACAGAGCAAAGTAAAAGCAGATCTTGACAAAATAGCCAATTTAAGTGTCCTTACTCCAGTAAAAGAACCAACTGAATGGGTATCCTCCATGGTCATAGCTTATAAGAAAAGCTCAGATGATATTCAAGTATGTATTCATCCAAGTGACTTAAACAAACAGCTTAAACGTCTTCATCATCAGATACGCACAGTAGATAAAGTAGCCGCTCTCATGCCAAATGCCACTGTTTTTTCAGTCTTAGATGCAAAAAGTCTATTTTGGCAAATTTTGCTGGATCACAAATCTTCATTGTTAACCATTTTCAGTACACCATTTGGTAGCTACAGATTTTTGAGAATGCCATTTGGGATAAATTCTGCCAGTGAAATATTTCAGCGTGTGATGGAGCAAATTTTTTTCAGGTTATCCGTGTGCTGTCATAGTAGACGGCATTATTATAGGGAGCAATGGTGAAGTTGAACATGATAAAAACCTCAAAGTTCTAGACCACACTCATGAAGTAAATCTTAAACTGAATCCTCAGAAATGTAAATTCAAATTGAAAGAAGTTACTTATGTGGGTCATTAATTCTGGCTTACAACCAGATCTGTTTAAACAAGCAGCAATTCTTGAGATGCCAGTTCCAGAAAATGTCCCATCTTTACAATGTTTTCTTGGTATAGGTTCATAGGTGTGTACTAAGCCAATGGCTCTGGAGCCTTTACAAGCCTAGCCCATAGAAGTGCCCTGGCATCATGCCGCCGTTAGTTCCCGGTGGCTCTATCAAGTAGATCCACTGGAGTGATCCCTGGGGTGAACTTTCTATTTCCCATCCATTCATCAAGATTTCTCTTGAAAAGGGCCAGTGAGGTGCTATGCTTAACATGTATGGGAAGTTTATACCAGAGCATGGGCAGTCTCTGTGTTATGAACCTGTCCCTCCAGTATGTTCTGTTGATTGTGGTAATGAGGTTGAGGTCCCTGGAGTGTGTGGTGCAGAGGGATTGGGATTTCTTTAGGTGTAACATTTCTAACAGGAGTTGGTCAGACGTGGCTTTGTAAGTCAAGCAGAGATTGCTTCTTAACAGATGATATGAGACAGGGAAAAGCTAGAGTTTTTTTTTGAGTCTGTCCGTGTAGGGCATGTGTTTAAGGCCGATGATCCTCTTCGTTAGGTACTTTTGTGGCCTTTCTAGCTGTTGCAGGTATTTAGGTGTTTTGTATGGCCAACTAGGAAAGTTCATCCCACAGCTGAGTGAGCTATCAGCACTGTTACATCAGTTGACACTCAAAAATGTGAAGTGGTCCTGACTGGAACAAACCAAAAAGCAATCGACATTCTGAAACAGAAAATTGCCAGTCCACCCACATTCAGATATTATGATGTGCACAAACCTGTAACTCTTTCGTGTGATGATTCAAAATATGATGTTGGTGCAGCATGTCTTCAAGAAGGCATAACAGTAGCCTATGCATCCAGAACCTTAAGCCAAACTGAAATGCAGTATGTGCAAATTGAAAAAAAGCTTTTGGCAGTAGTTTTCGCATGTTCAAAGTTCAATGATTAGATTTATGGCAAACCTGTTCAAATAGGGACTGATCACCAACTTCTAGTGGCAATTCTGAAAAAGACAATACATACAGCCCCAGCATGCTTGCAACGCATGCTGTTGAAATTGCAAAAGTACAATTTCAATATTGTTTATCCAAAAGGCAAATTTCTATAGCTTGCTGATGCTTTGTTGAGAGCACCCAGACAAGCAACAGGAGAGCATGACAATGAGAAAGCAGAATTTGAAGTCATGGAAGTCAGAAATTATGCAGACTCAGCTCTTCAGAAGTTGCAACATTTTATCAATCAAAGATGGCCAGCCTGACAAACTAGTTTACTACTTGACATACAGAAGTATTTTCCCTACAGATCTGAGCTTATGAAGGAAGATGGAATCATCATGAAATGTCCTAAAGTGGTAATTCCTACAGCATTAAACCAAGAATATTTCAACATTTTGCATTGTGCTTAACCTGGAAGTGATTCTACCAAAAGAAGGGCAAGACGCATAGTATTTTGGCCTTCTATGTCAAAAGATATCGAGAAGGAAACTCTAGCATGTTCTATTTGCAACAGTATTAAATCGCACTAACAAAAAGAACCACTTCAGCTAAACCAGATTCCTGAACCATGGTCAACGGTTGCTACCAATATTTTCGAATGGAATGGTCAACATTATTTAGTGTTAGTAGACTCTTATTTGAATTGGTTTCAAATTGACCTTCCAAACTTAATGTCTAGCACTGTCATTACGAAATTGAAGAGACATTTTTCTGTTCATGGTAGTCTGCACAAAGTCGTATACCTGACAGTGCATAGGTTCATAGGTTCATACTAGGATATCTGCCCTAGGGCATTTATAAGCCGAGCCAGAGTGTGTTTGGCTTTCGCCACCCATTTTAAATTAATTTTGCTATGCCCTTTTTCGAGTTTAGTAGACTGTGCCTCTGTCTAACAGTGACACAGAAGTGATACCCGGGGTAAACCTACGATCTCCCATCCACTCATCAAGATTCCTCTTGAAGAGAGTCAATGAGGGACTCTGCCTAATCTGGACTGGGATTTTATTCCAGAGTGAAGGGAGCCTCTGGGTTATGAATCTGTCCCTCCAGCATGTCCTATTTATTTCAGTGCTGAGGTTCAAGTCTCTCAAGCATGTAGCTCGATGGGATTTGGATTTTCTGAGTTGCAACATGTCCATTAATTCCGGGTTGGACATGGCTTTATACGTCAGGCACAGATCGCCTCTGAGCAGGCGGTATGCCACTGAGTAGAGCTGGAGTTTCTTTAACCGGGCAGCATATGGCATCTGTTTGAGCCCTTTGATCCTCTTGGTGAGATACTTTTGGGGTCTTTCCAGTTGCTGCAGGTGTCTGGTAAGGTACATCCCAAAAGGGGATTGTACTCAATTATGGGCCTGATGAGGGATGAGTAAAGAGGCACAATGACCTCCCCTGATCTAGATGTGAATCCCTTCATGATTAGGTGGGCTATATAAAATGTTTTTCAAACCACTTTGGCCATGTGGTTGTCAAATGAGAGATTGCTATCAACTTGGGTCCCCATGTCCCTAATTACTTCTTCTGTACTTAATGGATTACCACCTATGCGGTAATTTGTGGGCACTTTGTTTTTGCCAAAGGGGATGACTATACACTTTTTGGCATTTCGCTTGAGGCCAGGGCTCTGGCACCAGTTGTCTGTTTCTATGAGGCTCTTTTGGAGGATTCTTGTGTTGGCTGGAGAGTTGATTATGGCACCCAGTTTGCAGTCATCTGCGAACTTGGTCAGCCACAGTCCTTCCATGTTTGCCTGTACCTCCGAGAAATATATACCAAACAAGAGAGGTCCCAGGACTGAGCCTTGTGGGACGCCACTTGTAACTGGTTTGGAGTCTGACATGGCTCCAGCAATTCTAACCATGAGGGTTCTGTCCTTGAGCCAGTTTGCAACCCATCTAGTGACATAGGGGTTTATATTTAAGCTGGTGAGCTTATCTATAATGCCCAAGTGGGGTATTATATCGAAGGCTTTTGCGAGGTCCAGGTAGGCTGTGTGGACCACCTTCCCCTCGTCAATAGCCTTGGTGACTGTTTCAAAGAAATCGACCAGGTTTAAGAGGCAGGATCTGCCCTTAACAAAGCCGAACTGGGTAGGATCCAGTGTCTGTAGGTCCCCAATATCTTTATTTATGAGGTTCATGATGATCCTTTCCATAGCTTTGCAGACCAAGCTAGTCAGGCTTACGGGGTGATAGTTTCCAGGATCCGTTGAGGCACCACCTTTGTGGACAGGGACCACTGTTGCTGTACGCCACTCATTGGGTACATATCCTGTAGTAAGGCTGAGATTGAACAGTAGTTTTATGTTTGGGTTTAGCTCTTCTTGGAGTTCATGTAGGGCCAGCCGGGACACCGTCTGGTCCCATTGATGCTATGTTTTTTGCTTTGGAGAGGGCGGCTTTTACCTGAGCATCTGAGATGTCAGGGGGGCAGCACTCTGCTGGGATAGATATTCACCCTTTTGGTGGGGAGGGGGAGGGACATTTGCGCTGAACCTGTCAGCTAGGATGTTGGCAATGTCTGTGGGTTTGGTGTATTTTTTGTCATTTTGGACTAATTCTGAGCATATCTGGGAATTCCCACCCAGGTTCCTAACATAACTAAAGAAAGCCTTGTGATTATCCTTAGTGTCCTGTGCAATTTTTCTCTTGAAGTTGGCCTTAGACGATTTTATGAGTGCCCGTAGTTTTTTGCTAATACTGATCAGAGATGCCTTCCCTTTTTGGAATTTTGCTCTATCATGTAGTAGCTTCCTCCTTCTATTGTATAGTTTGTTTATGGCTGGGGTCCACCAGACAGGACGTCTGCCTTTGGAGGATTGGGTCTTGGTTTTATTTGGGATTGCATGATCCATGCATTCCTGAAGGTGTTCATAGAATGCGTTTATAAAGGATTCTGTGGTCTGGGCCGTATTTTCCACAGGTCCGAGGGCTTTGAAGGATTCCACCTCGGTTTTGAGGAGTGTGAAATTTGCTTTAGAGAAGTTTTTCACTGTGGTTTTCTGGGCAGTGGGTGGGGTCGGGATGTGAATATCCAATGAGATTAGTTTATGCTCTGATCTTACCAGTGAGGGATACACTTCTGGTCTGGAGCATAGAGTCCCCATGTTGGTGATGATCAGGTCCAGTATGTTTTCCCCTCTTGTTGGAGTGGTAACAAGTTGTTCCATAGCATTTGAGTTTATAAATTCTAGGAACCTTTGGTTTAGGGTGTTGGAGCTAGAGTAATGCTCCCAGTCTATGTTTGGGTAGTTGAAGTTTCCCAAGATAATGGTGTTTGGAGAGACCTTCATATTTTCCAGTGTTCTCAGGAAGGCCGAGTGGGGTTCCTGGGTTTGGGAGGGTGGTCTGTAGCAGGCTATAAACTGGAAGGCAGTTTTACCCACTGTTAGTTGCACATGGATAGTCTCTGATGCTTCGTGCTGTGCCACCAACATGGAGGTGTGGGTATCTTTGATGAATATTGATGCTCCCCCTCCTTTTGTGGTTCGGTCCAAGTTTTGGGGCTGAAAAGCATGGTATGAGGTATAACCCGGTAGTGCTGGGGTGCTCTCGGGAGCCTTGAACCAGGTTTCTGTTACTGCACAGATATCAGTGTTCTCTATTGCTAAGGAGAGTTTTGAGTGCGTGCATCTTGAGGTTTAGACTTCTGGCGTTGAGTAGCATTACTCTTAGTTTCTTATCCCTTGTGATACCTATGGAGGTGGGTTTGTCTTTTGAGCCTTGCCTAAAAAAGGCACTATGGGGGTATCAAGAACCTTTGCCAATATCCGAAAGCCCAGGGGTGACAGGTACAAACCATCCCTAGCGAAGCATCGTGGCTTGTCGAGCATGTCATCCCAGGCTGACATGCATTGGATCCCCTTTGAATGACACCAATACTTAAGCCAATTGTTGAAATTAATCATCTTGTCTTCATACTGTGGCATAATTCTTGGTGAGGGTAAGATGCTACTCAAGGTCAGGGTCATACCGGTCTGGGCTACATGCTCAGAGAGCTCCTCTATGTCTCTTTTCATGTAGTCCAGGGAGTTACATCTCAGGTCATTCACACCAGCATGGACAATGACTGATTCATATTTGTACTTGCCTTGGAGTGACCTGAGTGTGTGTGTTATGTGGCGGATCCTAGCGCCTGACAGGCAGCTCACCGTGACCTTCTCCTTGTTCAGCCTGGTGAGCGGGACGTCAGTGTGCCTGACGATAGAGTCACCTAATACAAGTGTATCAGGTGTGTTGTTTAGCCTTAAGGGCTGTGACTGTCTGGCATACTGGCTTTGTGAGCTATGTATTGCATGTGTTTTGTTTTGGGGTAGCGGTTGCTTAGGTGTCTGCTCTGGAGGTCTCTGCTGCTTAGGAAGATTTTTATTTAGAGCCTCTGAGTATGTTTTTGTGTGTTTATGTGTTTGGTTTGCTGTCGTGGTAGGTCTATGTGAGACTGGAATTGTAGTGAGTGTGGTTTCCTTCTCCTCCTGATTGGTTATGCCAGTACTGAGTTGAGAGAGCTTAGCCTCCAGTTTGGCTATATGGTTGCATCTCTCACATGTGTTGGAATTTGCTGGGAGGAGGAGAGAGTTGTCTGTGCACATGAGGCAGTTGCAACATTGCCTCAAGATTCCCAGATTCACCAGCTGGACCGGAGAGGAGATTGACAACTGACCTTTGGACATGCTAGAATAGTATTGGGAATTCCTTTATAATTGAAAAAAGGGCCAATGGGGAACAAGGTACTCAAGGGGAGTCAGTGAGGGTGCAGTGCTTTTATTTTTTTAGTGCTGACTTAGTGAGCAAGTGCCAGGTAACTTAAATGCAATGTGTTACAGGTAACTTAAATGCAAAAACGACATACAGTAACTTTCTTTCAAGTGAAACAAGGAAATAAGTACAGTAAGCAATGCAGATATCACTAGGGATCCACAGAGTGCTGAAAAGCCACATTTTAGGTGGAATTAACGTTTCAGCGAAATAACAAGCAAACAAACAACAAGCATACAAACAAAGCTAGATTCAGCAGGCCTGGATCTAGTCTATGGTACAGCAAACAAGGTGTACCAATTTCAGTAAGAAGCAGTTCAAATATGCAGGCACTATAAGCCTTTAACCAGAAATTCCCAGCTCAGAAGGGCAGAGTCCAGCCTCTCCTCCCACAAGAGTGCAGACCACGAACCCTCTTAATGTAAAATAACTGGCCTGAAAGCCCAAGTTAAAATATGCACCCACTATAAGTAACACGGAGGGAGGGTGGGAAACAAACTGCAGAAATGTTTCTCACAGCTGAAAAGCAGCAGTGAGCCTTTAAATGAAAGTTTTAAACAGCTAAAGGAGCCTCTAGAAAAAAGAGTTTAACTGCAACAAGTTATCAGAAACAAACAACCCAACAGATGCTTAATAAAAGTGGACAATTTCCAGTTAATACCTCACACACAGTGAAACTAGGTAGAAAAATACACAGTACACAAAGTGCTATAAATAACAAAGAAATAAAGAACAAAATAAACAAAAAAAACAGGATACTTAATGTTATATATTATATCTCCGAGTTTCCTCAGTGTCCTTCCTTCGATAAGCTCAGTGTGAAATGGCAGAGCACTCACAACTGAACTTCTTAGGTAACAGAAGTCTAAATCTCAAAATGCATGCTCTCGAGGCCCTTCTCAGTATGGAGAACATCGATGTCTGTGCTGTGACTGAAACCTGGTTCAAGGCTCCTGAGAGCACCCCGGCACTATCAGGTTTTACCTCATATCATGCGTTCCGGCCCCAAAACCCGGACCACACCACAAAAGGAGGGGGTGTATCCATATTCATCAAGGATACCCACACCTCCAGGTTGGTGGCAATGCATGAAGCATCGGAAACCATCCAGGTGCAATTAACCATAGACAAAACTGCTCTACAATTTGTAGCATGCTACAGGCCACCCTCTCAAACTCAGGAACCCCACACAGCCTTCCTGAAGACACTGGAGGGTATAAATGTATCTCCAAACACCATTATATTGGGTGACTTCAACTACCGAATATAGACTGGGAACATTACTCAAGCCCCAACTTTCTAGCCCAAAGGTTCCTGGAGTTCATAAATTCAAATGCCATGGAACAACTAGTCACCGTTCCCACAAGAGGGGAAAATATACTAGATCTCATCATCACAAACATGGGGACAAAATGCTCCACACCGGAAGTATATCCCTCATTGGTGAGATCAGATCACAAACTTATCTCACTGGAAATTCACATCCCGCCCCCACCCCAAACAAAAAAGACCACAGTGAAGAACTTCTCTAAAGCAAACTTCACACTACTCAAGACTGGTGTGGTATCCTTCAAGGCCCCTGAGCCACTGGAAACCACAACCCAAGCTGTGGAAACCCTTACAAATGCTTTCTACGAACACCTCCAGGACTGCATGGATCAGGCAATCCCTAATAAAACCAAGACTCTTTCCACCAAGGGCAAACGTCCAGTCTGGTGGACCCCAGCCATAAACAAACTTTACAATAAGAGGAGAAAGCTGTTACATGATAGAGCAAAATCCATAAAAGAGAAGACACCCTTGATCATTATTAGTAAAAAAATACGAGCACTCATAAAATCATCCAAGGCCAAATTTGAGAGAAAAATTGCAATAGATTCAAAAGACAATCATAAGGCCTTCTTCAGCTATGTTAGAAACCTGGGTGGAAACTCCCAGATATGCAGAATTAGTCCAAAATGATACAAAATCACTGAACCCACAGACATTGCCAACATACTGGCAGCCAGGTTCAGTGCAAACTTCACCCCCTCTCCCCAAAGGAGAGATAACTATCCCAGCGGAGTGTAGCCTCCCAGACATCTCTAATGCGCAGGTGAAAGCTGCTCTCTCTAAAGCTAAAAACACAGCATCAATGGGACCGGATGGTGTCCCCGACTGTGTGCTACACGAACTCAACGAGGAACTAAACCCGCATATAAGGCAGCTGTTTAATCTTAGCCTTACCACAGGATACGTGCCCAAGGAGTGGCAGACGGCAACTGTGGTCCCACTCCACAAAGGCGGTACCTCTACGGACCCTAGAAATTACCGCCCCATAAGCTTAACAAGCCTGGTCTGCAAAGCTATGGAGAGGATCATAATGGAACTCATAAACAAAGACATAGGGGACTTGCAGACATTGGACCCGACCCAGTTTGGCTTTGTCAAGGGCAGATCATGCCTTTTGAACTTTGTCAACTTCTTCGAAACAGTCACCAATGCCATTGATGAGGGAAAGGCAGTCCATACAGCCTACCTTGACCTTGCAAAAGCTTTTGACACAATACCCCACTCGGGTATTATAGAGAAACTTACCAGCTTAAATGTAAACCCATATGTCACAAGATGGGTTGCAAACTGGCTAAAGGACAGAACCCACAGGGTTAGAGTTGCTGGCGCCATGTCAGACTCCAAGCCAGTCACAAGTGGTATCCCACAGGGCTCAGTCCTTGGCCCCCTGTTGTTCGGCATCTACTTCTCAGAAGTACAGGCAAACATAGGAGGACTATGGCTGACAAAGTTTGCAGATGACTGCAAACTGGGTGCCATAGTGGAAAGTACATCGGACACAGATATCCTTCAGAGGGTCTCACGGAAACTGATAACTGGTGCCAGAGCCATGGCCTGAAGTTAAATGCCAAAAAATGTATAGTCATACCCTTCGGGAAAAACAAGGTAACCCCAAGCTACCATATAGGTGGCAATCCATTAAGCACAGAAGAGGTTATCAGGGACCTGGGGACCCAGGTTGACAGTGGCCTTTCTTTTGACACTCACATTGCTAAAGTGGTTAGAAAGACCTTCTACATTGCCCACCTGATCATGAAGGATTCACATCCAGATCAAGTGAGGTAATTGTTCCCCTGTACTCTTCACTTATCAGACCAATGATCGAGTACAATGCCCCATTCGGGATGTATCTCACCCGACACCTGCAGCAATTGGAGAGACCACAAAAGTTCCTCACCAAAAGGATAAAGGGACTCCAAAATCTGTCATATGCTGCCAGACTGAAGAAACTCCAGCTCTATTCAGTCGCATACCGCCTGCTCAGAGGTGACCTGTGCCTGACATACAAGGCCATGTCCAACCCGGAATTAATGGACATGCTCCACCTCAAAAAGTCCAAATCTACCAGATCCACTAGAGCAAGCGACTTAAACCTTAGCACGGATATAAATAGGACATGCTGGAGGGATAGATTTGTCACCCAGAGACTCCCTATGCTGTGGAATAAAATCCCAGTCCATGTGAGGCAGAGCACCTCGCTGGCTCTGTTCAAGAGAAATCTTGACTGGTGGATGGGAGATCGTAGGTTTACCCCGGGAATCATCTCGGTGTCACTGCTGGACAGAGGCACAACAAACTAATGGGCACAGTATTTTTTAACATAAGGGGTGGCGTAAGCCACAAAACTTTGGGCTAGGCTTATAAATGCCTTAGGGCAGATAGCCTAGTATAAACCTATGAACCTATGAACCTATGAACAGAAAGTTGAAACCTGAGACAGCTTTTAAGAAAGAAATCTCAAAAGAACCAATGAGGTGCTTAGTCTAAGCTGTAGTCCAGGTGACCTCAGTCAGCCAATGACCTCAAACAATTTTCTCTCACTGAAATGCCTGATGGCTTTGGCTAAACCAAGATGTCCCTGAATATGTGCTCAGACACACAGCCCCCACAAACACTAGGCCCAAATACAAGCCTGAATATGGAAATGCTACAAATATCCCCACTACTTAGACCAAACTGCAGAAATGTTTCTCACAGCTGAAAAGCAGCAGTGAGCCTTTAAATGAAAGTTTTAAACAGCTAAAGGAGCCTCTAGAAAAAGAGTTTAACTGCAACAAGTTATCAGAAACAAACAACCCAACAGATGCTTAATAAAAGTGGACAATTTCCAGTTAATACCTCACACACAGTGAAACTAGCTAGAAAAATACACAGTACACAAAGTGCTATAAATAACAAAGAAATAAAGAACAAAATAAACAAAAAACAGGATACTTAATGTTATATATTATAGCTCCAAGTTTCCTCAGTG
Organism: Protopterus annectens; assembly: GCF_019279795.1. NCBI lineage: Eukaryota > Metazoa > Chordata > Ceratodontiformes > Protopteridae > Protopterus > Protopterus annectens. The sequence goes on along the minus strand of NC_056732.1, from coordinate 111,231,508 downwards.
TCCTTCCTTCGATAAGCTCAGTGTGAAATGGCAGAGCACTCACAACTGAACTTCTTAGGTAACAGAAAGTTGAAACCTGAGACAGCTTTTAAGAAAGAAATCTCAAAAGAACCAATGAGGTGCTTAGTCTAAGCTGTAGTCCAGGTGACCTCAGTCAGCCAATGACCTCAAACAATTCTCTCTCACTGAAATGCCTGATGGCTTTGGCTAAACCAAGATGTCCCTGAATATGTGCTCAGACACACAGCCTCCACAAACACTAGGCCCAAATACAAGCCTGAATATGGAAATGCTACAAATATCCCCACTACTTAGACCAAACTGCAGAAATGTTTCTCACAGCTGAAAAGCAGCAGTGAGCCTTTAAATTAAAGTTTTAAACAGCTAAAGGAGCCTCTAGAAAAAAGAGTTTAACTGCAACAAGTTATCAGAAACAAACAACCCAACAGATGCTTAATAAAAGTGGACAATTTCCAGTTAATACCTCACACACAGTGAAACTAGCTAGAAAAATACACAGTACACAAAGTGCTATAAATAACAAAGAAATAAAGAACAAAATAAACAAAAAACAGGATACTTAATGTTATATATTATAGCTCCGAGTTTCCTCAGTGTCCTTCCTTTGATAAGCTCAGTGTGAAATGGCAGAGCACTCACAACTGAACTTCTTAGGTAACAGAAAGTTGAAACCTGAGACAGCTTTTAAGAAAGAAATCTCAAAAGAACCAATGAGGTGCTTAGTCTAAGCTGTAGTCCAGGTGACCTCAGTCAGCCAATGACCTCAAAGAATTCTCTCTCACTGAAATGCCTGATGGCTTTGGCTAAACCAAGATGTCCCTGAATATGTGCTCAGACACACAGCCTCCACAAACACTAGGCCCAAATACAAGCCTGAATATGGAAATGCTACAAATATCCCCACTACTTAGACCAAACTGCAGAAATGTTTCTCACAGCTGAAAAGCAGCAGTGAGCCTTTAAATGAAAGGTTTAAACAGCTAAAGGAGCCTCTAGAAAAGAGTTTAACTGCAACAAGTTATCAGAAACAAACAACCCGACAGATGCTTAATAAAAGTGGACAATTTCCAGTTAATACCTCACACACAGTGAAACTAGCTAGAAAAATACACAGTACAGAAAGTGCTATAAATAACAAAGAAATAAAGAACAAAATAAACAAAAAACAGGATACTTAATGTTATATATTATAGCTCTGAGTTTCCTCAGTGTCCTTCCTTCAATAAGCTCAGTGTGAAAATAGTTTACAATTCAGCAGTTCAAGAATTTTGCTAAGTTTTGCGACTTTGTCCATGTTACTAGTACCCCTGAGTATCCACAGTCCAATGGATTAACTGAATGTGCAGTTCAAAGTGCAAAGTACTTGGAGAAATCCAGGAGAGATGGTACTGATGTTTTTCTTAACCTACTTAATCTCAGAAACATTTATTGAGATAAATTTCATGGTTCACCTGCTCAGAGATCGATTTCCAGACAGACTAGAACAACTCTTCTGATCAGTAAACAATCATTAATACCAAATGCAAAGAACAACAGAACGGTCAAGGCACAAGTTTTAAAGAAAAACTCCAGTCACAAACGTTGTACTACAATAAATCCAGCAAACCTCTTAGACCATTAAGATGAGCATAGATCGTGAAAATGCAAACGTGTAAAAGATATGACCCATTGAGAATTGTCAAAAATATTTCTGAAGCACTGAGATCTTACATTGTACAATCTGAAGGAAAGGATTTCAGAAAGAATGGTAGGGACATATTACCAGTCTGCGAACCAGTAATGCAGCAGATTGCCTATGCCAAAGACTCTATTTCTCAGAGTGACTCGTACACTCGTTCGAATTCCAGAGGATAGTGTACTTTCTTCAAGTAATCCTGATGCAATCCCTGAAGTTCCAATAGTAAAAGAATCCCCAGAGACTGTCCCTGTTGCTGAACCCAGTCAAAGATTTTATGTGACCAAATCACGTAGAATTTCTAGACCCATTTTGAGATACACAGCGACTTGGACTTGAATTCATTTGTTATTATGTGTTGGATGTGATATCTAGCTTGTAAAATATCTTGTTCTTCTATTGAATGTTGAATAAAACAAAGAGAGAAGATGGAGATCATTGTGTGTACTGTACCTAGCTAGCCACTGTAGATAGATAGCACGTGCAAATAAGTTACTGAGCACGTGCAAAATCAGTGCCATTTGTATAGAAAGTCAGAGTGAATGCCGGCATGATTGGAGATGCACGTCCAAGTGTGTCTGAAGTAATGAGACAGTCAGCTTAAATACATGTTGCATTTACAACTCCTGATGTGTCTATGTACAATAAACAACTTGAACCTATCACAGTGTCTCAGTGTCTCATCTGAATACAAGAGACATGACATACACCTCAAGTTGTCATTGGTTGATGGAGTGTATTTAAGTGGGTGTAACATTTTAGAAAGTTGTACTCTGAAGAAGTCTAGTGTATAATTAAAGGATAAAAGTGTTCAGTACTTTTCAAATAAACTGTGTGCTTCTGTTATCACAAAGGTCTTGTTTTTTGTTTTGATACACCTTACGAGACATTTCAAACAAACAGAAAGACCCACAGAGGTTCCTAATTAAGAAGATCACTGACTTAAAGACCACTAAACTATCAGAAAAGACTGGAAGCATTGTCCTTTTATTCTGTATCTTACAGATTTCTCAGCCGAGATTTATGCCTTTCCTTCTATGGCATTAAAGACCCAGTGTTCCTGGATCTCTTATATCTCCACAAATCAAATGCAGCCTCAAATAACAGAACCATGGATCTAAATTTGCAACAGCAAATAAATAAAACATGATTGCAAGTTAGGTTCATTACAGAGCACCTTCCCCACCTCTGGAGTAGACTCCGATGCAAATCAAGCAGTGTGGTACTTTATCTTCTTTAATATAGAAACTGCATAATTGAACGGATATTCAAAAATTCATTAATAAATGAAAAAAATTAGGTAATAGCAAGCCAATACCAGGACAAAAAAAATGTAAAGCCAGGATGTAAATGAACCATTTACTAAGAAATAGCACACTATTGTTAAGTGCTTTTGTCCGTTAATGCTTTGGACTTCATCAGAACAGCTGTGCTACTAAACAGGAGCAATTACAGTTCTAAGAATGAACAAATGTATTTATTCTTAGAACTGTCTTTATTCTGTATGTTATAGAGACATCTTTAATAATTTTTTATGTCTTGTATTTTTAAGTATGTTTTACCTACTGTATGTTGGTTTAAATTGATTGGACGAATTCATTCATGTGCTTTATAGCAAGCATTATTTAATTGCTCCTGTTTAGTAGCACTGTTGTTCTGATGAAGTCCAAAGTATTATTGGATGAAAGCACTAAACAATATTGTGCTTTTTCTTAATAAATTGTTCATTAATATCCGGGCTTTACATTTTTTATCCTGGTATTGGCTTGCCATTTCCTTGTTTTTTTTTTTTTTTTATTATTAATGTGTTTTTACGAGGTGGCTCTTTTTCTGTTATTCACAAATACACCCTTGATTTGACTGGCCCAGTCCTTCTTAAAAAAGAAGGTACAATCTATTGGCTGGCATTGGTAAGGTGTAAATGATCCCAAGACTCACTCTCCTTGTATTTCATATGGTTTGTATGAAACTACAGTACGAAATAAGCCTGAATCATTATCGGTGTTAGGCAGCATTGGACACTGTAGTATATATTGTGTGTGTGAGTAAAACATATATTTAGCCTAACAACAGAAGAAAATAAATTATGTAAAACTATTATTTTATCACCAGTAGCGTTGTCGCCTCACGGTAAGACGCTGTCCAGTTCGATTCTCAGCTAGAGCGTCTTCTGCGTGGAGACATGCGTGAATGGGTGTACCTTCGTTGAAGGTTGTGCATCAGGGCTGGTAACTCGGCACTTAAAAATCAACTGCCAATCATTAGCGGACCAGAGTTCCGCTGTGGCGACCCCTAACCGGGAAAAGCTGAAAGACACAACAACAACAACAACAACAACTACTAGCATCATCATAAAATATTATCACCACTCTTCTAGCATTGTCACTAGTTTATCACAAGTCTATAAAATCATTCTAGAATTCATTTAAATGTCTTCATGTGTACAATGTTTTATTAATGCTCTATAGAACAATTAAGAATAATGAATAACAAAGTGATATGGATTAGAAAGAGTGGTAATTATCTAATGCATCCCTCGAGAAGCTTTATTGGAAGTAGTTAAAATTGATTCAACTCCCCAAATTATGTGACAGGCTTTTTGGACCTCACACCAAAATTTATTTAATCAGTTGCAGTCCACAAATATATGTCCCCTTGTTTTAAGTTAAAATTCAAAACATCTCCAAATTTCTAATGGCTAGATGAGGAAATGTTTATTTAGATGTTCAAGGTTAAGGAAAGAAAAATGCAAACTCTTCCAAAATGTAAAATTTGTCACACAAGTAAATAAATATATCATAGCTGAATCAAAGTAAAAGAGTTCTATCAAGCTATCCTATCAAATTTGTGTAAGATAGTCAGTGATAGTGGATGAAAGGCTCATGATGAGAGAGCAAAGAATGAGTATTCGGTCTTCCAACATGTCACTAAGAATAAGTTGAGGCCAGTTCTAATATATAATAATACTTCACAGCAGTCAAAGGGCTCATGATAAGAGAGCAAAGTATGGTATTTGTGAATCCTGTCACATTCACGATAATAAGTTGTGGAAAATGCAAATCAGATCTAATACAATGTTACTTTTAATTTAACATTAAGATGGAGCCATAAGAGGAAAAACTTTAAAATAATACTAAGAATGATGTAAAATACATTTTCATGAGTCTGAAATATTGTTAATCTTTGGGGAAAGGAAGCAAGTTTATTTGGAGTGCAAATTACATTATTCTTATTATTATACTGTGTATAAAATAACTTGGTTGTGGTATAATATGAAGAGATTTTGCTTATATCCTGTTCCATTTAGGTTGTGGCCAACAATTTTCAGCATAAACCTCCTAAATGTCAGAATAAAAACTTGAGCATTGACTGAATGGATGTAATATGCTGACAAGCCTGTACATATCCCACAGGAGACCCAGACTTATACATAGCTGGTAACTTAAAAAGTTGGGGTATCATACTGCTTTATAGGCCTTATGTGAGGATAGAGGAGAAAGTAGTTTAAACCTTTAGACTGTTTAAGAAGATATTAGGATTTCAGCAAAAGCTTTTTACAGCGTTAAGAAATCTAGCAAATCAGGTAGTTCCAATAAGTCCTGCAATGCAGCTTCTAGTCACATGAAAATTTTGGCAAATTAAGTCTAGTTCATATGTCTATAGTAAAAAGGGTAAGGATAATAAAGATAATTTGCTGGACTTAAAGTATTGACCTAAAGCTAAAGCAAAGTGGTGTTCACCTTCCACAGTCTGATGATATAGCAGAAATGGAGACTAGTCAAACAGCCTTGATAATCAAAAAGTACATATCAAAATAATGACTTTTAAGACATCATTTTTTCAGGTAGGATTACATTTTTGATATGAAAGTCTGGGAGATTTAGAAAACCAAAATCATTTCACAGGAGTGTCCTAAATTTATTAAAAAAAAAAAAAAAAAAAAGATTTAGGAAATTTAAGAAAAGAAGAAAGAAAAAAATGAATATACATTCATCTTAAGAATGAGTGCTTTTGAGAACAGAGACAATTCCATCTCTTTATATCCCTATTAATACAATTATACATCTTAGTTTACTTACAAGCAACGATTTGATATTTTAGAAAAAATATGCCTATATATTTAAACTCTGTCACTAACTTGATGGGTAAAAACATAATATATTAAAATGAAAGTCAAGTATTATTCAGTGCAAAGAGAAAAGACATATGCAGGCTGAGAGAATATTTTTAGATAAAAGGATAACTGACATTATTGACTTAATGCATAGCATAGATATATGAAGCCCTGACTATGACCTAGACAACCTGAGCTCAGTTAGCAGGTCAGACACTGGGGGAGACAGGCAGGAAGGGCAGGAATGAGTGGCCAGTGTCAGCTTACTCATCCTTGTTGTGTCTGCTGCAGAGCTGACATGTAGTTGAGGGGGGGTTTGCAGCATATAGCACTACAGGCCAAGCATATATGCTTGGCTCTGCCAAGCCACATCTGTGCAGCACCCTCATTGGCATAGGTGAGAACATGCACATTCAAAGACAGATGCGTACCACACATCATCCATATCAATGCTTGAGTAGGGTTTACGCAAGGAAAATGACACTCACGGCGACCTATGACTGCACCGTGAATAGTTCTTTCCATGGTAATGATGAATAAGTAGGCAGTTATGAAGGCTAAGAGGTCAGCAAACAAGCAAGGTAGATGTGAAAAAAATTACAGAAATAAATTCATAACATTTACAGAATGCCAAGTTTTTGGGAAGTTGTACGTATGTTTAATATCTTGGATTTCTCCCAGGCTGCTGTGTGTGTTTTGACCTAGCGTCGTTTTATACTCTGTTTGAAACAACTACCTCTCAGTTGAATTGTTAAAAGTCTACCTACCCGGTGGAAGGACCCCCAGCAAACAAATTCTCCTAACTCATCTATAACAAAAAACTTGACATCCTACTTAGTAACCCTGCTCTCCAGGAGGCAAGCAAGTTTGAAACTACTACCTCTCAGCTGAATTGTTAAAAGTCTACCTACCCGGTGGAAGGACACCCAGCAAACAAATTCTCCTAACTCACCTATAACAAAGAACTTGTCATCCTACTTAGTAACCCTGTTCTCCAGGAGGCAAGCAAGTTTGAAACTATTACCTCTCAGTTGAATTGTTAAAAGTCTACCTGCCCGGTGGAAGGACCCCCAGCAAACAAATTCTTCTAACTCATCTATAACAAAGAACTTGCCATCCTACTTAGTAATCCTGTTCTCCAGGAGGAAAGCAAGTTTGAAACTACTACCTCTCAGTTGAATTGTTAAAAGTCTACCTACCCTGTGGAAGGACCCCCAGCAAACAAATTCTCCTAACTCATCTATAACAAAGAACTTGCCATCCTACTTAGTAACCCTGTTCTCCAGGAGGCAAGCAAGTTTGAAACTACTACCTCTCAGTTGAATTGTTAAAAGTCTACCTACCCGGTGGAAGGACACCCAGCAAACAAATTCTCCTAACTCATCTATAAAAAAGAACTTGCCATCCTACTTAGTAACCCTGTTCTCCAGGAGGCAAGCAAGTTTGAAACTACTACCTCTCAGTTGAATTGTTAAAAGTCTACCTACCCGGTGGAAGGACACCCAGCAAACAAATTCTCCTAACTCATCTATAACAAAGAACTTGCCATCCTACTTAGTAACTCTGTTCTCCAGGAGGCAAGCAACTTTGAAACTACTACCTCTCAGCTGAATTGTTAAAAGTCTACCTACCTGGTGGAAGGACACCCAGCAAACAAATTCTCCTAACTCATCTATAACAAAGAACTTGCCATCCTACTTAGTAACCCTGTTCTCCAGGAGGCAAGCAAGTTTGAAACTACTACCTCTCAGTTGAATTGTTAAAAGTCTACCTACCCGGTGGAAGGACACCCAGCAAACAAATTCTCCTAACTCATCTATAACAAAGAACTTGCCATCCTACTTAGTAACCCTGTTCTCCAGGAGGCAAGCAAGTTTGAAACTACTACCTCTCAGTTGAATTGTTAAAAGTCTACCTACCCGTGGAAGGACCCCAGCAAACAAATTCTCCTAACTCATCTATAACAAAGAACTTGCCATCCTACTTAGTAACCCTGTTCTCCAGGAGGCAAGCAAGTTTGAAACTACTACCTCTCAGTTGAATTGTTAAAAGTCTACCTACCCAGTGGAAGGACCCCAGCAAACAAATTCTCCTAACTCATCTATAACAAAGAACTTGCCATCCTACTTAGTAACCCTGTTCTCCAGGAGGCAAGCAAGTTTGAAACTACTACCTCTCAGTTGAATTGTTAAAGTCTACCTACCCGTGGAAGGACCCCAGCAAACAAATTCTCCTAACTCATCTATAACAAAGAACTTGCCATCCTACTTAGTAACCCTGTTCTCCAGGAGGCAAGCAAGTTTGAAACTACTACCTCTCAGTTGAATTGTTAAAAGTCTACCTACCAAACTAAGTAGGTGGAAGGACCCCCAGCAAACAAATTCTCCTAACTCATCTATAACAAAGAACTTGCCATCCTACTTAGTAACCCTGTTCTCCAGGAGGCAAGCAAGTTTGAAACTACTACCTCTCAGTTGAATTGTTAAAAGTCTACCTACCCGGTGGAAGGACCCCCAGCAAACAAATTCTCCTAACTCATCTATAACAAAGAACTTGCCATCCTACTTAGTAACCCTGTTCTCCAGGAGGCAAGCAAGTTTGAAACTACTACCTCTCAGTTGAATTGTTAAAAGTCTACCTACCCGATGGAAGGACCCCCAGCAAACAAATTCTCCTAACTCATCTATAACAAAGAACTTGCCATCCTACTTAGTAACCCTGTTCTCCAGGAGGCAAGCAAGTTTGAAACTACTACCTCTCAGTTGAATTGTTAAAAGTCTACCTACCTGGTGGAAGGACACCAGCAAACAAATTCTCCTAACTCATCTATAACAAAGAACTTGCCATCCTACTTAGTAACCCTGTTCTCCAGGAGGCAAGCAAGTTTGAAACTACTACCTCTCAGTTGAATTGTGAAAGTCTACCTACCCGGTGGAAGGACCCCCAGCAAACAAATTCTCCTAACTCATCTATAACAAAGAACTTGCCATCCTACTTAGTAACCCTGTTCTCCAGGAGGCAAGCAAGTTTGAAACTACTACCTCTCAGTTGAATTGTTAAAAGTCTACCTACCCGGTGGAAGGACCCCCAGCAAACAAATTCTTCTAACTCATCTATAACAAAGAACTTGCCATCCTACTTAGTAACCCTGTTCTCCAGGAGGAAAGCAAGTTTGAAACTACTACCTCTCAGTTGAATTGTTAAAAGTCTACCTACCCGGTGGATGGACCCCCAGCAAACAAATTCTCCAAACTCATCTATAACAAAGAACTTGCCATCCTACTTAGTAACCCTGTTCTCCAGGAGGCAAGCAAGTTTGAAACTACTACCTCTCAGTTGAATTGTTAAAAGTCTACCTACCCGGCGGAAGGACCCCCAGCAAACAAATTCTTCTAACTCATCTATAACAAAGAACTTGCCATCCTACTTAGTAATCCTGTTCTCCAGGAGGAAAGCAAGTTTGAAACTACTACCTCTCAGTTGAATTGTTAAAAGTCTACCTACCCGGTGGAAGGACCCCCAGCAAACAAATTCTCCTAACTCATCTATAACAAAGAACTTGCCATCCTACTTAGTAACCCTGTTCTCCAGGAGGCAAGCAAGTTTGAAACTACTACCTCTCAGTTGAATTGTTAAAAGTCTACCTACCCGGTGGAAGGACCCCAGCAAACAAATTCTCCTAACTCATCTATAACAAAGAACTTGCCATCCTGCTTAGTAACCCTGTTCTCCAGGAGGCAAGCAAGTTTGAAACTACTACCTCTCAGTTGAATTGCTAAAAGTCTACCTACCCGTGGAAGGACCCCAGCAAACAAATTCTCCTAAATCATCTATAACAAAGAACTTGCCATCCTACTTAGCAACCCTGTTCTCCAGGAAGCAAGCAAGTTTGAAACTACTACCTCTCAGTTGAATTGTTAAAAGTCTACCTACCCGGTGGAAGGACCCCAGCAAACAAATTCTCCTAACTCATCTATAACAAAGAACTTGCCATCCTACTTAGTAACCCTGTTCTCCAGGAGGCAAGCAAGTTTGAAACTACTACCTCTCAGCTGAATTGTTAAAAGTCTACCTACCCAGCGGAAGGACCCCCAGCAAACAAATTCTCCTAACTCATCTATAACAAAGAACTTGCCATCCTACTTAGTAACCCTGTTCTCCAGGAGGCAAGCAAGTTTGAAACTACTACCTCTCAGTTGAATTGTTAAAAGTCTACCTACCTGGTGGAAGGACCCCCAACAAACAAATTCTCCTAACTCATCTATAACAAAGAACTTGCCATCCTACTTAGTAACCCTGTTCTCCAGGAGGCAAGCAAGTTTGAAACTACTACCTCTCAGTTGAATTGTTAAAAGTCTACCTACCCGGTGGAAGGACCCCCAGCAAAGAAATTCTCCTAACTCATCTATAACAAAGAACTTGCCATCCTACTTAGTAACCCTGTTCTCCAGGAGGCAAGCAAGTTTGAAACTACTACCTCTCAGCTGAATTGTTAAAAGTCTACCTACCCGGTGGAAGGACTCCCAGCAAAACAAATTCTCCTGTCTCCTCTATAACAAAGAACTTGCCATCCTGCTTAGTAACCCTGTTCTCCAGGAGGCAAGCAAGTACGTGTTTGTATTAATTAGCAGTAAAACTGTACACTTACTTATCCCTACTGTTTGTATGTAACTACACAACAGGGCCAAACCACCTAACAGCCTTACTCCCTTACACACCACTTTCTAGTCTTCTTCCCTCTTCTTGGATTGTCTCTTGCTTCTAGTTACTCTGTTTCCTCTTTTTGTCTAGTCTCCTGCACCTTCCTACCTCCAGAATCCTTCGCAAATCCTGTTATCTCCTATATCTACTTGCTCACCACTACTGCATTATCCCTTTTTGTCCACTAGATGGCGGCCTAAACTAGGACATCTCCTTATATTTTCTTCTTCATTCTCCCTTTATTACACCTAGATACAGTGTTGCCCCAAGCACCCTTAAGTAGACCTTGCTCCCTCCTTTGGCCATCCTTGTTCTCCTCATATTTTTACTCCTACTTCTCACTGCTACTGCACTTCCACTTCTACTTTCATTCCCTTGCCTGCTTTTCCTGCCACTTACCTATTCTTCATACCTGCAGCTCTCAGCAGCTCTCTGATTGTTTTTTGTTGCCTTTATTTACTTTCTTGTTCATCCACTAAGTATACTTTCTTTTCACCTAGCCCATTTCTACTCAATTTTTCCTCATTTATTCTTTTGTCCACCCCTCCCCCCTTTGCTCCCTGCTCTGTTGCCTTCCCCTATCACACCTCCTTATGATGTCCCACTTCTCCTTCTACTTTCCCTCCTGACTCTTGCCCCACCTGATCCTACGGTCCACCTCCTCACTTCCCCCCTTTTTCCCACTTCACATCCTTTCTAATCCCTTAAAACCCTCCTACATGGCGAGCCGCCATCTTTAATACCTTGGATTTCTCCCCGGCTGCTGTGTGTGTTTTGACCTAGCGTCGTTTTATACTCTGTAAGCTTTTTTCAATGTTTTCCTACTGTTTTTTTTTTTCCTTATATATATGATGTATGCATACTAATACAGCTTAACTGAGTGCTCCACATGAGACATGTTAACTGAGATTACCATTGTGCCTATTTCAGTTTTTACGGTGTTTTTTTGCTGCCCTCTGTTGCTACTTTTATTGAACGCCCAGCTACTCAGCGAGCGTTCCATGTGGTCGTGGTGTATGCTTCCCATGTTTGCGAGTTACGCAGTAGTCTACCTAAAGGTAGATAGCCCCTGCTAATTTCTTTACCTTGCTTTAATCCACGACAGGGATGTTTTTTTTATTTTTTCTGCCCTGGGCTTTCCCCTATTGCTTATTAGTTATTTAAACCGAGGAGCTACCTGCTGCTCAATGGAGAGTAGGTAGTCTTGCTATTCTGCTCATAGCGCACCTAGACTCCTTTCTAACTAAATATCTCCATGCTGATGCTGTTCTGTCCAACTGCTACTTGATGGATGTATTAGCATGCTAAACTGCCTCCTTTGGCGGTAAATATTCCTATCACCCTACTATGTCTGGCGGTAAATAGTCTTATCATCCTACTATGTCTACCGTACCAGAAATTATCTCAGGCTTAGCTGTGTGTTATACACAATAATGTTTAAGTAACGCCATTAGTTTCTAGTGTTTTTAATGCGCTACTGAACCCAGTGTCTCACATCTTCCCAGAATAGCTGAGAGATGCAAACGTTAATGTTGAATTAACACCTTAATTTTGAAGCATTTTACTATGTGCTACACGACTCTGTGTCTCCCCTTATTAATGTTTTCTTTGGCTACATTACACTGTGTCTCCCATTTCTAATGTTAGAGATACTTAGTGTTAATATTTAAGTCTCGCTATTTTATTTTTGAAGTGTTCTCAATGTCCTATACATCTTAGTGTTTCCCCTTGGTAATGCTAGCGATACCTAGTGTTTTTTCTGACCTTAGGACGCTCGATACCCATTATTGTACTAGTTTAGCCCGGTGCCAGGACTGAGGGATCCCTAGCCTTCCAGTGCACAATCCATCCCGACTCCAGCATTGCTTATTGTGAGGTGGGATGTGCTTACTACTCCCTGGAGGCCCTGTTATAGTAAATTGAACCTAGTAGCTATATCTATACACACTGTTTATTCTACTGTGAAAATACTGCTATTGTTCTGCTGATGCAATCTTGTTTAGAACGCAGTTTCACTGCTATTGTATAGCATTTGTAGCACTGTTAGAGATCGCTTTTCTACTGCTGTAATCATGTTTTTGTTAAATCTTTTTAGACTGACTGCTTAGTAACTGTTTTAAAATTGTCTCATATATGATACTCTTTATTGTTATTTTGATAGAGTTATAATAAGTAGTATGCTAAGTTACCTGACAGTACCTTACAAGTGGTTAACCTTAACTGTGTGTAGGCGCTGAAATTTGTGTTCTCCATGCCAGTCACTATTTTAAGGTCTGCTTTTGCTTTCTAATTCCCTCAATATTCTCCTAGTCCCCACCTTTCTAGGTTTGAAACTACTACCTCTCAGTTGAATTGTTAAAAGTCTATCTACCCGGTGGAAGGTCCCCCAGCAAACAAATTCTCCTAACTCATCTGTAACAAAGAACTTGCCATCCTACTTAGTAACCCTGTTCTCCAGGAGGCAAGCAAGTACACGTTTGTATTAATTAGCAGTAAAACTGTACACTTACTTATCCCTACTGTTTGTATGTAACTACACGACAGGGCCAAACCACCTAGCAGCCTTACTCCCTTACACACCACTTTCTAGTCTTACTTCTTCCCTCTCCTTGGATTGTCTCTTGCTTCTAGTTACTCTGTTTCCTCTTTTTGTCTAGTCTCCTGCACCTTCCTACCTCCAGAATCCTTTGCAAATCCTGTTATCTCCTATATCTACTTGCTCACCACTACTGCATTATCCCTGTTTGTCCACTAGATGGCGCCCTAAACTAGGACATCTCCTTATATTTTCTTCTTCGTTCTCCCTTTATTACACCTAGATACAGTGTTGCCCCAAGCACCCTTAAGTAGACCTTGCTCCCTCCTTTGGCCATCCTTGTTCTCCTCATATTTTTACTCCTACTTCTCACTGCTACTGCACTTCTACTTCTACTTTCATTCCCTTGCCTGCTTTTCCTCCCACTTACCTATTCTTCATACCTGCAGCTCTCAGAAGCTCTCTGATTGTTTTTTGCTGCCTTTAATCGCTTTCTTGTTTATCCCGCTCCGTTCGCCCTATGGGCTCACTCCGCTCCCCTACCCTACCCCCAAATTCCACCCACCCCCAGTGCTCCTACCCTTATACGTCTATAGCCACACCCCTTACCTTCCTCAACCAATCACTTCCTACTCTTACTCATACCCCCTCCCTCACCTCAGTTATACCTTAATTAGTTAATTACCTTAACTTAAGACAAACCCTAACTTCTATCTAAGCTTACCCAATACTACTGACATTATCAGCTAATCTATTAAATCCATCTTACTTCAATTAACAGTACCCTTATCCTTCTACCTACTCTACCCCACACTACTCTTTCTCCTTCTCCCTCGTTTTCCCTTATGTACTTCACTCCTCCTACCTTCTTATTCAAACTATATATCTATACCTCTAAATGGACCCAGCACATAAATCTTTCTACCCATATATACTACTCTTAACTACAATTCTTGCTTCTTTTACAATACCTTCTCATTAACCTCCTTTGAACATGTTTCCCTTCTTGAACATCTCCACCCCCTCCATGGAACACTTTCAATCTCTCTTAATAACTCTCTCAACCATAGTAACATAACCTCCACCTCCATCTATGTACTTCCAAAGTTCCATAGATCTACTCATATTACTTACATCCTTATAAAAACCCCCCACAATTTATTATGACAAAATCCAAACGTTTATACACTATCCTCTACCACACCCACTACTAGATGGTGACATTCATCCCAATCCAGGCCCCAATACTGACACTACCATAAAGCCTCTCAACCTACCTACCTCACATATCTCTATACCACATAGACCATCTAATTCCCTCCTGATAGCTCACCAAAACATCCGTAGCATTAACAATAAAATTTCCCACCTACATGCACTGTTAGATGTTCACTCATTTGATATTTTCTGTATTCAGAAACATGGCTAAAGCCCTCTACTCTTGACAAGGAAATTACCCCTCCAGGATATAACATCCTGAGATGTGACCGCAAAGCCAAAAAGGGTGGTGGAGTAGCCATTTTGTATAAATCTGAACTCCAACTTTCACCCTTCAATTTGCTACTTCCCTCAGCTCCTAACTCAGAAACCCTCACTGCAAAACTACAAATCAATAACTCCAAATCTATCTATCTAATTTGCACTTATCTCCCCCCTGGAAATAACATCAATACTCTTGAAAATATACTTAGTTACCTCTCTTCACACCTACCTCAAGAAACTATTGTCTTAGGTGACTTTAACATAGACTGGACCACCTGTAATTCTCCCAATCCTACCAACCATATAAATCTATATGGATTCACACAAATAATGACCACTCCTACTAGAATCCATAAACCAAACAACAAAGAAACCATCCTAGACTGGGTCCTTCTAAATAGTCAGCTTGATTCTTATAAACCAGGAACTTTCCCAAATGATATCAGTGGCCACATGCTAACTTATATAATCAAACAAAAAACTTATAGCCCCAACATAAATACTTTTAAAACTTCCTGCTCCAAAAATTACTTTAACCCAGAGAGCTTCCAAAACAAACTGAAAGCATGTGACTGGTCACCTATGCTTCATCTTGAACTTGATGAAGCAGTAATCTACTTTAATACTAGATTTCTCCAAATACTAGACTACCATGCCCCCTATCGCTCTTCCCGCATAAGAACCAAAACTGCCCCCTGGCTCACAAAGGCAACTAGGCAAAAGATCCTTCTCAGAAATAAAATTTGGGCTAAATGGCGAACCTCCAGAAATCCAACAGATCACCTCTACTTTAAACAATTAAGAAATGCCACCAAGAAGGACATTCTTAAAGACAAAAAAGACTATTACCTCCGCCTACAGCAAACTCACCAACAACATCCTCAAAAATTCTGGTCTGGCATTAACAAACTTCTTCAACCAGGACACTCTAAAACTCCTGACCCTATAGGTTTCAACCTTAATAACTCTAACCAGATTCCTGATGCCTTTAACAACTATTTTACTGAAGCTATTCTATCCCTATCTAACACATTACCATCCACTTCCACTCTCCCATTAATAACACCTAATACCCCTTCACCTACCTTCCATATACATCCTGTACCTACATCCCTCATTTGCAACCTCCTTCAAAAGCTCAAGCCATGCACCCGTTCTGCTGACTGTCTTCCAGCTGAACACCTGCAAATTGCAGCTAAAGCCATTGCCTACCCTAGCTCCATACTTATAAACAGAACAATTTCAGAAAGCAAAATCCCCTCTCTATGGAAGATCTCCCATATAATCCCTTTACACAAAGGTGGCTCATCAACTGAGCTCTCCAACTATCGGCCTATTGCCTTACTCTCTCCATTAGCTAAAATAATGGGGAAATGTATACACAGACAACTGCTTGACCACCTACTACAAACTAATCTACTTGCAGATTGTCAACATGGCTTTAGCCTTACCATAGCACAACAACTGCCCTTCTATCCTTCTCTGATTCTATAAACAAAAACCATAACAATAACACATTTTCCTCTGCTCTATTTATTGATCTTTCTAAAGCTTTTGATATGGTGAACCATCCCATACTTATTGACACTCTAAAAGCCCATTCACTAGACCCACAAGCATTACAATGGTTTAAATCCTATTTAGAAAATAGACAGCAAGCAGTTCTCTGGAACAAGAATATTTCTTCATCCCTCCCTGTAAACATTGGAGTACCACAAGATTCTATCTTAGGGCCACTTCTATGATCCTTATTTATTAATGACCTACATACTAGTATTTCTCAAGCCACCTGCATACAGTATGCAGATGACTCCACCTTAATTTGCTCACCCAAGTCTATAACCTCTCTCCAGTGCCTCACCCAAACAGTATTTAACTGTGTTGAAAACTGGTTCACAAAACACTGCCTTCTGCTCAACCCCAAGAAAACTAAATTATTGCTTTTTTCTCCTACTCACAAGACACCTCAACTGCACTTCACAGTAACCTCTAACAATGGAACCATCATATCCCCTGATACTACAACCCATCTTCTATGTGTTACAATAGGCAACAACCTTAGCTACAATGACCATATTAATTCCACTATAAAGATGGTAAACAAAAAACTAGGGATCTTATACAGAATCAAATCCTTCCTTACCCCTGCAGCCAGAAACACTATAGCCCAAACCCACCTAATCTCCACCCTGTTCTATGCTTCTGCTATCTATACTAATCTTTCTAAAACCAACCTTACCAAACTCTCCACCTGTTATAATAACATAACCAGATTTGCTTCTGGTACCCCATTTAGAACACATCATTGTCACAACCTCAAACAGCTGGGTTGGTTAGAACTACAGAACCAATTACTTTTTCAACAACTTGTTATCACTCAAAAGATCCTATACTACCCTAAAAATACCCCAATCCTCACTAATCTCATCTCCCCTTACAAAAATCTTGCAACTCTATGCTCAGCAAATAAACTTCAAATCTCTTCCATTAAATCCAACAACAAAGCTGGGGACTCACTCTTCTCAAACACCATAGGAAAGAGCTGGAATCATCTTCCTTCTGAACTTTCCAACCTTACTTCTACTCTACTTTTCAAGAAGAACCATAAAGAATATCTTAAATCCCACTGTCTTTGTCCCTGCTCCAAACCTGACTGATATCTCTTGCCCCCTCATGCTCTTTCTCAAAAAAAAAAAAAAAAAATTTTGTTTTACTTTATCTATCTTCTGTTTTAATTTTTGTTTTTACTCATAGTATTTGATTCTAGCCTAAATTTGCTAAATATCTCTGTACAACTCTACCTTTTAATGTTAATTTTGTAACAAATTTTATTTTATTTTAATTATACTTTATTGTATTTCCTTGTCATTGTTGCTGCTCGGAGCTTTTCACCCCCGGCCTCTACTGAAAATGGACATGTATCCAGTTAGACTAGCCCGGTCAACAAATGTAAAATAAATAAATAAAATAAATAAATTTTGACATAGCAAAGTCTGTACTCTATTGATAAAGTGAACATTTTAAGGTAGTTAAGTGAATTAACATTTGACACACTGAAAAATAAAGTATCCATATATTAACTAGAATAGATTTATGGGGTATGTGTGTGTGTGTGTAGACCTGTTAGCATTAACAAACAGCTGTGTAGATCTATTAGCACAACAAAAGGGCCAGTAATGTTTAGTTTCTCTAACACAAAATAAACTGTTGCCTATTTTTTTGAATGCTTTTGAAGCATTTATTAAAGAGGTGAATATGGGAGTATTAACTCTTTAAATGTTAGCTAGCTCTGATATCTAAATAGCATGCACTAGATTCAGACCTGATAAACCAGCCATCTTACATTAAGAAGGGCTCCCCTGTACTCTTGTAGCAGAAGAGTGTGGATATAGCCCTGTCCAAACTTGAGACTGCTGGAGGAAGGTTCACTGTGTACTTTCCTATTGGTAGATTAGCTTAAAAGCGTTTTAAATTTTGCCTGTATTTAAGCCTCACATTTGTGATTTGCAGCACACTGTGCAACAGTGTTTAGCGGTGGCCTAAATAGACACAAATGCCTTGAAACTCAATTTTTCCCTAGACGTTTGTTAGTGGCACCTACCCAGACTTTCCTACTGTACTATGAGTGCACTGAGCAACGGTGCCACACTTATCATCTATAGCCTTCATAGAACAAACATCTTTGTTAGTCCTAGCACAAAAACTGGTCAAACTAGGCCACTCCCTTCCCCAGTAGTACATACAGTAAAAACCTGCTATAATGGATGGGCAGTTTCCCATCATTTCACCCGCCAACCTGATTGACATGGACATCCTGAGGCAATATAGTAATTGCCTTATGTATACTGACAACCACTTACTCTTAAAACAAACAAATACCATATGTGAGAAATGTAATTACAGTATGAAACTGGAATCAGTTCTCTCACATAACAACAAACTGGACATCAACCAGGTTGTCAGCACACACACTTCACCTCTCACACAAAATGAGGTCATGACACATACACTCACTATGCGGTGGTACTCACTAGAAGCCTACCAAAAGATCAGAGACCTCCTAAACATAAACCACTTGCACATACTGCTATGCAAGTAGAAACCACTACACATAATAACACATACTCCAGTGTCTCAGCAAATAAGCCTCTAGGGAAAAACACCTCAAAACCTAAAGTCTTGGTCACAGGTGATTCCATAGTGAGACAGACAGATATCCCCCTCACCAGGCTGGACATAGAGAAGGTCACAGTCAACTACCTGTCAGGTGCCAAGATCCATCAAATCACACATGCACTCAGCTTATCCAACAACAAGTACTGCTATGACTCTGTCATAGTCCATGCTGGTGTACATGACTTGAGATGTACCTCTCTGGACTGTATGAACAGAGACATGACTGAATTCTCAGATTATTTGTACCAGGCAGGTATGACCCTAGTCCTAAGCAGCGTTCTACCTTCAGCCAGGATGATACTACAATATAAACAAAAAATTATCAATTGTAAAAATTGGCTTAGCTTTTGGTATCAGTCCAGTGGGATCTAGTATCCATCAGCCACTTCTGTGTAAAATATCATCGAATGGCTAATAATCAAACATTAAACACCAAACATGGAAATTACCAAACAAGCTTATCTCTGAAAATAATATAATCGAAAGGCCAGAGCTGGCCAACATCGTGAATGACTTTCATAAAAACACCTTATCAACTCTCTTATCAGCTCTGCCCCCCACAGCCCCTCTAACTATATATACCAACTCTGAGATCACACTACATTGGGGAATAGGGTACATTTATAAAAGGGTTTGTTTAGCTTACCTTATGCATAGTGGCACTTCCTGGTTATTGGCCAATTATGACCATTCAGTGATATTATTTTCAAAGACAAGCTTGTTCGGTAATTTCCATGTTTGGTGTTTAACATTCAATTATTAGCCGTTGATTGATATTTTAATTCCGTAACTGAACATAGACCCCTTTCAGCCTGGGAAGACATGGCTGAAAGGCAATGCTGCTTTGCCAGAGATTTTCTGCACCTTTGTCCTCTAGTCTTCTGGATACTGGCAAAGGGCTTGCTTCCCAAAAGTGCCTTTTTAGGCAATGTGAAAATAACAACATTTCTGATATAACAAAATCCACTTGAGACAAATTCAAGGTTCTGCTGCTTAATGCTAGGAATATAAAAATGAAACTGCACACCCTGGAAGCACTACTCACCTTTGGAGATGCTAACATCTGTGCAGTTGCTGAGATATGGTTCAAGGCAGTGAAGAGCACCCCAGCTGTGCAAGGCTAGAATGCCTTCCACATATTCAGACCTTAAAATGACCATGAAAGAATCAAAGGTGGAGGTGCAACCATCTTCATTAAAGTGAAGGACTCCATGAGAGTGGTCAGTCAGTATGACTTTCTCAAATGACTCTGTGTCTAATTAACTGCAGACAAAATACCCTACCACATCATTGCTAGCTATAGGTCCCCCATCATGAACCAAGAAAAGCATAATGCCTATTTGGACTTACTGGAGTCACTCCACATACAGCCCAGCACCTTAGTCATGGGAGATTTCAACTATCCTTCCACCGACTAGGTGACATATATGAGCATGAACATGCTCACCCAAAGGTTCCTGGACTTTGTCAATACAAATGCTCTGGAACAGATAGTCTGAATCCCCACAAGGGGCTCAAATGTCTTAGACACAGTACTCACTAACACAGGGGTTCATTGCACTCCTCCCTGTGTGATGCCCGCCATGGTAAGGTTGAACCATAAATCTTTCGAAGTCTTTCTATTGAACCTGTCACCACCACAAGAGCAAAAAAACAAAAAAAATGTTTCCAAAGCAAGCTTCAGCCTACTAAGTGATGGTATAAAAAGTTTTATACCCCCACAATCACAGACAACAATGCCTGTTATGCAGAGGTGTACAGAAATGTCCTATATAAACACTTAAGAAAACTGCATATACTCAGCTGTACCCGACCGCACTATACACTCAGTTTGGAATTTTTGTACAGATTTCAATGCCTATGAAGGTTTTGCATCCAAACTCCAAAAATAAAATTGCTGAGTTGTTGATTTACTGCAAAGGGCATCAAGTTTTTTGTTAAACTGCTTTGTGATGAATGTGTGTGCATGGGCACTTGCTTTTTTGTTAACTTTAATAAGCAATAACTGATTAATTCAACAGCAGCTGCACAATAACCCCCCCCCCTTCTCATTCCCTCCAGATTACAAGTTAAACAGGTGGAGGTTTAAGGTGGACTGTCTAACTGGGGACAGCCTATAGTCTATTGATATCAATGCTCCTGTATACCTTAGCTTCCTGACCTAACACTCATACATTATACAGATGCAACACATTGTAAAAACATAGTGTTTAAGGTCAAGTGATGTGTACTGAGCAGTGGAAGAAAGAAGAGAAATGCCATATAGTGTAGGGATCATTGTTACAAAAATGTGGAAATTATAATGTATAAAATCATACATGAAATTGCAGAGAGAAATGCAAGCTAGGTAAATACAGGCAACTACGACAGAGCCTAGAACGAGAGAAATGCTAACTAGCTGGTATATCTACAGGTGGTCAAATAGAAATTCCTAGGGCATCAGTCTGGAATGAGCATTATTTTTGTGTTTAGCAATTATGATGCTTAACATATGATATTTGTAGATAAACCAAAGAAAAATGTCCCAGTACTTCCAAATGTAAATCTCTGTTAGCATAGGGAGATATTACATACTTAAGACACTTATTTTTAATGTGACAATTCTCTACAAATAAGTGGAGAATGATTTTATTGTAGCAGTTGTATTTGTTACGGTCAGCTATGATTTGTTAATCTGATTGTGTATATTGTACATTGGGAAACATAAGATTTTGGTAAAATGAATGAAAAGTGTTTTTACCAGTAACTACTGGCTGGATGTAAGTGAACTTAGTCTTTTCAACTGACAAATGTTAGTAGCTTAGAGAACGGGACATTAAAGTAGAAAAATGAGTAACCCTTCTGGTTCCGTGTGGATTTTTTATAGCGATGTGTCAGTTAATATTTATGTCATATGTGTTATTATCACTACTTTTATTGTTGTTCCATGAATAATTACATTGGAGCACATTCACTGGCTTTTAGGGTAACACTTGTACTTCAAAAAGTCGACTTCTTTGAGTTAATGTACCGTTTGTAAGTCGCAGGATAGCTCATTGTTTTAAAACCCATGCTTGCAAACAATATTAATGATTTTTTTCCCGTTGTAATAACATCTAAGGGCATAAGAAAAGTTGTCAAAAACTACACTGGCAGTTTAGTTCAGATGATTATACTTAGTAGTCGCAGTGTTTGTTTGCTGTGTGCCTGTCTAGGGAAGTTAATTAAGATTTTGACTCAAGGTTTAGCTCTGTCTCTCTTAATCCCTCCTAAAAGTGATGACTTTTAGAGAAAAGATGGTGAATTATATGTAAGAAGTCATGACAATAATTAGAATTATAGACTTCTTTTATTTCAGAAAATATATATTAATTCACATTCTCTTATTCTGTCGTCTCAGGTTAGTGGTAATAATATTTTAAAGTGTCCCTGATTGTCTATGATTATCTTTGGATTTGTCCCTGATTATTTGAAAGCAACAACTTAACCAGTTGGTGTTACTTGGTCAAATGAAAACCTTGCCTGCCACGTTGCTTTGGTGCATCAAAAGTGAATGGCTGCCAAATAATTCTGTTATTTCCATGTCGTACTTTAAAATAATGTAACAAGGTCTGCTTGGAATGTACTGTTTCTTTAAAGATTGCAAAAGGGACCTAACTTTTGTGACTCTATATTTTAAATGATAACCCAAAGTGTAAGAGTTTCAGATCATGAGTTTACCAAAGGTGGGGGTTGGTGAGTGTTAGATCAGCTTAAAAAGTAGTACTAACTTTAGGGAGTACACTAGTGTCTCTTGGTACAAACTTCTGGCAGTAAGCAACATTCTGTGAGCTTGTGCAGAAAAAGGAAATTGAAGTCACTGAGTGATGCTGTGTGAAGTCAAGGTTACCTGGCTGGCCTGCTAAACTTTGCCTAAACAGCATGTTTGTTTAGGCATTTTCTTTGAAAATAAAAGTTAAGTGAGCAAGAATCCTTTCCTTTCTTTTAGTTTAGGGAATGCCCAACATCCCCACCCATGCTGCGCTACTGACAGTGCCCCTTGCGGGGTGGGGCAGCTGTAACCCTACATAGTCCTGCTACTTATATAGCAATTCTAAGGGCAGTTCATTCCAGAGTAGCAGCAATACTTCTAGATACAGTTGTCTTGGTCTTAGTATGCTTTCTACATACCAGCATTTATAGTTTTGCTACTCTGAGGACTGCAGTTATCATAATCCAGAACTCTGATGGGCAAATCCATGATGGTGGCTTCTGAAGAGATGTGCAAGTAAGCAAGTAGCAAGTAAGTGGAGTATGTTTTATTTTTAAACATTTTTAAGGAGTTTCAGATCTGGCACCCATGCTGAGTTTCATTTGGAGATGGGATAGGGGTTAGGATTTGTATGTAACACACTGGGTATGGGTGTAAAGAGATGCAAATAGGCTTTTGGTCTGAAGGAGGAGGGAGACTTAAGGGACAACCATGGATTGTAGCAAAAAGTTAAATAATACAAGCTTTCTCTGAACTTTGATATTGTTTCCCAGTCACACATTTCCGTAAGACAAATGTTGCAGATGTAAAAGTACCTCATTATGTCACCCTGCATGCACAAAGCCTGTTTATGTGTGCTCTAGGAAGACACCAGACCATTTTATCTTCTTTATAATTTGAGTACATGCAAGTACCTTCTTTAGATATGATGGTTTATAGGTTCAGAGACCCTTTCCTTATATTTGTGATGGTGTATTCTTCTGAATGTTATTAGGATTGCATAGCACATCACCCTATCAGACCACTAGCACTATGGAGGAGGAGCAAGACAAAGGATCCATGGATCAAGCCTGGTGATTAATGCAGAGCCTTGTATCAGATCCCATAGTTTCCACTGGCATTCAACATCACCATGAATAGCCACCCACTTACCAGACATACCCTCATAACATAATGGCAATAGTTATAACTTAGTCGCTGATCAAATGCTGTATTGTGTTCTGATTAATAAAGTATATTATTTTGAATGGCAATAATATTCTTTAACTAATCACTCCACTTAGCATAATGCTAGGTATAGTTTTGAACTAACACTCTAAAGTGCCCTGCAAAATAGATCAGCATTAACATGAAAGATTCTGTTGGCTTTATTAACAGTTTCATATGTTCCTTCTTATGCTTCACCTCTCTCCCTGCTGTGCACACACTGCTTTTGTTTCTTTATTCCTTTGACATAAATAGCATAGTGAATGCATCCTTCTTAGTTTTGCCACTCTACAAATTAATAGCCCAAATAAATGGTTTCAGGCATCTGATCTGTTTCCCTGGTAATTCAGAAGTTGTTAACATCTATTACTATCCACATAAAAGAATAATACTGCCCATATTTGATACACTGAGTAAATAACAAGTAATAATACCTGAGAAGGTGTGTGTTATTGTGGAAATGATGGACCACCCAGGGTGTACACCCCTTGGAAGATCTATTATTTCTCCTATAACACCCACCCTGGAGGACATTACTGTGCTTAAAAATGGACTATCTATTAAGCTGCTTCATATTGCAGATGGTGCAGTAGTGCAGAGGTAGCATTGTTGCCTCACAACAAGAAATTCTCTAGTTTGATCCCTGGCTAGGGTGTTTCTGTGTGGAGTCTGCATGTCCTCCCTGTGGTTGTGTGGGTTTCTACCAATGTTACAAAGAAATGTGTCTTGCATGTTTTTCCCTGGGCCTCTGCTGAGAATTGGCTTCATTCCAAGCTGGACTTTCCCAGTAGATAAATACAATTTGTTTTTATCAGTATATATACATTTTTATATTTATGATGTAAAATAGTTCCTCTGCCTAATGTTTCAAAGTTGCTGTAGCATATGTAATTGTTGTTGGTGAAAGTATTTTATATACAAAATCAAAGTTATGTTAGTGCGCAATCTAAATGCGTGTGGGCAAGCGTGCGTGCACACACACACACACACACACACACACACACACACACACACACACACACACACACACACACACACGCACACACGCACACTCATACATATGCACACAAGTACTCATATACCCATACACAGAAATGCATTAACATTTTTCTCAAACTTACTAAATGCTGCTTTTTAAGCCACTGGCAAAGCAAAAGGGAAGTAAAATGACATGTCCTAGTAAATGTGCCTGTAGTTACTTTTGCTAGGTTCACTTTATTTTACTTATTTACTTTTTTTTAAATTTCATGCATGCTAATCAGCAAAGCTGCATTAGCAGCCATAACAATGTGGCCATTTGCTTTCTTTAAATCTGAGATTCACAGCAGTTTGATATGCTGCCATGAAGCATTAGACTTGTTTTTTTAACATACAATATCTGTATGTTCATGCCCTGCTGGTGAATATTTGTTTTTCAGTAAGATAAGAATATACATTTTGCCCATTATCTAAGGTGCAAGTTATTACCTTCTGCCAGTGTCCCTAGAAAATACAGCACTGGCCATCTTTATTGAACTGAGGGCAGTAAGAGATAAGTTGAAGTCTCTGCCATTAGTCATTTAAAGAAAACATCAAATGGTGATGCGGCTGATGCCTTCTCCGCCTCTAGAAGAGTTAGCAACAATACAACATGTAACTATGTATCCATAACTCTCATTATTCACCATTTTGGCCTCATGCTCTGATTTGTATTTGCACTCAAATACATCCCTGAACCCTGTTATAGGCCACAGTATCAAAATCACTTATAGCTGACACCCACAGCCAAGACTATTCACTTCTGTTTTCATCCACTCTAAGTGGTCAGATTGGTTTGGTTCAGTCTACTTCTTGTAAAGCCTTATTAAAAGGGTGAAACAATTTTAACATCAATGAACCTGAGAATGTGCTTTGTGCTTTAGTGTGATAACAGTTTTTAGACCCTATACTGATAGCAGACAGTCATCTTATTGGACCGACATGGTCCTAACATTTCTTTCAAATCATGATTGTTTTCTTATCTTTCTGTCTTGCAGTATCATACTGTTCCATATGCATTACTGATGGCACTGCCAATATAACTCATTTGTTTGTGGTTGTGTTACTGCAATACTGTAAACAAAATGCTGAATTACCCCTTAGTTAGCTCCTTATTAAAACATTTTCTATTTATTCATCCAAAGGGAATTAAAAAACACAAAAATCATCAACAGCATAATATTAAAAATCTAACTGACATAAAACTTGCCATTGTAGTAAGTGCTGTCAGCAACATGACTGAATGATATCAGAACAATGTGTAAGTTTTGATAAATATATGCTTAAAGGTAATAACTATTCAATTTTTTGCCAGACTGGCAGAAAATGATAATTAATTTCAATCACTGCTGCAGACTAATGTGATGCGATGATGACAACATGCAACATTTGTCCAAGGAAAGTGGGTTATATCACTAGTAATCCAAGTGACAGGTCTCAAACATCCTACAGTGAAAACAATTATATCATAAACGTTTGTCTTTTGCTACACATTGTTGCATGATTGCTATTAGGAACCTCATAGTCCACATTATTAAACAAAATGTTTTTAAGAATACTGCTTTCTTCTTATTTTTATTTTTTTGCTTGTGTGTATGTGTTTGTGGGGGTGGGGTGGGGGGGTAGCTAGACGTTAATGAACGCTTAGGAAGTAAGACATAACCTGAACATTGCTTTCTTTACAAAGGAAGGAAGACTGTCTCTTCTGTCATATCCGGGGCCTTTCTCATTATCAATGGAAGAGAATTATTCTAAACAAAAGGCTCTTAATCCCTACCTGCAGACAAGGTCGGTCAGAATTCTCTTAAAAGAAAGTTGACTAATGTATACTCAGAACATTGATGATAAATGCAGGTTTTTCTACACTGTGTCAGGCATAACTACCTGTGCTTAATTTATAAACTGTTAGACAGCAATGTCCTCTTCTTAATTATTTGATAAGTTCATGAATGTCCAGGTGCTCAACATAATATAAAAGGTGTAGATTTTTATTTCTGCTGAGGAGAACAAAATCAGTTTTACTTGAATTACTATGTACTGGGTTAGACAGAGGTGATGATGACTGTGTTAAGAACAGACTAATTTCCAGGAATTCTATTTTTTCAGTCATTGTTTTATAGGTAATTATAAGCCACTGTCTGCAGACTATTACACACTTAACCAATAACCATACAGTGACCATGGGGACAATCAAATCCTGTACCTTGTGTATCTTGACACCATAACCATTATGTCAGCCTCAAACATTGTAAAATGTATAATTTCCTCACAGAAATTTCAAAGTGGCTGAACTTATGCCAGAAGGCAAACTGCTATGACTAGTGACTAAAGCAACGTTCATTTGTTAAAAGTCAATGATGAATGCATGCTCCTCATCTTCTTGGAAAAGCCATCTTCATTGAGAATTAAGTGATATGAAATGGAACAAGAACTAGAAAAAAAAACAAATTTTGAGCTCATAATATATCATCTTGTTCCATTTGTTCAGTGTAGTGTCAGTTCTGCCTGCTTTAAAACCTTTTTGCTATTATAGTTGCAGTAATAGCCTTCCCTGAAAGACTTACCACTGCTTGCTGCATCAGTCAGGTTTAACAGCCCTCCTCCAAGGCCTCTGTAACTATGGTAACCGTAGGTCCCATTTCCATTGATGTACAACACATCCTGCGTGTTGGAAACAACTGATGTAGGATGGTGAACTGGGGATGATTCTTGTTTGAACTGCTTTTCTGGTGGAGCAGAGTCATCCTGCAGAAGCAATATTTTTGTCAAATTAATCAGTGTGTGGCATTTAAAAAAAATGCATTTTTTGTAAGACAGTTCATTAACTGGCATTTTTGTGTACTGTAAAACATTCAAAAAAATGTTAAGTAACATCTAACACGGTATCCTGAAATTATGGCAAATTAAAAACTTGCTAACATTTTCCAACAACCAGTTGTTTTTATCACTTTACATATATCATGGCTGCAACTGGAAATCTTTTTTGCTAGCCTCTTGTTTTTTACCAGCCAGCAAGTCCTTTAGTATCTTTGCTTAAAGATACTTTAGAAAACATATTTTAAGTAATAATAAAATATTAAAAAATACATTGTTGCAACTAGCATTTTTACAATTCTTTCTGCATATTACACACTTGGAAAAACACGTCCGAGGTTAGCTTTGATTGCAAAAGTGGCTCCAGTGCTATTTTTATGAGCAAAAGAGTATAGACATCCTCTGATACTCACTCTTCATTACACTTATTTAGAATCATATACTGCCTGATTAGGTATACACTTAGACAAAAGGAAGCTAGAAAACTGGCATTATCTGCACTTTTCAAACAGTATTTCCCAATACAACATTTAGCTTGATATTTAAATGACTGACCTTGGGATTCATTAACGAGCATGTACACTTTGCACAAAGCCAACACTATTTGGGTATTTTAGCACAATGAGCAGCAGTGTTCACTCAATATGCAAGTTGTTACAGAAGCCTACACATTTAGAAGCACCTATTTGTAGACAGCACATGTATTAGCGGCCACAAAAAGGTGCACAATGTAAACAAAAGGTGTTGCTTGCAATCAGACTTAGTGAGTGAACATATGAACCGAACAATACAAGGCAAAGGAACTTTGATGAAATAATTAAAATGCAGGGAAGTTAAACATGAAAATTGTACTCAGCTATAGGAATTAATGCAGAAACAAGAAGAAGAGGAAGCTAAAGGGGGAATTGTATACAGATATAAGGGATTACTGCACAAGTAAGAATGAGGGGAAGCTAAACTGAGAAACTGTAGTTAGGTAACGTGATTATTGCACAAACAGTGTTGTGGTCAGAAGCAATTTTTTTATATTCATGTACTAAAATTAATCATGTTCACTGCATTGACCCATGTACATAAATACAAATGGAAATGCTATCAAACGATGTGAGAGTGACATAAAGCAACAATGTAACAAAAGGGACTAAATATGATAAATGTGTATCAAATGCTGATTTCAGGAAACAGCAAGGACAGTAGATACATTAGTGTAGATTTGCATATACTGTAGTTATTGCTTGTCAGATGTGTATACCGAAAGGTATCTTTTGTAAACAACAGTATGCTGCCTTCTCATGCTCATCATGTATAAATAAATCAATGAATCCTACAGCTATTGTGTCATGCACTTCAGAAATGGGCATTTCTGCTTTGTTTGTTGGCACTTGTAACCGTAGAAAGGTTATTGTATATTTAAACATCTATTAGCCAAACATGTCTTGTATATTAATGTAAATGATAAACATGAGTATAATTACACTCATAAAACCTAAATGTACGCTTGCCACTATACATGCTTTGTGGCATAACCATTAATATTTGTATCACTCAGATGGTTTTATTGACAATGCTTAGCTACACGTGTGGCAGGTGTATTGAACTAGTCTGCCATTGGAATGTATACTGTGGAATGATTAATGGCGATAGATTACATCCACATGATTACTATTACAGCACACATGCAGGTTAAAGAATTTTGTGAATGGCATTGCCTTTTATGTATTTAGGAAACAATACTGACAGTTGTCATGGCAGTGTACACACCTGAGTCAATGTGGAAATATGGAAAAGAATCACAGACACCTATGCAGTCATTCCAATGATAGCATTAAGTGATGAAATACAATATTTTTAACCAACATGCATATTGTCAGTGGTAAAAGCTTACCGAGTGGTAATGCATGCTATATATATATATATATATATATATATATATATAT
The DNA here is from genome assembly GCF_019279795.1 of Protopterus annectens. NCBI lineage: Eukaryota > Metazoa > Chordata > Ceratodontiformes > Protopteridae > Protopterus > Protopterus annectens. The sequence goes on along the minus strand of NC_056732.1, from coordinate 111,202,099 downwards.
ATATATATATATATATATATATATACATACATACACACACACACACACACACACACACACACACACACACACACACACACACACACACACACACACACACACAAGGTATCATACTAAGCAGGATATAAACAGAATAATGATCTGATATACATGTTACTATTTCTGTGACTACAGCATATGTGACATACATACATGCATAATGAGTCATGCTAATATGGCAAATGTGAAAATGTACATAAATCAAGATACAAGTCAAGTGTAGTCCATCCCCTGTCAAAAAGGTTGTGTTTCTGGATATCATAATATATATATATCACTATGCCAAATATGTATTTCTGTGTACATTACAAGTGTATAGGCAGCTCATATAAGACATGGGCAAAATAAAAGTACATGCCAGCAGTATGCTGTGAAGACATCAGCTAATGAGTAAACTGTCAGGCTACAATTGTTTGTGACTATGATGCATTTGTGTTAATGTAAGCAATGATATGACCTGCATCTTTTGCAGTGTAAGTGCCACACCATACATGCGCACTTCAATGAGTGTATTAAAGTACAGATTTCAATGCAGTATATTGTAATTGAGATAGATAGCCCTGAAGTGAGCCTTATGAACAACAATATTAAGAACTGTATGACAGTACAGCAACATGCAACACACACATGTGAAGCACTAATGTGTATTACTAACTGCCTCCTTGTACATTTACAGTGCGCATAAATCAAATGTACACTGGTCTGTGACCAATGTTGTTATCCTTAACCCATAGGTCATTAACTCCACTGTGCGGTTGTCAAAGCCAACAGGATAATTCAATTAAGTCCTGACCAAGAGCAAAAAATGAAAATAAAGATCTCATGACATTCTGTAATTAAAGTTCCCTTTACTAACTAGTGTGCATTTACTAAATCATTATACTGGGCATGCTCAAAAGGAATTTCAACAAAGAGTACCATAACTTCAACTAAGAACATGAACACGCAAGACAATGACATATCATGGGCTCACTCACATTTTATGATGATTTTGCAGCATGACACATGTTAAGAATAGTTATAGAAGCCCGCAGTATAATGGCACTTTAATAACATATGTAGCCAACAGTTATACACACAATAGTAATACAAATAAAACATTAAATAATACTTTCACATAGTTCTGGATTTGAACCATTGACACTATGCAAAAATCCATCTATAGACATGCAAGTTAACTCAACACACTATGCAGGAAATGTTAGTTTACAGCCTTAAAATTACTTGTTTGAAAGGTCAGTGATAAAAGAATGAAGCAGGGGAGAATGTTGGCAGCATGATTCATCACAGGAATATCAATTTGAACATCACAAAATGGTTACATTACATCCAACAGCATAATAAATGATCCAATGCAGAGCATAGCTATGGTATCATAAGGTTTTATGTGTCATGATTTACACATTTCTCATGACACCTGCATTACGCTATGCATTACATGGATTATACAGTTTTATAGCTACACAGACCTCATATCTAGTGACTGTCCATATATTTGAGGCATGCTGCATTTGTTTTGCAATTGTACATGTTTGCATTACATGACTGAGTAATCAAGTGAATGGATTTATAACAGACATACATGAGTCACAGTTAATATATTTCAGAACATGGATGGAAATGAAAAAAAGCATTGCTCCTAATATTGTATATATGTTTAGCAATAATCTTGTCCAAATGTGTCTATTGTACTATGCTTGTTAACAAATAAAAGCTTGATTATACCTAATGTCCTACATAATTCCTTGGTAGATATGAATATGGTGTGACTGATTCTGAAACACATAAGGGACCAAGCATGTGAATGCTGGTGGAAGAATCGACAATAAAAACACTATGAAGCCAAGAATCTTTTGGGCTTTGTGTTTCATAACAATTTTTGCAGCTGGAACATCCTGTATGGTGGACATTCAACTCTGCAGCCTACCAAGAGATGGTAATAACCATTTCCTCACAATGCTATCAGCTTGTCTTCAATAGCAAAACAATGCTAAGCACAGTCACATGAAGGGCATCAGACTAAAATGGCCAAAGGTAAAAACTCACAAGATTTTGCCATAAGTTATGTACTGCCATTTCCCATAAGTTACAGGTGCTGCTTAGTGCCAGGCATTGCGCAAAAGCTAATCATTCAGACTGATGCACAGAAGGGGGTAGAGACATAGAGAGAGAGAGAGGGAGGCAGTGAACAAGTAGATTATGACAGAAGCAGGATAATGATTACTCGATAAAATATGTAGGCAATAGCTACACATAAAACAATGTTATAGAAATAGTCAGTAACAGTTTGACATAGTTCTGGGTTAAAACCCTTGAAACTATGCCAAAATAAGTCTACAGATCTGAACATTATCTCATCACATCACAAAAGAACTCCTAATTCACAAAGTTAAAATCACACAATTGTAGGGACAGTGACAAATTATTGAAGCAAGGAAGGGTGTAGGCATTATTAATCTATTATGCTCTGTGCAATAAAGTATTTACTATAGGCAGCAAGACGAGGTAGGATATCAGAGACAAGATTAAGACATAAGCAGAATAAAAATGGTTTAATAAATCTACCTGTTGAAGATAGAAAGTATTTACAAAGTCTTTATTGCTACACTATTCAAATGCTGTGCTATATTTTTCCTAGTCCTGCTAGGACAGGAAAAGTTGTAACTGGAGATAAACAGAGAAATTCATAATTAAACACGACAAATACCTCTGTTGACTGGATAATCCATGCTATATCATTGATTTGTGATTGCTTACTATACTTACACAACTGAGGTTGTTTGCAGTCTTACATTCATCCTCCCATTGACTGAAGAGGTCCTGACTGCACCTGTTCATGTCATTGTAATGGTAATGAAGTTGTTCCCCAGTGTGTGGAAGTAACAGTTGCACTGGAGACAGCTTTGGCCAAGCTATTCCAAGCCTCAGTCTTATACCCGAGACATGGTATAATCTCCATGCAGCAGCTTGATGAGCAGTGCCACAAAAATTATGGACCGGTCAGCACCCCACATTTGTGATCTAAATGGAACACCGTCCACACTTTTACCCGCTATGTCTACAGAAGTCAAGCTAGAATTATGTGTCTGAATCGGTGCTCAGTTCAGATCTCATGTGTAACAGCCTGTGCCCAAAGATATACATTCTTGCTATCTGCATTATTGTAACTAAAAGCACAAAAATGGATTGGCAGACACATTGACATTGATTACATCCAAAAGCAATGAAAGTGTGAAATACGGCAGTGAGATTTGGCTATGTATGATGCTTAACCTATTTACACATGTTCCAGTGTTAAACACTGACATGTCTTTTGGTGTTTATTATAACCATTGTTGGTTGGAGGTAAAATGGTATGACTTGTGACATAATGGGCTGTTGGGAGTTACACACTATCTAAATTTAGTCGTACCACCTTGGAATTGGACTCACAAGAAAAAAAGAATGTATGCTGACTTTGTTAAAGATATTATACTATCTCAGCAACTACTCACCCAGGCCTCTCAATATGCCTTCCTTGTCTTTTTTAGATAGCACCCTTTCTAAAAACTACGTGGGATTTCTATTAAACTCTGCTAAAACTGCAACCTTTGTGGTGTTTCCAACAAAGCCTACACTACAGAAAACTCTACTAAGCCCCAGACATCAGCTAACAACTGGAAACATTGTAGGTTGAATTTTAGTTAAGATTCCTATCCCTGGAGAGCACATCACATCGGTCAGCAGCAGCCAGGCCTTTAGAAGGTGCCCCATGTGAGAATACTTCCCATTCCCTTATCTCCCCCTGTTTACATCCCAGAGAAAAACTATTCCACCTAGTATCTGCCCATACACTGTTCAAAGCATCTCATTAGTTGTTCTAGTGCTGCCATCCATCCTAGCTATTGATATTAGGCACCTAATGTCCTCATTCTATTAACTCCATACCCTCTAGCTTTTTCCTTCTATGCCCGGCCTGCTTCCTTAATTTTCCTGTTTCACTGCAAACTTTGAGGATATCTCTCTGATAGCCTGTACAGAACCCACTTCTTCCTTTACTCTGCAAGCTTTGTTAGTCATCATAGCCTACCTGCTGATTGTTTTTTGTACTTCAGCTTTATCCGAGCCCAGCGCTAGCCCTGCTCAATTCACCCCCGCTGTGCTTGGACTCACTCTGCTCCCCTACCCCCAATTCCCACCAACCCCCACTATCCCTATTCTTATCTGATACTAGCCACACCCAATCATCTTCTTTGCCCAATCACTAGCACAGGCTACCAACACCTGAGATACTTGAAACCTCCCACATCCAACCATCTAATTACTTTATCATCCTCACTAATTTCCATTGATAGACCACCTTATTCCCACCTCTAGTACCATTCTATTTGCCTCTTCCTCTTTCAGTACACTCCTACCTGTTGCCTCTCATTCACATAACCATACATCAATCAGTGCGTCCTATACTAACCTCTCATAACGTGTTTCTAGTACACATAGCCTCCTTAATTATTTTGTCATCTCTTTCACACCTTACATCTTACCACACATATCTTCAAGACTCTCCTCCTTACTATACTACAGCTCCCAAACCTATCAGCATTAGCCAACACCACTTTTGTATCTCTTCTATTATTTTCAATTCTTGTCCCATACTGTAGTAAAAGGACTCTCCACTCTAATAATAAATTCCTTCTAGAAGTTATTAAACCCAACAACACAGCAGGTGAAGCTCTCTTTTCTAATTTTGTGTCCAAAATATGGAACTCTTTACCACCACGCATAACTTCCATTCCATCAATATCTTTGTTTAAAAAGTCACTAAGAACACACTTTACAGCTACTTGGCTCTACTCTTGTGCTGGTCCAGGATAGTCCTGCCTTCATTTTCACTATCCTACTTGGTCTATTATGGTTACTAGCTCGTGTCTTTGTATAAAGGGTAAAAGTAGGACTCTTACATACTAATACTTGTCTTTTTAAACTAACTTATATATCTGTATGTACCATTATTGCTTACTTGTATCTGCTTGCAAATGATGGGTTCTTTCTGTGAATGTTCACAATTATTATATATACTGTTTTCTTTCTTGACACTATTATTATGTATAACTATAACACCTTTGTACTTTATTGTTATTTTGTGGAGCTTTATGTAGAGAGAGAGAGAGAGAGAGAGAGACAAAGAGAGTATGATGAAGGGGTGGGGGAAAGAGACACTAAGAGGGGAGAGAGAGAGAGAGACAGTGGTGAAGGAAGATACTGAAGAGCAGCTTTTGAGCTATGATGTTTCTTACTGAGCAGCTGTAAAGTAGATTGCTTTGTGGTTATTGTGTCATTTGCACTGTGATACTTTTCTATCTTTCATCTCTATTCTTCTGTTCAGGCACATCTGATACTGATTTTGCATGACCACCTGCAAATAGTTGGCAATTTTTCCCCTTATTACTGTTCATAAAGTAGATTCATGTATACATTAAAGTCCATTTTCACTTGCATTTGCATCTAGTATTGCTTAAATTACATTTTACATAACATATGTTTGATAACTTTTTTATTCTATGTAGATTCATGTATACATTAAAGTCCATTTTCACTTGCATTTGTATCTAGTATTGCTTAAATTACATTTTACATAACATATGTTTGATAATTTTTTAATTCTATTTCTCTCTTTGTCGTTTTAATTACTTACCATAGGTGATCATAACACTGCGGTGGTGGTGCTGCGGTAGCGTTGTCACCTCACAGTAAGACGTTGTCCTGTTCGATTCTCAGCTAGAGCGTTTTCTGTGTGGAGACATGCATGAATGGGCGTACCTTCGTTGAAGGTTGTGCATCAGGGCCATCAACTCGGCACGTAAAAATCTACTACCAATCATTAGCGGACCGGAGTTCTGCTGTGGTGACCCCTAACCGGGAAAAGCCGAAAGACAACAACAACCATAGGTGATCATAACACTGGCAGTGTGGAACTCCTACTGCCTAATGATATCGGTGGCCTCTGATGAAAATGACTGTGATAAACAGGAACAGTCTGGGAGTGTAGAGGGTCAATCTGACACTAAGAGTGTGGCTTTGTGGTAGATTACAGAGAGTAAGGATAGGAAATGCCACATCTGGCTAGCTTGACATGAAGAAACGGGTCCATCAGGGCTGAATGCTAAGTTCAATATTTTCAGCCTGGTATTTTCACTTTAATCCTCAGATATATAATGTTTGGATGGCCAAGTAATGTGAACAATATTAAATTAGTTTGTGTTATTACATCGCTAGGGAATATTGGCCATTTCAACACTTACATGTGTTTGGTGGCCAAATAGTTACACTTAACTGGACTAAATGTCAATAAGGATAAATACATTACTTTGCATTCTGGGAAACCAAAGGTTGCATATCAAACAGACTTAGGTCCCCACTTGTTACAGAAGTTAACAGAATATAAAGATTTAGGTCTTATTGTATGTAGTAATTTTAAGTATATGACTAATGCTTTATGAGTTAAACCTAAGGCATTAAAAAGTTATTGGCTTAATTTTTAAGAACTTTACAACAAGAAATAATTATTGTCTTTTGAGTTGCTCATAACATATGTTTGACCCATCATTGAGTACAACATGTTGTCTCGCTGCTACAAAAAGGTGATCTCCTGGTTTTAGAAGGTATTCAATAAAAGTTTACAAGGTGCATCATTACTTGTAGAGAAAAATCATATCCACCTAGACTGGAAAGTCTAAGCCTCCTTTCAGTCAGTTGCAGATATTTGAGGGATAAACTTTGTTTAGCCTACAGGGTACTCTGGAGTGAAGAACATCAATCTCAACTAAATATTGAATTGCTGAATGCAAGCATGTCAACGAAAGGTGCATATTTTACTTAAAGAATTTAGGAGTCAAGTACAGTCTCAAGAGCAAACTATTTAATGCAGTCATTGGTTTGATTTTGGAACAAAGTTACTTTACATATCTGACAGTCCTCTTCTGTGCTGATATTCAAAAAACAACTTGATACCTAGTTGGGTCCCAGGGTATATACAATCACTGAGGAATCTGGGTTCTGTGTGGCCTTTGTCTTTTATGCAGGAATTAATGAACAATTGAAAAACTGAACAATTACTAGTTATGAATTGCT